>NC_047117.1:42970798-43588298 GCF_902500255.1 Thalassophryne amazonica
TTTTGTAGAAAAAAAGCAGATCACAGACAAATGGCAACTTTCTGGCTTTAAGAAACACTATAAGAAATCAGGAAAAATAATTGTGGCAGTCAGTAACGGTTACTTTTTTAGACCAAGCAGAGGGGAAAAAAAAATATGGAATCACTCAATTCTGAGGAATAAGTTATGGAATCACCCTGTAAATTTTCATCCCCAAAACTAACACCTGCATCAAATCAGATCTGCTCGTTAGTCTGCATCTAAAAAGGAGGGATCACACCTTGGAGAGCTGTTGCACCAAGTGGACTGACATGAATCATGGCTCCAACACGAGAGATGTCAATTGAAACAAAGGAGAGGATTATCAAACTCTTAAAAGAGGGTAAATCATCACGCAATGTTGCAAAAGATGTTGGTTGTTCACAGTCAGCTGTGTCTAAACTCTGGACCAAATACAGACAACATGGGAAGGTTGTTAAAGGCAAACATACTGGTAGACCAAGGAAGACATCAAAGCGTCAAGACAGAAAACTTAAAGCAATATGTCTCAAAAATCAAAAATGCACAACAAAACAAATGAGGAACGAATGGGAGGAAACTGGAGTCAACGTCTGTGACCGAACTGTAAGAAACCGCCTAAAAGAAATGGGATTTACATACAGAAAAGCTAAACGAAAGCCATCATTAACACCTAAACAGAAAAAACAAGGTTACAATGGGCTAAGGAAGAGCAATCGTGGACTGTGGATGACTGAATGAAAGTCATATTCAGTGATGAATCTCGAATCTGCATTGGGCAAGGTGATGATGCTGGAACTTTTGTTTGGTGCCCTTCCAATGAGATTTATAAAGATGACTGCCTGAAGAGAACATGTAAATTTCCACAGTCATTGATGATATGGGGCTGCATGTCAGGTAAAGGCACTGGGGAGATGGCTGTCATTACATCGTCAATAAATGCACAAGTTTACGTTGATATTTTGGACACTTTTCTTATCCCATCAATTGAAAGAATGTTTGGGGATGATGAAATCATTTTTCAAGATGATAATGCATGTTGCCATAGAGCAAAAACTGAAAACATTCCTTGCAAAAAGACACATAGGGTCAATGTCATGGCCTGCAAATAGTCCAGATCTTAATCCAATTGAAAATCTTTGGTGGAAGTTGAAGAAAATGGTCCATGACAAGGCTCCAACCTGCAAAGCTGATCTGGCAACAGCAATCAGAGAAAGTTGGAGACAGATTGATGAAGAGTACTGTTTGTCACTCATTAAGTCCATGCCTCAGAGACTGCAAGCTGTTATAAAAGCCAGAGGTGGTGCAACAAAACACTAGTGATGTGTTGGAGCGTTCTTTTGTTTTTCATGATTCCATCATTTTTTCCTCAGAATTGAGCTACTGTTTGCAGGTTTTTGAAGAAACACAAACACTATATTCATCCATTGTTAAGATTTTAGACATTTGTGAGCTAGATATAACATCAAATGAAATGAAATAACAAATTGCATCATTTTTAACTTAAATTGGCTCAAGTTGAGGCTCTTACAATAATTATAGAAAGTGACAAACTGATCTCAGTGACATTTCAATGTTCAAGCCTTGTAAATAATTTTGTGATGGGTGATGTGCAACTACAGTGCGCTATTCTGATTCAGATGTGAAACCACTGAATTGTAGATTCAGTGCCTCATCTTCTAATCTCAGAATAATTTGAGACTTCAGGTTTTTGCAGACCACTTTTCTGACAGTCTTTGGCTCAGTTTAAGTACAGTAATTCTGTACTGAACAAAATTATAAATGCAACACTAACATTTTAATTTTGAGTGGTGCGGTAAAAATTCCCATTTTTTTTCTGAGTACAATAGGTTGATTCTTATTGTTTTTAATGCACAAGTGTTTAGACACGTTGAGATAGTTTACTGTTCACTTTGAGACATTGCTCCCTCCACACAGGTGAGACGTTATAGCACTTGAAAGAACATGAGCAATACTCAATCTCTGTAGTGGGGGGGGGGTGGATAAATGGCCACCCCAAAATGTCCTGGAATGTCATCCGTTAAAATGCCAGAGGTGGCAAGTCGTGATGGAGCGCGCCCTTGGTGCTCAGTGCTGGGATGTCAACTAGAGCTGTTACTGCACAGTGTAATATCCACTTCTTTATGATCAGCCAGTTCAGAAGTCTGTTTCGACAGTTTGAGACAACGATCAATCGACCACAGACCACATGCTACCAGCTGAGGATCGGTAGCTCCACTTTTGGAGATCCATGTGCAGGAGCTGTACCGCACTGCAAGATACAAATGGAGACCAAACTCAATGCTGATTTGTGAATTTTGATGCATGCCCCCCCCCACCGGTGTTATGAATCTCTGAAATCCACGTGACTGTCTGGATGCCAAAACGTTCATTTCTTTTACCCAAAGTGTACAAAATATTTAAAAATGACCAGTGTTTTAGTTTTGTTCAGTATACTAGTGTTTTAGTAACTTTTGCTACAAGTGCAAAGAGAAATTAAAGACTTTTTGTAGTAGGCTGTTGATTATAATACTTTTACACTTTAAGGATTAACAGATTGAGTTTGCAGCTGCCCACATTTAACATTTTCACACATAAGTGCTCATTTCGTGCCAGCACCCTGCCCTTTTTGAAAGCTAGCTGGAACACTGCTATGTACTCTATCAAGTATAGATTACTCCAGTGAAGGCTGACAAAGTATTCTGAAACAGTTACAAACCTTTTGGGCCATAAACTTTGAATGGGTTTGGAACAGTTCAGTTCGATGGACCTTCCATTACCCTGAAATACATAGTTACTCTTGTTTTTAAATTGTGCATGCTGTACGAGTCTACTCCTTAAAATAGAGATTTGAAATAAAAAGTCATCCATTAAGGAATGTGCAGTTATTGATGTTGAAACATTCATTAAGGTTTGACAATTTATTTAGACACAGACTTAAGCAAAAATGACATTCTTTACTGCATCTCTCAAACAGCATACAATATTCCATTTGCAGGTGAATCCTGCTCAGATCTTAAATCATTCATCTACGAATCCATGGTTTGTTCAAAGACAGTTAAAGAAAGCAAGGTTGTAGTGTTCATAATTAAAGCATAACACAGGGAAGGACTAAAGCAAAAGCTGAGTCGAGTAGTCGAGTATATATGTTGAATGAAGGGGAAGAAGGTAATACTGCTTTCACAAATTAGTTACATTTTCCTTAAAAAGGTTGGATTGGTGTTGACTCAACTTTTCCCATGAAGTCACAGGAAAGTGAGACGTTCTCTAAAGAATGAAGGGCAGGATAGGTGAGCGGAGAGGAGGGTAGTCCCGAAACTCCTTCAGGTAGCTGCGGTGCTTCCCCTTGGCCCACACGGTCATCTGGATGAAACCCACTAAGGTGAAGAATGCCACTGGAACACACTGAGTCATCAGAGTAAAGCCCAGCCACGAGCCCAGCTGCAAAGAAGAGCGCAATTATGAAGATGCACCACCAGAGGGCAGCAGCTGAAACTGGGTGATGCCTGCTGAACATCTTACTAGGTATATAAATTACAGGCCTAATTTTTAAGAAGCTACAATGCTGTGATAATTTAGCTGCCACCAAATATATTATACAAATAATGAATGGCTGAGTGCAATGGTAAGAAGATGGAAGGTTCCATCTTTCACCTCATGAAATATTCTTAGCATTTAACAAATGAAAAAGTTTGTTTTATAATGTTAATTCTCCCCTTGGCACATCGAGCCTTCCTGTCCTTTACCCAGTGAGTCTGAGCACTGTGTCAGGCAGCTGTTTGTTTTTAAGCTAAGTGCCGTCACCGCTAGCGTAAGCTCGCAGAGGGCGTGCAATACCACAAAACATATAGAACCATATTTGCACGGTAAATTGAACACAATGGCAAGTGGTACGAATAATCCATTTCATGTGACACACAAACCACCAATCAAATGACAAGGATCTATTCAGGTGGGGTTTTTTTTTATTTTATATACAGTGAGGAAAATAAGTATTTGAACACCCTGCAATTTTGCAAGTTCTCCCACTTAGAAATCATGGAGGGGTCTGAAATTTTCATCTTAGGTGCATGTCCACTGTGAGAGACATAATCTAAAAAAAAATAAAAAAAATCCAGAAATCATAATGTATGATTTTTTTAATAATTTATTTGTATGTTACTGCTGCAAATAAGTATTTGAACACCTGTGAAAATCAACATTAATATCTGGTACAGTAGCCTTTGTTTGCAATTACAGAGGTCAAACGTTTCCTGTAGTCTTTCACCAGGTTTGCACACACGAGCAGGGATTTTGGTCCACTCCTCCATACAGATCTTCTCTAGATCTTTCAGGTTTGGAGTTTCAGCTCCCTCCCAAGATTTTCTATTGAGTTCAGGTCTGGAGACTGGCCAGGCCACTCCAGGACCTTGAAATGCTTCTTACGGAGCCCCTCCTTAGTTGCCCTGGCTGTGTGTTTGGGGTCATTGTCATGCTGGAAGACCCAGCCATGACCCATCTTCAATGCTCTTTACTGAGGGAAGGAGGTTGTTTGCCAAAATCTCCCAATACATAACCCCATCCATCCTCCCTTCAATACAGTGCAGTCATTATGTCCCCTTTGCAGAAGAGCACCCCCAGAGTATGATGTTTCCACCCCCATGCTTCATGGTTGGGATGGTTTTCTTGGGGTTGTTCTCATCCTCTAAATATGGCAAGTGGAGTTGATTCCAAAAAGCTCTATTTTGGTCTCATCTGACCACATGACCTTCTCCCATGCCTCGTCTGGATCATCCAGATGGTCGCTGGTGAACTTCAAACGGGCCTGGACATTTGCTGGCTTGAGCAGGGGGACCTTGCTGCCCTGCAGGATTTTAAACCATGACAGCATCATGTGTTACTAATGTAATCTTTGTGACTGTGGTCCCAGCTCTCTTCCAGTCATTGACCAGGTCCTCCTATGTAGTTCTGAGCTTTCTCAGAATCATCCTTACCCCACAAAGTGAGACCTTGCATGGAATCCCAAACCGAGGGAGATTGACAGCCATCTTGTGTTTCTTCCACTTTCTAATAAATAATCATAACAGTTGTTGTCTTCTACCAAGCTGCTGTTGTCCTGTAGTCCATCCCAGCCTTGTGCAGGTCTACAGTTTTGTCCCTGGTGTCCTTAGACAGCTCTTTGGTCTTCGCTATGGTGGACAGGTTGGAGTGTGATTGATTGTGTGAACAAGTGTCTTTTATACAGGTAAAAGTTCAAACAGGTGCAATTAATACAGGTAAAGAGTGCAGAAGAAGAGGGCTTCTTAAAGAAAAATTAACAGGTCTGTGTGAGCCAGAATTCTTGCTGGTTGGCAGATGTTCAAATACTTATTTGCAGCAGTAACATACAAATAAATTATTTTTTTTTAAAAATCATACATTGTGATTACCAGATTTTTTTTTGATTATGTCTCTCACAGTGGACATGCACCTAAGATGAAAATTTTAGACCCTTCCGTGATTTCTAAGTGGGAGAACTTGCAAAACCGCTTTCATGATATGCACACTCTTAAGGCTATGAAATTGGACTATTATTGTAAAAAGTAGAAAAGGGGGTGTTCACAATAATAGTAGCATCTGCTGTTGACGCTACAAACTCAAAACTATTATGTTCAAACTGCTTTTTTAGCAATCCTGTTAATCACTAAACTAGTATTTAGTTGTATAACCAGTTTTTCATGATTTCTTCACATCTGTGAGGCATGGAGTCAACCAACTTGTGGTACCTTTCAGCTGTTATTCCACTCCAAGATTCTTTAACAACATTCCACAATTCATTTACATTTCTTGGTTTTGCTTCAGAAACAGCTTTTTTGATGTCACCCCACAAGTTCGCAATTGGATTTAGGTCTGCGGATTGGGCAGGCCACTCTGAAACATTAATTTTGTTGGTTTGGAACCAAGAGTTTGCTTGTTTACTAGTGTGCTTGGGGTCATTGTCTTGTTGAAACACCCATTTCAAGGGCATGTCCTCTTCAGCATAAGGCAACATGACCTCTGCAAGTATTCTGACATATCCAAACTGATCCATGATACCTGGTATGCGATATATAGGCCCAACACCATAGTAGGAGAAACATGCCCATATCATGATGCTTGCACCACCATGCTTCACTGTCTTCACTGTGAAGTGTGGCTTGAATTCAGAGTTGGGGGTCGTCTCACAAACTGTCTGCGGTCCTTGGACCCAAAAAGAACAATTTTACTCTCATCAGTCCACAAAATATTCCTCCATTTCTCTTTAGGCCAGTTGATGTGTTCTTTGGCAAATTGTAACCTCTTCTGCACGTCTTTTATTTAACAGAGGGACTTCTTCTAACTGTCACAGCACTTACAGGTAACTCCAGACTCTTTGATCATCCTGAAGCTGATCAGTGGGTGAGCCTTTGCCATTCTGGTTATTCTTCTATCCATTTTGATGGTTGTTTTCCGTTTTCTTCCACGCGTCTCTGTTTTTTGTCCATTTTAAAACATTGGAGATCATTGTAGATGAACAGTCTATAATTTTTTGCATCTGCGTATACATTTTCCCCTCTCCAATCAACTTTTTAATCAAACTACACTCTGTTCTTCTGAACAATGTCTTGAACGTCCCATTTTCCTCAGGCTTTCAAAGAGAAAAGCATGTTCAACAGGTGCTGGCTTCATCCTTAAATAGGGGACACCTGATTCACATCTGTTTGTTCCACAAAATTGACGAACTCACTGACTGAATGCCACACTACTATTATTGTGAACACCCCCTTTTCTACTTTTTTTTACTAATAGCCCAATTTCATAGCCTTAAGAGTGTGCATATCATGAATGCTTGGTCTTGTTGGATTTGTGAGAATCTACTGGTACCTTGTTTCCCATGTAACAATAAGAAATATACTCAAAACCTGGATTAATCATTTTAGTCACACTGCACTACTATTATTCTGAACACTACTGTATAAAACCTCAAGTGGAACAAAAACAACACATGGCCCGAAGTCTCTCACAACTTTTATTTTTTTCCCCCACTATATAACATGAACAGCCCCAGTGGCCACAGTACATGTTTCCCTTGTGTGATTGTCTAAACCAGATGCATCCCAGCCCAGACAATTGGATGCCGCTTCCGGACATTGTTAACATGAGGCTTCTATTTGCACGGTAAAGGTTTGAGTGACATTTGTGACTGTAACTCTGTAATGTAATGCTTGAGAAACATTTCCCAAAGTAACCCCTTGCCCATTTTGTCATATTAAGAGGGACGGCTGAAAAGTTCTGCCTCCTACAAGATTATGTTATTTACAAGCAACACCGTGGCTGTTACGGAGTGCCTGCTACAGGCCTGGTCATGCAGAAGATTCATGGCTGGATTTTCACCCATCAAACTCTTTGCCCACCTCCTGACTGCACTAACATGTTGAACTTGTAGAGACATACAGTACATGTCTCTGGGTCCTCCACTTTTGAGACAGATGTGAATGGGAAGAGCTCATGAGGTTGCTGGACAAAAGTATTTTTGTAAGAGAACAAAAGGTCGGGGTCGCCACAGCAAATCCAAGGTGGATCTGCATGTTGAATTGGCACAGGATTTACGCCGGATGCCCTTCCTGACGCAACTCCACATTACATGGAGAAATGTGGCAGGGGTGGGATTTGGACCCGGAACCTTGTACACTGAAACCAAGCACATAACCACTTGGCCACCACCCCTGCCCCTAAATTCCCACAGTAACAACTCTTTTTGGAATGTGTTGCAGGCCTTAAATACAGGAATGGATGTATATTAAACATCCATCTTCCACGTAATTGCATCTTTTAATGGTTTTGAATTGTACTACAGAGAGCAACAGACAGCTATAAACAAAAACTAGTGTAAAAGTAAATGGTCTAAACATCAATCAATCAAATCAATAAATATCAAAGAACAAATCTGTTACTCAACCACTGTAGGAAAGAACAAAAATTAGTGTTCATTATGATTATGACGAAGTCTACAGTACATTACCTCATAGGTGTAGTTTGGGCAGGAGACCAGCAGGAAGATCCAGGTGAAGGGATTCTTTGTTGGATAAGGAATTTTCCTGGTCTTTGAGCCTTGGGGCGGTGGGGGATGGGTGGGGTGTAAGAAAGACAGGAAAAATAAGGGGGTCAAAAATCAATGAGTGCCATTGGTGTTGACATTACATGAATAAACTGCAGAATCATTGTGATGTTTTAATATCATCAAACATTTGAAAACATGAATCTCTTGAAATGAATTTCATTCATTTTATAGCATTTTCTTTTGAGTGATTTTTATACGTGTGTGTGTGTTGGGTGGGGGGGAGCTGTAGCAGCAGTCATAAGTTGTGAGGTGCAGCCTGGACAGGACGCATGTCTGTTGCAAGGCCACATATGGACAAACAAACATTTTCTCAAACACACACACACCACTACGGACAATTTAAAGTTTCTAATCCACCTAACCTTCATGTCTTTGGATGTGGGAGGAAGCCGGAGGGAACCCACACAAACACAGGCAGAACATGCAAACTCCACACAGAAAGGCCACATTTTGCAGTAGTTTCATTTTCTAAAGATTTTTCCCGTGAGCAAAAATATATTGTTGACAAGGGGACAAATATGTGCCTGAAGTGTACTTCATATATCTAATCACTATTCAATGGAAATGTATTTACTTTGAATGTGTGTGACAGAATGGACATCTTATGTCACTTGCATTAGCGCTCAGGTACACGCGAGTTAGGCCAATATGCATTTCTAAAACGTCTACTTCATAAAATGAAAAAGGTTAAATTAGTGGCGGAACTTAAAAAAATGAAAACTAAAGTCCCAAGAAGCAGTTTTTGTGATATTAAACCACATATCTTAAAAAACCCACTACAGTTACAATTTGTTCAGTGACAATATTAGTGGAAGTAATTACTCATCTGCTATATCTCCAATCGTACAGGAATTGCTTTTGATCTTATATTTTCAACATTTGAACTTCCATATGCATATATATAATTTTGAAAAAGAGGTAATAGAGACATAATCTAATGTGCATGAAATGTGTGTGTGTGTTTATTTTTAATATCACCAATTTCTTGATGCTCAGCAGTTTATGCCGACAACCTTGTTTGTTTGTTCATGTTCAGCACAGAGTGTGCCACTACTATAAGGGGTTCAACACCAACACGTTAGGGAAAAAATACATTTAGTCATGACCTTGAAGGAATTTGGTTTGCATCAAGATATTTTTCATTAAAATTAAATAAACCATAGGGCCCTGTAACACCTTGACGATTTAGCCAGTTTATGCTGACAGCCTCGTTTCCACCAAGCAGCCCAGGTCAGTATGGTATGGGTCGTAGTGGTCAAGTCTGGCTTGGTTTGCATTTCCATCACCAGCAGAACCCTTTGTTTGGTAGGAGGAGCATGTAAATATTGACAAGCACATCATTGAGCGCATACACACTATCACAGCCTCTCCCCTCCACATGGAGGCCAAACAGTAATTTAGCTTTTTTTTTTTTATTTTAGTCTTGGTGGATCATGGGATTTATTTTCATCGCTTGCAGAATGCTGAAGAATCGACTGATATCTGTGGTAAATGCTGACGTGAATGAATGAGGTGCTGTGACTCTCAACTTTTAAAGTAGGTTAATTTTCTTGTTGTGACACAAAGAGCCGGTGTTCTCTGGTTCAGGCTGAGAAACACATCAGGAGCAGACAAAAGATAGAAGAACTTCTTTTAAAATGCTGCGTTTCTTCAGCCACAACAAAGAACTAAAGTATTTTCAGAAGTTGTTTTCCAAAATCAGGACACTTTATGTGGATACATTTTCATCAGGTTGTGATGATGAATCCAACTGAAAGGAACAGGTAAGATTAAGGCTGAGACTCAATTCTACCCCTTGGCCCTTCCCCTCCGTTTTGCGCGGGCACGAGAGACAGAGGGGTGGCTCAATTCTCTTTTTGGAGCGAGGCGGAGGGGTAGGTGGAGGGCTTCAAACACCTCCAAACGGAGTGAATCTGGATGCACACTCCATTTGGAGGGGTAGAAGGAGCTTACTGCTGTCTCCGAAAAAACAAACATGGCGTCAAAAGAGCTGCACAAATGAAGCGGCTTTCATTACAAATTACGCTGTTTAGAAAGTTTTAACTTGCCAAAAAACTTTCCAGGCAGTTGTCTATGACAGCAACATGTACAGTAATGTTCAGAATAATAGTGCTATGTGACTAAAAAGATTAATCCAGGTTTTGAGTATATTTCTTATTGTTACATGGGAAACAAGGTACCAGTAGATTCAGTAGATTCTCACAAATCCAACAAGACCAAGCATTCATGATATGCACACTCTTAAGGCTATGAATTTGGGCTATTAGTAAAAAAAAGTAGAAAAGGGGGTGTTCACAATAATAGTAGTGTGGCATTCAGTCAGTGAGTTAGTCAATTTTGTGGAACAAACAGGTGTGAATCAGGTGTCCCCTATTTAAGGATGAAGCCAGCACCTGTTGAACATGCTTTTCTCTTTGAAAGCCTGACGAAAAAGGGACGTTCAAGACATTGTTCAGAAGAACAGTGTAGTTTGATTAAAAAGTTGATTGGAGAGGGGGAAACTTATACACAGGTGCAAAAAATTATAGGCTGTTCATCTACAATGATCTCCAATGCTTTAAAATGGACAAAAAAAAAACCAAACAAACAGAGACGCGTGGAAGAAAACGGAAAACAACCATCAAAATGGATAGAAGAATAACCAGAATGGCAAAGGCTCACCCACTGATCAGCTCCAAGATGTTCAAAGACAGTCTGGAGTTACCTGTAAGTGCTGTGACAGTTAGAAGACGCCTGTGTGAAGCTAATATATTTGCAAGAATCCCCCGCAAAGTCCCTCTGTTAAATAAAAGACGTGCAGAAGAGGTTACAATCTGCCAAAGAAGACATCAACTGGCCTAAAGAGAACTGGAGGAATATTTTGTGGACTGATGAGAGTAAAATTGTTCTTTTTGGGTCCAAGGGCCACAGTTTGTGAGACGACCCCCAAACTCTGAATTCAAGCCACAGTTCACAGTGAAGACAGTGAAGCATGGTGGTGCAAGCATCATGATATGGACATGTTTCTCCAACTATGGTGTTGGGCCTATATATCGCATACCAGGTATCATGGATCAGTCTGGATATGTCAAAATACTTGAAGAGGTCATGTTGCCTTATGCTGAAGAGGACATGCCCTTGAAATGGGTGTTTCAACAAGACAATGACCCCAAGCACACTAGTAAACGAGCAAAATCTTGGTTCCAAACCAACAAAATTAATGTTTTGGAGTGGCCTGCCCAATCCCGAGACCTAAATCCAAATGAGAACTTGTGGGGTGACATCAAAAAAGCTGTTTCTGAAGCAAAACCAAGAAATGTAAATGAATTGTGGAATGTTGTTAAAGAATCTTGGAGTGGAATAACAGCTGAAAGGTACCACAAGTTGGTTGACTCCATGCCTCACAGATGTGAAGAAATCATGAAAAACTGTGGTTATACAACTATATACTAGTTTAGTGATTAAAGGATTGCTAAAAAAGCAGTTTAAACATAATAGTTTTGAGTTTGTAGCGTCAACACCAGATGCTACTATTATTGTGAACACCCCCTTTTCTACCTTTTTTTTTTTTTTTTACTAATAGTCCAATTTCATAGCCTTAAGAGTGTGCATATCATGAATGCTTGGTCTTGTTGGATCTGTGAGAATCTACTGAATCTACTGGTACCTTGTTTCCCATGTAACAATAAGAAATATACTCAAATGACATGTATTTGGCCACTAGATGTCACTGTGGCGATTTGTTTCAAATGTTCCAAGCTCATGCCTTTTTTTGATCCTGTGGTACAGTGTTGAAAAAAAATTCTTCATTCTAGTAACAGCAGTCAGGACTTCACACCTTGTCCAGATGATGGTGATAACCAGTCTTATTTTCCACTAATGTATTTGCATTTCAGCAGCTGTAGTGTGAGAAAGCACTGCTGAAATATTAAATATGGGGTTTGATATAAGTTCTGAGTCGGCTTATATAGTTAACAAATAAGCAGTCTACAGAATAATTTTGGCTCACTATCACATATAAAAAAATTTGTATGTGTATTATTAAGCTAAATTAAATTGAGTTTTGAATCTGGAGCACACATCATTACATGCGTAATAGGGTGGTCCTTATTTTGCAAAGTTTTGAAATGTAATATTCTGACCCTGTTAATAGTTTCCAGTTGATGAAAAAAACATGCTGTGTAAAATTGTGTAAAATTTTGCTTGTATAAATTCATTTTTACAGGTCGCTCAAAAGTAGGGTTGCCAACTCTCTGAAAAATAAATAAGGGACACCTCACCGCCAGGGCCGACCGGCCGACTGACCATTGCCTTCACCCTTCCCAGCGTCTGTGTGAAACGATTTTTAACCATTTGACTGACTTGACGAGCAGAGGTGGTGGCCAAGTGGTTAATGCGGTTGGTTTCAGTTCAGAAGGTTCCGGGTTCAAATCCCACCCCTGCCACATTTCTCCATGTAATGTGGAGTTGCGTCAGGAAGGGCATCCGGCGTAAAACTTGTGTAAACCTTGTGCCAATTCAACATGCAGATCCACCTTGGATTTGCTGTGGCGACCCCAAGTGCAAACAAGGGAGCAGCCGAAGGGACTTACCTACTGTTGACTTGACCCTGAATTTAGGTAGATGCATACATGCATTTGTTCTGATATGAACACGTGGAAAACAAATTATTATTTAGCAATTTATTTTTAGTGCAAAATAAATTTTCAATCACAATTTCAATATTAGCATTCTGTCGTCTTTAAAAATAAATCTCTGTAGTGTTATTGCTTAACTTAAATTGTATAAGTAAGTCCCTTCGGCTGCTCCCTTGTTTGCACTTGGGGTCGCCACAGCAAATCCAAGGTGGATCTGCATGTTGAATTGGCACAAGTTTTACGCCAGATGCCCTTCCTGACGCAACTCCACATTACATGGAGAAATGTGGCAGGGGTGGGATTTGAACCCAGAACCTTCCGAACTAAAACCAAGCGCATTAACCACTTGGCCACCACCCCTGCTCTTAACTTAAATTGTATAAATTTAAAAAAAAAAATTAACAAAAAAAAACAATGTAACAGTGCACATTTACACATTTAGTGTAATAAAAAGTGCAAAAAATAAAGTCTGAAAAGTAAACAATACTGTTGTCGCGCACCTTTTCCACCCAGCCATTTTCCTTTTCTCATTCGCCCCTGTATTTTTGCATTCTTTTTTGTTTGTTTGTTTGGTTTTTTTTAGGAGGAGTAGTAACGACGTTACAGACATTGCTGTCCGTAGTGTCGGTGTCCGTATAGATATCAGCCATGCTGCTTTGTTATTGTCGTCCAGCGACCGTCTTCGGCTCATGACGTCGGTATCTTCTTGCGAGCAGATGTCCCTCGACCAATGAGATAAGAGTGATTCTGTATTGTCAACTCGTGTCTGTCAGCTCATTGGTGAAAAGCAGGAGAGAGGCTGGGATCAAATTTACCATAAGTTTCCATATAAAGCGCCAGTCAATTCCATTGACATTTTACAGACTTTTTGATTCTCACAGAAATACGGGACAAACTGCGTCCCGTTTCAGGTCAATACAGAACGCACACTTTTATTTCCAAATAAGGGACGATTCCGTTTTTCAAGGGACGGTTGGCAACCCTACTCAAAAGCATTGTAATTTTGCTGTTTTCTGCTATATAGCACTTCTAGCTGAGTTACCTGTTCTACGCACAGGTAATGGAGATAAATTTTAGCCATGTCATTGTATGAAAGACGTGCGGAGGAATTTGCGCGTCAGGACGGAGCCGCTCATGGCGCACAACAAACACCTCCGTGTTGGAAGTCTCAAAGGACATGTTGTGGCATGTCCGGCTGTTACACAATTTCTCGGATACTCACTCGACTGAAAAGCCATCGAAAGCCGTCTGAATCTTCCGAATGGTTTCCAACATGGAGGTGTTTTTTTTGTTGTGCATCATGAGCGGCTCCGTGCCGACGCGCGAATTCCTCCGCACATCTTTCATTACAAAATCTCCTGTAACAGTGGAATGTGCCACAAAAGTGCTATGTCCAGCTCTCTTGCCATTTCTGTGGTAGTCACACGATGTCCTGGATCAACACAGCGTGCAGTTTGGAAATGATCTGGTCGTTCCAGCCTGTCGATGGCCGCTCGGTGTGCCACGCGCCCTCCACCGCTGTGGGCTGTCTTTAAAAAGGTTTTAACACTCCTTAATCCGTGTGACGCTGACAGAATATTCACCGAAAGCCATCTGAATCTTTCGAATGGTTTCCAACTGGCTGTCTCTAACAGTTTCTGAAAAAAATTTCATGGAGCAAAGCGGAAGTCGCTCAGCCATTTCCCTGACAATGAAAATCCGACGAGGGGGCCAGTGCTCACTCAAAGCCTGCCCACAGGCGAATGACGCAACCGACAGGCGTGAAAAAACTCACGCATGCGCACGAAGGTTCAAGCTTGGCTGATGCAAGCGCACATGATTCAAATCCATATAGTTTTTGAAAATGTTTTGAAAACAGTTCATTTAAACTTGGTTTCATGTAGTACCTTCAATGTTTCATCTAGCTCGTATTTAGGGACCCCTTTGAGGGGGTCTGGCGACCCTTATGCAGAGGACAATCTCTCTGGCAAAGGTCATTCTGAATTTTGTGTGCAGTACCTTTTCAATTGACATTACTTTTTGGTGATACTTTTAAGGTTTCGCCTAGCTAAATTCAACCACTGCTGTAAAAACTGTCCAATTTTGGGGGTGTCTGGCAGTGTAATTGTTCATTTAAACTTGGTTTTGTGTGGTACCTTCAATGTTTAATACAGCCCATATTTAGGGACCCCTTCGAGGGACTGTCAACCCTTACGCAGAGGACAATATGTCTGGCAGGGCCTATTCAAAAGTCTGTGAAGTATGCCCATTTTGACCCAGCACATTTTTTTCCCCTTCTTCAGGGTCCCAGGGGCCAAAAGCAGCAGGGGCTTCCCGCCAGGCATTAATACCTGTATATGTTTGGTTACACAGTGCATGATCCTGTACTCAGATATTGGTACCTTGTTCATTTGACCAAAATGCTCTGGGCTGCTGCTCTAGTAGGGGTAGGGCCAAGGGGAAGGGGAACGAAAGAGAATTGAGATTGGGGGTAAGACTTTATATATACTCTGTGTGTAAATGGTTTTAATATTTAAAACAGTCTGAACTGTTCGTATGAGGTCTGCAGCTTTCATTTGTTCAGCCAATCAATGGACTGCATCAATCAATGTATTTCAACTTACGAGCAATTTACAAGAAACGCGTCAATAATCGCATAACCAGACAAATTATTTAAAAAAAACAATTCTCCCGAACTGCCTTGAAATGTATGTTTATTTCTACACAGGGAGAGGAAACATGGAATAGTTTATCAGCAAATGTCAAACTTTCAAGAATCTGCCACACTTTAAAAAGATTTATAAAGAAATCTTATTATGAAGACGACGAAGAACAGGAGGAGAACATTTCTACAAACAACGGGAGAAAAAGAAAACTAGAAGGGTGGAAATGAAAGTGGAGACCAAGTGGAAAGGAAGTAAGAGCAGGAGCATCAGTGGTGGGTAAGTTGTTGTACCATGTTGAGGACGGGAGGAGAAATGATGTTGGGGTCATTTTAAAGGAAGAGTGTGTTAAAAGTGTGTTGGAGGTTAAGCGAGTGTCTGACAGGGTGATGAGTGTGAAGTTGGAAATTGAAGGGGTGATGATGAATATCATCAGTGCATATGCCGACACAGGTAGGTTGTAAGATGGAGAAAGAAGATTTCTGGAGTGTGTTAGATGAGGTGGTGGAGAGTGTGCCCAAGCATGAAAGAGTGGTGATAGGAGTGGACTTCAATGGGCATGTTGGTGAAGGGAACAGAGGTGATGAGGAAGTAATGGGTAGATATGGTATCAAGGATAGGAATGGGGAAGGACAGATGGTAGTTGATTTTGCAAAAAGGATGGAAATGGCTGTGGTGAATACCTACTTTAAGGAAAGGGAGGAGCACAGGGTAACATAAGAGTGGAGGAAGGTGCACACAGGTGGACTACATTCTTTATAGGAGATGCAAACTAAAAGAAATCAGAGACTGTAAGGTGGTGGCAGGAGAGAGTGACGTTAGACAGCATAGGATGGTTGTTTGTAGGATGACTTTAGAGGTAAAGAAGAAGAGAGTGAGAGCTCAACAAAGGATCAGATGGTGGAAGTTGAAGGAGGAAGACTGTTGTGTGAAATTTAGCGAGCAGGTGAGAGAAGCACTGGTTGGAGGGGAAGCAATTTTGGACAACTGGAAAAGTACTGCAGATGTGGTGAGGGAGAGAGCTAGGACAGTACTGGGTGTGACATCTGAACAGTGGAAGGAAGACAAGGAGACATGGTGGTGGAATGAAAAGGTCCAGGAAAGCATAAGGAGAAAGAGGTTGGCGAAAAAGTTTTGGGATAGTCAGAGAGATGAAGAAAGTAGACAGGAGTACAAGAAGATGCGGCGTAAGGCGAAAAGATAAGTGGCAAAAGCAAAGGAAATGGCATATTGCGAGCTGTACAAGAAGTTGAATACGTAGTAAGGAAGGAGAAAAGGACTTGTACCGACTGGCCAGACAAAGGGACAGAGCTGGAAAGGATGTGCAGCAGGTTAGGGTGGTAAAAGATGCACATGGTAATGTGCTGACAAGTAAGGAGTGTGTGCTGAGAAGGTGGAGGGAATATTTTGAAGAGCTGATGAATGAAGAAAAGGCTGGATGATGTGGTGAGAGTAAATCAGGAAGTACAAGAGACTAGTAAAGAAGAAGTGAGGGCTGCTATGAAGAGGATGAAGAGTGGAAAGGCAGTTGGTCCAGATGACATTCCATTGGAGGCATGGAAATGTCTAGGAGAGATGGCAGTGGAGTTTCTAACCAGATTGTTTAATAAAATCTTGGAAAGTGAGAGGATGCCTGAGGAGTGGAGACGAAGTGTGCTGGTTCCTATTTTCAAGAACAAGGGTGATGTGCAAAGCTGCAGTAACTACAGAGGCATAATGTTGATCAGCCACAGCATGAAGTTATGGGAAGGGGTAGTAGAAGCTAGACTTAGAAAACAGGTGAAGATCTGTGAGCAGAAATATGGTTTCATGCCGAGAAAGAGCACTACAGATGCAATGTTTGCTCTGAGAATACTGTTGGAGAAGTACAGAGAAGGCCAGGAAGAGTTACATTGTGTGTTTGTGGACTTAGAAAAAGCTTATGACAGGGTGCCAAGAGAAGAGCTGTGGTATTGTATGAGGAAGTCTGGAGTGGCAGAGAAGTACATTAGGGTAGTGCAGGACATGTACAAGAATAGTGTGACAGTGGTGAGATGCGCAGTCGGAATGACAGACTCATTCAAGGTGGAGGTGGGATTACACCAAGGACCAGCTCTGAGTCCTTTCTTGTTTGCAGTGGTGATGGACAGGTTGACAGATGAGATTAGACAGGAGTCCCCATGGACTATGATGTTTGCAGATGACATTGTAATCTGCAGTGAGAGTAGAGAGCAAGTTGAGTCTAGTCTGGAGAGGTGGAGATATGCTTTGGAGAGAAGGGGAATGAAAGTCAGTAGAAGCAAGACTGAGTACATGTGTGTGAATGGGAGGGAGCCCAGTGGAATAGTGAAGTTACAAGGAGTAGAAGTGGTGAAAGTAGATGAGTTTAAATATTTGGGGTCAACTGTGGTTGACCCCAAATATTGAAGTGGGCTTCATAGATAATTGGCAAAGCTTCTGGGGAAAACCTGGTCTTGTTAGGAGAGACGGCATCCATCCCACTTTGGATGGAGCAGCTCTCATTTCTAGAAATCTGGCCAATTTTCTTAAATCCTCCAAACCGTGACTATCCAGGGTTGGGACCAGGAAGCAGAGTTGTAGTCTTACACACCTCTCTGCACCTTCTTTCCCCCTGCCATCCCCTCACTACCCCATCCCCGTAGAGACGGTGCCTGCTCCGAGACCACCAATAACCAGCAAAAATCTATTTAAGCATAAAAATTCAAAAAGAAAAAATAATATAGCACCTTCAACTGCACCACAGACTAAAACAGTTAAATGTGGTCTTTTAAACATTAGGTCTCTATCTTCTAAGTCCCTGTTAGTAAATGATATAATAATTGATCAACATATTGATTTATTCTGCCTTACAGAAACCTGGTTACAGCAGGATGAATATGTTAGTTTAAATGAGTCAACACCCCCGAGTCACACTAACTGCCAGAACGCTCGTAGCACGGGCCGAGGCGGAGGATTAGCAGCAATCTTCCATTCCAGCTTATTAATTAATCAAAAACCCAGACAGAGCTTTAATTCATTCGAAAGCTTGACTCTTAGTCTTGTCCATCCAAATTGGAAGTCCCAAAAACCAGTTTTATTTGTTGTTATCTATCGTCCTCCTGGTCGTTACTGTGAGTTTCTCTGTGAATTTTCAGAACTTTTGTCTGACTTAGTGCTTAGTTCAGATAAGATAATTATAGTGGGCGATTTTAACATCCACACAGATGCTGAGAATGACAGCCTCAACACTGCATTTAATCTATTATTAGACTCAAATGGCTTTGCTCAAAATGTAAATGAGTCCACCCACCACTTTAATCATATCTTAGATCTTGTTCTGACTTATGGTATGGAAATTGAAGACTTAACAGTATTCCCTGAAAACTCCCTTCTGTCTGATCATTTCTTAATAACATTTACATTTACTCTGATGGACTACCCAGCAGTGGGGAATAAGTTTCATTACACTAGAAGTCATTCAGAAAGCGCTGTAACTAGGTTTAATGATATGTTTCCTTCTTTATGTTCCCTAATGCCATATACCAACACAGTGCAGAGTAGCTACCTAAACTCTGTAAGTGAGATAGAGTATCTCGTCAATAGTTTTACATCCTCATTGAAGACAACTTTGGATGCTGTAGCTCCTCTGAAAAAGAGAGCTTTAAATCAGAAGTGCCTGACTCCGTGGTATAACTCACAAACTCCCAGCTTAAAGCAGATAACCCGTAAGTTGGAGAGGAAATGGCGTCTCACTAATTTAGAAGATCTTCACTTAGCGTGGAAAAAGAGTCTGTTGCTCTATAAAAAAGCCCTCCGTAAAGCTAGGACATCTTACTACTCATCACTAATTGAAGAAAATAAGAACAACCCCAGGTTTCATTTCAGCACTGTAGCCAGGCTGACAAAGAGTCAGAGCTCTATTGAGCCGAGTATTCCTTTAACTTTAACTAGTAATGACTTCATGACTTTCTTTGCTAATAAAATTTTAACTATTAGAGAAAAAATTACTCATAACCATCCCAAAGACGTATCGTTATCTTTGGCTGCTTTCAGTGATGCCGGTATTTGGTTAGACTCTTTCTCTCAGATTGTTCTGTCTGAGTTATTTTCATTAGTTACTTCATCCAAACCATCAACATGTCTATTGGACCCCATTCCTACCAGGCTGCTCAAGGAAGCCCTACCATTATTTAATGCTTCAATCTTAAATATGATCAATCTATCTTTATTAGTTGGCTATGTACCACAGGCTTTTAAGGTCGCAGTAATTAAACCATTACTTAAAAAGCCATCACTTGACCCAGCTATCTTAGCTAATTATAGGCCAATCTCCAACCTTCCTTTTCTCTCAAAAATTCTTGAAAGGGTAGTTGTAAAACAGCTAACTGATCATCTGCAGAGGAATGGTCTATTTGAAGAGTTTCAGTCAGGTTTTAGAATTCATCATAGTACAGAAACAGCATTAGTGAAGGTTACAAATGATCTTCTTATGGCCTCAGACAGTGGACTCATCTCTGTGCTTGTTCTGTTAGACCTCAGTGCTGCTTTTGATACTGTTGACCTTAAAATTTTATTACAGAGATTAGAGCATGCCATAGGTATTAAAGGCACTGCGCTGCAGTGGTTTGAATCATATTTATCTAATAGATTACAATTTGTTCATGTAAATGGGGAATTATTGTACTTGGCCCCACAAATCTTAGAAACATGGTGCCTAACCAGATCCTTACTCTGGATGGCATTACCCTGACCTCTAGTAATACTGTGAGAAATCTTGGAGTCATTTTTGATCAGGATATGTCATTCAAAGCGCATATTAAACAAATATGTAGGACTGCTTTTTTGCATTTACGCAATATCTCTAAAATTAGAAAGGTCTTGTCTCAGAGTGATGCTGAAAAACTAATTCATGCATTTATTTCCTCTAGGCTGGACTATTGTAATTCATTATTATCAGGTTGTCCTAAAAGTTCCCTGAAAAGCCTTCAGTTAATTCAAAATGCTGCAGCTAGAGTACTGACGGGGACTAGAAGGAGAGAGCATATCTCACCCATATTGGCCTCTCTTCATTGGCTTCCTGTTAATTCTAGAATAGAATTTAAAATTCTTCTTCTTACTTATAAGGTTTTGAATAATCAGGTCCCTTCTTATCTTAGGGACCTCATAGTACCATATCACCCCAATAGAGCGCTTCGCTCTCAGACTGCAGGCTTACTTGTAGTTCCTAGGGTTTGTAAGAGTAGAATGGGAGGCAGAGCCTTCAGCTTTCAGGCTCCTCTCCTGTGGAACCAGCTCCCAATTCGGATCAGGGAGACAGACACCCTCTCTACTTTTAAGATTAGGCTTAAAACTTTCCTTTTTGCTAAAGCTTATAGTTAGGGCTGGATCAGGTGACCCTGAACCATCCCTTAGTTATGCTGCTGTAGACTTAGACTGCTGGGGGGTTCCCATAATGCACTGAGTGTTTCTTTCTCTTTTTGCTCTGTATGCACCACTCTGCATTTAATCATTAGTGATTGATCTCTGCTCCCCTCCACAGCATGTCTTTTTCCTGGTTCTCTCCCTCAGCCCCAACCAGTCCCAGCAGATGACTGCCCCTCCCTGAGCCTGGTTCTGCTGGAGGTTTCTTCCTGTTAAAAGGGAGTTTTTCCTTCCCACTGTCGCCAAGTGCTTGCTCACAGGGGGTCGTTTTGACCTTTGGGTTTTTACGTAATTATTGTATGGCCTTGCCTTACAATATAAAGCGCCTTGGGGCAACTGTTTGTTGTGATTTGGCGCTATATAAATAAAACTGAATTGAATTGAATTGAACTGTTCAAAGTAATGGAGAGTGTGGTAAAGAGGTGAAGAAGAGAGTGCAGGCAGGGTGGAGTGGGTGGAGAAAGGTGGCAGGAGTGATTTGTGACCGAAGAATATCAGCAAGAGTGAAGGGGAAAGGTTACAAGACAGTAGTGAGACCAGCTATGTTGTACGGCTTAGAGACGGTGGCACTAACAAAAAGACAGGAGACAGAGCTGGAGGTGGCAGAGCTGAAGATGTTGAGATTCTCTTTGGGAGTGACGAGAATGGACAAGATTAGGAATGAACATATCAGAGGGACAGTTCAGGTGGGACGGTTTGGAGACAAAGTCAGAGAGGCTAGATTGAGATGGCTTGGACATGTGCAGAGGAGGGACCCAGGGTATATAAGAAGAAGGATGCTGAGGATGGAGCCACCAGGCAGGAGGAGAAGAAGGAGACCAAAGAGGAGGTTTATGGATGTGCTGAGGGAGGACATGCAGGTGGTTGGTGTGACAGAGAAAGATACAGAGGACAGGGTGAGATGGAAACGATTGATCTGCTGTGGCGACCCCTAACGGAATAGCCGAAAGACAAAGAAGAAGAAGAAAGAATCCTTATTACTGAAATATGAAAAAGAAATAACTAGCACTTAAGAGGAGCTGTCAGAGAAAAGTTTGTCTTTTTTAAATCTGTACAATCATAAATGATTGTAGTTATGGTGTTACCTACTCACTAAGGACCTTGGTAGCGACTTAAAAGTTTTGTTTTTGAATTTTCCACTTGTCTATTATTTGTACGACTATAAACGATTTTAAAAACACATCAAGGGTCAAAGAACAAAACTGACAAATTTCTGTGCTTTCTAATATTCGTTTGTGCAACAAACAATGCAATGCATATGTGTACGCACTCCATATAATCTGATTTGCAGTGTACCTACTGTAAACAGCGATTGTGTATCCTCGTTTGTTTGCTCTGCGATATTAAGTATGGGCGGGACACCTGCATTTCACATTCAATCTGCTCATAAACAGGCACATGCACTGGGTGAGTGTATGGGCGAGACACATATAGCATACACACTTAATCCGATCATAAACAGGCAAATGCACTCAGAGAGTGTATTGGCGAGACAACAAGAAGTGTACGGCCAGTGAGTGAGTGTTATGACTTCATGACCTTGAAATGGTATTTACTGAAAGGTTATGGATTGTAATGTACAACATAATGTCATGCACTTATCTATTGCCCAATTTGTCTGTACGGAGGGGTGTAGGTGTTCATAAGCTTTGCTTCAGCCTACTCCTTTTGGGCATCATGTATTTATTTACCTTACCAATTGTCTGCTTACAACCATGTAAATCTGTTGCTCAAATAAAAAATAATGAACTGAACTTACCTACTACTTACGGCCCGCGTATGCAGGACGTACAAGCCATACGCTGGCATGTGTCGAAAATATTGCGTGCCCAAAGATTTTGACGTACTTGCTGTATATCAGCGTGCTTCAACATGCTCTTAACTTATACAAAACTTACCCAGAACTTACTAGACATATGCCTGCATATGCCAGCGTTTTTAATATGGTCGGCAGACTCTGGCTACATCGTCAAGGTGTGACAGGGGTGGTAAATAAAATTAAAATTCACATGTGTGGTGATAGGTCAAATATAAAGAGAAACTTCTGAGAGAGAAGCAGCATGTAGCCACAACATGCCTGCACTGCATGCTTGAGTAAGAGCCTACAGTGTGCTACACATTGTGATGTTTGTACCTGGAGGACGGAGGTTACGGAGAGCAACATGGATGGAAAAGTTGCCAATCTGACAGAACTGAGGGTAAAAACATTGCTAATGTCACACAACATTGTACCAGAGCATGTAAAAGAGGTACAACAAGCAGATGCAATTTAAAGTCTGTAATAAAATGTAAAATATTATGTATAAGAAAGACAGAAAGTGTTGAAATGTTCTTACCAAGAATATGATGAGGGCCAGTCTGATTTGTTGCTCTCCATAGACTGTAATAGATTTAAAGAGGAAAACATGAAGCCAAATGAGAAAGTAAAAGGGCTGAATGGTTGTGTGCATGCATGCTCACTGGGTGGTGTATAAAGTGGGTGGTTGATGTAGTAGGCCATCCATGCTGCAAAACCCCAATAGTAGGTGCAGTTCTGAAACACAGCACATGGCAGGAACATTTGTTTGTATAGTGTTTGAGTTAGCCACACCCACGACCTCCCACCCACCCAATAAAAAAAAAAAAAAAAAAATTGGGCCAGTAGGTTGAATGTTTATTCCTTTGAACTTCTCCCAGACATTTACAGAGATGTCCGTGTCAGAAGACAAATTTTTTTTAAACAATTTATTGGCATTTCTTCAAGTAATGGTGAACAAAACCATAAAATCAGTTTTTGAATAAAATATATAATTAACAACATTTGACTAGAACCAAATGAAATAAATTTAACTGTGTGAACCTCAAGGCTATTTATGATTGTCCAGGTGTCCCTTGCAAAAGACATAGATTTCAGTGGGACTAACCTGGTTAAATAAAGGTTAAATTAAATTAAAATTAAAGGCTGATACCCACTATTTAATTATGTTTATCACATTACACCAGGTATGACCTACTCTAATCCATTTTAATACCACAAGAAAAACTGATCATAACCAACACAAACACTGCAGCTGCATATGAAACTTCAAACATTTAATACTATCAATAAAGCTATTAAAATAGTAAAAAAAAAAAAAAAAGTTGACAAATTTTTAATTTCCTCAGCAGGCAACAACTTTGGCCCACTCAAATTTATGACTCTAGAAAAAAAGGAAAAAAAGACCAAATAGTGCTTTTAGTATTTGCTAATTTGATTAATGTGATATCACAAGAAGACTTGACATACTAAAACTCATTCATTTTTTTTTTTTTTTTACATCCACTTATTCCATTTAAGGGTCCCAGGGGAGCCAAAGCTTATACCAGCTGTCACAGTATACGCTACATGTTTTGTGGACTTTGAAAAACTGCATGACCAGGTCCCCAAAGGTGTCCTGTTTGGGGTCCTGTGGAGTATGGGTACTGGGACCATTGCAACACATGAGCCGTGTCTGTATGACTGAAGTAGAAGCTCAATCAATTCAATCAATTTTATTTATATAGCGCCAAATCACAACAAACAGTTGCCCCAAGGCGCTCCACACAAGCACTTGGCTACAGTGGGAAGGAAAAACTCGCTTTTAACAGGAAGAAACCTCCAGCAGAACCAGGCTCAGGGAGGGGCAGTCTTCTGCTGGGACTGGTTGGGGCTGAGGGAGAGAACCAGGAAAAAGACATGCTGTGGAGGGGAGCAGAGATCGATCACTAATGATTAAATGCAGAGTGGTGCATACAGAGCAAAAAGAGAAAGAAACACTCAGTGCATCATGGGAACCCCCCAGCAGTTTACGTCTATAGCAGCATAATGGTTCAGGGTCACCTGATCCAGCCCTAACTATAAGCTTTAGCAAAAAGGAAAGTTTTAAGCCTAATCTTAAAAGTAGAGAGGGTGTCTGTCTCCCTGATCTGAATTGGGAGCTGGTTCCACAGGAGAGGAGCCTGAAAGCTGAAGGCTCTGCCTCCCATTCTACTCTTACAAACCCTAGGAACTACAAGTAAGCCTGCAGTCTGAGAGCGAAGCGCTCTATTGGGGTGATATGGTACTACGAGGTCCCTAAGATAAGATGGGACCTGATTATTCAAAACCTTATAAGTAAGAAGAAGAATATTTAAATTCTATTCTAGAATTAACAGGAAGCCAATGAAGAGAGGCCAATATGGGTGAGATATGCTCTCTCCTTCTAGTCCCCGTCAGTACTCTAGCTGCAGCATTTTGAATTAACTGAAGGCTTTTTAGGGAACTTTTAGGACAACCTGATAATAATGAATTACAATAGTCCAGCCTAGAGGAAATAAATGCATGAATTAGTTTTTCAGCATCACTCTGAGACAAGACCTTTCTGATTTTAGAGATATTGCGTAAATGCAAAAAAGCAGTCCTACATATTTGTTTAATATGCACTTTGAATGACATATCCTGATCAAAAATGACTCCAAGATTTCTCACAGTATTACTAGAGGTCAGGGTAATGCCATCCAGAGTAAGGATCTGGTTAGACACCATGTTTCTAAGATTTGTGGGGCCAAGTACAATAACTTCAGTTTTATCTGAGTTTAAAAGCAGGAAATTAGAGGTCATCCATGTCTTTATGTCTGTAAGACAATCCTGCAGTTTAGCTAATTGGTGTGTGTCCTCTGGCTTCATGGATAGATAAAGCTGGGTATCATCTGCGTAACAATGAAAATTTAAGCAATACCGTCTAATAATACTGCCTAAGGGAAGCATGTATAAAGTGAATAAAATTGGTCCTAGCACAGAACCTTGTGGAACTCCATAATTAACTTTAGTCTGTGAAGAAGATTCCCCATTTACATGAACAAATTGTAATCTATTAGACAAATATGATTCAAACCACCGCAGCGCAGTGCCTTTAATACCTATGGCATGCTCTAATCTCTGTAATAAAATGTTATGGTCAACAGTATCAAAAGCAGCACTGAGGTCCAACAGAACAAGGACAGAGACGAGTCCACTGTCCGAGGCCATAAGAAGATCATTTGTAACCTTCACTAATGCTGTTTCTGTACTATGATGAATTCTAAAACCTGACTGAAACTCTTCAAATAGACCATTCCTCTGCAGATGATCAGTTAGCTGTTTTACAACTACCCTTTCAAGAATTTTTGAGAGAAAAGGAAGGTTGGAGATTGGCCTATAATTAGCTAAGATAGCTGGGTCAAGTGATGGCTTTTTAAGTAATGGTTTAATTACTGCCACCTTAAAAGCCTGTGGTACATAGCCAACTAACAAAGATAGATTGATCATATTTAAGATCGAAGCATTAAATAATGGTAGGGCTTCCTTGAGCAGCCTGGTAGGAATGGGGTCTAATAAACATGTTGATGGTTTGGATGAAGTAACTAATGAAAATAACTCAGACAGAACAATCGGAGAGAAAGAGTCTAACCAAATACCGGCATCACTGAAAGCAGCCAAAGATAACGATACGTCTTTGGGATGGTTATGAGTAATTTTTTCTCTAATAGTTAAAATTTTGTTAGCAAAGAAAGTCATGAAGTCATTACTAGTTAAAGTTAATGGAATACTCAGCTCAATAGAGCTCAAAGCAGCTCAGTTATGTGCTGAGCTGCTTAGTCTGCTGCCATAGCCACCGTGACCCGGACTCAGATAAGTGGCAAAATATAAATAAAAATGAATGAGCCTGAAACAAAGTAGAAATATTGTTGTGTATATAACGTAGTAATTCTTTGTCGAGCTTAAGATATTAAAATGCGCTCCAATTTTTTTTTTTTAAAGTATCTTTCGATTTATTTTTACCTCATTTGAAACATGACACTAGAACAAAATGACAGCTGTGATTAAAGGGGCTACTCCCACAGTGAACTCAGCATTATACAGCAAGCAGTTTGATTACAAACTCACAAAACACTAAATATGTATACAAAAAATTACAGTTAAACCATTTTAGAAAACTTTTTTTTAATTTGGGGAAAAAGTTGAGTCAGTAGGTAAGGTTGCCGTTTGTGGTCTTACACATCTCCATTCACCACCTAAACAATTCATCAGCACGTTTTAATCAGTATAATTTACACCAACATGTGGCAATACAAAGTGACCAACTGTATTTCACCTTAAAGATGTTGCGCAGTGGCATGGTTCCATGAGAGAAGCGATGGACAAACAGCGTCTCCAGCAGCCTCTTAACATAATGGAAAGAGTGACACATACAAGCAAGGCTGGAAGAAAAAGCACAGTTTGTATTTGGTCAATATGTGCAACTTGAAATACAACAGACGCTACAGTGACAGTTTTAATGCCTCGTCCATGAGCTCGTCATAATGTTTTTCCAACTTGCATTATAATTTGAAAGTGTTTGTTTGTGCCGCTACTCCTCAGAGATGCTTGGTTCAATTTCCACCAAATCTGACCTCCGAACTGCCCTTAAGGAGTTTGTTTTGGCAAAGGTCAAGTCACTGCGGTCAAGGGTCAATATTACTCCTCCCAGGTCCTTTCAGTGATTTCTACTAATCTTGATATGTAGATGACAGTCACCCCCAGAATGAAGGTCAAAGTTATGATTTTTTTTTTTTTTTAAACCAAACATATTACACACATGCAGGTGGGGTTTTGGAATTTCCCAAGCAAAGTCTTATTTGCCAAAGGTTGGTCCCAAGATCATGACTACCTGTTAGCCTATTCCTGCCCTATGCTTTTGCTGATTTCTATCAAACTTGCTATACCCATAAAGGTTGACCCCAAAATTACCCTTTAAGATTTCATTCTGGCAAATTTCAAGGAATCTGATTTTCAATGTAATTTGGACCAAATGTGGAATACACTTAGGTTCCAAATTGTCCTGGCAAGGTTACCCGAAGGGCATTCATTTGTGTAGTATTTGGGGGTCAAATGTCTGATTGCCTTCGTCTTCGTGTCTCTGGGTGGTAGTGCCTAGTTCATCTAATATGCAGCATAGCTGAAGAAAAAACATGGTTAACTTGTGAACTTATGGATGGGTGAAGCCTATCTGTGGTAATTAGCTTCATATAATGACGCAGGTTTTTTTTGTTTTGTTATTTTAAAAAATGCTCCAGCTTACAAACACATTGTGTACACTAAAAAAAAAGAGGCTAAATGCACATTTGCTGGCAAATGTTGTCATTACAGCCACTTTAACAAGATGACTTAACATGTTGTGGAAAGTTATCAAAAGAAAAGAGTTGTTACCCGAGGCCAAAATATGGCCATCGGGTACTGCGAAGGCCTTGTATCTGTGCATGTCCTTGCATATGTCCAGTCCAATTACCACCAGGGTCTTCAAATTCTCAAGGAACATTCTTGGGACACAGACCTTGGACAAGTTCAAAGATGGCTAACCTTGACCTATTTTAAGAGGTCAAAAGGTCACATTCTGTTTCTTATTTTTCTGTTCATATGGCAGAGGGTATTTTAGCATTGCGTTATATTTTAAAAATCTACTTCAACTTTCTCAGGAACAGCACCTTCAAAGCACTACAGCTATTTAAAACTGCAACTGGGAATATTCCTGCCTCAACAGTGCCAAAACCACATCCCTCTGCAACACAGTCTGCACAAATATTATAAAACAAAAATTAAAATGACTGAATTTAATCTGCTGTGATCAAACCCAAAACATTGAGTGCTCTGTACATGCAATAGTGTTTGCAGTGTTAATGTAAAAACTCACTGTACGACCCAGTGTTTACTGGTGGTGAAATCATATTTTGGTGCGTAAATGAAGGGAACTCTGCAGTAGAACAACAGATAGATGATTAGAGGACCAGCATACTCCGTCAGGAAGACCTGAACGACACAGAAAGAAGAAGGCAGAGCCGTGTCAAATTATGCACGTAGTGATGACACGATCAGCTACAGCGGCCCTGCTCTCTGTGTTGTGGATACTCAGACAATCTAATTTCAACAAAATCAGCACACACGTAGATTCAAGTTAACCTTTGCACCCATCCTGCTGTAGTGCTGATGTGTCAAGAGATAAATTTCTAAAGATACATTCACATGCTTGTTCTACATGCCTTCAGTCACTACCTGGTTCTTTTCCAACTCACAATATCATTACAGAAAACCATGTTTGCTCTACACACTGCTTTTTACACAGAGAGAAGTCTAAATGTAGTTCTAGTTGATCCCTGCTGAACTCTGAGACATGTAGTGCTGGAAAGGGGCACCCCAACTGTGAAAGTGAGGCAGGTTTCCATGTGCGGTACTCACTGTGACCCAGCTGATCTGAGCTCCAAGGTCTCTGAAGTAGAATGTTGCAGTGGTTCCAACAGGGAGATGTTGTAGTACATCCTCGTCCTTCAGAGACTTCCCCTCTGAAACACACATTTACTCATTACGCACATTCACAGTAAACAGTGACTTCATTTCAGTGAGCAGCGTTACTGCTTAGCCTTCTTACTGGGGTCAAGTCGAATGGACTGTCTGGCTGGATACCACTGAGGATCTGAAACAAAGACAACTGTTAAAGGCCAGAAGTAAAGTCACTGTTACACTGTGCCATTTAGATTTCTCTAAATCTGATTGCTGATGCGTTTGTGGCTCTCACAGAGATGACACTCACGGGTTTTGTGGAACATCGACTTGATCTCCCCTATTGTGGCATTTGGCTCAACCTATAAATAACAATAACAGGTCTCTGGATATGTACATGGACACATGAATATTAATCCAATTTTCCATGCACTGTGGCAAGTGGTGATAAATTTAGTGCTGGCTGTGCTTTCAAACCCTACATACACAGAGCATTTAACAGCTGTTATTGGGGTTTCAATGTGCTTACCAACACACCACGACAGTGCAAGGCTTTGCACCAGACTGCCACAATGTTTAAGTACACTAAATATAAACATAATGATAACTGGCAAATAAAAGCAAACAAGGTTGTCCTGAACACAGACACACACACACACATATATATATTATCTGATCAAATGGCATCATGTTTAGTGATCATGACTTTGCTGGGACTGGGCATCACCAGTCCCAGCAGAAGACTGCCCCTCCCTGAGCCTGGTTCTGCTGGAGGTTTCTTCCTGTTAAAAGGGAGTTTTTCCTTCTCACTGTCGCCAAGTGCTTGCTCACAGGGGGTCGTTTTGACCGTTGGGGTTTTTCTGTAATTATTGTATGGCTTTTGCCTTACAATATAAAGCGCCTTGGGGCAACTGTTTGTTGTGATTTGGCGCTATATAAATAAATTGATATTGATGTTTAGACGGGTTAGGCTTCACATAATTCCCCAAGAACCATTTTAGACACTAACAAAACCAGTTTAAAACTAGAACACTTCTAGATTTAATTTAATATGAAATACTGTAATTCAACTCCTGTCTTGCTCTGGCTATGTAATGATAGTGTTTAATGCTGTGCAGGATTTATTTGGAGAGTATATTCGGAGACTATTCAGAATACAGTTAACTGTGAATCAGTACTTCCAGTCTCAGTGGTTTGTCAAATGACCTTTCTTCATCTATGACAGGGGGCATGAAAGAAAATGTTGGAGAAATACTCTGGCAAGGTGATTTGTGTTGATTAAAAAAAACAGTTGCCATGGACTTATGAAGAAATCACAACAGCTGACCTCTAAACTGCTATAAGTGTCAACCTCAAGAGCTGGCAAAGGTCAAGTCACTGGGGTCAAGGGTTAATATTTCAGATTATCCACCTGGCTATTCCCCCACACCTCCCAGGTGCTTTCACTGATTTGTAAATGTATAATCGAGTCAGTTTAACCCGACTATACATCACCCGGCCCAACCTCAAACTAGTCCAAGGTCTGTGCAAGGCATAAGTTACAGCTGTATGTTTCATCAAAATCTCATGAAGTCCATGGAACATTATGCTGTACATTAGGTTTCAAAAACTCCTTGTACCACTAGGCATTGTTTCAGAGAGCTGGTGGCTACAATTACATCTGAAATCTGCTCACTATCGAACTTCTCCAAGGTCTTCGTGAGGTGAATGTGTACCTGGTTTGGCCTTCATACACATTCTTTGTCAAGATATTGAGCACAACTATAGCGTCAGATCAATAACAAACCCCCCTTGTGTAAAAAATGCATTCATGCGTAGATATTAACTGCGCATGAGGACTAGCGCCCCCCCCCCCCCCCCCCCCCCCCCACACTCGAACTTGATTTCTGCTCGTGCGCAAAGAATTCCTGCTCGCTCGCTTGAAACTTGCGGCACTATGGGCGAGGGAACCAAGTCGGCACTGGCTCTGCCGGAGAGCGAGATTTGATTGACAGCCCTCCTCTGACAAGGAAGTCAGTCGGAGACAACAGCATTAAGCAATTATCACCTCATTTCTGCTTAAAACTTCACTCCAGTCATCATCCATCTCAGCAACAGATCTCTTTTCTGTACAAAAATCTTTTCTACATAAATTCAGCATTATTTCATAACAAATTACAGAAAGTCCTAAAAATCATCTCCTGACACCAGTGCAACTGCAGACTGACTCTGTACACCCAAACCGGTCAAAGGGGATAATGCGATTATTAACCATCAGATGACAAATTAAAACCTCTTAAATCACATGCAAGCCATGACGCCACCACCTCCCTGAAGGAGACAACAGCATCTCCTTTAAAAATAAATAATAATAATAAAAATTTATTTATTTATTAATAAAATCCAAACAAAACAGGTCCTGTACAAAATCCTGAAATGCTGCATACATGAAAATACAAATACAAGAACATAAGGGGATTACTGAATATTATTTACAAATAATAAAAGAAAAGATAGGACATCCAAACATTTACAAATCAAATTTGTCAATAAAAGAACTACTTTAAAACATTATTGGATTCGTATCATTATTGGATCAGTAACATTATTACGTTTAAACTCATTTCTCCAGTGAGTAATGTTTGGGTTTGTCTTGAAAAAATGATATTTGTGTATGTAATGTTTGCTTAGTAAAATTATATTATTAATACCAAAGTCATGACAGTTGCTTAATAACTGTCTCAAAAATTCACCCAAAAGAGATTATATTCTTTAAGATTTTTGAAAGGAGGAAATATAAAAGATTAGATGTAAATATTGAACATTTCCAGTCTCACCAAAGATGAAAGAACTCCAACTGAAAATTACTAACAAGATTTATCCAACTAAGGAGTTTTTAAAACAGAGATTCCAAATGGATGTCGGTAACTGACTGGAACTGAAGACAAGCTGGACCATCTTTTCTTTTTGTGTGAAACAGTGCAAAGCTTTTGGTATGACCTTCAACAATGGATGGTCTCTGAAGGACATCACAGACATCAATTCTGGAATATTAACTGTAATGACTTTGGTAGTAATAATATAATTTCACTAAGCAAACATTACATACACAAATGTCTTTGTCAAGACAAAACCAAACATTACTCATTGGAAAAATGAGTTTAAACTTAATTATACAACCCTAATTCCAATGAAGTTGGGACATTGTGTAAAATGTAAATAAAAACAGAATACAATGATTTGCAAATCCTCCTCAACCTATATTCAGTTGAATACACCACAAAGACAAGATATTTAATGTTCAAACTGATAAACTGTATTGTTTTTGTGCAAATATTTGCCTATATTGAAATGGATGCCTGCAACATGTTTAAGACTGTGTTACATCACCTTTCCTTCTAACAACACTCAATAATTATTAGACCCCATTCCTACCAGGCTGCTCAAGGAAGCCCTACCATTATTTAATGCTTCGATCTTAAATATGATCAATCTATCTTTGTTAGTTGGCTATGTACCACAGGCTTTTAAGGTGGCAGTAATTAAACCATTACTTAAAAAGCCATCACTTGACCCAGCTATCTTAGCTAATTATAGGCCAATCTCCAACCTTCCTTTTCTCTCAAAAATTCTTGAAAGGGTAGTTGTAAAACAGCTAACTGATCATCTGCAGAGGAATGGTCTATTTGAAGAGTTTCAGTCAGGTTTTAGAATTCATTCACTTTATACATGCTTCCCTTAGGCAGTATTATTAGACGGTATTGCTTAAATTTTCATTGTTACGCAGATGATACCCAGCTTTATCTATCCATGAAGCCAGAGGACACACACCAATTAGCTAAACTGCAGGATTGTCTTACAGACATAAAGACATGGATGACCTCTAATTTCCTGCTTTTAAACTCAGATAAAACTGAAGTTATTGTACTTGGCCCCACAAATCTTAGAAACATGGTGTCTAACCAGATCCTTACTCTGGATGGCATTACCCTGACCTCTAGTAATACTGTGAGAAATCTTGGAGTCATTTTTGATCAGGATATGTCATTCAAAGCGCATATTAAACAAATATGTAGGACTGCTTTTTTGCATTTACGCAATATCTCTAAAATTAGAAAGGTCTTGTCTCAGAGTGATGCTGAAAAACTAATTCATGCATTTATTTCCTCTAGGCTGGACTATTGTAATTCATTATTATCAGGTTGTCCTAAAAGTTCCCTAAAAAGCCTTCAGTTAATTCAAAATGCTGCAGCTAGAGTACTGACGGGGACTAGAAGGAGAGAGCATATCTCACCCATATTGGCCTCTCTTCATTGGCTTCCTGTTAATTCTAGAATAGAATTTAAAATTCTTCTTCTTACTTATAAGGTTTTGAATAATCAGGTCCCATCTTATCTTAGGGACCTCATAGTACCATATCACCCCAATAGAGCGCTTCGCTCTCAGACTGCAGGCTTACTTGTAGTTCCTAGGGTTTGTAAGAGTAGAATGGGAGGCAGAGCCTTCAGCTTTCAGGCTCCTCTCCTGTGGAACCAGCTCCCAATTCAGATCAGGGAGACAGACACCCTCTCTACTTTTAAGATTAGGCTTAAAACTTTCCTTTTTGCTAAAGCTTATAGTTAGGGCTGGATCAGGTGACCCTGAACCATCCCTTAGTTATGCTGCTATAGACGTAGACTGCTGGGGGGTTCCCATGATGCACTGTTTCTTTCTCTTTTTGCTCTATATGCACCACTCTGCATTTAATCATTAGTGATCGATCTCTGCTCCCCTCCACAGCATGTCTTTTTCCTGGTTCTCTCCCTCAGCCCCAACCAGTCCCAGCAGAAGACTGCCCCTCCCTGAGCCTGGTTCTGCTGGAGGTTTCTTCCTGTTAAAAGGGAGTTTTTCCTTCCCACTGTAGCCAAGTGCTTGCTCACAGGGGGTCGTTTTGACCGTTGGGGTTTTACATAATTATTGTATGGCCTTGCCTTACAATATAAAGCGCCTTGGGGCAACTGTTTGTTGTTGATTTGGCGCTATATAAAAAATTGATTGATTGATTGATTGATTGAATAAGGGTTTGCGAACTGAGGACACTAATTGTTGAAGCTTTGTAGGTGGAATTATTTCCCAATCTTGCTTGAGGTACAACTTCAGTTGTTCAACAGTCCAGGGTCTCTGTTGTCATATTTTGCGCTTCATAATGCGCCACACATTTTCAATGGGCGACAGGTCTGGACTGCAGGCAGGCCATTCTTGACCCGCACTCTTTTACTAATGAAGCCACGCTGTTGTAACACGTGCAGAATGTGGCATGGTATTGTCTTGCTGAAATAAGCAGGGACGTCCCTAAAAAAGATTTGCCTGGATGGCAGCATGTGTTGCTCCAAAACCTGGATGTACCTTTCAGCATTGATAGTGCCATCACAGATGTGTAAGTTGCCCATGCTATGGGCACTAACACACCCCCATACCATCACAGATGCTGGCTTTTGAACTTTGCGCTGGTAACAATCCGGATGGTCTTCTTCTTTTGTCCGGACGACACGACGTCCATGATTTCCAAAAACAATTTGAAATCTGGACACATTACACCACAGCACACTTTTACACTTTGCGTCTGTCCATTTCAAATGAGCTCAGGCCCAGAGAAGGTGGCGGTGTTTCTGGATGTTGTTGATGTATGGCTTTCACTTTGCATGGCAGAGTTTTAACTTGCACTTATAGATGTAGCGATGAATTGCGTTAACTGACAATGGTTTTCTGAAGTGCTCCTGAGCCCATGCGGCAAGATCCTTTACACAATGATGTTGGTTTTTAATGCAGTGCCGCCTAAGGGATTGAAGGTCACGGGCATTCAATGTTGGTTTTCAGCGTTGTTGCTTACATGTAGAAAGTTCTCCAGATTCTCTGAATCTTCTGATTATATTACTGACTGTAGACGATGGAATCCCTAAATTCCTTGCAATGGAACGTTGAGAAACATTGTTCTTAAACCGATGGACTATTTTTTTTTCACGCAGTTGTTCACAAAGTGGTGATCCTCACCCCATCATTGCTTGCTGAGCCTTTTGGGGATACTCCTTTTATACCCAATCGTGACACTCACCTGTTTCCAGTTAACCTGTTCACCTGTGGAATGTTCCAAACAGGTGTTCTTTGAGGAGTCATCAACTTTCCCAGTCTTTTGTTGCCCCGCCCCAACTTTTTTGAAGTGTGTTAAAGGCATCCATTTCAAAATGAGCAAATATTTGCTCAAAAACTAAAAAAGTCTATCAGTTTGAACATTAAATATCTTGTCTTTGTGGTGTATTCAACTGACTATAGGTTGAGGAGGATTTGCAAATCATTGAAATTCTGTTTTTATTGACATTTCACACAATGTCCCAACTTTATTGGAATTGGGGTTGTAAGATTATCATTGATTTAATCCAATAATGTTTTAAAAGTAGTTTCTTTTCCAGACAAAACTGATTTGTAAATGTTTGGGTGCCCTATATTTTCTTTTCTTTTATTATTTGTAAATAATATTCAATAAGCCCCTTATGTTCTTGTATTTGTATTTTCATGTATGCAACTATTTCAGGATTTTGTACAGGACCTTTTTTTCTTCAGATTTGATTCATGAATAAATCAGGAGATGCCGTCATCTCTTTCAGGGAGGTGGTGGCGTCATGGTTTGCACGTGATTTAAGAGGTTTTAATTTGTCATCTGATAGTTAATAATCACATTATTCCTGTTGATTGGTTTGTGTGTAGAGTCAGTCTGCAGACGAGTGTCAGGTGATTTTTAAAACTTTCTGTAATTTGTTATGAAATAATGCTGAATTTATATGGAAATAATTGTTGTACAGAAGCTTCAGAGATCAGTCGCTGAGATAGATGATGAATGGAGTGAAGTTTTAAGCAGAAATGAGGTGATAATCGCTTAACGCTGTTGTCTCCAATTGACATCCGCATCAGAGGAGGGTTGTCAATCAAACCTCACTCTCCAGAGACGGCCAGTCACAGCAGAGCCAGTGCCGACCTGGTTCCCTCCCCCATAGTGCTATAAGTTTCAAGCAAGCAAGCAGAATTCTCTGCGCGCGAGAAGGAATCAAACTTCACGCGAGCGGGTGAGCGCTGGTCCTCGTGTGCAGCAACTATGCACGTGTGCAGCAACTATGCACACGTGCAGCGATAATTTGTGCACGCACAGTTAATATCTACGCCTGAACGCATTTTTTATGTGAGTGAGGTTTTGTCACTGATCTGACGCCATACACAAGTTTCTAAAAACTCAGCCCCCTGGTGGAGAATGGGGAGAAGGGCCTTAGTCAAGGAGGTGACCAAGAACCTGATGGTCACTCTGTCAGAGTTCCAGCACTCCTCTGTGGAGAGAGGAGAACCTTCCAGGACAACCATGTCTGCAGCAATCCACCAATCAGGTCTGTAAGGTAGAGTGGCCAGATGGAAGCTACGCCTTCGTAAAAAGGCACATGGTAGCCCACCTGGAGTTTGCCAGAAGGCACCTGAAGGACTCTCAGACCATGAGCAACAAAATTCTCTGGTGTGATGAGACAAAGATTAAACTCTTTGGTGTGAATGCCAGGCGTCATGTTTGGAGGAAGCCAGGCACCATCCCTACACTGAAGCATGGTGGTGGCAGCATCATGCTGTGGGGACGTTTTTCCAGCAACAGGAACTGTGAGACTAGTCAGGATTGAGGGAAAGATGAATGCAGCAATGTACAGAGGCATTCTGGATGAAAACCTGCTTCAGAGCACTTTTGACCTCAGACTGGGGTGATGGTTCAACTTTCCCTAAGCGCACAGCCAAGATAACGAAGGAGTAGCTTCAGGACAACTCTGAACATTCTCGAGTGGCCCAGCCAGAATCCAATTGGACATCTCTGGAGAGATCTGAAAATGGCTGTGCAAAGATAGGTGCAGCAAGCTTGTGGCATCATAGTCAAGAACACTTGAGGATGTAATTGCTGCCAAAGTTTCATCAACAAAGTATTGGGCAAAGGCTGTGAATACTTGCGTACATGTAATTTCTTAGATTTTTTTTTTAAATTTTTAATAATTTTGCGATTTAAAAAAAAACTTTTTCATGTTATGAGGTTATTATGCAAGTAGAATTTTGAGGGAAAAAAAAAAATTATTTTGAAATAAGGCTGTAACATAAAATGTTAGGTGACACACTTTGAATACTTTGCAGATGCAATGTAACTCTTCCCAGGGGATCCCAAACCAGCTGAGAAATATAATCTCTCCAGCTTGTCCTTGGTCTTCCCCAGGGCCTTCTCCCAGTTGGACATGCCTGAAAGATGATAAGGGGGCATCCTCTTCAGGTGCCCGAACCACCTCAAGTGGCTCCTTTTGATGCAAAGAAGCAGCGGCCCTACTCAGAGTTCCTCCCAGATAATCGAGCTTCTCACCTTGTCCAGGCATGTAAGCCCAGATACCCGAAGGAGGAATATCTTTTCTACCACTTGTATCTGAGCTATTATTCTTTCAGGCATTACCTCATGACCATGGGTGAGGACAGGAGCACAGATCGACTTGTAAATTAGAGAGCCTTGCCTTCCGGTTCAGCCCCTTCTTCACCATAATTGTCCAGTACAGCCTTCATAAAATTTCAGATGCTACCCCAAGCAGTCTATCAATCTCATGGTCCAACTTACCCCCACTTGTGAACAAGACCCCAAGATACTTAAACTATTCCACTTGGGGCAGTAACTCTCCCCTGACCCAGAAGGGACAATCCACCGTTTTCTGACAGAGGACCATGGTCTCACTCTGAGGTCACCAAACTGGACACCCTCAGGCCCCTGAATGCACCTTGAAATCCTGTCCATGAATATCAAAAAGAGGATTGGGGACAAAGGGCAGCCCTGACGGAGTCAAACACCGACTGAGAACAGGTCTGATGTAATGCTGAGAATGAGGACATGGTTCCTACTTTGAAGACAGAGACTGGATCACACAACCAGTGCCCCATATTGCCAAAGCACCCTCCAAGGGACCCGGTCATATGCCTTTTGTAAAGTCGACATGTAGACTGTTTGGTCATATGCCCAAGACTGCTCTAATACCCTTGCAAGCGTAAAGAGCTGATCAACTGTTCCACGAACAGGATGGAACCTGCATTACTCTTCCTGAACCTGAGGTTCAACTAATGGTCTAAGTCTCAACTCTAATATCCTAGTATAAGCTTTCCCAGGGAGGCTGAGAAGTGTGATTCCTCTATAAGTGGAACACGTGTGTCAGTTCCCTTTTTTAAAGATGGGGACCATCACAGTTTGCCAACCCAGAGGTACTGTTCCCAACATCCATGCAACATTGTATAAGCATGTCAGCCATGACACCCCAACAACATCCAGAGACTTCAGCAACTCTGGAAGAATCTTGTCAGCTCCCGGTGACTTGCCACCGAGAAGTTATTTTGAGCACCTCTGTGACTTCCGCTAGGGTAATGGCATCAGACTGGCCCAAGTCTCCCAGCCCTGCCTCAGGTTGAGAAGATCCTCAAAGTGTTCCTTCCACCGCCTGACAATATCTTCAGTCCAGCTTAGCAGCAGCACTCCTCCCCTACTGAACCCTTTCCTGAAGCACCTGACAGTTTACCAGACCTGCTTTGAGGCTGACCAAAAATCATTTTCCACGGTCTCTCCAAACTCCTCCCATGCCCAGATTTTTGTCTCAAACACCACTGAGGCTGCAATACATCTGGCCTGCCAATACCTATCAGCTAATTCCAGTGAAATAACATGGAGAAACAACACAGTGTCATCCCCATGTGGGCTCACCACCTACAGGAGTCTGTAGAAGGTCTGGTGCACTGCTTTTCAGACAGTGAACAGGGAAAAATGCCCCCATGGACTGACACTCAGTATTTTCAGGCAGTGTTATTAATTTGTAGCAAATACACACATCATAGATATGACAATGCCATTTCTGTTAAATAGCTGAATATTCTGGCTTTGTGAAACATACCTTAAACAAATTAAATATTATTTAGACTCAGTCAGCATATATACGTTTTTCAGATCAAGTCAAGTTATATGGTGACATGGAAATGAAAAAATAATGATTTCTTTTTATGCATACACATACAATAATGATTTGCAATTTTTAAAAAGGGTATACTAAAACCTATCACCCCTCATTTTTTTAAATTTGATTTTGTTGACTGTAGGTACTATAATTAGTTGCAGCTGTGCGTAATGGTCTTGTGCAAGATCAGGTCTGGTACTGTTGCAGGAACTTGCCAATGTAAAGGCCCGGTCACACAGAATACGGCAATTCCTGAACGAAGGGTAAAAAGTAAAATGTCACAAATCGGACTTACGGTTATGGCGACCGTGTGAAAAGCTGTGTTTTTCACTGCTCCGCTATCGTGCTACTTTTTGGCTTTAAAAATCTTCCTTAGCTGTAAAGTATGCTGATCAACATTCCTAACTCAACACGATGCCTCCAAAAACATCAAAAACTCCACAAGTCAACGAAAAGGCAAAACAACCTAAGCTAACAGACTACACTCTCTGTGATCTGCAGAAAGCTAATGCTAACAAGAGCGTTCCCGCTCCACAGCTAACTGGGGCTACAGATGCTGCAGAGAAATCCCAGAACAGTAAGGTGGATGAAATATCAGCTATCGTCACTACTATAAAATCAGACTTGGACAACATTCGTGGAGAAATAAAGGACTGTGTTAAAAGGGTCAATGAAGCGGAAACTCGCATTTCTAATGCGGAAGATGAAGTAGAGATCCTGCGGGCTAAAACTAGTGCTTTGGAAACGAAACAGAACGCGCTGGAGGAAAAAATGCTGGACTTGGAGTCGAGGTCCAGGAGCAACAACTTGAGACTCGCATTTCTCCCAGAGGGATCTGAAGGACGAGACCCTTGTAAGTTTTTGGAAAAGTGGCTACCGGAGATATTTGGCCGTGAAATCTACGCTACTCCCATGTTCACCGAGAGAGCCCATAGGATTGGCCCGTGGCAAGAGCAAAAGGGAACATTTATTACGAGGAGCATCAGGTACGGTTCTATCCTGATCTTGCCGCGGGTGTGCACCAGCAACGCAAACAATTTGATCCCGTCCAAGAAGAGCTTCGCAAACTGGGACTGAGACATGGACTAATCCACCCGGCGAAACTATTGGTGACTCAAGATGGAAAAACCTATGCTTTCAAGATGCCAGTGGAGGCTCGGGAATTTTTACGTGAGATCCAGAAGAATGGAGAAGACGTAACGTCGTAATTTGTACCATGCATTATGTTTGAGAGTAGTGTCACATTATTTTTTTACCTATCTTATGTTGAATGACTGCTTATTCACTACTCTACATTTAATACAACTAAAGGACAGCAGCTAAGATATACTAATGTAAACAATAGCACATATAGCAGCAGTTTATATTTGTTTTGAATACAAGAGAAAGGTTCGACTGCTCCTCACGTAGTGTGGATCGGTCACATGTGATAACAGAAGATGAATCAAGGAGGGAGGGGGGCCCACAGAGGGGATGGTTGGGGTGTTGTTCTGACTTAAGGTGTCACATGCAGGTTTGTTATGTTAAGTGTTATGCTTCTCTCAAATTATTATTTATGTCTACTGGTAATCCTGAAACAACTGAATATAGGGAATGTTACTTCTATGTTTCTGCTTTATGACCAACTTTAAAGTGTTAAAATGGCACAGGGTGTAAACTTAATTTTGTAACTTGGAACTGCAGGGGACTACAGCGTTACAAAAAGGTTAAACAGGTCATGAGCAAACTAAAAAATATGGACTCCAAAATCATATTTTTGCAAGAGACTCATCTGATGGAGGAAGACGAAAAAAGGGTTAGGAAAAGGTGGTGGGGTAGTGTATACACATCTGCATTTTCCTCCCGTGCAAGAGGAGTAATGACACTTATTCATGATACTGTTCCATTCCAAGTAAATAATGTTATTAAAGATAAGAGGGGCAGATATCTAATTATTCAAGGATCATTATTATCAGAAAACATAAATTTAGTCAATGTGTATGGTCCTAATATTGATGACTTTTCTTTTTATGAAGATTTGTTTCTTTTGCTTTCAACTCTGTCGGGACATCATATACTCAACAAAAATATAAACGCAACACTTTTGGTTTTGCTCCCATTTTGCATGAGATGAACTCAAAGATCTAAAACCTTTTCCACATACACAATATCACCATTTCCCTCAAATATTGTTCACAAACCAGTATAAATCTGAGATAGTGAGCACTTCTCCTTTGCTGAGATAATCCATCCCACCTCACAGGTGTGCCATACCACGATGCTGATTAGACACCATGATTAGTGCACAGGTGTGCCTTAGACTGCCCACAATAAAAGGCCACTCTGAAAGGTGCAGTTTTGTTTTATTGGGGGGGATACCAGTCAGTATCTGGTGTGACCACCATTTGCCTCATGCAGTGCAACACATCTCCTTCGCATAGAGTTGATCAGGTTGTCAATTGTGGCCTGTGGAATGTTGGTCCACTCTTCAATGGCTGTGCAAAGTTGCTGGATATTGGCAGGAACTGGTACACGCTGTCGTATACGCCGGTCCAGAGCATCCCAAACATGCTGAATGGGTGACATGTCCGGTGAGTATGCCGGCCATGCAAGAACTGGGACATTTTCAGCTTCCAAGAACTGTGTACAGATCCTTGCAACATGGGGCCGTGCATTATCCTGCTGCAACATGAGGTGATGTTCTTGGATGTATGGCACAACAATGGGCCTCAGGATCTCGTCACGGTATCTCTGTGCATTCAAAACGCCATCAATAAAATGCACCTGTGTTCTTCGCCCATAACAGACGCCTGCCCATACCATAACCCCACCGCCACCATGGGCCACTCGATCCACAACATTGACATCAGAAAACCGCTCACCCACACGACGCCACACACGATGTCTGCCATCTGCCCTGGACAGTGTGAACCGGGATTCATCCGTGAAGAGAACACCTCTCCAACGTGCCAAACGCCAGTGAATGTGAGCATTTGCCCACTCACGTCGGTTATGACGACGAACTGGAGTCAGGTCGAGACCCCGATGAGGACGACGAGCATGCAGATGAGCTTCCCTGAGACGGTTTCTGACAGTTTGTGCAGAAATTCTTTGGTTATGCAAACCGATTGTTTCAGCAGCTGTCCGAGTGGCTGGTCTCAGACGATCTTGGAGGTGAACACGCTGGATGTGGAGGTCCTGGGCTGGTCTGGTTACACGTGGTCTGCGGTTGTGAGGCTGGTTGGATGTACTGCCAAATTCTCTGAAACGCCTTTGGAGACGGCTTATGGTAGAGAAATGAACATTCAATACACGAGCAACAGCTCTGGTTGACATTCCTGCTGTCAGCATGCCAATTGCACACTCCCTAAAATCTTGCGACATCTGTGGCATTGTGCTGTGTGATAAAACTGCACCTTTCAGAGGGGCCTTTTATTGTGGGCAGTCTAAGGCACACCTGTGCACTAATCATGGTGTCTAATCAGCATCTTGATATGGCACACCTGTGAGGTGGGATGGATTATCTCAGCAAAGGAGAAGTGCTCACTATCACAGATTTAGACTGGTTTGTGAACAATATTTGAGGGAAATGGTGATATTGTGTATGTGGAAAAAGTTTAGATCTTTGAGTTCATCTCATACAAAATTGGAGCAAAACCAAAAGTGTTGCGTTTATATTTTTGTTGAGTGTATAATAGCAAGGGACTTCAACTGTACCCTTGAACCAAGTCAAGGCCGATCAACGGGAGTAGATCAGTCTTATAATAACTGCAGAGCAACCATAAAACAATTTATGAGCGATATGAAACTAAGATATTTGGAGAACACTAAATCAACAAAATAAATCATATTCATGTTATTCTGCAACATTCCAAACATATTCACGTATAGATTACTTTTTAATTTCAACAGATTTGATATCAAAAATTCAAAATTGTTCATATGATAATATTGCTATCTCAGATCATGCACCATGTAAATTAGTTTATCGAGATGAAGATATCACCTGTGATCCACCCAGATGGAGGTTTCAACATAAATGGTTACAAGATGAAGAATTCATCAAATTGATTGGAAGTCAAATAGATGAATATTTTTCTATTAATAAAAATCAAACATAAACAGGAATCAGATGGGATGCTTTTAAAGCATTTCTCAGAGGACACATTATTAGTTACAATGGCCATAAGTCTAAAAAAGCAAAACAAGAACTAAAACACCTGGAAAATAATATCAACAAAACTCAAGAGAAAGTATTTCAGAAAAATGATCCTGTGGCGGCAAAAGAACGTCTACTTTTGAGAGCAGAATATGAAAAACAAACAAGCTTTAAAGCTGCATCCAGTCTTTTACGGTTAAAGCAAACATTTTACGAACAAGGGGACAGAGCTGGAAAGCTACTAGCATGGCAAATTAAGCAGCTTGAAACAAAAACGACAATTACTACTTTAGAAAATAAAACATTGAACAATAGTGAACCCAAAAGATATTAATGATGCATTTAAGGATTATTATAAAAAATTGTATAATACAGAAACAAATTGCAGTATTCAGACCATGAACGCAGTCTTGGATAGGATAAATATTCCAACTATTTCAGACGGACACAGAAGAGAATTAGATCTAGAAATAACAAGAGAAGAAATATCAAATGCCATTGACGCAATGAAATTAGGTAAGTGGGCTGGCCCAGATGGTATTCCTATTGATATATACAGAAAATTTAAAGATAAACTGCTAACGCCACTGCTAGATATGATAGAAGAAACTTTTGAAAAAGATTGCCTACCGTTGTTCCTGAATGAAGCATTAATAGTTCTACTGCCAAAACCTGAGAAACCTCCAATTAAATGTGAAAATTTGAGACCAATTAGTCTTCTCAATTCTGACCTCAAAATAATTTGTAAAATATTGGCAAGGCGACTTCAGAAAACCCTTCCTAGTGTAATAAATATCGATCAGAATGGGTTCATAAGTGGAAGACAAGGCTTTCACAATGTGAGAAGAGTTCTGAATATTCTTCACTACAAAAAAGATGAAAACACAGAAAAATTGGTTAGGGCAAATTATGACAGGCTAAAAGAAGAAATCAAAACATCTGTAGATCGATGGAAGTCATTGCCTCTATCTATTATGGGAAGAATAAATACTTTAAAAATGATTATATTGCCAAAATTGTTGTACTTATTTCAAAACATCCCTTTACCCCCCCGAGTTGTTTACTTGGATTAAAAAAATTACTTTGAGTTTGATATGGAACAATGGAAAATCTAAACTCCGTCTCTCTCTTCTGTACATGCCATTTGACAGTGGAGGGTTGAAATGCCCCAATTTCTTATGGTACTATTGGGCTACACAATTGCGCTCCATGACTTTTTACTTTAATGACAATAATAATCCACACTGGGTAGAAATGGAAGGCCAAATTTTAAAATTACCCCTGCATTCATTCTTTTACTCTGACACAACAAAACAACTAGTGAAACAAATACCAAATCCCCTTATCAAACAAATGGTGCAGGTCTGGTATGATGTCAGAAAATATTTAAGAGACACCCAAACATTATCACAGTTAAGTCCAATATGGGGTAACCAGCTGTTCACTCCCGGAAGAGCAGATGCCACTTTTAAAACATGGGCAACTAAGGGACTTAAATCAATTGGGAATCTCTACCCACCACAATCGGATAATTTCATGTCTTTTGGAGAACTCAAAGTAAAGTTTGATCTTGACAACAAACATTACTTTAAATACTTGCAACTGAGAAGTTTTGTAAATATGTATCAAATCAATCTACAAAAGATTCCACTTACACAGTTAGAAAATTTGCTATTAAAAAATAAATTAAGAAAAGGCATAATCTCAGATTTTTACATTCTACTGCAATCAAACTCAAATGAAAATTCAACAAGAAAATTATTATCCTGGAATGATGATTTAAACATTAAAATCAGTGAGCATGACTGGGAAAAAGTTTGCAAAAAATCTCAACAAATATCTATTAATAGCCGTCTAAGAATATTACAATTTAAATGGTTAATGCGAGTATACACTACACCTGTTAAATTAAATAGAATAAGAACATTCCAGACATGTATAAAATGTGAATTAAAAGGAACATTAATACATCGCATGTGGGAATGCAGTCAGATAAAACATTTTTGGCTAGAAGTAAAAGATCAAACAGAGAAAATAATTTCAAAAAAGATTACTTTAGAGCCCTTGATGTTTTTATTGGCTCTATACCCGAAGAAACACAATTTCAGTAAAACAGACTGCATTTTTATTGATATAAGCTCATTAATAGCTAAAAGATGTATTGCTCTGACCTGGAAAAATGTCAATGGACCAAGCGCCTCCCAGTGGCTAAAACAAATGCTCTCTTGCCTACCACTGGAAAGAATATCATACATACATAAAGCAAAATAACATCTATTTGAAAAGATTTGGAGACCATTAATAAACTTTATAAAAGATTTGGATTCATCTGATGACCTCATTGATTTTTAAGCCCTCTGCAGAAAGTACTAAATGTAACGATTACGTTATAAATTAAGAGAAGCTGTTTTGTTCTTTTTGTTCCGTTGTTTTTTTTTTTCCTTTTTTTTTTTTAATATATATTGAAACACCATGTAAGACATATTTTGTAAAATAATTTTGTTAAAGCTGTACACGGATAAAATGTAAATAAAATATATTTGGCAAAAAAAAAAAATCACAAATCATTGAGAAAAGGTGGAAACGAGCTTTATCACCGAATAGCCTGCAAATCAAGAGCGCAAAAGGGATGAAAGAGGAACAAAATGAAACCGAATGTTGGGAAAGTGTAGTGACACGGACCCACAACAGGGGGCGAAAATGAACGGACAATAGAGGGAGTTAAATTTGAACACTTTACTGTTGTGAATGTCACAACCACACACAGCAGATTATAGAATAAATACAAGTCAATGGATAAAGGTGTCGTGTGGGCAGGCTCGACGATAGGAGACGTCCGTCTGGAGATGAACCGGAACCACACGATTTCCACCGCCACTGAACCCGAAGAATACTGGAGCCGCCAGGTCCCGAATTCCCCAGGTGGCCACCGTCTCAGCGTGTCGGATCTGGTAATGCTGGCGAAGAGCAAAGACAGTCAAGTGTGGGTGTGTGTACACCCCGTAACAACAACGGTGGGAATTCCACCTCCACCTCTAACACACACTCGTGCAGCGTCTGAGTACCACTTATCTGGTGGGACGTAGAACGAAACAGTCGCGGCCCACGCCGGTCCTCTGGGTAGACAGCTGCAACAAAGTAGCTCTTGAAATCAATTAGTACAATACGCAGGTAGAAAAAGTTACCTCCAAGAAGTACGATATCTCGGCGACATGGTGGAGGTGTCATCCTGCTTTTATCCGGGGTGAAGTGCAGATGATCGGTGACAGCTGTCATAGTCGATGAGTGACAGCCGTCACCTCGGCTGTTCCTGTAAGGCGGCAGCGCCCCCTCATGCCTGAAGCCCGCACTTCAGGCAGGGCGCCCTCTGGTGGTGGGCCAGCAGTACCTCCTCTTCTGGCGGCCCACACAACACCGAAGCTAATGTTGATCTTGATGCTTTAAACGAAACACACCTGGAGCCACTGCTGGAGCAGAGTGTGTCTGCATCTCTGCGTTCCAGGACTCAGTGCTGGAATGGAGATCAGCTGCAAACAGAAGCGCGTGATCTGACCCACTGTGGAGATCTGTGCGCACATCGGTGGATCAAACTGCTCTGGTTCCTCGTCCAGAACAAAAGAGGGATCATCATCAGAATCCTCGCTATCTGGTTGAGACTGACAGCACACTCTCTTTGTCCTTATGTATTCAAGCCCTGTTTCATCTGTATCACTGTCATGCCATTTGATCACTGCTCTCTTGTCTCTCCCGCACTTTTCTGCTCTGGGTGTGAAATGTTTAGTTATTCCTCGGCCTCCTTTAGCAGTAACGGTACTTGTAATAAGTGTAGCTTATTCGTAGCTTTGGAGGCCAGGCTGGGCGAATTGGAGACTCGGCTCCGCACCGTGGAAAATTCTACAGCTAGCCAGGCCCCTGTAGTCGGTGCGGACCAAGGTAGCTTAGCCGCCGTTAGTTACCCCCTGGCAGATCCCGAGCAGCCGGGAAAGCAGGCCGACTGGGTGACTGTGAGGAGGAAGCGTAGCCCTAAACAGAAGCCCCGTGTACACCGCCAACCCATTCACATCTCTAACCGTTTTTCCCCACTCGACGACACACCCGCCGAGGATCAAACTCTGGTTATTGGCGACTCTGTTTTGAGAAATGTGAAGTTAGCGACACCAGCAACCATAGTCAATTGTCTTCCGGGGGCCAGAGCAGGCGACATTGAAGGAAATTTGAAACTGCTGGCTAAGGCTAAGCGTAAATTTGGTAAGATTGTAATTCACGTCGGCAGTAATGACACCCGGTTACGCCAATCGGAGGTCACTAAAATTAACATTAAATCGGTGTGTAACTTTGCAAAAACAATGTCGGACTCTGTAGTTTTCTCTGGGCCCCTCCCCAATCAGACCGGGAGTGACATGTTTAGCCGCATGTTCTCCTTGAATTGCTGTCTGTCTGAGTGGTGTCCAAAAAATGAGGTGGGCTTCATAGATAATTGGCAAAGCTTCTGGGGAAAACCTGATCTTGTTAGGAGAGACGGCATCCATCCCACTTTGGATGGAGCAGCTCTCATTTCTAGAAATCTGGCCAATTTTCTTAAATCCTCCAAACCGTGACTATCCAGGGTTGGGACCAGGAAGCAGAGTTGTAGTCTTACACACCTCTCTGCAGCTTCTCTCCCCCTGCCATCCCCTCATTACCCCATCCCCGTAGAGACGGTGCCTGCTCCCAGACTACCAATAACCAGCAAAAATCTATTTAAGCATAAAAATTCAAAAAGAAAAAATAATATAGCACCTTCAACTGCACCACAGACTAAAACAGTTAAATGTGGTCTATTAAACATTAGGTCTCTCTCTTCTAAGTCCCTGTTGGTAAATGATATAATAATTGATCAACATATTGATTTATTCTGCCTTACAGAAACCTGGTTACAGCAGGATGAATATGTTAGTTTAAATGAGTCAACACCCCCGAGTCACACTAACTGTCAGAATGCTCGTAGCACGGGCCGGGGCGGAGGATTAGCAGCAATCTTCCATTCCAGCTTATTAATTAATCAAAAACCCAGACACAGCTTTAATTCATTTGAAAGCTTGACTCTTAGTCTTGTCCATCCAAATTGGAAGTCCCAAAAACCAGTTTTATTTGTTATTATCTATCGTCCACCTGGTCGTTACTGTGAGTTTCTCTGTGAATTTTCAGACCTTTTGTCTGACTTAGTGCTTAGCTCAGATAAGATAATTATAGTGGGCGATTTTAACATCCACACAGATGCTGAGAATGACAGCCTCAACACTGCATTTAATCTATTATTAGACTCTATTGGCTTTGCTCAAAATGTAAATGAGTCCACCCACCACTTTAATCATATCTTAGATCTTGTTCTGACTTATGGTATGGAAATAGAAGACTTAACAGTATTCCCTGAAAACTCCCTTCTGTCTGATCATTTCTTAATAACATTTACATTTACTCTGATGGACTACCCAGCAGTGGGGAATAAGTTTCATTACACTAGAAGTCTTTCAGAAAGCGCTGTAACTAGGTTTAAGGATATGATTCCTTCTTTATGTTCTCTAATGCCATATACCAACACAGTGCAGAGTAGCTACCTAAACTCTGTAAGTGAGATAGAGTATCTCGTCAATAGTTTTACATCCTCATTGAAGACAACTTCGGATGCTGTAGCTCCTCTGAAAAAGAGAGCTTTAAATCAGAAGTGCCTGACTCCGTGGTATAACTCACAAACTCGTAGCTTAAAGCAGATAACCCGTAAGTTGGAGAGGAAATGGCGTCTCACTAATTTAGAAGATCTTCACTTAGCCTGGAAAAAGAGTCTGTTGCTCTATAAAAAAGCCCTCCGTAAAGCTAGGAAATCTTTCTACTCATTACTAATTGAAGAAAATAAGAACCCCAGGTTTCTTTTCAGCACTGTAGCCAGGCTGACAAAGAGTCAGAGCTCTATTGAGCTGAGTATTCCATTAACTTTAACTAGTAATGACTTCATGACTTTCTTTGCTAACAAAATTTTAACTATTAGAGAAAAAAATTACTCATAACCATCCCAAAGACGTATCGTTATCTTTGGCTGCTTTCAGTGATGCCGGTATTTGGTTAGACTCTTTCTCTCCGATTGTTCTGTCTGAGTTATTTTCATTAGTTACTTCATCCAAACCATCAACATGTTTATCAGACCCCATTCCTACCAGGCTGCTCAAGGAAGCCCTACCATTATTTAATGCTTCGATCTTAAATATGATCAATCTATCTTTGTTAGTTGGCTATGTACCACAGGCTTTTAAGGTGGCAGTAATTAAACCATTACTTAAAAAGCCATCACTTGACCCAGCTATGTTAGCTAATTATAGGCCAATCTCCAACCTTCCTTTTCTCTCAAAAATTCTTGAAAGGGTAGTTGTATAACAGCTAACTGATCATCTGCAGAGGAATGGTCTATTTGAAGAGTTTCAGTCAGGTTTTAGAATTCATCATAGTACAGAAACAGCATTAGTGAAGGTTACAAATGATCTTCTTATGGCCTCGGACAGTGGACTCATCTCTGTGCTTGTTCTGTTAGACCTCAGTGCTGCTTTTGATACTGTTGACCATAAAATTTTATTACAGAGATTAGAGCATGCCATAGGTATTAAAGGCACTGCGCTGCGGTGGTTTGAATCATATTTGTCTAATAGATTACAATTTGTTCATGTAAATGGGGAATCTTCTTCAAAGACTAAAGTTAATTATGGAGTTCCACAAGGTTCTGTGCTAGGACCAATTTTATTCACTTTATACATGCTTCCCTTAGGCAGTATTATTAGACAGTATTGCTTAAATTTTCATTGTTACGCAGATGATACCCAGCTTTATCTATCCATGAAGCCAGAGGACACACACCAATTAGCTAAACTGCAGGATTGTCTTACAGACATAAAGACATGGATGACCTCTAATTTCCTGCTTTTAAACTCAGATAAAACTGAAGTTATTGTACTTGGCCCCACAAATCTTAGAAACATGGTGTCTAACCAGATCCTTACTCTGGATGGCATTACCCTGACCTCTAGTAATACTGTGAGAAATCTTGGAGTCATTTTTGATCAGGATATGTCATTCAAAGCGCATATTAAACAAATATGTAGGACTGCTTTTTTGCATTTACGCAATATCTCTAAAATCAGAAAGGTCTTGTCTCAGAGTGATGCTGAAAAACTAATTCATGCATTTATTTTCTCTAGGCTGGACTTTTGTAATTCATTATTATCAGGTTGTCCTAAAAGTTCCCTAAAAAGCCTTCAGTTAATTCAAAATGCTGCAGCTAGAGTACTGACGGGGACTAGAAGGAGAGAGCATATCTCACCCATATTGGCCTCTCTTCATTGGCTTCCTGTTAATTCTAGAATAGAATTTAAAATTCTTCTTCTTACTTATAAGGTTTTGAATAATCAGGTCCCATCTTATCTTAGGGACCTCGTAGTACCATATCACCCCAATAGAGCGCTTCGCTCTCAGACTGCAGGCTTACTTGTAGTTCCTAGGGTTTGTAAGAGTAGAATGGGAGGCAGAGCCTTCAGCTTTCAGGCTCCTCTCCTGTGGAACCAGCTCCCAATTCAGATCAGGGAGACAGACACCCTCTCTACTTTTAAGATTAGGCTTAAAACTTTCCTTTTTGCTAAAGCTTATAGTTAGGGCTGGATCAGGTGACCCTGAACCATCCCTTAGTTATGCTGCTATAGACGTAGACTGCTGGGGGGTTCCCATGATGCATTGTTTCTTTCTCTTTTTGCTCTGTATGCACCACTCTGCATTTAATCATTAGTGATCGATCTCTGCTCCCCTCCACAGCATGTCTTTTTCCTGGTTCTCTCCCTCAGCCCCAACCAGTCCCAGCAGAAGACTGCCCCTCCCTGAGCCTGGTTCTGCTGGAGGTTTCTTCCTGTTAAAAGGGAGTTTTTCCTTCCCACTGTAGCCAAGTGCTTGCTCACAGGGGGTCGTTTTGACCGTTGGGGTTTTACATAATTATTGTATGGCCTTGCCTTACAATATAAAGCGCCTTGGGGCAACTGTTTGTTGTGATTTGGCGCTATATAAAAAAATTGATTGATTGATTGATTGTCCACACCCCATTTTGTTTGTCATTTCCTCGCCCACTCATCACTGCACTCGTCTCACACGGTTGTTTCTCATCTTTGTTTGTCCACACCCTCCTCCTGCCTGCTCACCACACCAATTTCACATCACTACCTAATCACTGTGTATTTAAGCCCTGTGAGTTTTGTTTTCTTTGCTAGGTCATTGATGTTGCCATCTCCATTCCAGCTCTCGTCACAGTCCCTTGTTTCCTCACCGTGCTCAACCCTGCTTGTTTTTCCTGACCTCAGTTTTTGTCTCAGCCCTAATATTACTGTTTGCCATGCTCCTGAACCCAGCCCGTTTTTTGACGACGCCTTTGTTTTACACCTGCCTGTACCTTCACCACGCTTTTTTTTTGTGCACCAAACCAAATGCCTGAACAAATGATAGTCTTTTTATCTCATCACCTGTTTGTGCATCTAGCAGGGGTGGTGGCCAAGTGGTTATTGCGCTTGGTTTCAGTTCAGAAGGCTCCGGGTTCAAATCCCACCCCTGCCACATTTCTCCATGTAATGTGGAGTTGCGTCAGGAAGGGTATCCAGCGTAAAACCTGTGCCAATTCAACATGCAGATCCACCTTGGATTTGCTGTGGCGACCCCGAGTGCAAACAAGGGAGCAGCCGAAGGCACTTACTTTTACTTGTTTGTGCGTCTGCATTGTGCATCCTAACTCCTGCTGTGCCCAGCTCCCCTAAATCAAGACAGTGTCATCATGCAGTAACAACCAAAACCATTTCTGGTGCAGTTATGAACTGACTAATGAAAGTTGGCTATCAGATACATTAGAGAATTATTACGGTGGATGTTGTGTACATGATTCAATTTCAACTGCTTAACGCGGTAGTGAACTGGAAGTAGAAGCAATTTCCTAAATTAATTTTGATCTATATGGCTTCTGGAAGGTAAGTACAGGATACATCTCGTAACCTTATTCCTAGATTGGATCCTCTTCGAGAGTCTACTGTATAAAGAACTTCAAGCATAGTCAAAGTGATCTTGAACCTATGGAAGTGTATTGCATTCACTGGATTTAAAAAAAAAAACTGAACCACTGATCTTGTAATTACAAGAAAAGATCTCATAATTCAGAGATCGGGATGTCGGAGAAACGGTGTCTCAATTGTTTTTTATATAGACACACACACACACACACACACACAATAAATTAATAAAAATATGAGATCCCAAACTCAATTACAAGATCAGTGGTCTGATTTTGTTTTTATCCAGTGAATGCAATACGCTTCCGTATGAACCAAAGCAGAAACCAGTAATTTTTTTTTTGTTTTCATGTCACATTTTCGTGCAGAATTTAAGTTAAGGATTTTTTTTTTTTTTTTTAACATTTAGCAATAATCTTGTTAGCAACTGATTCTCCAGAAACTGACAGAGCTCATGTCACACCTAAATAAATTACTTGCTGCTGTGATTCAATAGTTCTACACTTGCTACTTATGCCGTCACACTGTTTGTTTTGAACCAAAAAAAGAATAGACTCCATTTTCCCAAGGTGTAGCGATAACTTGAAGCAAACTCAACTTTATTTATATAGTGCTTTAAAACAACTACAGCTGTCAAAGTGCTGTACATAAGAAAAATTCATGAGACAATAAAACTACACGAACACAAGAGTAACCAACAAATAAATGCAATTTCGAATAAGGATAGAGTCTCATGTTAGGTTAAAATCCAGTGAGTAGAAATGGTCTTTAAAGCCCATTTCACACTGGGCTTGCATACAGTTGAACTGAAATGCGTTTGGAGTATGCTGGAAAACTGCGCACATTTGGCGCTGATAAGACCTAAACTGCCAGATTTGGTTTTACATTTAGTAGCTGTGCCCAATACAGTAGTGTTCAGAATAATAGTAGTGCTATGTGACTAAAAAGATTAATCCAGGTTTTGAGTATATTTCTTATTGTTACATGGGAAACAAGGTAGCAGTAGATTCAGTAGATTCTCACAAATCCAACAAGACCAAGCATTCATGATATGCACACTCTTAAGGCTATGAAATTGGGCTATTAGTACAAAAAAAAAAAAAAAAAAAAAAAAAAAAAAAAAGCAGAAAAGGGGGTGTTCACAATAATAGTAGCATCTGCTGTTGACGCTACAAACTCAAAACTATTATGTTCAAACTGCTTTTTTAGCAATCCTGTGAATCCCTAAACTAGTATTTAGTTGTATAACCAGTTTTTCATTTCTTCACATCCGCGAGGCATTAATTTTGTTGGTTTGGAACCAAGATTTTGCTGGTTTACTAGTGTGCTTGGGGTCATTGTCTTGTTGAAACACCCATTTCAAGGGCATGTCCTCTTCAGCATAAGGCAACATGACCAAGTATTTTGACATATCCAAACTGATCCATGATACCTGGTATGCAATATATAGGCCCAACACCGTAGTAGGAGAAACATGCCCATATCATGATGCTTGCACCACCATGCTTTACTGTCTTCACTGTGAACTGTGGCTTGAATTCAGAGTTTGGGGGTCATCTCACAAACTGTCTGCGGCCCTTGGACCCAAAAAGAACAATTTTACTCTCAGTCCACAAATATTCCTCCATTTCTCTTTAAGCCAGTTGATGTGTTCTTTGGCAAATTGTAACCTCTTCTGCACATGTCTTTTATTTAACAGAGGGACTTTGCAGGGGATTCTTGCAAATAAATTAGCTTCAAATAGGCGTCTTCTACCTGCCACAGCACTTACAGGTAACTCCAGACCGTCTTTGATCATCCTGGAGCTGATCAATGGGTGAGCCTTTGCCATTCTGGTTATTCTTCTATCCATTTTGATGGTTGTTTTCCATTTTCTTCCATGCATCTCTGGCATTGGAGATCATTGTAAATGAACAGCCTATAATTTTTTGCACCTGAGTATAGGTTTTCCCCTCTCCAATCAACTTTTTAATCAAACTACGCTGTTCTTCTGAACAATGTCTTGAACGTCCCATTTTCATCAGGCTTTCAAAGAGAAAAGCATGTTCAACAGGTGCTGGCTTCATCCTTAAATAGGGGACACCTGATTCACACCTGTTTGTTCCACAAAATTGACAAACTCACTGACCGAATGCCACACTACTATTATTGAAGTGTGGGACTCTGACGAGGGCGGTCACATCTCCTCCACTCTCCCTTATCTCTCTGCCTTTAACCTTCAAGTCCCTACTTCACCAGACTGGGAAATCCTCAAAACTATATTGGATTCTGGATCTATTAGAGTACTATTGGATTAACCATGGAATTGACCAGCTGGTCTCTGAACGTTGACACCATTTTTTCGACAAGAAGGTTAGGACCAGGGGATCCTACCTGCCCAGATGGAACGTATCCTGCAGGCTATGTCCTCGACTCCTGGGGGTCTTGGTGTGTTGCATACTTGGTGCCTTTCTCCGTTGAGGATGTCAAGGATTTATTCATTTTTGGTCTCATGGCAGCAAGGCTGGTACTTTTTGGCTTATGTGCTGCCCTGATCTACCGGAAAATTGGCAAGACGGTGGCATCAAGAACCATGGTCCCTTGCTTGTCCGTCATGATTAACGAGATTGGCAAGGCAGTGCATTCTCAGACTGCGTTGACTCTTGAACTCAGACGCAAATTGGATGACACCTTGGAACTGATGCGTGCCTTGCAGTTGAAGCTGAAGGTTTCGGAGGCCAGTGAATATTCTTAATTCATAATTGGGATTTGGTTGTTCAAGTGGTCCCCGTTCTTCCCAAGCTGGCAGGCGGCGCGACTTCAGTTGCAGCGGCTACCAACACACATCGACTCAATTTGGAAAACGGACTGTTTCAAGTTTAGTGCACATAAACAATGTCAAATGTATATGTGTTGTCCTAATTCTGATGTGTGCCATTATTACGGTAAACAAGTAATAATTGTGGATTAATTGCTGTTTGTATGTGGAATGTGTGTGCAGAAATCTCATTGTTGTAATGACAATGATAATAAAAGCTATCTATCTATTGTGAACACCCCCTTTTCTACTTTTTTTTTTACTAATAGCCCAATTTCATAGCCTTAAGAGTGTGCATATCATGAATGCTTGGTCTTGTTGGATTTGTGAGAATCTACTGAATCTACTGGTACCTTGTTTCCCATGTAACAATAAGAAATATACTCAAAACCTGGATTAATCTTTTTAGTCACATAGCACTACTACTATTCTGAACACTACTGTACTTTAAGTGTTTGCCATAATTTCTTAGGCTGGTTCTTATTTTTGAGCACTGCATTCAGATATTGCTTTGTACTTCATGTACCCTGTGGTGTCAGATTTTAATCAGCTGATGTGATTTGTCCTTTTTAGACATCAATGTGAACAAGACCAAAGAGATAATTGATTTTAGGAAAAAAAAACGCGCGCACACACATACACAGGACGTCATTTCCTCTGTAGTGATTAATAATCTGGGTGTGGATATTGTACAGAATTATAAATACCTTGGAATTTTTCTTAACAGACTAACCTTCAATCAATCAATTAATTTTATTTATATAGCGACAAATCACAAACAGTTACTCCAAGGCGCTTTATATTGTAAGGTAAAAGCCATACAATAATTACAGAAAAACCCCAATGGTCAAAACGACCCCCTGTGAGCAAGCACTTGGCGACAGTGGGAAGGAAGAAACCTCCAGCAGAACCATGCTCAGGGAGGGGCAGTCTTCTGCTGGGACTGGTTGGGGCTGAGGGGAGAGAATCAAGCATCAGATTGACCAGGCATGTAAGAAAGCTCACCAAGGCATATTTTTAATTGCAAATTCAGGCATTTTAAAGTGGACAGCACTTTTATGAAGATGTTTTATTGAATCTGTTCTTACTTTTATCTGCTGGTATGGGTTTTTAACTTTATAAACATATGCATCATATTCAAAAAATGAGTGTACCAAGATTGCCAGGGCTATCTTAAATGACCTGCCATTCATGCATTAAAAACAGAGCCATTAAGTAGGTGTGGTTGATCCTGGATGATCCCAGTCACCCCCTGCACCCAGAGTTCAAACGACTTCTGTCTGCCCGTAGATTTGTGTCCAAGAGGTGTAAGACCAACAGATACAAGAACTCTTTCATACCCACTGTCACCAGTTTTTTTTTTTTTTTTTTTTTTTATAAACACTATCACATGAGTCTTTTTAAACTTGTTTTATTTATTGGGTTATGTTGTATCATGTTTTTTTATGTTGTATTATTATGTCCACTGTCTGGTGATTTTTATGTCATATTTAAGTCCATCTGTGTGCGCATGAGTGTGTTCTCTCTGCTGGCTGCACAACAAACTGCTCCACTGGGGGCTTGATCTTGTTCCTACAATATATAAACTACTCATAAGTTGTCTGGATATTCATTTATATGTTCTAAAATAGCAGTCACAGTTCTTAATCAAAGCCATAAACTCAGATGGCATCCTGGTTCAGATCTTTGTTTGAGCCTAACATCCTCGAAAGGCGCGATCAAGTGGATGACGAGAAATGTTTTCTTAAATCTATCCCAGGCTTCACATAAATCAGAATTAATTATATAACGGCTGAGTGGATCCTTGTCATTTGACTGGTGCTTTGTATGTCACATGACATGGATTAATTCATCCCATTTGTGATGCACTGCATTTAGAGTGCGGCTTGGTTCCATACGTCTGGTACCATTGCACTCTGCACACACGTGCACACATATACTCGCATGCGCACATGTATGTGCACCCACACATCCTCTTGCACGCACACAAACAAAACAAATCCACTGTGCTGTCTCGAGGCTGTTGGCAGGAAGTTGGAATGAAAAGCTGGACTAATTTCTGATGTGATTTATTTATATTTTTTGCTGCACTGAGGACGTACACAGTTGACCCGGTTGTGTGTGTGTGTGTGTGTGCGCGCGCGCATGTACATGGGGGACAACAATGATTTGATTGAGCTAACTGACGCACACACATCCACTCCGCTGTAAGCTGTCTGGATGCATTAAGACCTGTTCACTTTTGGCTGGACTGAAGAACTACACAAAATCTTTGTTTTTAATAGAAGTCTGAAGTCAGTGCACAGCATCACTGGACTGCATGTCACAATTTGGACTTTAGCAGCAGAGGAACGCCAAAATGTAAGTCCCTTTTCTGTTGTTTATAAATTAATAAAATGTCAAATGACAAGGATCTATTTTAGCCGTTACATTCTTCCAATGAAACGAATATTTAATTCGGTGAAAGCTGGAACATACCATTCAGCGAGGCGAAGCAGAGTTGAATGGTATGTTCCAGCTTTCACCTCATAAAATATTCATACCACTGAACTCAAACATTCATTATTTGTATACCAGTCAGTAATTTCAACATCATTAAGAAGTCCTTCCTCAGAATAATTATGTAGTGAATGCAATCTAACAGTATTATGCCTGTATTCACAACATTTTTCTTTACCTTACATTAACTACCTCCAACATCAATAACCCCATGTTGATTTATTTTGTTAGGAGCAGAGAAAAATATCAAATCTAATATGGAACTGCATGTATTTGATATCCTGGTGGGACTATTGATCAACTGCTTTACACCACATACATTCATCTAATTTTTTAAGGTATTGCCTAATATATTCTCACATTTGAGAGTATTCGTATTAAAATGACCAGTATTATGATTTCTTATTCCATCAAACTGACCACATTATTACATTCATTTTCCAAACAATTGCAAAAGTCCATCTGTTTAGGAAATCAATAACATACCCTGGTAAAAACTGGATAGCCACCTATAATGCTTCAGTGTCACTATGATTTACAATATCTGTATATGGGGTGAAGGCTATGTTGCTATGAATGTAGATACATACACCACCAACACATGAATAGGAGTGTGGAAATCAAACAGGAACTGATATTTGCCATTACAAAAACAAGGCTGTGTCCTGGCTCCCACTAAATTTGGGCTCCTTTTGCAGCAATGATTGAGGAGGAATGCACAGGTGAAGAGGCAGAGGCAGGTGTGCATATACAGACCAGTTCTGATCAAGGCCAGGACAAAGACACAAAGTGCACTTATTCATGACCTTCAATTTGCAGATGACTGGGCCCTAGTACCCAACACAGAACAGGACCTGCAAACAAGAACCACCCGATTTACACTTGCTGCAAAGAACTATGGGCTAACAATCAGCCTATCAGTTCTGTACCGGCCTCCACCAGAGTTCATCTACATAGAATCATCAATCTACACAGAGGAAACTAGGCTTAACCCAGTAACCAGCTTTTGTTACCTTGGCTGCATCAGGCCATCAGATGGTAGCCTCAACTTGAAAATTGAGGCCAGGATCAGGATCAGGCCAGCTTTGCCTTTGGTAAAATCAAAGGTCATCTCTGGTCTCAAAGTGGCATTTGACTTACCACCAAATTAAAAGTACATCAGGCAATAGTGCTCTCCACCTTATTGTACGACTGTGAGACTTTGTGTTCCCACCAATGACACCTTAAACAACTACATAAATTCCAACAACGGCATCTAAGGGCTTTAATGCACCTAAACTGGCAGGACAAGGTACCCAACACAGAGTTCTCTCCAGGGCTAACATGCCTTCAGCATCTTCCATTGTCCTAGCTGCATAACTGCACTGGACAAGCCATGTCACCTGTATAGCCCGGTCTCACGTTTTTTTTAGCCCACTTTGGATGATATTGGTTTTTACTAATTCTCCACTTCTCCTAACTCTAACCATACCGTAAGTGTGTACCCTCCCCAAACATTAACCATGAACCCCCAAGACCTCCCCAACACACATTTTATGCCCCTTGTCAAGAAATGAATTTGTGCCCCCATTACAAAAAAAATGCCCCATTTTTGTACCCCCATCACAAACCCATAGATTAATGTACTTTTCATAACCCAGTCCAACAAACTGCTGTGAGACTGGGTTGCATCTGCATGAAGGATAAGGCCTGCTAAAAGATATCCTGTACAAGCAACTCTCTACAAGACAGTGCAAAAATTGGGGGGCAGAGACTGTGGAACAAGGCTGGCATACCAACAAATACCTGGGACAACATGTGCATAATCAGAATGTATGGAAAAATGCAGTTGCCAGGGGAGTGGTCCAAGTAGAGAAGGGCCGAGCAGAGGTTTAGTGGGCCACTGCTGGAGCTGAAAGGTCCACCCATCAGTCTGACCACAATGGAATCTACACGTGCACTTTCTGGGGCCGAACCTCCCACTCCAGAATTGGCCTTACTAGCCAGTACTTCAACCTGGAGGAGTCATCATCAAAGACAAGCAGTGATAGATATATAATGTGTATGTGTGCACGCGCAGGTTGAAGGTTACATCACTACGAAAGTAGATACATATACCACCAACAGTACATTGTAGACCATTGTGGTGAAGGTGTAACCTGGGATCTCCACCTCAGAGTTTTCAGTGGAATTGTCTAGCCATGTCTCAGTGATGGCAATCACAGCTGCCTTGGTGCATTGCACAATGAGACTAAATTCATCCATTTTTGGGAGGACAATTCAAGCACTTAGATGGATGAAGGGAAGACCTTGCCTCCTGAAGCACTGGAACCCATCAACCGTATTCACGTTGTGGAGTGATGGATCAGCAGGCCTGAGTTTGCTGTGCTGATCTATACACCATCATCCAAAACTGCAGTACCAGTATGTGAGGTGAAATCAGAGTCAGACCTGTCGTAGTGACTATCTAACAAAACCATTCCCCAACGCTCTTCCCTAGGTGGCAGTACTCTGGCAGTGACATATTCTAAGATTTGTGATGGGACCAGGTATCATAGGGGCTTGATTACCTCAGACATTGGTTTCACACACTCCTTAGGGAAACAAAGGTTTGGTGGTTGCCTTGGCTGGTCCAGAATGAATCTGTACATCTACTCAAGTTAGTATAAGGGAGAAAAACAGATAGTCCCATTTTGACAGTTCACTTCCACCATCTTTGGCTAGGTTTCGAGTGGCAAGAAAGGTCACAGTCGTTTCTAGTTCCAAGTAGTGTTCGTACCAACCAAGTTTTGAGCCATGACAGAATGACAGCTCAGTCATACTGTTCTCTCCAAAGCTTCTCTGTGCTGTCTTCAAACCTTGATTTGTATTTCCAATGAGTTTCACAAATTTGTGTAAAAGCAATAAAATTCACTAATAACAGAGACCCAATTGACAGGAAACGTCTATACACCATGTCGCATTCCAGTATTGTTCAGCTAGCTTCAAAAACACAGGCATGAGCAGCAGCAGGAGTCTTCTTCTCTGTGAATGCTGAGGACCCCAGCAGCTTGATAAGGCCAATGGGAGGGCTGCATTTCACATAACTAAATTTCCTCACTCTTCTCCATCTTGCAGTCACTGAGCTTTTGAAAACTGTCTACTCCACACAGAATTGCCATAGAGTGCCATACTGTTTATATTTCTTCATAATTGATGTAAATAAAGTCCAAGACATATTCAGTGACTTGGAAATGTTTGTGTATCCATCCCCTGAATTGTTTTAAGAAAACTAGCAATAAAATGTATTTACAGGTATTATACCAAAGTGGCCCATTACTTATGCAACCCATCATCTTGGCCTTTATATTGTTAAATTAATTTATATCAAGAGATTTGATTTGAGTCTAAGGAAGATGATTTCAGAATGTTTTTATACTGAGTAGCCTGATTTACTTTTTGTATTTGAAATGACAAATAAACTAAAAATATGTGAAATATCAAGTGGCCCAACACTTTCAGAGGGCACTTTATATTATAAATAAATAACTATAAATATAACCAACGTATGTCACCCTGCCCTCAACTGGACTGGCAGCTGCATCACACAGCATTTGCATAAAACAGACTTATCTATTTTTGCCCCACTTAGCTGGTGGCATAGGGATCACCATTCATCGCTGCAAAACACCCACGCAGATTGAATGTGACAAGCAGCTATTAGCTTTGTCTTGGTCTATTGGTGCTAATGTGATCAAGGGGTGAATCATTACACAGCATTGTAAACACCATCAGACTGGCCTGCGATGAACAAATTAAGTAATGACACTGTTTCCAAGAGCCAAGCTGTTTTTCCTGCATTGTGTATGCAAAGATTTCATATTGCACATATAGCAAAGGCATGTTCATGCAAAGGCTCAGTGACCGATGTTATCGCACAACCAATATATCGGTGGGGCTATAACAGGTTGTGGTGGTTTGTAATATCTTACATTGCAAGCTGAAATGCACATAACAATAAAACCTAAAAAAAAAAATGATGACCCTAGAAGTCTGTGAAGGTGTCTCATATTACAACCTCAATTCCAATGAAGTTAGGACGTTGTGTAAAATGTAAATAAAAACGGAATACAATGATTTGCAAATCCTCTTCAACCTATATTCAATTGAATACACCACAAAGACAAGATATTTAATGTTCAAACTGATAAACTTTGTTTTTATGCAAAGATGAATGCTTAAAGAACATCTAATTGGAAACAGGTGAGTCTCATAATTGGATATAAAAGGAGCATCCCCAAAAGTCTCAGCCAGTCAAGATGGGGCGAGGATCACCACTATGTGAACTGCATAAAAAAAAAAAAAAGAGTCCAACAGTTTATGAACAATGTTTCTCAACGTTCAATTGCAAGGAATTTAGGGATTCCATCATCTACAGTCCAAAATGTAATCAGAAGTTTCAGAGAATCTGGAGAACTTTCTACACGTAAACGGCAAGGCCGAAAACCAATACTGGTGGCCCATGACCTTCGATCCATCAGGTGGCACTGCATTAAAAACCGACATCACTGTGCAAGGGATCTTATCGCGTGGGCTCAGGACCACGTCAGAAAACTATTGTCAGTTAACACAGTTTGTTGCTACATTTACTCTACCATGCAAAGTGAAAGCCATACATCAACAACATCCAGAAACACCGCCACCTTCACTGGGCCAGAGCTCATTTGAAATGGACAAACGCAAAGTGGAAGAGTGTGCTGTGGTCTGATGAGTCCACATTTCAAATTGTTTTTGAAAATCATGGGTGTCATGTCCTCCAGACAAAAGAGGAAAAAGACTATCCAGATTGTTACCAGCACAAAGTTCAAAATCCAGCATCTGTGATGGTATGGGGGTGTGTTAATGCCCATGGCATGGGCAACTTACATATCTGTGATAGCACCATCAATGCTGAAAGGTACATCCAGTTTTTGGAGCAATACATGCTGCCATCCAAGCAACGTCTTTTTCAGGGATGTCCCTGCTTATTTCAGCAAGGCAATGCCAAGCCACATTCTACACGTGTTACAACAGCGTGGCTTCATAGTAAAAGACTGCGGGTACTAGACTGTCCTGCATGCAGTCCAGACCTGTCGCCCATTGAAAATGTGTGGCGCATTATAAAGCACAAAATACGACAACGGAGACCCCGGACTGTTTAACAACTGAAGTCATACATCAAACAAGAATGGGAAAGAATTCCACCTACAAAGCTTCAACAATTAGTGTCCTCAGTTCCAAAATGCTTATTGAGTGTTGTTAGAAGGAAAGGTGATGTAACACAATGTTAAACATACCACTGGCCCAGCTTTTTTAAACGTGTTGCAGACATCCATTTCAAAGTGAGCAAATAATTGCACACATTTTGAACATTCAGTATCTTGTCTTTGTGGTGTATTCAATTGAATATAGGTTGAAGAGGATTTGCAAATCATTGTATTCTGTTTTTATTTACATTTTACACAACATCCCAACTTCATTGCAACTGGGGTTGTAATAGAAACAAGTAAGAAGCAGCTAAATATTTCAAGCATCACAACATTACTTGTCACTACACACTGCAGGGGTTTGTAAGAGTCTATAATATTTTGTCTTCCCCCTGTATTAATACTGTACGTATACCTTATCACGTCTGTTTATATATCACACCCTGTATCATGCCCCGGCATGTCTGTATCAACCTGAGAATGAAGGAGGAGGGCTGATAAAGATATTCATCACATTTTACAACAAAAATAAAGAACAATAATCATACACATAAATGATGTATCAATCAATCAATTTCAATCAATTTTATTTATATAACGCCAAATCACAACAAACAGTTGCCCCAAGGCGCTTTATATTGTAAGGCAAGGCCATACAATAATTACGTAAAAACCCCAACGGTCAAAACGACCCCCTGTGAGCAAGCACTTGGCGACAGTGAGAAGGAAAAACTCCCTTTTAACAGGAAGAAACCTCCAGCAGAACCAGGCTCAGGGAGGGGCAGTCTTCTGCTGGGACTGGTTGGGGCTGAGGGAGAGAACCAGGAAAAAGACATGCTGTGGAGGGGAGCAGAGATCAATCACTAATGATTAAATGCAGAGCAAATACAGAGCAAAAAGAGAAAGAAACACTCAGTGCATCATGGGAACCCCCCAGCAGTCTAAGTCTATAGCAGCATAACTAAGGGATGGTTCAGGGTCACCTGATCCAGCCCTAACTATAAGCTTTAGCAAAAAGGAAAGTTTTAAGCCTAATCTTAAAAGTAGAGAGGGTGTCTGTCTCCCTGATCTGAATTGGGAGCTGGTTCCACAGGAGAGGAGCCTGAAAGCTGAAGGCTCTGCCTCCCATTCTACTCTTACAAACCCTAGGAACTACAAGTAAGCCTGCAGTCTGAGAGCGAAGCGCTCTATTGGGGTGATATGGTACTATGAGGTCCCTAAGATATGATGGGACCTGATTATTCAAAACCTTATAAGTAAGAAGAAGAATTTTAAATTCTATTCTAGAATTAACAGGAAGCCAATGAAGAGAGGCCAATATGGGTGAGATATGCTAGAGGAAATAAATGCATGAATTAGTTTTTCAGCATCACTCTGAGACAAGACCTTTCTAATTTTAGAGATATTGCACAAATGCAAAAAAGCAGTCCTACATATTTGTTTAATATGCGCTTTGAATGACATATCCTGATCAAAAATGACTCCAAGATTTCTCACAGTATTACTAGAGATCAGGGTAATGCCATCCAGAGTAAGGATCTGGTTAGACACCATGTTTCTAAGATTTGTGGGGCCAAGTACAATAACTTCAGTTTTATCTGAGTTTAAAAGCAGGAAATTAGAGGTCATCCATGTCTTTATGTCTGTAAGACAATCCTGCAGTTTAGCTCATTGGTGTGTCCCCTCTGGCTTCATGGATAGATAAAGCTGGGTATCATCTGTGTAACAATGAAAATTTAAGCAATGCTGTCTAATAATACTGCCTAAGGGAAGCATGTATAAAGTGAATAAAATTGGTCCTAGCACAGAACCTTGTGGAACTCCATAATTAACCTTAGTCTGTTTAGAAGATTCCCCATTTACATGAACAAATTGTAATCTATTAGATAAATATGATTCAAACCACCACAGCACAGTGCGTTTAATACCTATGGCATGCTCTAATCTCTGTAATAAAATAGATAACGATATGTCTTTGGGATGGTTATGAGTAATTTTTTTCTCTAATAGTTAAAATTTTATTAGCAAAGAAAGTCATGAAGTCATTACTAGTTAAAGTTAAAGGAATACTCGGCTCAATAGAGCTCTGACTCTTTGTCAGCCTGGCTACAGTGCTGAAAAGAAACCTGGGGTTGTTCTTATTTTCTTCAATTAGTGATGAGTAGTAAGATGTCCTAGCTTTACGGAGGGCTTTTTTATAGAGCAACAGACTCTTTTTCTAGGCTAAGTGAAGATCTTCTAAATTAGTGAGACGCCATTTCCTCTCCAACTTACGGGTTATCTGCTTTAAGCTGCGAGTTTGTGAGTTATACCACGGAGTCAGGCACTTCTGATTTAAAGCTCTCTTTTTCAGAGGAGCTACAGCATCCAAAGTTGTCTTCAATGAGGATGTAAAACTACTGACGAGATACTCTATCTCACTTACAGAGTTTAGGTAGCTACTCTGCACTGTGTTGGTATATGGCATTAGAGAACATAAAGAAGGAATCATATCCTTAAACCTAGTTACAGCGCTTTCTGAAAGACTTCTAGTGTAATGAAACTTATTCCCCACTGCTGGGTAGTCCATCAGAGTAAATGTAAATGTTATTAAGAAATGATCAGACAGAAGGGCGTTTTCAGGGAATACTGTTAAGTCTTCAATTTCCATACCATAAGTCAGAACAAGATCTAAGATATGATTAAAGTGGTGGGTGGACTCATTTACATTTTGAGCAAAGCCAATTGAGTCTAATAGATTAAATGCAGTGTTGAGGCTGTCATTCTCAGCATCTGTGTGGATGTTAAAATCGCCCACTATAATTATCTTATCTGAGCTAAGCACTAAGTCAGACACAAGGTCTGAAAATTCACAGAGAAACTCACAGTAACGACCAAGTGGACGATAGATAATAACAAAGTAGTACATAACAATGTAGAACGAATAACGCAGGTAAATCATGTAAATTATGGAATGTTCTTATGTCTCTCTATAAAGTCATGAGTGTCCTCTTCACTGATGTCTCACAACTTCAATATGAGACTCAAGTTGTAGAATTCTCCCTGCTGGGGAGGCTAAAACTCTCTCACCTTGATCAGACATCTTGGTTGAATGAAATGATCTGGATCCTGTATCAGGATCCTGCAACTGTGACCAGGGTAACAGCAAATGGGTGTGTGTCATTGGTGGGGCCGAGAAATGGGGCTCCGGATTGGATGGAAATCAGGGCGATACAAAGCCTGGTATTTTCAATGTCTTTTTTTGTATCGCCCTGATTGTATTGCCACAGTTTTCAGGGCAGTGAAATTGATAGGATAAGTGTATGATTTATCAGCCCTATTTTTCATCTCATGAGGGCTTGTTTACAAGTACAGGGCAGATTTTTGTTGTAATATGTGATAAGTGTTGGTATGGGTACAGAATGAAACCAGTGAAGTTGTGCTGCAAAACACTAGTCTTGAGTGAGTCTCATTTTCACCACTAATTACACTGATAAGGCCATTATTTGTCAAGAATACAACTGTACTCCAGAAAAACACAGACCATTGTGGTCAGACATTTACATACACTCATCAATGGATATAATTTCATGGAAATATTTGTCTTTCAATAAATTCTTTGAATTGCTTTTCCTGGTGAGCAATGCAAAACATGCATTAAACAGGGGAAAATGCTTTAAATTTTAATTTAAAGTTGTGGTCATACCTGGCACCCCTATATTTAATTACACATATGAAAATATGCTCAAATAAATGCAAACAAACCAATTTTGTATAATTCAAAAGATGAACAAAATCAAAAGTTATTGAACAGAAACAACAAAACAAAATTAGAAAGATGGAAATGTATATTGGACTATTATTGGCACCCTTTGCTGAATTTACAGGAAATCACCGCTTTCACACCAGGATTATGTTTACACAAAACAGGGGATAGATACAAGAACATTTTGAAATCACTGTGTCTCTCGGATTTTGGTCACATCATTCATTAAGAAATATAAATAGTATGGCACTGTATGGGTAAGTCTGTCTGGCAGTTGTCAAAAACAGTAACTGTGCAAGAGGGAGACCAGTGAGGGAAGCCATTTATCCATGATCATTTTGAAGGAATTACAGGCTTCTGTGTTTGTGTTTTAAGAAGCTATGCATAGTGCAGCTTTTGACTATTGCATCACTAGTCACAACTTCATGAGTCATGGTCTAGTCTAGTGGTTCAACGATGGGCTAGACCGGAAAATCACTAAGAGCTCTTGGGCAAGGTCTGTAATCCCCCAGCTGTGTGTGTGTGTATATATACTCAACAAAAATATAAACGCAACACTTTTGGTTTTGCTCCCATTTTGTATGAGATTAACTCAACGATCTAAAACTTTTTCCACATACACAGTATCACCATTTCCCTCAAATACTGTGCACAAACCAGTCTAAATCTGTGATATTGAGCACTTCTCCTTTGCTGAGATAATCCATCCCACCTCACAGGTGTGCCATACCAAGATGCTGATTAGACACCATGATTAGTACACAGGTGTGCCTTAGACTGCCCACAATAAAAGGCAAACTCTGAAAGGTGCAGTTTTGTTTTATTGGGGGGGGATACCAGTCAGTATCTGGTGTGACCACCATTTGCCTCATGCAGTGCAACACATCTTCGCATCATTCGTGAAGAGAACACCTCTCCAACGTGCCAAACGGCAGCAAATGTGAGCATTTGCCCACTCAAATCGGTTACGATGACGAACTGGAGTCAGGTCGAGACCCCGATGAGGACGACGAGCATGCAGATGAGCTTCCCTGAGACAGTTTCTGACAGTTTGTGCAGAAATTCTTTGGTTATGCAAACCGATTGTTCCAGCAGCTGTCCGAGTGGCTGGTCTCAGATGATCTTGGAGGGGAACATGCTGGATGTGGAGGTCCTGGGCTGGTGTGGTTACACGTGGTCTGCGGTTGTGAGGCTGGTTGGATGTACTGCCAAATTCTCTGAAACGCCTTTGGAGACGGCTTATGGTAGAGAAATGAACATTCAGTACACGAGCAACAGCTCTGGTTGACATTCCTGCTGTCAGCATGCCAATTGCACGCTCCTTCAAATCTTGCAACATCTGTGGCATTGTGCTGTGTGATAAAACTGCACCTTTCAGAGTGGCCTTTTATTGTGGGCAGTCTAAGGCACACCTGTGCACTAATCATGGTGTCTAATCAGCATCTTGATATGGCACACCTGTGAGGTGGGATGGATTATCTCAGCAAAGGAGAAGTGCTCACTATCACAGATTTAGACTGGTTTGTGAACAATATTTGAGAGAAATGGTGATATTGTATATGTGGAAAAAGTTTTAGATCTTTGAGTTCATCTCATACAAATGGGAGCAAAACCAAAAGTGTTGTGTTTATATTTTTGTTGAGTGTGTGTGTGTGTGTGTATATATATATATATATATATATATATATATATATATATATATATATATATATATATATATATATATATATATATACACACACACACACATACATACACACACACAATGTGTGTGTGTGTGTGTGTGTGTGTGTGTGTGTGTGTGTGTGCGCGCGCGTACACACATCAATGTAAAGCGCTTTGAGCTTCTGATTGAGATGGAAAAGCGCTGTCACTACTCAGGGGGAAGCTGGAAGGAGCTGGAGTCGTTGCCTGTCACCTGGCTGCATGGACCATCGACTACCTCACCAACAGAGCGCAGTATGTGAGGCTTCGCGACTGTGTCTCATGTGGCAGTCTGCAGCAGTAGTCTCCTTCAGCTGGGACTGAACTTAGACATGTATACACGCCATTTAGAAGAGGATAACTCGACTGTTCTAGACTAGTAAGACCCAGTGAACAACTTGGGATGTGTGCCAAAATCTCCATCTGTGACAAACAATCTGAAAATGACCACACACTTTTTCATCCCGAGTGTTACTTCAATACTGCTGTATTTTCAGGTAGCTGGAATCCAATGTTGCAAGTACTACAAATGCAAGAGAAGTGATTGCTGCAGAGACCCCAATACTGAACAAGCATAATCTTCATATCTAGGTTTTGTTGCATTTACTTATTTGAAAAAGAAACAGTAATGTGGTCTTTAAGTTGTATTATTGGCTGTTGGGAAATTTCCATGAAAACCTTTAAAACATTTAAGATCTGTAGATACTGCTATCTACAGAAACAAGCTTTACTTAGTATTTTTCCACTTTAAATCAATATTCCATTGATAACAGTAGGACTGAAAATAAAATTTCATTATATTTGGCAAGTTTTCATTTTCTTCCATTGTTTTCTTTCATATGTTGACCCACTTATTTTAGCCATTTTCTCCTAAAATATCAAAATACAAATTTAACACTTTTCTATGACCCTCCCAAAAATGTACTGGTCATTCTGAACATTTTGAATACCTTGGAAAATCTATAGCTGCTGAAGTTTAGAAACTACAGCTGTATTTGAAGTGACACTCAGGACAAAAAAAGGGCATGATCATTTTTATAAAAGGATGTGTTCATTTTTGGGCTGTTCATCCTGGATAGGAAGTTTGCCACATATCCCAAACTGTTCACTGATGTCATATTAGTCTAGAACAGTTGAATTATCCTCTCCTAAATGATGTGCATACATGTCTCAGCCTCATCCTCTACTAGTGGAGCAGATAACTGTAACAATTGTTCATTTCTGAAAAGAAGCACCAAAGTTGGCACAAATACTCCTTAGACATTACTCTTTTGAAAAACTGAGTAGCCACTTGAATTTTCAGTAGGCGGCCAGGTAGGGGTCAATTGAAGAATTACACAGGGGTCAAAATTTAAAAATAATCCAATCATATTGAAAGCTATACCACATTATTTGTCTGACACGACGATACCAAAAAGGTATAGTTTGGACTATCTATGACTGAATGTTATGGAGTTATGGGGTAAAAACAACAAGAATGGTGACAAAGGTCAATTTCAGTTTGTACAGGGGTTAGAAGTTAAAGTTGCTCCAAATTTTGGTAAAAAAAAGTGGTGCAAATTATTGGTTGAACTAATAGGATTAATAAATGAAATAGTTTTGACTGTGTTGAATGCCTGGTCTGCACGGTAAAGGTAGAGCAATGTCAACGTCCATTGGATTCTATGACATGTTACCCTGTAACATGATAACTAAGCATGCCACATAGTGCAAACTATTCCTTTTTAAAACCCTATTAACTCAACCAATAATTTGTATCACATTTAACCCTATTAACTCAACCAGTAATTTGCGTCACATTTTACAATATTTAGAGCAACTTTAAAATCTGACCCCTGTACAAACTAATGCTGACCTTTGTTACAATTCTTGCCGTTTTTACCCCATAACATTCAGTCGTAGATAGTCTAAACTATATCTTTTTGGTATTTTTGTGATCAGACAAATAATGTGGTATAGCTTTCAATATGATTGAAACATTTTTAAATTTTGACCCCTGTGTAATTCTTCAATTGACCCCTACATGGCCGCCTACTGAAAATTCAAGTGGCTACTCAGTTTTTTCAAAAGAGTAATGTCTAAGGAGTATTTGTGCCAACTTTGGTGCTTCTTTCCAGATTTGAAGGATTCCTCTGTAAATATTCTGTTATCTGCTGCACTATACTACCTTCCCAGACAGTTGTCATCTCCAGACCTTTTCTGGCAACACAACCTTTGTCAGACATGTGTCTGAGGGTAATGGTCTGGAGTACAGGGAGGTCATCACCAACTTTGTGGCCTGGTGTGAACTGAACCATCTGTGCATTCACACCAAGACAAAGGAGGTGGTGATTGACTTCAAAAGGAAGGCTCCTCAGATTGTGCCTGTGAACATCCAGGGCTTGGACATACTGGACTGGACACACAACACAGATGTCCTGTACAAGAAAGGCCAAAGTCATCTTCACCCGCTGAGGAGACTGAGGAGTTCTTTGGCGTGTGCAGGACACTGCTGAAAACCTTTAATGACTTTGTGGTGGCATCAGCCATACTTTATGCTGCAGTCTGCTGGGGCTGTGGAAGTTTAGAGAGGGACAGGAAGAGACTCAACAGATGAGTGAGAAGAGCTGGCTCTGCCCTGGAATGAACTCTGGACCCGATAGAGGTGGTTGGTGACAGGAGGATGTTAGCTGACACCAATTTTGGACAACCACTCTCACTCCCTACATGAGACTGTGGGAGCCTTAAGTAGCTCCTTCAGCAATACCCTTACCAAAAAGTAGTATATGCAAGTATGTTTCAAGTATACTTCTAGTTTACTTTTTATATACTTATCAGTACTATTTTTTGGTAAGGGTAGACTGCTGCACCTTCGGTGCAAAACAGAACGCCTCCACAAGTCATTTATTCCAACTGCTGTGAGACTGTACAACACTTTGATGATGTTTTTAGAACTATAAACACCTGCTAATTTTGCACTATTAACCAATTCTACTGCCACCTTTTGGTCCTTTATTACATGTACATCTGTGCAATTCATCCTGTTTAATAATTTTACTATAGCTATACAGATTTGCTTATATTCTATTTTTACATAGTCCGTTCGCACCAGTATGTATGCATTCACCAGCAAACACTGCAATATACTTTACTCACCTTTCTTTAGACTTTTGCTCCTGTAACAAGTGATTTTCCCCATTGTGGGATCTTCTCTTATAAATGCAGCCCATTTACCATTTCTACCATTCCAGCAAGCTGAAACTGAAATTTCCTGGTTTATTTTTAAGCAAGTCCTTTTATTTGCCACTTCAACATGATCTATGATTGGTAATGCAGTAGTCAAATGCAGCACAACACATAGATTGTCCAATGACAACCACAGAAGCCTATAACTTTCAGACTTGGCATGGGTGTCTGAATGGCTTCAGTCAGTAACCTCTTTCTTGCAGTTTAATTCCTACTCCAGACAGATTTACCAAACAGTTTGTATGTCTTAATAATTGATATCAATGAAGTCCAAGACACACGGTGATTTGGAAGTGTTAATGTATCCATCCCCTGATTTGTGTAAAGAAAACCTGGTATTAATGAGATGACTTATTGAAAATTAAAAGAGGGCCAATAACAGTCCTTCATACATTTCAGACCAATTTTTTTTTAACATTTTGTTTTGTTGTTTCTGTAAAATACCTTTGGGATGATTGATAGATAGATAAAGGAGTGGTGCTCCGTGGGGAGCTCAGAGTAGAGCCGCTGCTCCTTCACGTTGAAAAGAGCCAGCTGAGGTGGTTCGGGCATCTGGTAAGGATGCCTCCTGGGTGCCTCCCTAGGGAGGTGTTCTAGGCATGTCCAACTGGGAGAAGACCCCAGGGAAGACCCAGGACTAGGTAGAGAGATTATATCTCCACACTGGCTTGGGAACACCTCGGGGTACCCCATTCAGTGGTGGCCAATGTGGCCCGGGAAATGGAAGTCTGGGGTCCACTGCTAGAGCTGTTGCCCCCTCGACCCAATCCCGGATAAGCGGTTGAAGATGAGAGAGTGAGAGTGGTGCTAATTCTGACTGCAATCGTATTTTGGGTTTTCAGAAATCAATGATGGGAGAAAATTACATATATTTTGTTAAAAATATAGATAAATACACTAATTGCACTGCTAATTTAGGGGTGTAGAAAGTTCTACAATATGAGGTCTGTTAGAAAAGTATCTGACCTTTTTATTTTTTGCAAAAACCATATTGATTTGAATCACGTGTGATCGCATCAGCCAAGCTTGAACCTTCGTGCGCATGCGTGAGTTTTTTCACGCCTGTCACTTGCATCTTTCGCCTGTGAGCAGGCTTTGTGTGAGCAGTGGTCCACTCCTCTCGTCAGGTTTTTATTGCGAATAAAATGTCTGAACGATTTGGAGCTTTGCTGCATCAAATTTTTCCAGAAACTGTGAGAGACCTCCAGGTGGACACCATTCGGAAAATTCAGATGCTTTCAGGGACGATTTTAATGGGGATTACACAGATTAAGGAGTGCTCCAGCCGGTTTAAAGACCGCCCACAACGTCTGAGAGCGCGCCGCACTCCGAGCACCGATCGACAGGCTGAAACCCCGCTGAAACAATCAGATCATTTCCAAAGTGAAGGCTTTGTTGATCCGGGACGTCGTCTGACTTCCACAGAAATGGCAGAAGACGTGGACATCACCACTTTTTCGGCACATTCCACTGTTACAGGAGTTTTTGTCATGGAAAGAGAAGCGAGGGATGCGCCATGGAGCCGCTCACGGCGCGGACAAAAGCACCTCCGTGTTGGTCTCACAGGACGGCTTTCAGACGGCTTTCGGTGGCTTTTCATTCGTGTGACTATCCGAGAAATTTTGAATGAGCTGGACATGCCAGAACATGTCCTGTGAGGCTTCATCACGGCGTTGTTTTGCGCCATGCGGCTCCATCCCGACGTAACAGAGAGAATCATCGTGAATCCCTCTGTCTTAGAAAAAGAACCATTCAAAGAAACCATGGAAGACCTGATATTAAATTAAAGTCATGTCTGATGAGTGTACACAAGCTTTTGAGCAGAACCGTAAATAAGAGACAGATGGACAGACACACAAAGATATTTCACACTACATAGGCCTCTGAAAATTGCACCTGTTGTACGGTAAGACATAGAATCATGTTGTAATTTATTGTGCAAACAATAATCAAAGAGTTTCAATGAGCTGTGGAAAGCACATTTTACCATAACACAAATAAATCAAGTGGAATAAAGAGAAATCAGTTCTTACCTTGTCTAGGAAACACAGCTTATCTTTGGTCTTTGCATCCAGTATCTCCACCTCAAAGAAAACAACAGCCTTTTTAGCTTTTTTTGCAGGCTTGCGTTTGACTGGCACTTGGACTGGTACCAGTGAAGCAGCCGCTGACGCACTCGTTGCCTTTTTACCGCCGGTAGCTTCTAATAGTAAAGCATCCATATTCACAGTCCTTGACCTGGTCTCGATTTATTCCCCCTTCCTCTCACACCTTTTGTTGCTCTTGTCACACTTCACCTCTAAACTGTCAACTCCAGATCCAAGACCAGCCAGAAAGTAGCAACAGTCAGTCAGCTGTGGAAATAAATCTTTCTCGCCTGCACTTCTGCCCCTCCCTCGCTCTCTGTTCTGTCATTTTTTTTTTCACCCTCTCATGCCTTTACTGCTTTATTTAACTACCAGCCAACCCCGGGAGTGCACACATACAGTATGCCACGTGTGTGTGTCTATAGTTTGTGAATATATAAGAATGCCAAAGCCTCCTCAGCACATGGCGGTTCATCTGTGTGGACGTCATGATGAAAACACCTGGAGCACATACAGGTAGCTTAATTTTAGAGCTGCTCTTATTTAAATATAGCTCTGCAATAAAAGGAGGACACCTGATGATATTTACTAGCCATTAGCCTTTTGCTGTTAAGTGGGAAAACAGAGCAGAGATGGTAACAAACGGCACGTCCCCTTCCTTAATATGACCACCCCCCCATCCTGTCTCCTGCTAAATATAACCATCTACTGCTAACTCTGCATAATAAGGTCCCTCCACATAGACCCCACCCCACTTACTTCAAGGAGTGTGTAGTGATGTCATGTACTATTAATTGCAGCCTGCAGTATGTGTAAATTTCAGCTTTGTCTCTCAGAGAATTCCCATGTTCAATTCCTACACCTACAACACCTGCATGAACCATGTTGCCTCTGTCTGTCTCTCACACAATTTGCATCATGTATACTTTAGTTCTGCCTTGAAATCAGAGGAAATCTCAGCCTTTTCTGACCAAAATAGCAGATATTACATCAGAGTAACAGTTTGCTTTGCGCGTTCTACTCGGGGAACGCAAAGCGCTGAACCTCCACTCTGGAATATCATGTCTCAAAACCAAAACATGTAGTTACAGTCCATTACTCAAAAAATGTCATGCAATATTTGGTTCCAGATTCTCAAATTAGGTGATTTGTTTTTTATGTTTGATATCATTGTCATTTGAATCCCTCTGACTTATAGTTTCCATTTCTGCCTGTTGTCGACTCTAACATTAGATATATTATTGAAAACTTTATTGTTGATGAAGAATGTGAAAAGTAACAATCTTCTACATTAATTTACTCAAGGTTTTTTGTCACCTATCCATGTGTCAGCCATGACTTCAGGGAAGTGACCCCCATCATATTGGTCTCTGTGCCAGGCAGCACTGCTGCAGCTCCCTCAGCATGTCTATATAAAGCCTGCGTCTGGCAGAACGTCTGTCCTGCTGATGCACTCTGGGCTGTGGGTAAAGTAGGAGAAATACGTTTTGTCATTGTGACAGTGGACTTTCACTGAACTGTGCAAGACAAACAAAACTGCTAGTAAGAGGTAAGAGAACATTTGTAAAATCTGAGAGAAAATGTTGATTGTTGTGACTAATAAACCAGGATTATTATTTACTGATTTCATGGCTTTTTGTACATCCCAAAAGGCTGCTCATGTCAACTCTCTGGTGACACCTGGTGTAAAGGCAATAACACGAAAAGGGGTTTCATGGCAACAATGATAAACATGTTAATTTTTTAACCAATAAAGAACCTCGTTAGTAGAAGTTTAAAATGTTTGAACAATCGAGTTTTTGAATGAGTTTCTCATTCCTATGACACGCATAAAAGGATTGAATTTAAACAGAAACTGATAAGATTTTGTTCTTAAACTTGGTCAGTTCTTTATTTAAATTTACATATTTTCGTAAACTGTATTATGTTTATCTTCATGTTCATCTAATGTTTTATCAATACTCTCATCTAGTCATTCAGTTTCATTAGTCATATAAAAACAAACCTTTGCACACACACTGTTGGATTATGTGGCCTCACCAATCAGATTCTGTGACCTTAGTTACTTAGTCCAGGTTCACACGGCAGGATAATTAGGCCGATATCTGACCTGATCTTCCCCTTCCGACAATCTTAAGGACGCCCCGACAATCGTGATGACACTAAAGATAATCTTATCAGATATTCCTGCCGTGTGTGGTGTGTTAAGAGCGCTCTGATCTGCTCGGAAGGACATCAGGAGCGCTCTGATCGCAAATCTGGGATATTCAACATGTTGGATTATTTTGGCCCGATATCGCAACGTGTGTGTCCTCCGACCAAACGAGCATGCAGCCTGCTGAATGTGACATGCAACCAATCAGAAAGTGAGGTGACGGGCGCACAGAGCAGAAAATAAAATCAAAACAGCTGTTCTGACTTACCAGAAAGTCCGGTGGTCGCGCTGTCTCCACTCCTTTAAAGGAAGCCTTTTCTTTTTCTTTTTGTATTGTTTTTTCCCTCTGTTTTAAATAGTCCACAAAGTACCTCCATTTGTTTACTCTGAAGTCACGTTCAATCTCGAGAGATTCTGCAAGATTTCCTGTCTGAGCTGTGAATGTTCGTATGTGAAATCTGTTCGTGTGTGGTGTTGTTGTCCTTACCGTGTGGCTGAACACCACACACTGTACGACCAAACCTGTTAGAGCCATGATTTTTTATCTTTACGTGTGTGGTCTCTCAGGTTTTGGAAACCTAAAGATAATTTTAAAATCCTGTCATGTGAACCAGGCTTTAGTTTCAGGGCCATTGCAAAAGATTTTTCATCGCTAGATGTGACGTTTCAATAGCAGTTTAAAAAAAAAAAAAAAAAAGTTTGCAGTGACATTCTGTCTGAAGTCATTGGTCAACCAAAATTATAATACTGTGCTTGACTTCAACTGAGGAGGTAATCAGACGCTGGAGGAAGGTCCACTTTGAGGAGCTCCTGCATCAGACTGAAGCGCCCCCTATAGTAGGGGCAGAGCTGGGAGTCGATGGGGAATAATCATCAATTTCCCTGGTGGAAGTCACTAAGGTAGTCAAACAACTAGGCAGTGCCAAAGCCCCGGGGGTTGATGAGATCCGTCCAGAAATTCTGAAGGCTCTGAGTGTGGAGAGACTGTCTTGGATGAGACATCCCTTAAACATTGTGTTGAGGTCTGGGACCGTGCCAAAGCAGTGGCAAACTGGGGTGGTGGGCCCCATATTTAAACCAGCGAGTGTGTGCCAATTACAGGGGCATCACACTACTCAGCCTCCCTGGTAAAGTCTACTCACGGGTGCTGGAAAGGATAGTCGAACCTCAGGTTGAAGGGGAACAATACTCACAAATGAGAGCTGTGTTTGGGTTCTCTGCAGTAAATCGGACTTGTTTCTGGTGGGGGTTGGCCTCCACCAGGGCTGCGCTTTGCCACCAATCCTGTTTGTGATATTCATGAACAGGATATCGAGGCGTAGTCGGAGAGAGGAGGGTCTTCAGTTTGGTGGGCTCAGGGTCTCATCACTTTTTGCAGATGATGTGGTCCTGTTAGCATCTTTGGTCTGTGACCTCTAACACTCAATGGATCGCTTCACAGTCGAGTGTGAAGCAGCTGGGATGAGGATCAGCACCTCTAAATATGAGGCCATGGTTCTCAGCAGGAAACCGATGGATTGCCTACTACAGGTCAAGAATGAGGTCTTGCCCCAAGTGAAGGAGTTAAGGAACCTCTGGGTCTTGTTCACAAGTGAGAGGACAATGAAGCGTGACAATCGGCGCATCAGGGATAGTATTGCTTTCGCTATGTGGTACTGTTGTGATGAAAAGGAAGCTGGGCCAAACGGCAAAGCTCTCAATCTACTGGTCAATCTTCATTCCTACTCTCACTTATGGTCATAAGAGTTGGGTCATGACCAAAAGAACTAGACGGCAGGTACAAATGGCTGAAACAAGCTTGCTCAGGAGGGTGGCTGGTATCTCCTTTAGAAATAGGGTGAGAGGCTGGGTCATCCGTGAGGAACTCGGAGTAGAGCCACTCCTCCTTCCCATTAAAAGGAGCCAGCTGAGGTGGTTGGGCATCTGGTAAGGATGCTCCCTGGGGGCCACCCTAGGGAGGTGTTCCATGCACATCCATCTGGGAGGAGACCCCGGGAAAGACCCAGAACTAGGTGATGAGTTTATATCTCCACACTGGCCTGGGAACGTCTTAGTATCAGACAATCAGTGCGGATCCTTAGTATAGTCAGAGGTGGTTAATGTGGCCTGGGAAAGACAATTTTAGGGTCCCCTGCTGGAGCTGTTGCTTCCACAACCCAATCCCGGATAAGCAGTTGAAGATGAATACTTACAGCTCTACTAGGGCTGCAGCTATTGAATATTTTTGGAATAGTCTATTGATTAATCGGATAAAAAGTATTTTTGTGTTTTTAAACAATATCCATAGAGACGGGGCTCTTCCTAAGCAATGGCACAAAGTTACTGTGCCATCATGCAGATTTTTATGTTTAGGGTGTTCCCTCTCTCTCGGTTTCCCCAGGTAATTATTTATTTCACATCATTTATACCCCCACCACACATACGCCGATCAAGGCCAAATTCCATCAGAATGACACATCCAGCCCCAATCGGGAAATATTGACTTGCGGTCCGAAGACCTACGGACAGCAGTCTGTGAGCATCTACATATTTGGTCCCATTCGCTCAGCTATACAGAGTGTGTTGCACATGTTCAAAACACTCTTGGCGCCATCGAGATGGAACGCACATCTGACGACGATCTATATGCAGTTTTTGCATCATCTGATGGCAATCTACATATTCTGACGGCATCAAAACAGCATCTGAAACGATCTGATCGCGTTTGACTGAACTCTGAGATTGACTGGTCACAGCAAAGCCTGCCGGCATGTTGTGGATGTCCACCTCCACTGGACCCCAGCCAGGGAAGGCAAAGGAAATGTTGACATGTAATAGCATGTATGTGGCATGCATTCATCATATACAGTGAATATGAACAGCGAGCAATCAACCCCAAAGTACCGTGTACAACTGCGCCTCTCCATGGTCTCATACACAGTAACGCGCCATAGCGCATGTCAGGCACGGAGCTGAATGAATCTCATCGATGTAAATCTCATCGATGTAATATGTATAGTATTACCTGAACACCATCTAAATTCTGTAGGAGGTGTGACGTGGAACTGTATCCCAGGCTGTGACATTATTATACATGTAACACACCTCCAGCATGGAACCATGATAGCTTCACAGTGCAGAGCGCACAGGAACCAAACCACAGCCTGTGGTGAAAAGCCTCACCCCGGCTGCAAAAATTAAATCCCATGTGATAATCCATCTGACATCACGGTGTACAGAGTTGTGTTGTGCTCCTGAAATGAGGAAAAAAGAAAAAAGAAATTAAAGTTCACTGGAAAGGCTCCGTCTGATGCATGGTGTGACTGCTTGGCCCACTGCCAGCAAACTTTTATCAAAGGTAGGCTATTTAGTGGTGCGCGCACACTTAGTGGCTCATCCAGCCTTTATGAACAAACACACACACAGCTGAGTGATGATTTCAGCCCCACGCATGTGCATGGGGCACGTGTGCGCACTGCACACTCACGCAAGGAACACGGTGCTGCCTCCCACTCTGGTCCCTTATTTTCCATGTCCATTCCTGACTAGGGATGCACCAATCCACAATTTTTTACTTCCGATCTGATCACGATACCTGAATTTGGATATCTGCCGATACAGATATTGTCCAATCCGATACCAGAGCTCTGTTTGCTTTAATATTATAATTATCATAATTACTGCTTATTTTATACAAGGATTTTCTTAAAAAGGAGACCTGAAAGTTCAGCTGCAATTTGCCAGAAAGTGTATCTAAGATGAAAGCCTAGATTTGACGTTTTGGTGAAAGAATTAAGTACTTTTATTGTTTATAGACTTTTACAGCCTTAAAGAGAAAAGACAGCACTCTCTCTCTCTCTGTCTCTCCTCAATTTCAATGGAGCTTTACTGATATGGGAGACATATGTTTACATTATCAAAGCAAGTGTTACAAAGTAAAAATTAATCTCTCTCTGCTGCGCAAACTTTGAACTTTTTGGAAACACAAAGCCTTTCAACTGTATCATCAGCAACACTCATGCACAGGACAGGACTTTTTCCCTTTCAGCAGACAGAATCTCTGTTCGACTGTCCTCCTCGGTTGCATGTTGAGCTGGCCACAGCCTCCACACAATGAAGCGGCTAACTTTTTAGCACACATTTACAGGAACAATTCAGTTAATTTTTCAGAAAATCCATGCTCGACAAACAGACAATTTGAACCCAAGAGCCGGGCAGAAATTTGCCGCTACCTGCAGCTAGAACACTGCGGAAGAGAGCTCTCTTAAACAGCCCGGCTTCAAAAACCTCCCCCATCCCCTCCTCCTGCTCAGCAGCAAACAAAGCAGAAAGACGATTCACAGTGGCTCTTCTCTGGAATCGGAAAATGTCATGGGTTGGATCGGTATTTTCCGGTACGTGAATTACGTCGGCATCGGAAGCCAATCCCAATACCAGATCGGTCGCAATATTACTGCTGACCACACCTCTTTTCCTCCCGACTGCGTCCAATGATGGCAATATTTGGTATATTTTCAGCCTGGTTCCTACACATTCTTGCTACTGTACAAGGTCTGTTAGAAAAGTATCAGACCTTTTTTTTTTTCAAAAACCTGATGGTTTTGAATCAAGCCTGCTTGCATGAGCCAACCTTGAACCTTCGTGCGCATGCGTGAATTTTTTCACACCTGTCGACTGCATCAGTTGCTGGCAAGCAGCTTTTGTGTGAGGTTGTGTGTAGTGCGTTTGTCGGATTTTATTGCAAGGAAAATGACGGAACGACTGGAGCAGTGCTGCTGCATCAAATTTTGCCAGAAACTGAGCGACAGCCAGGTGGAAACCATTCGGAAGATTCAGACGGCTTTCAGTGGCTTTTCAGTCGTGTGATTATCTGAGAAATTGCGGAAGAGGTGGGCATCATTTTTCGGAGTCCAGCATATCCTGTGAGGCTTCAACATGAAGGCGCTTTTGCTCCACCGTCAGCTTCGGCACGAATTTCACTGCAACACTTTTCGTGGCCAAATCTTCACAATGGAATGTGCTGAAAAAGTGCTGATGTCCACCTCTTCTGCAATTTCTCGGATAGTCATACGACAGTCCCGCATCACCACAGCATTCACTTTGGCAATGAGCTGGTCATTTTGGCATGTTGATGGCCGCCCGGAGCGTGGCTCGCGCTCCACAGTCGTGCAGCCGTCTTTAAACCGGGTGTACCGCTCCTTAATCTGTGTGACACCCAGAGCATTGTCACTGAAAGCCGTCTGAATCTTCCGAATGGTTTTCCACCTAGCTGTCGCTCAGTTTCTGGCAAAATTTGATGCAGCGCTGCTCCAGTCATTCCGTCATTTTCCTTGCAGTGAAAATCCGCCGAGCGCACTACACATGACCTCACACAAACGCTGCTTGCCAGCAAATGATGCAATCAACAGGCGTGAAAAAAATTCACGCATGCGTACGAAGGTTCAAGGTTGGCTCACACAAGCAGGCTTGATTCAAATACATCAGGTTTTTTAAAAAAAAAAAAAAGGTCCAATACTTTTCTAACAAACCTTGTATGTGTGACGGGGGCTTAACAGTTTTGGAGCTTTGTCAACCCAAAAGCCCAGGTGGTCTGTGAAATCTTCAGTCTGCGGACAGGACATTCTATCTCTCTCTCTCTTATTGCACATTTCATTTGCACTTTTTATTACTGTGATTTATTCAGTGTTTAGTGTATATTTATACATGCCGTACAGAGTGAGTGCAGCTCAAACTGAAGTCAAATTTCTTGTTTTCTGTGGATACTTGGCAAATAACACAGCCTTTGAAAAATGGCTGTGGAGTGCAGCATTTCCACAAAAGCTGCAATGATAAATGAACTATACAGCTTGTTGATAAACTTATCAAATCTGAAAAGATTTTTTTTTTTTGACTAGTTTAACATGATTCACTTAAAGTGCACTTTCTTTCACTTCATCTGGGGAAGTGGAGAGCACCCAGCGGACCACACCATGTTTTAAAAGAAATGCAAACACAATGCTTCACTTTAAATGTGCAATAAGTCAGTTTCAGACAATCAGTGCAGACCCTTTCTTATTTTACTCAGCGTGCGGCTTTGTAAACTTGCAGCATTGCCTGCTACATTGATTAGCTCTTACATTAGTTATGCGCATGTTCTATGGTCTTCTTTTCTGTTTTTTTTGTGGGAGCGTTACAGTGCCACATACAGGCCTGGCGTATGTACTACAGCATTAAACAAAGCCTTGAGACAAAGAATTTGCCTCAAACATTTTTTTTTGTAATCGAATTATTCCTGTTAGGCTACTCGATTATTTGTTTCAGCCCTAGTGCAAATGTTTATGTATCACCTCTGTTTTCACTGGTCATACCTACATTTTCTAACAGCTGAAAAGCTTTAAAAATGTGTTTTAGGATGATAATTTGCGAGGCTGCCAGCTGGGTCACTTTTCTGTCAGGCTGTTTCAACAAGTCCCATGAGATTTTGCTCGTCTGAATATTTAAGTTTAACAGACTATTAATGGTGACAGCAAGACATAACCAATTAATATATTACTCATAAGTAACTTTTCAAAAAATAAAAATATAACGCAATGCTAAAATACCCTCGGCTGCATGAGCATAACAGCAAGAAACAGAATGGGACCTTTTGACCCCTTAAAATAGGTCAAGGTTAGCCATCTTTGAACTTGTCCAAGGTCTGTGTCCCAAGAAAACCCCATGCAGTAATAGGACTGGATTTATGCGGAGCATAGTCAGATGGATGGACGCAGTCTTATAGGATTAATAAATGGAATAGTTTTGATTGTGTTGAATGTTTGGTCTCCAAAGTAAAGGTCAAACAAGGTCAACATCCATTGGATTCTATGACATGTGACATATGTTACCCCAAACTATTCTTTTTTAAAAAACCTGTTAACTAATAATTTGCATCAGTTTTTACCAAATTGGAGCAACTTTAACTTTTGACCGCTGTAACTAGGTTTAAGGATATGATTCCTTCTTTATGTTCTCTAATGCCATATACCAACACAGTGCAGAGTAGCTACCTAAACTCTGTAAGTGAGATAGATCTCGTATCTCGTCAATAGTTTTACATCCTCATTGAAGACAACTTTGGATGCTGTAGCTCCTCTGAAAAAGAGAGCTTCAAATCAGAAGTGCCTGACTCCGTGGTATAACTCACAAACGCGCAGCTTAAAGCAGATAACCAGTAAGTTGAAGAGGAAATGGCATCTCACTAATTTAGAAGATCTTCACTTACCCTGGAAAAAGAGTCTGTTGCTCTATAAAAAAAAGCCCTCCGTAAAGCTAGGACATCTTACTACTCATCACTAATTGAAGAAAATAAGAACAACCCCAGGTTTCTTTTCAGCACTGTAGCCAGGCTGACAAAGAGTCAGAGCTCTATTGAGCTGAGTATTCCTTTAACTTTAACTAGTAATGACTTCATGACTTTCTTTGCTAATAAAATTTTAACTATTAGAGAAAAAATTACTCATAACCATCCCAAAGACGTATCGTTGTCTTTGGCTGCTTTCAGTGATGCCGGTATTTGGTTAGATTGTTCTGTCTGAGTTATTTTCATTAGTTACTTCATCCAAACCATCAACATGTCTATTAGACCCCATTCCTACCAGGCTGCTCAAGGAAGCCCTACCATTATTTAATGCTTCGATCTTAAATATGATCAATCTATCTTTATTAGTTGGCTATGTACCACAGGCTTTTAAGGTGGCAGTAATTAAACCATTACTTAAAAAGCCATCACTTTACCCAGCTATCTTAGCTAATTATAGGCCAATCTCCAACCTTCCTTTTCTCTCAAAAATTCTTGAAAGGGTAGTTGTAAAACAGCTAACTGATCATCTGCAGAGGAATGGTCTATTTGAAGAGTTTCAGTCAGGTTTTAGAATTCATCATAGTACAGAAACAGCATTAGTGAAGGTTACAAATGATCTTATGGCCTCAGACAGTGGACTCATCTCTGTGCTTGTTCTCTTAGACCTCAGTGCTGCTTTTGATACTGTTGACCATAAAATTTTATTACAGAGATTAGAGCATGCCATAGGTATTAAAGGCACTGCGCTGCGGTGGTTTGAATCATATTTATCTAATAGATTACAATTTGTTCATGTAAATGGGGAATCTTCTTCACAGACTAATGTTAATTATGGAGTTCCACAAAGTTCTGTGCTAGGACCAATTTTATTCACTTTATACATGCTTCCCTTAGGCAGTATTATTAGACAGCATTGCTTAAATTTTCATTGTTATGCAGATGATACCCAGCTTTATCTATCCATGAAGCCAGAGGACACACACCAATTAGCTAAACTGCAGGATTGTCTTACAGACATAAAGATATGGATGACCTCTAATTTCCTGCTTTTAAACTCAGATAAAACTGAAGTTATTGTACTTGGTCCCACAAATCTTAGAAACATGGTGTCTAACCAGATCCTTATTCTGGATGGCATTACCCTGACCTCCAGTAATACTGTGAGAAATCTTGGAGTCATTTTTGATCAGGATATGTCATTCAAAGCGCATATTAAACAAATATGTAGGACTGCTTTTTTGCATTTACGCAATATCTCTAAAATTAGAAAGGTCTTGTCTCAGAGTGATGCTGAAAAACTAATTCATGCATTTATTTCCTCTAGGCTGGACTATTGTAATTCATTATTATCAGGTTGTCCTAAAAGTTCCCTGAAAAGCCTTCAGTTAATTCAAAATGCTGCAGCTAGAGTACTAACGGGGACTAGAAGGAGAGAGCATATCTCACCCATATTGGCCTCTCTTCATTGGCTTCCTGTTAATTCTAGAATAGAATTTAAAATTCTTCTTCTTACTTATAAGGTTTTGAATAATCAGGTCCCATCTTATCTTAGGGACCTCATAGTACCATATCACCCCAATAGAGCGCTTCGCTCTCAGACTGCAGGCTTACTTGTAGTTCCTAGGGTTTGTAAGAGTAGAATGGGAGGCAGAGCCTTCAGCTTTCAGGCTCCTCTCCTGTGGAACCAGCTCCCAATTCAGATCAGGGAGACAGACACCCTCTCTACTTTTAAGATTAGGCTTAAAACTTTCCTTTTTGCTAAAGCTTATAGTTAGGGCTGGATCAGGTGACCCTGAACCATCCCTTAGTTATGCTGCTATAGACTTAGACTGCTGGGGGGTTCCCATGATGCACTGAGTGTTTCTTTCTCTTTTTGCTCTGTATGCACCACTCTGCATTTAATCATTAGTGATCGATCTCTGCTCCCCTCCACAGCATGTCTTTTTCCTGGTTCTCTCCCTCAGCCCCAACCAGTCCCAGCAGAAGACTGCCCCTCCCTGAGCCTGGTTCTGCTGGAGGTTTCTTCCTGTTAAAAGGGAGTTTTTCCTTCCCACTGTTGCCAAGTGCTTGCTCACAGGGGGTCGTTTTGACCGTTGGGGTTTTTACGTAATTATTGTATGGCTTTGCCTTACAATATAAAGCGCCTTGGGGCAACTGTTTGTTTTGATTTGGTGCTATATAAATAAAATTGATTGATTGATTGACTGACCTCTGTTCAAAACTGACCTTTGTCACCATTTTTGCTGCTTTACCCCATAACTCCTGATCACTCAGTCATAGATAGTCCAACCTATACCTTTTTGGAATCTTTACGATCAGACTAATAATGTAGTGTAGTTTTCAAAACGATTTGAGCATTTTTAATTTTGACCCGTGTAATTTTTCAACTGACCCCTACCTGGCCGCCTACTGAAAATTCAAGGGGCCAGTCGTCTTTTTTTTTTTAAAGAGTAATTTCTACGGAGTATTTGTGCCAACTTTGGTGCTTGTATCATCATTTGTATGATTTTGCTCCAAATATTCTCTTAGCTGCTGTGAATTTGAAGACCCTGGCAGTAACAGGGCTGGACTTATGATGAGCACAGACAGACAGGCTGATGGCTGGACAGACAGAGACGCAAAGCCTTGACAATACCCAATGGCCATATTTTGATGGCCTCAGGTAAGAAGAGGCAAATGAGCATTCAAACTTCTGAAGAGTGAGTTTATTTCATGATACACAACAATTGAAACTGCTCATTATTGTTGATTATTCTGGCTAATGGAATGTGTTGCAATCACATTAAGAGGTTCTAATCACATGGTCAATGTGTTAAGGTGGTTTTAATGTGACTAAACTGGACAAAATTGAGATTTAACAAGTTGCAAAGTGTCCAAGAGAAACAAGCTAAAACTCCCTTAAAGCCACTGACATTTTTACAAGTGTCACTTTTACACTTAATTTCAAAATTGTTAAATTATACAAAGAATGTTCTCCTGGACTAAAACCAAGTGAACCCTGGACTTTGAACTACTCATGGAACAAAAATACAAATCTGTGTGCACCCGCGTTGGGGGACAGCTCCAGTCTTCTTCTTTTTTTTTTCTTTCTTTTTTTTAAGTATTTCAGACATTTATTATAGATTATATTAGGAATTGTTCATTTTAAATGAAAAGCGACAGTAAGATGCAGCCCTGTCTATCCTTTGGCAGGCAGATCCCACGACCTTCTTGCTGTGAGGCACCAGTGCTAACCACTACCCCACCGTGCCGCCCATAAACTTAAATGAAATGGTGCGTCATTTTTGTTAAAGACGAAATCTCTGTCTATCCGGAAGACAGAGATTTCGTCTTTGACTGATCACCTTCCTTACTGAGGGTTAAAGACATCGGACCACGGCAGCATTCAGCTCGTTAATCAGGCTGAAGATAAGCAGTAAAACACACACACTCGACATTATGAGTACGTTAAAACAAACAAAACAAAAAACAAAAACCCTGCGTCTGCAGCAGCGTGCGGCCCTCTGAAGCTACAGTCAGACTCGTTCTGCTAAAAAAAAAAAAAACTTCACGAAATTAAGTTTTAGCAAAAATGACAGAAATATAACAGGCCATTGACGGTTTAGAGTTTGATTGAGAATACCAACCTCATAATGCTTCATTTTGGCAGTTTGCAGCCCTTCCTTTTTATCCAAGATGAATGACAGGTGCATCCACCAATCGGATCAATAATACGTGCGTGCTGAGCCGACGAAATTTGACGCTTCGGTCGTCTCACAGCCAATGAAAATCGTCGACCGTTAAGTGAACACGCCTTCGCAGCCCTCGCAGAGGAGCAGGATTTAAAGACGCAGCGGATTTATTCGTTGCTGGGGTCCAGTCGGGTCCAGTCCGCTCTGTGTGCACCTGATCCATCACATCTCCGAAGATGAGGTCCTGCTTAGTACTTGGATGGGGGACGTCTTACCAGGGGCTGTGTGAGGCTTTCCACTTAACACTGGAGCATGGGTTTTCCTGCAGGCACTCCGGTTTCCTCCCAATCAAAAATATGCTTATTTTCTTTGCCCCTGACCAAGGCAGCATTTCTACCCCGGGTGCCGGATTGTGGCTGCTCTGCTCCTCGTGGTTGGATTGTGTCTGACTGTAATTAGAATGCATTAAATGCAGAGGACAAATTCCCTTGTATGTACTATGACAATAAAGGCTCTTCTTCTATAATTTCTGTCTTGTATAGGCTCCAGCTCCCCACCCCACCCCATGACCCCTAATTGGAGTAAGCGGGTATAGAAAATGGATGGATGGATTTCTGTCTTGTGTGATATATTGTATTTCATGTTATTATATATATATATATATATATATATATATATATATATATATACACACACACACACACACTGGCCAGCCACACACCATCGCTCACGATGAACCTTAATTGAAATAAAGTGGTATAGGAAATGAATGAATATATTTGTAGAAATATATAACCTATTTAATTTGGAACAAGGCGGTGGAAAAAGGAAAAACTAGTTAGGAAAAACGGTATAGCGAAATTTAGATTTTTTTTTTCCGAAAGATAACGTACAACTTGAATTATAAATGGGTCGATTTGAGTTCCCTTTGTCCTACTATCTGAAGGCAGCACAATGTGATGCGGCGGTGGGCGTGGCTTCACGAAAGTGGAGGTTGTTCTGGTCGGTGACAGAAAACTCTCGAAGTTTCCACTCGGATTAAAAAGGAGCTGTGTGGCCATATCGTCCTGTAAGAATCGTCATTTTGTCGTTTGTGGACGGTTTCAACTGGAGTTGTCAAAATGGGCAAAGATTACTACGGCGTTTTGGGAATTAAGAAAGGAGCGTCGGAGGACGACATAAAGAAAGCTTATCGTAAACAGGCTCTTCGTTATCACCCCGACAAAAACAAGTCCCCGGGAGCCGAGGAGAAATTCAAAGAAATTGCCGAAGCATACGACGTTCTGAGCGACCCAAAGAAAAAAGATATTTACGATCGTTTCGGAGAAGAAGGTAAGACTCCATAAAAGCGTTTAATTATTAAGGTAATTATTAATATAACGTTAAAGTCGACATGTTTTTTGAAGTTTTAGTGGGTGTGTGGGGGCGGGGTGACGTCCATGTTAAAGCCGTGTTTAACGACACTTGCTTATTTCCGAGTCAGGGGCGACTCCGTAAACACAACAGACACTTTTCCAACACATATAGGGTAAATTGTCCACAGATCTCTGAACACCGCGGCGCTGTATCCAACGATTATGGGTGTGGTGTATAGTCTCGCAAAAAAAAAAAAAACTGCTGGAATTTAACAGAATTCATTTCGGCCCTCATGGAGCATTCACGACATCTCAGGTTGACTCAGGACAAGTGTCATCACAGATTCGAAAATTAAAATTTCGGAACTGTCCGTAAACCGCGAGTTATTAGTATGGCACCCATTGTCATTTACGGTTCATGCACACCCTAACCTTAATCCTAATTTTAAATTTTGATATTGAAACTCATTATTTGCTCCTGTACAACTTCAACGCCAATGATGTTCCTCTCAATGCCATACGATCACAGTGACTATGGTTCTGTATCTATAGCCACTTATTAAAACTTTTAATGGCATATTGTACAAATTTGCAAGGGCATGACCAGCCTTGCCCTGCCCAAAGGGCACTTGGTGAATGTTGGAAAGTCTAGCCCGTGTTGCCAACTCCTCAGTAAGAAAAGTAGCTATTGGCTGTCCTAAAAGACGCCATAAGTCGCTAAATGACATCATCATCTAATTTGCATATTTTTGCATAGTATGAAGTCACAGAAGCTGTAGGAAAAAAACATTGTGGGAGAGATCATTGAATACATTATCAACATTTTAATACAGAGAGTTTTCATGTGACGTATCGGTCACATGATTTTTGCGCGCCGCGGCCATTGTGGATTACGACGCAGTGGCCGCTGTGATACACTACGTGCATTTGGTGAACAATTGCAGAAGCTTCAACAGTGGTCAATTTTTGTGCTGTCGTTGGTTGTTCAAACAGAGGTGATAACAATGAGGCAGGTCACTCATTTTACAGGCTACCAGCAGTTATTATGCATCAGCAGTGGAGTGTTACGAGCTTTCTAAGCGACGCAGAGAGACCTGGCTCAGCAGAATAGGCAGAGCAGATCTGAAGGAACCTTTAATATGGCCAGAACCAAGCAAAGTAAATCCAAAGCCACCCAGAAGAGCGCTCCGGCTACCGTCGGTGTGAAGAAGCCTCACCACTACAGGCCCAGCACTGTGGCACTGAGAGAGATCCGCCGCTAGTAGAAATCCAGAGAGTTGTTGATCTGCAAGCTGCCCTTCCAGCGCCTGGTGAGAGAAATCGCTCAGGACTTCCAAGACTGACCTCTGCTTTCAGAGCTCCACTGTGATGGCTCTGCACGAGGCCAGCAAGGCTTACCTGGTTGGCAGCTTGCAGATCAACAGCTCAGTGGATTTCTGGTAGCGGCGGATCTCTCTCAGCGCCACAGTGCCGGGCCTGTAATGGTGAGGCTTCTTCACACCGATGGTAGCCAGAGCGCTCTTCCGGGGGGCTTTGGTAGCCAGCTGCTTCCTCAGATCTTTTCCGCCGGTGGATTTACTGGTGGTCTGCTTGGTTCTGGCCATATTAAGCTTACGCTGTGAAACTGCCTGCCACTTTGTTACATCGTCATTAAATTCACTATCCGGTATAATATAAAAATCCACTGAACCAACTGCTACACATCGATCACAATAAATAACTTTATCTCAAGGGTTTAAAGCCTTGTAATAAGCTTTCATTCTCTCTATTTTCTTTCACGCGCCAGCTGTGTAGTACTCCAAGATGGAGACGGTAACTGTCCTGCAGCAAATCTGTCACGATTGAAAACCCTCTATTGTTTGGCAAATTCCATATGCATAAATGTAGAGTACTGAAAAGGAATTTACACGGACCTCTGGCTAAATTTGAACAGTATATAAGCAATATTAATCTTATAGACTCCCAGATGTCATAAAACTGCCACGTTCTATAACAAATTTTTTGAAGAGAATTAATGTTAAAGAATGCCTTTACTTTTGTTATTGTACAATTTAATTTTTTTTCTAATTTCTTTTATTGTGGCCTCATCCTTTGTTCGTTATACTGTTAATGTATTTGTTGAAAAAAGTGAGTAAAAACACCTTAATAATATTGAACTAGAAATAAACTTGATTGTTGGTTTGTTTGTTTATTTTACCACTTCTCAACATAATATAACTTCTCAAGGCCATTATCCTCAAAGTCTGGAGACTAATTAGTCACAGCAAAACAAACGAGGTGAGTAGGCTGAGCGAGTCCGAGTCAGGTTTGACATTCAGTGCAGGAACAGCTGCAGATGCATCGCGCATGCGTGTTTGGAGGATTGTAGATATCCCTCCACTCAGTGCTTTGCATACAACCTCTGTGGCTTTGCAGCAGAGGAGACGGGGAGCCGTGCTGCCGCTCGGTGACAACAGAGACTAGATCAGAGTCACTAAACACCAGAAAAGTCTCCAGTGATGCCAGGAAAAGTAGCTAGATTTGTTGCTAGTCACTTTTGAGAAAATAAGTCGTTCAAGAGGGTTTGGAAAGTCACCAAATTTAGCGAAAAAGTCGCCAAGTTGGCAACACTGAGTTGGCAACATTTGGTAGTCGCTTTGGGTGGACTGGGAAGGCTATGTGCGAAGGAAATGGGGAAAGATGGTAATACATGTAGTAAATCAGTAGATTAGTTATATTAACAAATAATGAATGTTCATGAGTTTGCCTCGTTGAATGGTATGCTCCAGCTTTCACCTCATGAAATATTTATTTTGAAAAACCATTTCCAGGAGTCAAATTAGTATGTGCATGTGCTAGTTTGTGCACGTATTATTCGAGCAGTGCACGTAATTTTATACTGCACTAGCACTGGTGCATGTAACTTTATCCAAGTTTTATCAACTATAAGCACCAGTAGAATGAACAAATAAAGGAATAAATAAGGAAAAAAAACAATTTCCAGTGTGTTGTCTTCGTCTTCCCTGCGTTTTATGACTCTCACACATGGAGTGAGTTGCTGTGTTCTGTTTGTTGTGGAAAGCTGACAAACGTTGCCAGCGGCACCATCCCTGGGTTCACAACATCCTCATGAGACGTTCCCAATTCGGGGAGTTTCATTATTTGCTGCAGGAGCTGCAGCAAATAACTGGAGCTGTAGGAGCTCCAGTTTGAGGACCTCCTGTCCCGTTCTCTCGTGCACATGTAAACAAAGAAAAGAAAAAAAAACCTGGCTGCCGCTGTGGTTCCTTGCTCTCTCTCCCCTCAAACTCTGTCATAATTGTGTTTATAAACCAGTCACCATTTGTTTTATTATACATCTGTGTAGTTAATAAAATAATATTCACAAACGATTCGTTCACGCGTGCACGTGAAAAAAAAAACTGTCTGCCACTGCTGCTGCTCTCTCCTCAAACTCTCCCCAGAGAGGAAGAGTCTGACACATCAGAGGAGGAGTTTTAAGGTTGATATAAGACTGACTTTTGGTTGTGCAAGTAACTTTTTTTTTTTGTGCAAGTAATTTTTTTGTTACGAGCACCAGTGCAAGTAGTTTAAAAAATGTATTTCGGCCCCTGATTTGAAATGTGGACTCATCAGACCACAGCACACTTTTCCACTTTGCATCTGTCCATTTCAAATGAGCTTAGGCCCAGAGAAGGCGGCAGTGTTTCTGGATGTTGTTGATGTATGGCTTTCGCTTTGCATGGTAGAATTTTAACTTGCACTTGTAGATGTAGCAACAAACAGTGTTAACTGACAGTGGTTTTCTGAAGTGTTACTGAGCCCACACTGTAAGATCCTTTACACAGTGATGTCAGATTTTAATGCAGTGCCGCCTGAGGGATCGAAGGTCACGGGCATTCATTGTTGGTTTTCGGCCTCACCGTTTATGTGTAGAAAGTTCTCCAGATTCTCTGAATCTTCTGATTATATTATGGACTGTAGATGATGGAATCCCTAAATTCCTTGCAATTAAGAACAATGTTTCTCAGAGTTCAAACTGTTGGACAATATTTTTCACGCAGTTGTTCAAAGTGGTGATCCTCACCCCATCTTTGCTTGTGGACAGCTGAGCCTTTTGGGGATGTCCCTTTTATACCCATTCATGACACTCACAATTAGTGTCCTCAGTTCCCAAACGCTTATTGAGTGTTGTTAGAAGGAAAGGTGATGTAACACAGTGGTAAACATACCACTGTCCCAACTTCATTGGAATTGGGGTTGTAAATGGAATAAATAATCCATGTCACATGACATACAAAGCACCAATCAAATGACAAGGATCCACTCAGCCGTTATATAATTCCTATTAGTTATTTTATTTGCTGACAATCAGTGTGGAAACAGAACACAGCCAAATCGATAATGTCTGTGGCATGCGTTCATTGTGGGGACCTAGAGACCTGCTTTTAGAATGTATGCAGAGAAAAAAAGATGTTCTCGCAGTAGTTAAACAAAAACTGAAACTGTATCTTTTAAGTTGATCTCCAGGAACACAAGCCATCACTGAAGATTTTTTTTTCTAGGATACTGATGTGCAGCACTGTGGCCAAGTGGTTAGGGTGCTTTCGTTCCACAGCAGAATGCTCTCAGTTTAGGACCACCCATGTCTGTTCTCCATGTAATGTCGAGTTGTGAGGAATGGCATGCGGTGTAAAATGTGTGCCAAATCAACATGCAGAGCAATGTCTGTTTTGCTGTGGCAACCCCAAGTGGAAAAGTGAGAAGCCAAAAGCACTTAGTAAACGTAAATGTATAAGTATTCACTTCTTGTGTCAGTAGATGGCAGTAATGTTGGGCATGTCATTTGGTCATGGATACACAAAATTTGGCATGCAAATCAGCTTTATCAATGGCTGATACTGATAACCGGAAAAATGTTGAATAGCTCTGCCAATAATCAGTCGACCCCTAAAAATAAACAAACTGTCAAGGTTCATGTGAGGGCTGTGACATGTGGCAGTGAATGGAAATGCTCACTGTCACATTGTTATAATTCATTAAAAGCTCTTAATGTGGTATCCAATTAGTCACCAATTTTGCCTTCATTTTATTCACAAAGTAGAATGGTGGTCAGTTACTTGGAGAACCCCTGCCAGCATATTTTTATTTTATTTTATTTTTTAAGTAATGCCAAGTATTTATTAATTTGTATGTCAATCATTTCACCACATTCATTATGTTTTCTCTGTTGGCTTTGCCTCACAAACAACTTTCTGTGTATTAACTGTTTTGCGTGTGTGTCTAAGTGAATTCTAACAGTGATAATTGGCTTATTTTTATTTTATCAAACAGGACGCCAGCTGACAGTTATGCAGTGTTAAAAATGTCAAATCTGTCAGTTTTATAGTGCACCAATCAGTCATTCTCGGTATGTTGAGATAGATGTTTATTATAGATGCGTTGTTTGTCTCATCCAGGACTGAAAGGCGGCGGATCCTCTGGTGGTGGTGGTGGTGGTGGACCTGGCACTTTCAGCTACACCTTCCAGGGTGACCCTCATGTTATATTTTCAGAATTCTTTGGTGGACATAACCCTTTTGAACAGTTTTTTGGTGGCCGTAATGGAGGCATGGATGATGAGGAGATGGACACTGATGACTCATTTGCACGCTTTGGTATGGGTGGTCCTGGAATGGGTGGTTTCCCCCGGTCATTTAGTTCTGGCCTTGGAGGACTGGGAGGTCACAGCAGTGTTGTGAAGAAGGAGCAGGACCCCCCTCTAGTTCGTGATCTTCAAGTGTCCTTGGAGGAAGTGTTGTCTGGTTGCACCAAAAGAATGAAGATCTCTCGTAAACGACTGAACCCTGACAGGCGAACGGTGAGAACAGAGGAAAAGATTCTTGAGGTGCAGATAAAGAAGGGATGGAAGGAGGGCACGAAAATCACATTTTCCAAGGAGGGTGACGAGACGCCCACCAACATTCCAGCTGATGTGGTCTTTCTTTTAAAAGACAAGCCACACCCAATGTTTAAAAGAGATGGCTCAGATGTGGTTTACACAGCCAGGATCTCCCTCAGAGACGTAAGTTGGCATTGTATCACACTTTATCAGGTCTATAAAAAAATAACGTCTTTATTGTATTTTCTAAAGTGTAAGTCGCAGGATGTCTCAAATTAGTAAAAAAATAAAGAAAAAATAAAAGTGACTTGTACTCCAGAAAATATGGTAAGCTGTTCTCTACTTGTTCTCTTGAATGTTTCCCTCTCTTGTGTGTTTATTAGGCCTTGTGTGGTTGTACAGTCAATGCACCCACATTGGATGGTAGGACATTGACTGTGTCAACAACTGATATCGTGCAGCCAGGGATGAAGCGGCGTATCAGTGGTGAAGGGCTGCCTTATCCCAAACGCCCTGATCGTCGTGGCGACCTGTTGGTGGAGTACGAGGTGAAGTTCCCTGAACGGCTCAGCCAGAGAGCCCGTGAGACCATCGCTGAGGTTCTCCCAAGATCTTAAACAAGCAGGAAATTGAAGACTTGTGTAGAATCTCATACAATTAACTTTATTTTTTTTTTAATTCACACATATGTGGTCTGGAGTTGGACACTGCAGGACAAAGTCATAAGACTGATTGCTGTGTGTCTAGGCCAGCGGTGTCCAAAGATGTTCCAGAAAGGGCCAAGAGGGTGCAGGTTTTCTTTGGAACCGCTGACTCCACCAAGTGATTTCACTGATTTCACATCACTTTTAGCAGATGGGATGAGTTCATCAGTGAAACCAGCTGGTGGAGTCAGCAGTTGCAAAGAAAACCTGCATCCTCTTGGGCCTTTTTGAAACATCTTGGGACACCGCTGGTCTAGGATATTACTTTGACAACCACAGTGTGAATTCAGTCAATGGGAAAATGTTTACTGTGATTGTTTGTCATTTCACAGGTAAAATGTAAACATGAGCAGTGTTTGTTGGTTTATTCACTGTATAGGGTTCCATTTTGAAGCATATACATCTTGTATTATATAAAATAAGAAGTACATGCTGTATTTTGTGGGAATCTTCTGTTTGTAATAAAAGTTCTGACAAAAAGACTTTTGTGTGAAAGCAAAACATGAAAATGGGCAAATGGTTGTGGTCCATTTTGTCCTTGAGAGAATTACATACTGCAGATTAAAAAAAGTCAGCTGGGATGAAAAACCTAAATGCTCTGTTTATACTGTGCTCTCGTTTAAAAATAGTTTGACTAAACCAGTTCAGCTGGTGTTTTTAACCTGCAGCTGCATGATCCGATCACTGATTTGTGTCAGACCGAACAGTTTCAACTGAACAAGTTTGCTGGTCAACAAAAAGTTTCACTAAAGTCATGTTAATTTCAGTTATTTGGCCACATGGGGTAGGGTTTGGACCAAAGGTCCACAGAGCTCATGTCAAAAAGATTTGCTTACGATGCACAATGCACTTTTTTTTCCCACCTCTTTTTTTCTCCCCAAAAAGTGAACCAATGAACTTTGAAATCTGGTTCTGACAATCCTGTGTGATCATACTAAGTTGGACCTTCTGTTTGTATCCCTGTGGGCCCTCGAAGGCTTCCAAGAACAGGGGGGAAAAATGCATTTTTTTCAAATTGATGCACACTTTCTGCAGTAGGCAGAAAAATACTTCAGTAAGCTTTTCTCTATAATTTTTCAAAAATACTCTTTGGAAGGTTGACTACAGGGAAGAAAAATGTCATTATCCTTGAATTGTTGTAAGCGCCCAAAAAGGGCAAAAGTGACATTTTACACACTTCTAAATTTCTTACTGGAAAAGCAGCTGAGTAACACTTTCTATAAATCTACAGGTAAATTTAATTTATTTTGGAGTCAGTATCTACAGAGATTTTCATTAGGGTTAAAAGGGTTAACCCTTTCATAAGGGTTAAAAACTGCCATCTGCTGTTTTTTTTTTTTTTCTCTTTTCTTTTTTCTCAGAAACATTACATTGAATTTTTTTCTGAAATTTGGTGCAGCCATTACATGAGTAACTATCATTGGTCATGGAAAGTTGACTTAGAGTCCCATGGGGCTTCCCAAGAAGGGTTAAAAATGTCATTTGTCACCAGTTTGTTTTATTGCAGAAAGGCTGGTCAAATGATGTAATTTGACAAAGGGCAAAAAATGTTTTTGCACACTTCTTGATTTATAGCTGAAAAGCTGCTAATTAAGCTTTTCTTTGATTCTACATGTTCACCTTCATAAAGATTTTCAGTGACTTTGAATCATTAATTTCACTTTCCAAAGGATTTCAGGCTCTTTTGACCTTATGTTTTTACATTTTAGCTACATAACTATAGAAGGTAATTTGCTATTAAAAATGGCAACTGCAGCTGCGTGAACAAGGCAATGTGTGCTCTTCGGTGTTATAAACCACACTATACAACCCCTGGCAAAAATTATGGAATCACCGGCCTCGGAGGATGTTCAGTCAGTTGTTTAATTTTGTAGAAAAAAAGCAGATCACAGACATGACACAAAACTAAAGTCATTTCAAATGGCAACTTTCTGGCTTTAAGAAACACTATAAGAAATGAGGAAAAAAAATTGTTGCAGTCAGTAACGGTTACTTTTTTAGATCAAGCAGAGGGGAAAAAAAAATATGGAATCACTCAATTCTGAGGAAAAAATTATGGAATCATGAAAAACAAAAGAACGCTCCAACACATCACTAGTATTTTGTTGCACCACCTCTGGCTTTTATAACAGCTGAGGCATGTACTTAATGAGTGACAAACTACTCTTCATCAATCTGGCTCCAACTTTCTCTGATTGCTGTTGCCAGATCAGCTTTGCAGGTTGGGGCCTTGTCATGGACCATTTTCTTCAACTTCCACCAAAGATTTTCAGTTGGATTAAGATCCGGACTATTTGCAGGCCATGACATTGACCCTATGTGTCTTTTTGCAAGGAATGTTTTCACAGTTTTTGCTCTATGGCAAGATGCATTATCATCTTGAAAAATGATTTCATCATCCCCAAACATCCTTTCAATTGATGGGATAAGAAAAGAGTCCAAAATATCAATGTAAACTTGTGCATTTATTGATGATGTAATGACTTTATTGATGATGTAATAATCTCCCCAGTGCCTTTACCTGACATGCAGCCCCATATCATCAATGACTGTGGAAATTTACATGTTCTCTTCAGGCAGTCATCTTTATAAATCTCATTGGAACGGCACCAAACAAAAGTTCCAGCATCATCACCTTGCCCAATGCAGATTCGAGATTCATCACTGAATATGACTTTGATCCAGTCATCCACAGTCCACGATTGCTTTTCCTTAGCCCATTGTAACCTTGTTTTTTTCTGTTTAGGTGTTAATGATGGCTTTCGTTTGGCTTTTCTGTATGTAAATCCCATTTCCTTTAGGCAGTTTCTTACAGTTCGGTCACAGACGTTGACTCCAGTTTCCTCCCATTCGTTCCTCATTTGTTGTGCATTTTCGATTTTTGAGACATATTGCTTTAAGTTTTCTGTCTTGACGCTTTGATGTCTTCCTTGGTCTACCAGTATGTTTGCCTTTAACAACCTCAGCTCTCCAAGGTGTGATCACTCCTTTTTAGATGCAGACTAACGAGCAGATCTGATTTGATGCAGGTGTTAGTTTTGGGGATGAAAATGTACAGGGTTATTCCATAATTTATTCCTCAGAATTGAGTGAGTCCATATTTTTTTTCCCTCTGCTTGGTCTAAAAAAGTAACCATTACTGACTTCCACAATTATTTTTCCTTGATTTCTTATACTGTTTCTTAAAGCCAGAAAGTTGCCATTTGAAATGACTTTAGTTTTGTGTCATGTCTGTGATCTGCTTTTTTTTCTACAAAATTAAACAACTGAATGAACATCCTCCGAGGCCGGGTGATTCCATAATTATTGCCAGGGGTTGTATGTGGCAGCAGTGTTGCTTCCGATATCAGTCTCCAGCTCAAAATGGTATTAAAACTACAGGTGCATCCCAGCTAACAATGGAACGTTGCCTGAACGTTACATCAAAGTGGCAGTAACGTTGCATCACAACGTTGTAGGAACGTTCATTTGTAGACTCTCCAGAACGTTCCAGGGATGTTGCCAAGAACGTTGCCAACCAACCAACCTAGAACGTTCTCAGGAGGTTGTGACACAACATTGCTGCAACGTTGTTGCAATATCCCCCAACACGAAGGAACACTGTGAACACTGCATGAGTCTGTAAATTGCAAGTTTATTACTTTAGAAGTATTATTACAATAGCAATGCATTAAGCCATGGACAAGTTCTCAGTAACTTGATTAGTTCTCATCCGCCCTCCAGTATTATTACAATTACAATAGCATTAAGCCAGGGATCAGTTCTCATCCGTGATGTGTGACCCATGACTAAGGTTCAAAGATTTTGTTATTTTCACTGTGCAATTGTATACACTAGAAAATGAAATTTCTTTTCTCAATCAGTGACTTCAGTGCAGTAAAACTTCAATAGAATAATTTACATAAATAAACAAACATAAAATAATACAGTCATAGAAACAGGTAAAATACACTCCAATCTCTCAGGTACTAAGCCAGGTGACATCATCCAGTATTATTACAGTTACAATAGCATTAAGCCATAGATAGGGTTCTTCTGTCTGATTCTTGTAGAGAAGAACTTCTCTACAAGAGTCAGACAGAAGTCAGACTTCCAGAGCAAGAATTTTAGCTGAGGAAGCTTCTGCGATTTGAAGCGAAACGTCCTCGCGTCAAGCAACCCAGTCCAGTCGAAGATTCAAGCTTCTCTACCTTGATAACTTACTCTTCAAAACTCTAGAGAGTGAGAGGCTGCAGGGCTTTCTTCCCTTTCCATCCTTTGAGGCTGACGCCAGCCCACAACTGCCACATCCCAATTTCGCCGAGCATTGGCCTGGCAAAGGAGTTCAGCATTGATCCAGATAGCTGTTTCAGCAGATTCACCTATGACAGAGTAAAAAGAAGTATGTGTGCAATGGCAATATGCAACTTTTATGAAAATAACCACTTCTGCAAAAGTGTTAGGAACAATAATTTACCACTGTCCTCCTAAACTGGTCCTCCAGCGTTTTGCTGAATTGGTCCAGCTCCTCCGTTGTTTTAGGTCTGGCCTGCATTATCTCCAATGCAGTCAGCTTCTTCAGCAGCCTGATTCCTCACAGTAGTTGTAGTATGCGGTCCACCTTTGACTCCAGTCTGTCGAGTCGTTGCTGCGTACCATCTGTTACAAAGTTGCTTCAAGTTTAGTATACATGAAACAGCTACAATGCTGCTGAAAGCAGGAACACGTATATAAACACAACAGAACTACTCGATCAGTTAATAGGCCTCTCATGCAATGAAATTTGATGACATGGTTGTTTGTATAAATACATTATTAAGATAGCATCAAGCTGGCAGCTCGGTTATAGAAATGAGTTTGTAGAGGGGCAGCTGGCTCTTATTAACAAATTCCATAAAAACCTGAAACATATCTGTGCCTCTCGTGTGGCCTTTCAAAGGTAAAATGCTCAGTTCTTTTACATTCATGTTGTCAAAAAACATTCTAATAAAAACACATAGCTGAGCCACGTCCACAGTATCAGTGGATTCATCGAATTGCAGAGAAAAACACTCGCATACCTCAATATTCCTCAGTTGCCGATCAGTATCCTCCGCCATTAACTCGCATCGTCGTGCAATAGACTTTCTTGAGAGCTGCACATCCTGCAGACACGATCTCCTTCTGATTTTTAAAATCGGCGAAGAGCACATCTGCAGCTTCCATGAAAGCTTCTTTCACAATTTCACCATCCTTGAATGATTTCTTTCTTTTTGCCAGAACACGGCTGGCACGATAAGAAGCTGTGGTTGCAGCCTTACTGGTGGTATTTGTCCGGGGGAAAACGGCCTGTTGTGCTGCAAGCCGGCTTTTAGCTGGGAAGCTAGCATCGTAGCTCTTGTGGATCGTCTTAAAATGCCGCTCCAAATTCCCTTTCTTCGGTAATGCCACGTTTGCATTGCAGATAAGGCAGATGGATTTGCCATTTGAATAAACGAAAAAATAATCTTCCTCCCACTCTGGATGAAAATGATAAGTTTGGGATCTTTTTCCTCCGCCATTATACGCTCGCGTCACTCTCCACTGTAGCTCCTCACGACCTCTTGACCCTGCGCATGCGCAGATAGAATGAACCGCGGGAGTTCCCCACCCCATGCGATCGACCGGTCAATCCGGACTAGACTATCATCGGGACGGTAGGCCTACTAAAGTATCCCTGGGAATGAAAACTTTCGGAAAATTAAGTAAGTTATAAAATATAAGTGTTAAGAAAGAAAATACAGGAATCATTTTATTTAAATTTACAACAATACCAATTCACCAGCCTTATCAATCAATATATACACTCAACAAAAATATAAATGCAACACTTTTGGTTTTGCTCCCATTTTGTATGAGATGAACTCAAAGATCTAAAACTTTTTCCACATACACAATATCACCATTTCCCTCAAATATTGCTCACAAACCAGTCTAAATCTGTGATAGTGAGCACTTCTCCTTTGCTGAGATAATCCATCCCACCTCACAGGTGTGCCATATCAAGATGCTGATTAGACACCATGATTAGTGCACAGGTGTGCCTTAGACTGCCCACAATAAAAGGCCACTCTGAAAGGTGCAGTTTTGTTTTATTGGGGGGGGATACCAGTCAGTATCTGGTGTGACCACCATTTGCCTCATGCAGTGCAACACATCTCCTTCGCATAGAGTTGATCAGGTTGTCAATTGTGGCCTGTGGAATGTTGGTCCACTTCTCTTCAATGGCTGTGCGAAGTTGCTGGATATTGGCAGGAACTGGTACACGCTGTCGTATACGCCGGTCCAGAGCATCCCAAACATGCTCAATGGGTGACATGTCCGGTGAGTATGCCGGCCATGCAAGAACTGGGACATTTTCAGCTTCCAAGAATTGTGTACAGATCCTTGCAACATGGGGCCGTGCATTATCCTGCTGCAACATGAGGTGATGTTCTTGGATGTATGGCACAACAATGGGCCTCAGGATCTAGTCACGGTATCTCTGTGCATTCAAAATGCCATCAATAAAATGCACCTGTGTTCTTCATCCATAACAGACGCCTGCCCATACCATAACCCCACCGCCACCATGGGCCACTTGATCCACAACATTGACATCAGAAAACCGCTCACCCACACGACGCCACACACGCTGTCTGCCATCTGCCCTGGACAGTGTGAACCGGGATTCATCCATGAAGAGAACACCTCTCCAATGTGCCAAACGCCAGCGAATGTGAGCATTTGCCCCCTCAAGTCGGTTACGACGACGAACTGGAGTCAGGTCGAGACCCCGATGAGGACGACGAGCATGCAGATGAGCTTCCCTGAGACGGTTTCTGACAGTTTGTGCAGAAATTCTTTGGTTATGCAAACCGATTGTTTCAGCAGCTGTCCGAGTGGCTGGTCTCAGACGATCTTGGAGGTGAACATGCTGGATGTGGAGGTCCTGGGCTGGTGTGGTTACACATGGTCTGCGGTTGTGAGGCTGGTTGGATGTACTGCCAAATTCTCTGAATCACCTTTGGAGACAGCTTATGGTAGAGAAATGAACATTCAATACACGAGCAACAGCTCTGGTTGACATTCCTGCTGTCAGCATGCCAATTGCACGCTCCCTCAAATCTTGCGACATCTGTGGCATTGTGCTGTGTGATAAAACTGCACCTTTCAGAGTGGCCTTTTATTGTGGGCAGTCTAAGGCACACCTGTGCACTAATCATGGTGTCTAATCAGCATCTTGATATGGCACACCTGTGAGGTGGGATGGATTATCTCAGCAAAGGAGAAGTGCTCACTATCACAGATTTAGACTGGTTTGTGAACAATATTTGAGGGAAATGGTGATATTGTGTATGTGGAAAAAGTTTTAGATCTTTGAGTTCATCTCATACAATATGGGAGCAAAACCAAAAGTGTTGCATTTATATTTTTGTTGAGTGTAGATTGATAAGGCTGGTGAATTATGTAGTTAATAGAACGTCCCCTCAACGTAAGTACAACGTTCCAAAGAAACGTCCAAAAACTGTAACAAGTAAACGTTCCTGATGGAAGTTGCCAGGAGGTGGACAGAACATTCCCAGTTGTGCAACGAAAATGTAACCTCCCAGCAACGTTGCAAGGATGTTCTGTGTTAGTTGGGATCTCAAAAATAGAATATCGTGCTATTTTTTTTTCAGTTATTTTGGAAAGTGAAAACTTAATGTACTGTTGACTCATTACATATAAATCTTTCAAGCATTTTTATGCCCCGCGTGGCGCTTGCGCCCTGAGGCGGGGTGTATAGCATCCAGGTTGTCCGTCTGTCTGGCCGCAATTTGTTCGCCGCAACGTAGCTCGGATACCTTATATTTGGTGGGTACATGCCTTGGAGGAGTACTTCGCATGGGTTCGAAGGCCGAGGACCTGGACCTACTTTTCAAGGTCACCAATGTCACAACTGTCAAATCCTTCGCCATAACATTGCTCGGCACCCACTGCTTGCAAAACTTCATATTTGGTGGGTACATGCCTTTGAGGAGTACTTCACATGGGTTCGTAGGCCGGTGACCTTGGCCTACTTTAAAAAAATTACCAATAGTTGCATTTGTTCAAAGGCTACCGACTTTTTATGGTCACTGTTGGCCACATCCTCCAAATAAATATAATGTCAATCTCCAATTTTTCCACTGTGTATCCCAGTTTACATCAAACACATGAGGGTTCAACCAAATACCTACCCCACACATGTACATATTACTGCACTTTACATGGAAAATAGTACTGCGCGCAGGGCATTTCATGACGAATGTCTAGTTTTTTATTTGAACTTTGACAATTCAAGCCAACAGCTCCAAAAAACAACCATCTCGAAATACTAAAAGATTCCGTTTCAAGTTTAAGTAATTCGTTGTTTATGCAGTACTTCAGTCTGGTTTAGTACACCTAACCACAATCATGGGGGAAGACTGCTGATTTAAAAGTTGTCCAAAAGACACTCACTGACACAATCCACAGGAGAGTAAGCCACAGAAGGTTATTGCTGAGAGGGCTGGCTGTTCAGAGGGTACTGGATCAAAGCATATTCACAGACAGGTGATTGATTGGAAGAGAAAAGTGGTATGAAAAAATTCACAAGCAACAGGGATGACCACAGTCTTAAAGGTTGTCAAACCAACCAAATTATAGTACTTAGGGGAACCTCACAAGGAGTGGACTGAAGCTGGAGTCAGTGCATCAAGAGCCACCATGCACAGACGTGTCCAGGAAATGGGCTACAAGTGTATATTCCTAGAGTCAAACCACTCCTGAACCAGAGACAATGTCAGAAGTGTCTTACCTGGGTTATGGAGGAAAACAACTGAACTGTTGCTTACTGGTCTTATTTTCAGATAAAGGTTCGATTTTTGGCAGCTCAACTATCGATTTTGCAGGTTTTCTCACCTACAAAGAATGGAGAGGTCTGTAATTTTTATGGTAGGTACACTTCAACTGTGAGAGACAGAATCTAAAAAAAAATAAAAAAATCAGAAAATCACATTGTATGATTTTTTTTAATAATTTATTTATATTTTATTGCATGAAATAAGTATTTCATCACCTACCAACCAGCAAGAATTCTGGCTCACACAGACCTGTTAGTTTTTCTTTAAGAAGCCCTCTTATTCTGCACTCTTGTATTAATTGCACCTGCTTGAACTTGTTACCTGTATAAAAGACACCTGTTCACACACACACACACACACACTCAATCAATCACACTCCAATCTATCCACCATGGCCAAGACCAAAGAGCTGTCTAAGGACACCAGGGACAAAATTGTAGACCTGCACAAGGCTGGGACAGGTTACAGGAAAATAGGCGTGCATCTTGGTGAGAAAGAAACAACCGTTATGATTATTTATTAGAAAGTGGAAGAAACACAAGATGACTGTCAATCTCCCTCGGTCTGGGATTCCATGCAAGATCTCAGTTCATGGGGTAATGATGATTCTGAGAAAGCTCAGAACTACACAGGAAGACCTGGTCAATGACCTGAAGAGAGCTGGGACCACAGTCACAAAGATTACGTTAGTAACACATGTTGTCATGGTTTAAAATCCTGCAGGGCAGCAAGGTCCCCCTGCTCAAGCCAACACATGTCCAGGCCCATTTGAACTTTGTCAGTGACCATCTGGATGATCCACAGTAGGCATGGGAGAAGGTCATGTGGTCAGATGAGATCAAAACAGAGCTTTTTGGTATCAATTCCACTCGCCGTGTTTGGAGTATGTGAATAATCCCAAGAACATTGTCCGAACCATAAAGCATGGGGGTGGAAACATAATTTTTGGGAGTGCTTTTCTGCAAAGGGGACAGGACGACTGCACCGTATTGAAGGGAGGATGGATGGGGTCATGCATCATGAGATTTTGACAAACGACCTCCTTCCCTCAGAAAGCGCATTGAAGATGGATCATGGCTGGGTCTTCCAGCATGACAATGACCCAAAACACACAGCCAGGGCAACTAAGGAGGGGCTCCGTAAGAAGCATTTCAAGGTCCTGGAGTGGCCTGGCCAGTCTCCAGACCTGAACTCAATACAAAATCCTTGGAGGGAGCTGAAACTCCAAACCTGTAAGATCTGGAGAAAATCTGTATGGAGGAGTGGACCAAAATCACTGCTGCAGTGTGAAAACTTGGTCAAGAACTACAGGAAACATCTGACCTCTGTAATTGTAAACAAAGGTTTCTGTACCAAATATTAAGGTCTGTTTTTCTGTTTATCAAATACTCATTTCATGAAATAAAATGCAAATTAATTAAAAATCATACAATGTGATTTTCTATTTTTTTTTTTTTTTAGATTCTGTCTCTGACAGTTGAAGTGTACCTATAATAAAAAATACAGACCTCTTCATTTTTTGAAGGTGGGAAAACTTGCAAAATCGACAGTGGATCAAATACTTATGTGCCTCAATGTATTTGTTTTACACTGGATGCCTTTCCTGACACAACTCAAGTTTTACCTGGAGAAACAGACACAGCCCCTGGTCTTCCATCCCAGTACTAATTCGGACCCACACTGCTTTGCTTCTGAGATCTGACGTGATCAGACTGACACAGCAACCCCATCTCACAGTAAGTTCACGATGGCGTCACGAAAAGTGATTTTTAATTTATTCATGATACCGTCACAACACATTTTGTGTCATGAATTTTTTTCTTGATGGCAACACGACCTTTGGCGTGACACGGCCGGAGGAGTGGGGTTGGTGGAGTGGTGCTGGTGTTGGGGTTATGGTTAGTATTAGGGTTAATAGTGACTGAAACATGACCACATCATGAAAGTGTGATTTTGCAACAGTATCACAAAAGAAAACAGTGAGGCTGGGCTACAGAAGTAGACTGACTGCTTGTCTTTTTAGAATTTGGAAATCAGAGTCTGGAGGAAGAGTGGAGAGGCACAGAACCCAAACTGCTTGATTTCAGTGTGAACTTTTTATAATCAGTGATGGTTTGGGGTATCGTGTCATCTGCTGGTGTTGGTCCACTGTGTTTTATCAAGTCCCAAGTCAACAGCATGTGCAGAGATATTGACGAGTTTTACTCGTATCATGCTCATCAAAAATGCATTATCCGTACTCCATATTAGTCTTAAACGATGAGCTAAGTGGCCTCCATCATCCATAAATGGAAGAAGTTCAGATCCACCAGGACTCTTCCAAGAGCTGGCCACCTGTATAAAGTGAATGATCGTGGGAGAATAGCCTTAGTGAGGGAGGTGCCCAAAAACCTGATGGCCACTCTGTCAGAGCTCCAGCATTCCTCTGTGGAGAGAGGAGAACCTTCCAGAAGGACAACCATCTCTGCAGCAATCCACCAATCAGGCCTGTATGGTAGAGTGGCCAGATGGAAGCTACTTCTCTGTAAAAAGCACATGGCAGCCCACCTGGAGTTTGCCAAAAGGCACCTGAAGGACTCTCGGACCATGAGAAACAAAATTATCTGGATTGATGAGACAAAGACTGAACTCTTTGGTGTCAATGACAGGTGTTATGTTTGGAGAAAACCACGCACCATCCCTACAGTGAAGCATGGTGGTGGGAGCATCATGCTGTGGGGATGTTTTTCAGCAGCAGGAACTGGGAGACTAGTCAGAATTGAGGGAAAGATGAATGCAGCAATGTACAGAGACATCCTGGATGAAAACCTGCTCCAGAGTGCTCTTGACCTCTGACCTGTGACATGCAGTCAGGGGAGGTAGGTGAGGCTGTGCGTCACTTGTCATCATGGAAAGAATAAATGTAAAATGAAAAAATAAATTAAATCCTTATATTTATCCAGTGTTTTGTACTATAAAGTTATTTTCCTTTTAACTTCAACAGTTTTAGATATTTTTTTATTCAAAATCGCTGACTTTTCTCATTTGCAGTTCAAATACTGAGCAGAGACGTGTGGTGAGGCAGCAGCCAGCTGTGTGCAGATTGTGCAGTCACTGGGCTAACTGCTGGCATGCTGTGCAGTGAGACTCTGTCTGACTGTCTCTCTGTATGTTGCTATTAAAATGGTCAAACACTTTGGTTATATGAACTTAAATTCCATAGTTTAGCTGACGTACATAATGTACAGTGTTTTTTGTCAACAACTGTATGTGTGTGTAACGTGTTTCATGTGATGAGCGATTATATAACGGCTGCAAAAAGGCACCAGGTGAGGCACGCAGTTCTCCTGCCTCATGTTAGGGGGCACTAGTGATCTCAGGGATTCTTCCTGCAACAACTCCTCTCAGCTGCAGAATAAGTGACAGCAAGCTACAATTAGCAATTAGCAAGTTAATTACATGTTCTGTATTATTTGAAAACCGATCTTACTCACCTTTACGAGTGAATGTTTTTGACACAGTTTTTCAATTCAATTTTTCACGGAATTTCGTAACTTCTACTCGTCACAGGAATACCATTTGAAAACAAGGTTCCGGGGTGGGGTGGGGTGCGGGGGTGGGGTTTCATTAATTTCCGATTGTCAAAAAATAAACGCATTCCTCGAAGGGCAAACTCAGCACTACTGCCTGGAAAGTCTCGCAAGCCAGGTGCAGCTGATACAGCCACAGCAGTGGATGCCATATTTAGGTCATACGCGCGCGTACCTATAAACTAGTCTGGCTGTGTGGATGTCCAGTAAGAAAACGTCTTTTCTGCGGCCGTCTTTTTTCAACTTGTGACTGTCTGGACTCAAATGGGATATTGTGACCTGAAGAACTTTCTCATCAAACACGAGGGGTCGACCACTCACATTCAAAGCCCGAAAGGATGACTTTCTTCCCTGGCAGTGATCTCCACTGAGACAGAGAGACTTTTAAAACTGAAGGAAGATAAGGAAAACTTACAAACAAGTCACTGTGTTTTGTGGCTGGGGGGGCCTGGCTGCCTTTTGTTTCTGTCCTGTCTTTTGTTTTTCCTTCCAGGTGGCTTGCATTTGGGACTGAGTGGCTGTGTAGCTGAGTTTATCAGGACCTCACCCTGATCACCTGAGGCTGATCACCTGCGGCTCGTCAGGACTCACAGCTGTGGTGCATCTACAATGGATTGGAACATGGTGGCATTTAAGACTGGAGTACACAGTGTGTATTTGCCAGAGACTCGACCTTGTGACCAGACGGGTGAGATCGTCGTCTCGGGAGCCATCTCATCATCAGTGGATGCAGAGAACGTCCAGGTTTGATGCATGGTCTGTGAAAGAGGAGGGGGTGAGGTCTCACGCTCGTCAACACACTTCCTGAGGTACGTTAGATTTTGTGACTAACATTTATACAGTCAGTAAATGTGGTGTCCCTCACACCTTATTATATTGAGCTGTATGTAGTCGTTTAATCAGCTTCCACTGCTGTGGAGTCTTGTGAACAGGGTGTTCCATGCCTGCAGGGTGGGAAGCTGATTAGTAATTAAGCCAGGAAGTGTTTGCTGTTTGTGCACCTTTGAGTGGTCCCTCTGTGTGTTGAGTGTGGACTCACATAATGATTCCTTCTTTCACAGACTCGGTTTGTCGCGGCCACCTGGGGGGTGTCGGCGGGGTCCTTGGGTCCGAACCAGTTCTGGCTCCGGACCGTTAACGCTGCTGGGAGCGCACCGCAATCCACCACGCCAGACCGCGCACTTTTATATTTTTCACCTCACTGTTATGTTTATTAAACCCTGTTATCCTTTGTACCGTGCTCTGCTTATTTTATACTGGGTCCTTCAAACGCTGGTCGGTTCTCCGGGCTGCGTCCGACACATAACAGTAGTCTCTGGCCAAACATCACAGACCCAGCGGTAGCAGAGACGGTAACGTGCCGGGAAGGCGACAGCAGACGTTCAGAAGTTATCCGGATCAGTTGCGGGTGCTCTCCGCCCGGATGGTGCGTGTTTGTGAACCCATTACTGAATACTGATTCATGCTCTCTTGCAGCCGTGTTTCCTGTGTTTGTGCCTTATCCGTGGGTCGTGGTGGAGTGTGACTGGCGACGGCTTCGCGTCACACTTCGTCCGGATAAGAGGTTTAAACGGGAGCTGCAGGAGTGGGTCTGTAATGGGTGAACGCGCACGGCGGAGCTCTGTGGCACGGGTCGCGGTGCTTCCTGTGTTACAGTCGTAGCCCCGTTTCCCCGGGTAATGATAGCTACTGCGTCTGTTGTGTCAGCTCCGGTGTTATTTAGTTCAATCACATTTTTGGTTGTGTGTTGCGCACAGAAAAGCAGCTCGTTTGTTTTCTCTGTCACCAAAGGGGGTTTTTTGTTTTTAGCACTCTGGCTCCCTCTGTTGGTGACTGAGTCACATTACCGTCAAGCTCTTAAGTTGGAACAGGTGTGTTCCATTTGTTTGAGCTTGACGGTATAAATCACTTGTTTTGTGTTAGTTCATTTTGTGTGGGTGTTTTTTTAGTTGGTTTTTGTGTGGGATTTTATTTTTTTATTTTTTTTTCCACTATTAGTGTCTGGGGTTGTGACTCTGCAGCCTGTTTGGAGCAACAAAACAGGACCCAAGCAACTTTATGTTAGTCTGTTAGTCTTTCTTTTTATTTTTTTTAGTTTCACCTCCCCAGGGTTTGATGGGACGGTCCCCTGGGGGGTGATGGGGTGGTAATTGGGTTGTTTTTTCTTTTTTTGTTTGTTTTTTGTTATGCCCTCTCTTCTCCTCTGACTCCAGCCGGGTGTGCCGTACGTGTCGGCGTCGCTGGAGTGGTGCAGTTTTGTTATGCTGGGCGTTTCCCAGGTAACCTCTGCACCCGGGAGGGGGGGGGGGGGTTTGGGGTATTTTGTTTTTGTTCCCTCTCTTCTCCTCTGGCTCCAGCCGTGTGAGCCGTAGTGTTGGCGTTGCTGGAGTGGTGCAGTTTGGTTATGCTGGGCGTTTCCCAGATAACCTCTGCACCTGGGGGGGGGTTCGGGGGGGGGGGTTGTTGATTCCCTGTTCCACCTCCGGCTTCAGCGCGCCTTTGAGCCGTCTGCCATCGGCGTGGCTGAGGTTTGGGGCAGTGGGATGTACCCGTGGCTGGTTTAGAAGTCGGAGGAGTGGCGCCGTTTTGTACCGTCTGCCATAACCGCTGTTCCACTCCTCCCGGTTGGCTTCTGGGGTATAGTCACGGTTGGTGACACTGGACGTGCTTCCCGTTTCCACTGCGTCAAGGGGGTGGGGTTGGGGTTGTTTTGTTTGTATGTTTTTTTTTTTTCCTTTTGTTTTTCCCCCCAGTTTCCGCCCTCAGGGTTTGACTGTGGTGTCCTCTGGGGGGGAAGAGCTGTGGGTCCATCTAGCCATAGACGGCCGGGGCTGGGTCCGTTGGTCATGAGGGGAGGCGTCTCCTGGGGTTGATGGAATGGTCCTCTGGGAGGCGCTGGGAGTCCCCGTGGGTGACGTTGGATCCCAGAGGGACCTCGGCTGTGGTTATTACTCCTGGAGCTGACGGGATGTCCTCTGGGGGGTGTTGGTCCCTACATGTCGTTAGGGGGGGGGGGGGTGTTAGTGTTTTTATTTGTTAGCTTAAGTTTGGGTTTTTCTTTTCTCCCCTTCCCGGGGTTTGATGGGACGGTCCCCTGGGGAGGGAGGAGGGTGTTAGCATTTTTATTTGTAAGCTTACGTTTGGGTTGTGTTTTTCTTTTCTCCTCTTCCCGGGGTTTGATGGGACGGTCCCCTGGAGAGGGGGGGGGGGGGTGGTTTGGTTGTTTGTGTTTGTCTTTTTTTGTTTTATGACTAATCAGACTGTGAACATGGTTGGACAAAGGCTGACCGCACAAGTTTAAGAACTCCTGGCCACACCTGTGCTAAGTGACTGACAGAAACAAAGGCAAAGATGCAGCCAGAGGAGAAGACATCAACCATTCTGTTGGAAGACGAATGCAGATACGGTTTCCAGCCATGGCCCCTGGAGGGGGGTGTTTCTCCTGGGCCGGGTTTGTGTGGTCGCCGGGAGGCTTCCCGTGAGGGTGGGGTGCTGTTGTGTGGCTGGGGGGGCCTGGCTGCCTTTTGTTTCTGTCCTGTCTTTTGTTTTTCCTTCCAGGTGGCTTGCATTTGGGACTGAGTGGCTGTGTAGCTGAGTTTATCAGGACCTCACCCTGATCACCTGAGGCTGATCACCTGCGGCTCGTCAGGACTCACAGCTGTGGTGCATCTACAATGGATTGGAACATGGTGGCATTTAAGACTGGAGTACACAGTGTGTATTTGCCAGAGACTCGACCTTGTGACCAGACGGGTGAGATCGTCGTCTCGGGAGCCATCTCATCATCAGTGGATGCAGAGAACGTCCAGGTTTGATGCATGGTCTGTGAAAGAGGAGGGGGTGAGGTCTCACGCTCGTCAGCACACTTCCTGAGGTACGTTAGATTTTGTGACTAACATTTATACAGTCAGTAAATGTGGTGTCCCTCACACCTTATTATATTGAGCTGTATGTAGTCGTTTAATCAGCTTCCACTGCTGTGGAGTCTTGTGAACAGGGTGTTCCATGCCTGCAGGGTGGGAAGCTGATTAGTAATTAAGCCAGGAAGTGTTTGCTGTTTGTGCACCTTTGAGTGGTCCCTCTGTGTGTTGAGTGTGGACTCACATAATGATTCCTTCTTTCACAGACTCAGTTTGTCGCGGCCACCTGGGGGGTGTCGGCGGGGTCCTTGGGTCCGAACCAGTTCTGGCTCCGGACCGTTAGCGCTGCTGGGAGCGCACCGCAATCCACCACGCCAGACCGTGCACTTTTATATTTTTCACCTCACTGTTATGTTTATTAAACCCTGTTATCCTTTGTACCGTGCTCTGCTTATTTTATACTGGGTCCTTCAAACGCTGGTTGGTTCTCCGGGCTGCGTCCGACACATAACACACTGATACTTTTGTTCAGAAGGAGCAGCACATGTGGGCGATTCGCCCAGCCTGTGATTGGCGAATCGCCCACAATTAGAGACTCGGCTCCGCACCTTGGAAAATCCTACAGCTAGCCAGGCCCCTGTTGTCGGTGCGGACCAAGGTAGCTTAGCCGCTGTTAGCTGTACCCCAGCAGATCCCGAGCAGCCGGGAAAGCAGGCCGGCTGGGTGACTGTGAGGAGGAAGTGTAGTCCTAAACAGAAGCCCCCTGTACACCACCAACCCGTTCACATCTCTAACCGTTTTTCCCCACTCGGCGACACACCCGCCGAGGATCAAACTCTGGTTATTGGCGACTCTGTTTTGAGAAATGTGAAGTTAGCGACACCAGCAACCATAGTCAATTGTCTTCTGGGGACAGAGCAGGCGACATTGAAGGAAATTTGAAACTGCTGGCTAAGGCTAAGCGTAAATTTGGTAAGATTGTAATTCACGTCGGTAGTAATGACACCCGGTTACGCCAATCGGCGGTCACTAAAATTAACATTGAATCTGTGTGTAACGTTGCAAAAACAATGTCAGACTCTGTAGTTTTCTCTGGGCCCCTCCCCAATCGGATCGGGAGTGACATGTTTAGCCACATGTTCTTCTTTGAATTGCTGGCTGTCTGAGTGGTGTCCAAAAAATGAGGTGGGCTTCATAGATAATTGGCACAGCTTGTGGGGAAAACCTGGTCTTGTTAGGAGAGACGGCATCCATCCCACTTTTCTACAAATCTTGCCAATTTTATTAAACCCTCCAAACCGTGACTATCCAGGGTTGGGACCAGGAAGCAGAGTTGTAGTCTTACACACCTCTCTGCAGCTTCTCTTCCCCTGCCATCCCCCCAATACCCCATCCCCATAGAGACGGTGCCTGCTCCCAGACCACCAACAACCAGTAAAAATCTATTTAAGCATAAAAATTCAAAAAGAAAAAATAATATAGCACCTTCAACTGCACCACAGACTAAAACAGTTAAATCAAATCAATTTTCAAATCAATCAAATCAATTTTATTTATATAGCGCCAAATCACAACAAACAGTTGCCCCAAGGCGCTTTATATTGTAAGGCAAAGCCATACAATAATTACGGAAAAACCCCAAGGGTCAAAACGACCCCCTGTGAGCAAGCACGTGGCGACAGTGGGAAGGAAAAACTCCCTTTTAACAGGAAGAAACCTCCAGCAGAACCAGGCTCAGGGAGGAGCAGTCTTCTGCTTGGACTGGTTGGGGCTGAGGGAGAGAACCAGGAAAAAGACATACTGTGGAGGGGAGCAGAGATCAATCTGTGGTTTAGTAGTTTAGTAGAGTCAAAATGTCGTTTATTAAACATTAGGTCTCTCTCTTCTAAGTCCCTGTTAGTAAATGATATAATAATTGATTAACATATTGATTTATTCTGCCTTACAGAAACCTGGTTACAGCAGGATGAATATGTTAGTTTAAATGAGTCAACACCCGCAAGTCACACTAACTGTCAGAATGCTCGTAGCACGGGCCGAGGGGGAGGATTAGCAGCAATCTTCCACTCCAGCTTATTAATTAATCAAAAACCCAGACAGAGCGTTAATTCATTTGAAAGCTTGACTCTTAGTCTTGTCCATCCAAATTGGAAGTCCCAAAAACCAGTTTTATTTGTTGTTATCTATCGTCCACCTGGTCGTTACTGTGAGTTTCTCTGTGAATTTTCAGACCTTTTGTCTGACTTAGTGCTTAGCTCAGATAAGATAATAGATGCTGAGAATGACAGCCTCAACACTGCATTTAATCTATTATTAGACTCAATTGGCTTCACTCAAAATGTAAATGAGTCCACCCACCACTTTAATCATACTTTAGATCTTGTTCTGACTTATGGTATGGAAATTGAAGACTTAATAGTATTCCCTGAAAACCCCCTTCTGTCTGATCATTTCTTAATAACATTTACATTTACTTTAATGGACTACCCAGCAGTGGGGAATAAGTTTCATTACAGTAGAAGTCTTTCTGAAAGCGCTGTAACTAGGTTTAAGGATATGATTCCTTCTTTGTTATGTTCTCCAATGCCATATACCAACACAGTGCAGAGTAGCTACCTAAACTCTGTGAGTGAGATAGATTATCTCATCAATAGTTTTACATCCTCATTGAGCACAACTTTGGATGCTGTAGCTCCTCTGAAAAAGAGAGCTTTAAATCAGAAGTGCCTGACTCCGTGGTTTAACTCACAAACTCGCAGCTTAAAGCAGATAACCCGTAAGTTGGAGAGGAAATGGCGTCTCCCTAATTTAGAAGATCTTCACGTAGCCTGGAAAAAGAGTCTGTTGCTCTACAAAAAAGCCCTCTGTAAAGCTAGGACATCTTACTACTCATCACTAATTGAAGAAAATAAGAACAACCCCAGGTTTCTTTTCAGCACTGTAGCCAGGCTGACAAAGAGTCAGAGCTCTATTGAGCCGAGTATTCCTTTAACTTTAACTAGTAATGACTTCATGACTTTCTTTGCTAATAAAATTTTAACTATTAGAGAAAAAATTACTCATAACCATCCCAATGACATATCGTTATCTTTGGCTGCCTTCAGTAATGCTGGTATTTGGTTAGACTCTTTCTCTCCAATTGTTCTGTCTGAGTTATTTTCATTAGTTACTTTCTCCAAACCATCAACATGTCTATTAAACCCCATTCCTACCAGGCTGCTCAAGGAAGCCCTATCATTAATTAATGCTTTGATCTTAAATATGATCATTCTATCTTTATTAGTTGGCTATGTACCACAGGCTTTTAAGGTGGCAGTAATTAAACCATTACTTAAAAAGCCATCACTTGACCCAGCTATCTTAGCTAATTATAGGCCAATCTCCAACCTTCCTTTTCTCTCAAAAATTCTTGAAAGGGTAGTTGTAAAACAGCTAACTGATCATCTGCAGAGGAATGGTCTATTTGAAGAGTTTCAGTCAGGTTTTAGAATTCATCATAGTACAGAAACAGCATTAGTGTTGGGAAAGTGTAGGAACACGGACCCACAACAGGGGGCGCAAATGAACGGACAATGGAGAAAGTCAAATCACAAAGTTTTACTGTTGTGAATCCACACAACAAACACAACAGATTACAAATACAGCAGTAACCGAATTCCACAGGTGTCGTGTGGGCAGGCTCGACGATAGGAGACGTCTGTCCGAGTCGAACCGGAACCACCCGATTTCCTCTGCCACCGAACCCCGGGGATACTGGAGCCGCCAAGTCCCGAACCCCAGGTGGCCACTGCCTCCGCTCGTCGGATCCGGTACTGCTGGCAAGGAACAGAAACAGTCAGGTGTGGGTGCGGCTGCACCCAGCAACACACAGGGTGGAAACACCACCTCCACCTCTTGTCAGGAAAATACAGGTGAGTGCAGGAATGTGAGTACTTATCCAAAATACAGTCTCCTGCTGTCTTTTCTCTTTCTGTGTAAAGGCAAAAAGTATTTAATGGTCAAAAGATGATTTGTTTGGCTGGATACGTTACCTCCTTGGTAGAGCGATATCTCGGCAATGAGGTGGAGATGCCATCCTGCTGATATACCTCCCTGTTGATTGATATCAGCTGTCTCCTCTCAGGTGATGGGTGACAGCTGTCACCCTGGCTGCTCCTGTGAGGCGGCAGCGCCCTCTGGTGCCTGGAGCCCGCACTTCAGACAGGGCGCCCTCTGGTGGTGGTGGGCCACCAGTACCTCCTCTTCAGCGGCCCACACAACAATTAGTGAAGGTTACAAATGATCTTCTTATGGCCTCAGACAGTGGACTCATCTCTGTGCTTGTCCTGTTAGACCTCAGTGCTGCTTTTGATACTGTTGACCATAAAATTTTATTACAGAGATTAGAGCATGCCATAGGTATTAAAGGCACTGCGCTGCGGTGGTTTGAATCATATTTATCTAATAGATTACAATTTGTTCATGTAAATGGGGAGTCTTCTTCACAGTCTAAGGTTAATTACGGAGTTTCACAAGGTTCTGTGCTAGGACCAATTTTATTCACTTTATACATGCTTCCCTTAGGCAGTATTATTAGAAAGCATTGCTTAAATTTTCATTGTTACGCAGATGATACCCAGCTTTATCTATCCATGAAGCCAGAGGACACACACCAATTAGCTAAACTGCAGGAATGTGTTACAGACATAAAGACATGGATGACCTCTAATTTCCTGCTTTTAAATTCAGATAAAACTGAAGTTATTGTACTTGGCCCCACAAATCTTAGAAACATGGTGTCTAACCAGGTCCTTACTCTGGATGGCATTACCCTGACCTCTAGTAATACTGTGAGAAATATTGGAGTCATTTTTGATCAGGATATGTCCTTCAATGCGCATATTAAGCAAATATGTAGGACTGCTTTTTTGCATTTGCGCAATATCTCTAAAATTAGAAAGGTCTTGTCTCAGAGTGATGCTGAAAAACTAATTCATGCATTTATTTCCTCTAGGCTGGACTATTGTAATTCATTATTATCAGGTTGTCCTAAAAGTTCCCTGAAAAGCCTTCAGTTAATTCAAAATGCTGCAGCTAGAGTACTGACGGGGACTAGAAGGAGAGAGCATATTTCTCCCATACTGGCTTCTCTTCATTGGCTCCCTGTTAATTCCAGAATAGAATTTAAAATTATTCTTCTTAATTATAAGGCTTGGAATAATCAGGTCCCATCTTATCTTAGGGAACTCATAGTACCATATCACCCCAATAGAGCGCTTTGCTCTCAGACTGCAGGCTTACTTGTTGTTCCTAGGGTTTTTAAGAGTAGAATGGGAGGCAGAGCCTTCAGTTTTCAGGCTCCTCTCCTGTGGAACCAGCTCCCAATTCGGATCAGGGAGACAGACACCCTCTCTACTTTTAAGATTAGGCTTAAAACTTTCCTTTTTGCTAAAGCTTATAGTTAGGGGGGATCAGGTGACCCTGAACCATCCCTTAGTTATGCTGCTATAGAATTAGACTGCTGGGAGGTTCCCATGATGCACTGAGTGTTTCTTTCTCTTTTTGCTCTGTATGTACCACTCTGCATTTAATCATTAGTGATTGATCTCTGCTCTCTTCCACGGCATGTCTTTTTCCTGATTCTCTCCCCTCAGCCCCAACCAGTCCCAGCAGAAGACTGCCCCTCCTTGAGCCTGGTTCTGCTGGAGGTTTCTTCCTGTTAAAAGGGAGTTTTTCACAGGGGTCGTTTTGACCGTTGGGGTTTTTCTGTAATTATTGTATGGCTTTTGCCTTACAATATAAAGCGCCTTGGGGCAACTGTTTGTTGTGATTTGGCGCTATATAAATAAAATTGATTTGATTTGATGTGGACTTTATTTATACAGTAGTGTTCAGAATAATAGTAGTGCTATGTGACTAAAAAGATTAATCCAGGTTTTGAGTATATTTCTTATTGTTACATGGGAAACAAGGTACCAGTAAATTCAGTAGATTCTCACAAATCCAACAAGACCAAGCATTCATGATATGCACACTCTTAAGGCTATGAAATTGGGCTATTAGTGAAAAAAAAGTAGAAAAGGGGGCGATCACAATAATAGTAGCGTGGCATTCAGTCAGTGAGTTTGTCAATTTTGTGGAACAAGTAGGTTTGAATCAGGTGTCTCCTATTTATTTTGTTGGGGATTTTCTGTAATTATTGTATGGCTTTTGTCTTACAATATAAAGCACCTTGGGGCAACTGTTTGTTGTGATTTGGCGCTATATAAATAAAATTGATTTTTTTGATTTTTGTTTTTTTTTTTTTAAGGATGAAGCCAGCACCTGTTGAACATGCTTTTCTCTTTGAAAGCCTGAGGAAAATGGGACGTTCAAGACATTGTTCAGAAGAACAGCGTAGTTTGATTAAAAAGTTGATTGGAGAGGGGAAAACGTATACGCAGGTGCAAAAAATTAAAGGCTGTTCATCTACAATGATCTCCAGTGCTTTAAAATGGACAAAAAAAACAGAGACGCGTGGAAGAAAACGGAAAACAACCATCAAAATGGATAGAAGAATAACCAGAATGGCAAAGGCTCACCCACTGATCAGCTCCAGGATGATCAAAGACAGTCTGGAGTTACCTGTAAGTGCTGTGACAGTTAGAAGACGCCTGTGTGAAGCTAATTTATTTGCAAGAATCCCCCGCAAAGTCCCTCTGTTAAATAAAAGACGTGTGCAGAAGAGGTTACAATTTGCCAAAGAACACATCAACTGGCCTAAAGAGAAATGGAGGAATATTTTGTGGACTGATGAGAGTAAAATTGTTCTTTTTGGGTCCAAAGGCCGTAGACAGTTTGTGAGACGACCCCCAAACTCTGAATTCAAGCCACAGTTCACAGTGAAGACAGTGAAGCATGGTGGTGTAAGCATCATGATATGGGCATGTTTCTCCTACTATGGTGTTGGGCCTATATATCGCATACCAGGTATCATGGATCAGTTTGGATATGTCAAAAATACTTGAAGAGGTCATGTTACCATATGCTGAAGAAGACATGCCCTTGAAATGGGTGTTTCAACAAGACAATGATCCCAAGCACACTAGTAAATGAGTAAAATCTTGGTTCCAAACCAACAAAATTAATGCCTCGCAGATGTGAAGAAATCATGAAAAACTGTGGTTATACAACTAAATACTAGTTTAGTGATTCACAGGATTGCTAAAAAAGCAGTTTGAACATAATAGTTTTTGAGTTTGTAGCATCAACAGCAGATGCTACTATTATTGTGAACACCCCCTTTTTTACTATTTTTACTAATAGCCCAATTTCATAGCCTTAAGAGTGTGCATATCATGAATGCTTGGTCTTGTTGGATTTGTGAGAATCTACTGAATCTACTGGTACCTTGTTTCCCATGTAACAATAAGAAATATACTCAAAACCTGGATTAATCTTTTGAGTCACATAGCACTACTATTATTCTGAACGCTACTGGAAGTAAAGGGAAGAACTGCTATCAATCAAATGGTGAATAAGCTACTCTGTGGGGTTCATATGTTTGTAAATCTGATTGTGATGAAGTCAGTGCCTCACCAGCCATGAACTTCACTGCACGTCACTGCCTCTGGCTGGGGCGATGGTTCATCTTTCAGCAGGACAATATCCCTAAACACACAGCCAAGATATCAAAGGAGTGGCTTCAGGACAACTCTGTGAATGTCCTTGAGTGGCCCAGCCAGAGCCCAGACCTGAATCTGATTGAACATTTCTGGAGAGACCTGAAAATGGCTGTGCATCGATGCTCCCCATCCAGCCTGATGGAGCTTGAGAGGTGCTGCAAAGAGGAATAGGCAAGCCTACCCAAAAATAGGTGTACCATGCTCGTGGCATCATATTCAAGAAGACTTGAGGCTGTAATTGCTGTCAAAGGTGCATCAACAAAGTATTGAGCAAAGGATGTGAATACTTATGTACATATGGTTTCTTAGTTTTTTAAAACACCATACTTTTTTCATGTTGTCATTATGAGGTGTTGTGAGTAGAATTTTGAGGGGGAAAAATGAATTTACTCCATTTTGGAATAAGGCTGTAACATAACAAAATGTGGAAAAGGTAAATACTTTACAGATGCACTGTTGCAGCATTCTATCAGTCATTCATTCTAACCTGCTTACTCCAGTCAAGGGTCATGGGGGGTGGGGGGGCTGGAGCATGTCCCAGCAGACATCGGGCGTGGGGCAGGTTACACCCTGGTCAGGACGAATATAAACAAAATGGTTAAATAAAGTTAATGTAAATTTTATGTATCAGCCAAGATGAAATAAAACTGGTAAGAATGAGATTCATGTAATAGGCTCCAAATCATAAATCAGAATCAAATTTATTGCCAAGTAAGTTCTCACATACAAGGAGTTTGATCTGGTGTCAACAACCAGCTTAATGTATTTATCAGCAATAAATATAGTTTGTTGCAAATCCATGTGAAGTACTTTAACTGAGAAATATTCCCCACTTTGATTTATTACTTTATATTAAAATTATTGAATACAAAAATATGTATCTTTGTAGTCTACAGGCCCAAACATTTTAGAGTGCACACTAGTTAGCAACATGATGGTAAGATCTGGTATGTCAATGCTGCTGAATCACGACTTGCCGTGAGACCAGGTTGACCATTTCATACCTCTTGCCCTCGTTCACTTTCCAGATGACGCCATGAGCTTTAGCCAGACATTGGCCACAAACTCACAGATATTTGAAACATGTTCCCAAGTGCACAAGGGCTCTCAGGTGTTATGTGCCGACGCGGGTTGAGGAGCGGACCTGCGTCTGACTGAACCCAGCGCTAAATAACCAGAAAGCGGTTCCAAAAAACAAAACAATTTTATTTTCCCCCTCTTGTGCAATACTCAGTGTACAACATAAAAGTGCGTTTGTCTGGCGGAGTGAAGGACGGCGCGCTCTCCAGCGCCAAAATGGATCGAAGCCCGGCGCTTCTGGACTCACATTCACCGCCAAACACCCCCCAGGTGGACACGACAAACTGACTCTGTGAAGGATAGAAGAGGTGAGGTAAGTCAACAGCTACAACTAATATCCTTCAAAGGCACACACTATCAGCAACACATTCAGGTCTGAATTCAAGCTTTATGTAAATGAGCAGCTTCTCACAACAGGTGGAGGAACATCAGTCCGCACGCCACGGCCGTGAGAAGCGAGCTGCACAATTCTCATCAATGTTTAAATATACTGCGTAACAAAATACCAAATTACTATTAACACTTATTCAGACATTCAATCACCTCTGATGTGTGCTGACAGCATGTGTCCCTCACCCGTCCTCCTTCACAGGCACGATGTGTCAAACCCAGGCGCGGTCCTCAATGTCTCACAAACGAACGTCACAAGGTTGAGTTTCCGGCAATTCTGCTTGAATCACTCATGGCTTAAATGCAGAACGCCATCTCATTATCTGCTTCAGCTGAAAGTCTTTAAGTTTCCACGTGAGCATCATCCACAGGTGCTGCAAATCATGCTGATGAGGGTGAAGGACTCTTCTGCCAGCACCTTCTCCACAGACAAAAACCAGTTTGCATACCACCTGGAGAGCAAAGAAAAGAAAACAACACAAAAACATCCAGCCAAACCCCCCAACACACAACATCAGGCAGACATTTGGAGTACTTTATGTTTGCTTTCTATGAGTTATTGTTTGTTCCCCACAGTGCTTTAGCACTGTGACATTGGGGTTCCCTGGGGAAGTCCAAAAGTGTGAAAACATAAACAACTCCATGAAGATAACTCTAACAATGAAGACAACTTGCCATATGGAGTGCACAGGTATGAATAAATCAACAAAGAAACATTACCAAGGATTTAAAAAAATGTGATGGGGAAAAAAAACATGAAATGAGAGGAATGCAAGCACATGGTCTGTCACACAGATTGATTGTCAGTCACTTGTTTTAATTTTTGTTTTTAATGTTCTTTGCCAAAAAGAGTTATTAAATTAACTGTTTGGTAATTATCTCTCATCCCCTTCGCAAGGCCAGAGCCTAAAGCATGTTCAGATCAGGCAGTTGGCCCTTCAAAAGCTTTGGCTGCAATGAATGTTAAAAATAAATTAGTGGAGGTCAGAGAGTGCATGAGGTATGCCCCCCCTGCCTTGGGAATGATGATAATATCAGCGTTTCATTTGCTGTTGTACACGGTATGACTGATCATTACACAGTAAATCAGGCTGAAGTTAGTAAGTTTATCCAGTGCTGTAGCCACAAATGAAATAAACAATATGCTTAGCTGACCTGTGACCTTGAAAAGCTGGACAAGGTCAGCCATGTGCAAACTCATGTGAGGTCATCATATGAACAATCTATGTACCAAAGTTGGACACCCAGTTACTTGTTCTTAAGGTATCATGTTTGCCAAGAATGTCCTAAGTTGACCTCTGTGACCTTGAAAAGTAGTTCAGACCAACCCATATGTGAACTCATCCAAGGTCCTCTTAAGAGGCACCTATAAACCATATTCAGTGGGTCTGCTGTTGTTTGTTCTCAAGTTATTGGATTCAGAAGCTGCATGACGGATGGACAGACAGAAGAACGGAAACCCATTTTCTGTATGTCCTCCCTCTGAGAGTAAAGCCCAGGTTACACATAGATGGTTTTGTCGGCGGGTAGTACGTAGACCGAAGTTCGCAGTACTTCCGGCTGTTTTCGCGGTGGAAAGGGGCAGAGCATTTTGCCGGCGTTTTGAGCGCCGTACTAGCCACAAATACGCGGATAAAACGCCGCTAAATTCGCCAAATAAAGCGGAGTTTTGACGCCGTAGCATCCGGCACACGTCAGGCAACGGGGGTTAATACCCAGTTCTATCCTTTACAATCGCAGGTTAAGATGCGCGTGAGAACGGCGGTGTTCTGCTGCCGCCGATAATGCCCTGTGTACCGCTGGATTTATCCAGGCAAATCCTGCGTTACTCCAGGAACTTTTGCATATAGGCACCGCCCCCAGAGTATAATAGGCTGAAGCAGCTGTTAGTGCAGGGGGAGGGAGTGACAGGGAGCTCATCTCTCAGCCTTTTCTTTTCTCTCCTTTCTCTCCTTTCTCTCTTTTTTCTCTCCTCTCAACGTGTTGCTCCGTCTCCATCACAGGGCTACCCTCTGCTTCTGAACCAGACCTCTTGGTAAGTCCTTGCCACTGCCAATTTTATTTTAGGAGGCATACTGGAGCTTCTCTGCAAAAATATCTGGAGCTGGCCGTGAGTGAGAGACCTGCATGCAGCGCGCTAGCGCTTTTATACAGACCGCTGCCTATCGGCCGTTTGGAACGCCGTTAACCGGGAGGTGGCGTTTAGAACAGCGTACTGTCCGCTAGCGCCTCCATTTTGTCTGCCTCTGTCGCCGGTTAAAACGCCTTTGAGGACGCCGATGTGGGCTCTATCGCCGTTTTACACGCCGTTGGTTAGGGATACAACACCGGCCGCCAATTACGGCAGTGTAAACTGCGGCACTACAGGAAGGGGCGGGATGACACGGCGATTAAAAAGTATCAAACGCCGTTGTTCACGTTGTCTCCATCGTCAGGCCACTTCTCCGGGAGCGCTCCCGGAATTATTCGACATGTTGAATAATTTTTTCGACGATTCCCGGTGAAGCCGGAACAAAACCACGCCCCCGTGCGCCGGCGTTAACTACAGCGTTTGATCCCTAAAATGGCCCGGAGGGGGCAAAATCTCTGCCGGGACGCTTCAGGGAGAGTTTACCGTCTGTGTGTTAACCGGGCTTAAGGTGCAATGAAAAGACCCAAACTGTTCTACAAAGGCAAAGTGCAGCTACACAAATAGAAAATCTGAGAAGAAAAATGCATGTCTGTTTTTTTTGTTCATCTTCCAGCCAACTGTCATGAAATTAGATTAGTGGTAATTGTAAAGAATAAATGTAAATATAAGCTATTTTACTCATAATTAGCTTTGCATGCTAACAATGCTAAAAGTTACCAAACTGAATAAAAGGCTTTGTGTTCATAATTTTCAAAAATTAACAAATGTTTAGAAATATGTACACCATGCCAGTTTAAATTAACTAGGTACTGTATGGAATGAATGAAGTTGAATAGAGTGTATACTTGTGCCATAATGTGTTTAAGGGTTTTATCATGATGTCAAATGAATGAAAATGTGTATGCGTATGCTTTGATGGGTGTTCAGTTGATTTATGATGGTTTTGAAATGATACAATATTATATGGTTTGATTAATGATTGAAATATGTGTTATGATGAATTGTATTGAACATGTGGAACTGCTGTGTGTTAACTCTCAAATCGGTAAAAGTGTTTTGGTTTAAGGTTTTCATAAAATAACATATGCTTAGAAGTAGGGTGTAACATGTTGGTTTAAAACATGTCAGATATTGACCATTTTTGAATAAAGTCATGACTAATGCCTGACATGATGTTCCATGATATGTTCAAAGGTCATGAGGTCAAGATGTGTACTGCAAATAATATTGTTGTTGCCTCTATTTATAATCAAATGGTTTATTACATTCATGTTTGAACTATGCTGATCGGTAATGTACAGTTGAATGATTGTACTGTTCAAAATTAATTGCTGCTTGCTGTATTCTATAAAATGTGAGCGATCTCATACTTTGATGATGTGAAAGAGTTTTGCTCCCAGAGGGAAAACAATGGCTGGATTATTTCTTACCTGAACCAACCTTGAGAGTGTCTGGAGGAATACAATAACATCTCTGTGAACTGAACTCGTGGACCTTTCCTCATACAGAGCTGAAGCAACAAGCTGAAGAGAGTGACTCCTTAATATTGATCTACATTAATTAACCCTCTGGGGTCCGAGGGCATTTTTTGGACAGTTCACTCGCCTGGCATAAGTGTTTTATTATTGTTGTTAACAGCTCTCCCTGCATCCCACGATCAAGTTTTATGTCACTTTTTTCAGGACAACCTGTACTTTTAGAATATATATGCTATAGTTGTGTTTTATAAGTGTAATAAAGGTTTACAATCAGAAATACAAAAGGAAAAAGTTTACAATCAGAAATACAAAAGGAAAAAGTAAAGTGGAAAATAATTTTTCACACATTTATTCAAAACACACAGTAAACTGTAAAGCCTCGGTCCCACCGAGTGAAGGAGTGAAGAAGGAGTGAAGAAGGAGCCACGTACCCTGTTTTTTTTGTTTCGTGAGCTATCGTGGCAGTATAGTGGCTCAGAGTGGCTCTTAGAGGCATTATCTTCAGTTAACGAGGCTCCTCTCTGAGCGTGGCACTAATTTCAAGATGTTCAAAATTTAGTAACAACAGCGCGGCGCAGTTTGTGTTCGAGTTACTGCGACGGCTTAGAGGCATTTGCGTGGTGATTATGAGTCTGCTAAAAGCCCATTATCCGTGCGCCTGGCAGTTACGTAGGACCTGAGAGGCTATTTTTGGAACGGCTCTCCTTTTGCACACAATTCCACCTGCTCTGTGCGCTGAGCTCTATATACATAATTTAATCATTTTCTGCCAAACCTTGGATGCTGAAAACACCTCTAATCACTTCTGGAATCACAGAGGACTGTTTCGTCTGGACGCTTTTTTCCCTCTCTTTCTTGCTCCATGTGGAATATATTTTGAACAGCTTAAGGTAACTATTTTTAATGTTTTTATAGGTTGATAATATCACACTACACAGCAGTGCGTGGCTCATACGTGGCTCATGCATGGCTTAGCATGGCTTAGCATGGCTTAGCATGGCTTAGCATGGCTGATACGAGCCATTTGAGGCTCTAATGACCTGTCGGTCGTGGCTTCTATGTGGCACGTGCGGGGTATAGAGAGGCACCTTATTAGTGGGTCATTCTTTGAATAATCACTCCACACCCATGCGTGGCTCCTTCTTCTTCTTCTTCATAAAGTGTCAAAACAGTTGTTTATTAAGCCTGGGTCCCACCGAATAATGAAGGATGAAGAAGGAGCCACGCGTGGGTGTGGAGTGATTATTCAAAGAATGACCCACTAATAAGGTGCCTCTCTATACCCCGCACGTGCCACATAGAAGCCACGACCGACAGGTCATTAGAGCCTCGAATGGCTCGTATCAGCCATGCTAAGCCATGCTAAGCCATGCTAAGCCACGCATGAGAGATCCTGAGGCCCATTGTTGTGCCATACATCCAAGGACATCACCTCATGTTGCAGCAGGATAATGCACGGCCCCATGTTGCAAGGATCTGTACACAATTCTTGGAAGCTGAAAATATCCCAGTTCTTGCATGGCCTGCATACTCACCGGACATGTCACCCATTGAGCATGTTTGGGATGCTCTGGACCGGCGTATACGACAGCGTGTACCACGTGTACCAGTTCCTGCCAATATCCAGCAACTTCGCACAGCCATTGAAGAGGAGTGGACCAACATTCCACAGGCCACAATTGACAACCTGATTAACTCTCTGCGAAGGAGATGTGTTGCACTGCATGAGGCAAATGGTGGTCACACCAGATACTGACTGGTATCCCCCCCAATAAAACAAAACTGCACCTTTCAGAGTGGCCTTTTATTGTGGGCAGTCTAAGGCACACCTGTGCACTAATCATGGTGTCTAATCAGCATCTTGATATGGCACACCTGTGAGGTGGGATGGATTATCTCAGCAAAGGAGAAGTGCTCACTATCACAGATTTAGCCTGGTTTGTGAACAGTATTTGAGGGAAATGGTGATATTGTGTATGTGGAAAAAGTTTTAGATCTTTGAGTTCATCTCATACAAAATGGGAGCAAAACCAAAAGTGTTGCGTTTATATTTTTGTTGAGTGTAATAAATCTGGTTGGTTTACCTTAAATTCAAATTATTGTTGTCTGTCTATTCTCTTGACACTGCCCACGGATTCACAGGGAAACCTGTGATTTTGAGAAAAGGTTATTTTCCCCAACATAATGCAGATACTGCATTCTACCTTAGGATGACCTTAAGCAACAACAACACTATTGCAACGACAAAGTGCAGAATTTACAATCTTATGTTCATCCATCTCCTTTTTTATTTTTTGTTAGATCAAAAGAGTTGGAGCATTCTCAGTATGTTTTGATTGTTGTTAGTTGTTTTATTTATTGATGTTTGCAAGTTGTCACTGCTGAAATTGCTCAGAAGTGAAGTAACTCTCATTCATCATTTATTGTAATGCCCCTTTTAACAAAAAGTGTTTGACTCGTAAAGAAATTCAGTTTGAAGTGTGATCATCATGATCATCATCATCGTCATCATTGTCTGTTTTTCCCCACTATCATTTTACACAAATAAATACTTGTATGGTGGCTTGTATTAGAATTTCATTTTAGTTACAAATGCAGTATTTCATTACATATCAAGGATGCCTTGATATGTATTTTCAGGATATTAGAAAAAAAAAATCAACAGAACAACAAGTACACAATTCATGGACGTGTGCTTGTGAGAGAGTGTTGTGACTGGGGACATGATGATCGAGGCACCATGCACTATGTGCTGTCAACACCAGAATGTCGTAACTCCACTTATATTACTGCGGTTTGCCTTTGTTTTTGCCTGCATTCTGCATTTACTACAAATTTGATGCCTTTTCCCTCATAAACAGAACACAGTTGAATCAGGGCACTTTGTCACCACAGAGAATGGACATCACAAAGTCTATTTTCAGTCTTAACTCAGTTTTGACCATATGTGTAGTTACTGCAGTTTGCCTTTGTGTGGCAGCAAATCCACACACAAAAAAAGGCTATTTACTCAGCTTTTTGTAGTTTAATTGCACATAAGATTTCCACCCATATGGATGATATTTTAAATGTAAAATCAATAAACTTAATGTGAGGTTTATATGACAGCCAAGCATAAATTAAGCAGTTAAGATTAATCATAGGCTATGTAAAACACTCAGTCTATTCGCCCTATTGACATTTCAAATCCCACAAAACCTCTGAGAGGTCCGCTGCGAGATCTCAGTAACATTGAGAACTGCATTGAGACGCTCTGATCACGCTGCACTTTAATCGCTGTACACGGACAACACCATTAACATCGCAACATAAAACTAATTTTATATTGTGCCTAAAACTCTTATGAATATATTCACTGGGTTTATAGACGTTGTTATTGCGTTTATTTTATGTAAAAATGCGAGAATCACAGGCTGTCTCTCCGTTAATTTCAATGGGAGTTGCTGTGAGCTACAATCGCTTCCTGATCATGTCGTTCTGGGGGAAAGTGAAGTTTGCTCTTAACGTCTTGATTATTGTTCTTTACAACACTGTTTGTCCTCTTTGTTCCAGACTAATATACGAGGTGTATTAGAAAAGTATCCGACCTTATTATTTTTTTCAAAAACCATGTGGATTTGAATCACGTGTGATTGCGCCAGACAAGCTTGAACCTTCGTGCGCATGCGTGAGTTTTTCCACGCCTGTCGGTTGCGTCATTCGCCTGTGAGCAGGCTTTGAGTGAGGAGTGGCGAAGCCTCCGCTCCTCTTTCCATGACAAATACTCCTGTAACAGTGTAATGTGCCATTCATTTACAAACTGGACGCTGTGTTTTATCCGGGACGTCGTCTGACTAGCACAGGAATTGTGAAAAGACGTGGACATCAGCACTTTTTCGGCACATTGAGACAGACGTGCGGAGGAATTCCGCACGTCGCGGCGGTGCCGCATGGCGCAAAGCAATGCCGTGATGAAGCCTCACTGGACATGTTCTGGCATGCAGACACGGATTATTTGTTATAATTGTTTTAGCAAGTTTTCAGGGTATCATGCAACAGTCTCTTATTAATGTGACAAAAAGCATAAAAAAATACATTTTTGTAGTATAATATTAATTTACAACTGTCATCGTGTTGATTCTCTATATGTTGTTTGACTGCAGCGACTCTCTGGCATGCAAGGGATTATGGGATACGTCAATAGGGCGAATATATTAATAGCCAAGTGGCCTCTGTGTGTGTGTATGTGTGCATGCGCGTGTATGGCTTTGATCAAAGAGAAACTTGGGCAAGCTAACATTTCCCATTTGGTATGCTTATGTATTTTCGGTCAAGGATGAATGCTGTGAAAAGTTGATAAGACAAATGGGACTAATATTTTTGTAGAAATGAGTGATATTAGCTAACAACAGTGAACAATGGATGTTGTGCTGCAATGCACCATGGGAGTTTGGGGTTTTAAATGTAATTGTGGTTCATGTTAGTTTAACAGTGTTGTTAGTGTCATAGATTTATTGTGTTTTCGTAATTCAATTGATTTAGTCAGTTTAGTTAAGTGTCATGTTGCTGTTACCATGAGTGGGAAGTGTAGTGCATTTGATGTCTTCCGCCATGTCTCTGTTTGTGGAAGTGTAAAAATGAAAGCAGCTGCTTGCAGCAGAATGCTGAAAAGGAAAAAAGCTGTGCGTGCGATGTCATGTTGCTTATTATTGTGCACTGAAAAAATATTTAGGGCTACATATAAGATTTATGCATTTTAATTACATATAAAGTTTCATGACAACAGTAATCTTTAAATGCACTTTGTTTGCATTTTTGAATGTTTAAATTATTTTTATGGTTAATTCTTGATTTATTCACAAAGGAGGGCTCAGGGTGTGGATTTCATGAAATTGCTGTATTATTATTTTCTCTCTTGCTTGCTGAGAAGCCCTCCATAATTTGAAGAGACCAGTCATAGCCAGCAATTGTGTGGAGTTTCTACAGGAATGAGGAAAAAATTCAACGAGTGGATTGAGGTGGTGTTTTCCTTCAGTGTTTTGAAGGTAATGTGAGTAACCAGTTGATCATATTATTCAGTATTATACAAATAATGAATGTTTATGAGTTCAATGGTATGAATATTTCATGAGGTGAAAGATGGAATGTTCCATCTTTCACCAAATTCATTATTTGTTTTATATAACAGCTAAAACAGATCCTTCTCATTTGATAGTATATGAATTTATAATTAACAGAAAAGGGTCTTGCATTTTGGTGATCCACTGGTGCTTTGACATCAACAGTCCAACACGAACTTTAAATGGGAATCCAAAATGGTTCTTAGTCAACTTGGAAAAAACAGTTAGATAGTCTGTGATACTTCCAAAAAGAAAAGAAAAAAAAAAAAAAAGACTCCATGTACAGTAGTGTTCAGAATAATAGTAGTGCTATGTGACTAAAAAGATTAATCCAGGTTTTGAGTATATTTCTTATTGTTACATGGGAAAGAAGGTACCAGTAGATTCAGTAGATTCTCACAAATCCAACAAGACCAAGCATTCATGATATGCACACTCTTAAGGCTATGAAACTGGGCTATTAGTACTAGCTTGAGTACTAATACTAGCATCTGCTGTTGATGCTACAAACTCAAAACTATTATGTTCAAACTCCTTTTTTAGCAATCCTGTGAATCACTAAACTAGTATTTAGTTGTATAACCACAGTTTTTCATGATTTCTTCACATCTGCGAGGCATTCATTTTGTTGGTTTGGAATCAAGATTTTGCTTGTTTACTAGTGTGCTTGGGGTCATTGTCTTGTTGAAACACCCATTTCAAGGGCATGTCCTCTTCAGCATAAGGCAACATGACCTCTTCAAGTATTTTGACATATCCAAACTGATCCATGATACCTGGTATGCGATATATTGGCCCAACACCATAGTAGGAGAAACATGCCCATATCATGATGCTTACACCACCATGCTTCACTGTCTTCACTGTGAACTGTGGCTTGAATTCAGAGTTTGGGGGTCATCTCACAAACTGTCTGCGGCCCTTGGACCCAAAAAGAACAATTTTACTCTCATCAATCCACAAAATATTTCTCCATTTCTCTTTAGGGCAGTTGATGTGTTCTTTGGCAAATTGTAACCTCTTCTGCACATGTTATATTTAACAGAGGAACTTTGCGGGGGATTCTTGCAAATAAATTAGCTTCACACAGGCGTCTTCTCACTGTCACAGCACTTACAGGTAACTCCAGACTGTCTTTGATCATCCTGGAGCTGATCAATGGGTGAGCCTTTGCCATTCTGGTTATTCTTCTATCCATTTTGATGGTTGTTTTCTGTTTTCTTCCACGCGTCTCTGTTTTTTTTTGTTCATTTTAAAGCATTGGAGATCATTGTAGATGAATAGCCTATAATTTTTTTGCACCTGCGTATAAGTTTTCCCCTCTCCAATCAACTTTTTAATCAAGCTACGCTGTTCTTCTGAACAATGTCTTGAACATCCCATTTTCCTCAGGCTTTCAAAGAGAAAAGCATGCTGGCAACAGGTGCTGGCTTCCTTAAATAAGGGACACCTGATTCACACCTGTTTATTCCACAAAACTGATGAACTCACTGACTGAATGCCACACTACTATTATTGTGAACACCCCCTTTTCTACTTTTTTTTTTTTTTTTACTAATAACCCAATTTCATAGCCGTATGAGTGTGCATATCATGAATTCTTGGTCTTGTTGGATTTGTGAGAATCTACTGAATTTACTGGTACCTTGTTTCCCATGTAACAGTAACAAATATACTCAAAACCTGGATTAATCTTTTTAGTCACATAGCACTACGATTATTCTGAACACTACTGTACTTCCTCAGTTCAATGAAAAATCATGTCAAATTTGTCCAGGTTTTCATCCTAACAGCACTTCATGCCTCCAGACAGCTTATGGCGTAGTGGGTGTTTTTTTTGGTGTGTTAGAAAAATTTGCACAATCAGTTAGCGCGTTCAAATCATTGTCCGTCTGAAAAATAAATTCCGCCATGTTTAGCTATACACCACCCCCACTATTGTGTGCATGGGCGTGGCTTGCAGCATACAATGGTACAAATGTATGGAACCAAATTTGCAGTCTAAGTGCAATGCAACAAAAATGGGATGAATAATGCATGTCACATGACATACAAAGCAACAATCAAATGACAAGGATCCATTCAGCTGTTATATAACGTTAAGTGATAGCAGAGGTGGGAGTAAGTCATGAAACAGCAAGTCCCATGTCAAGTCTCAAGTCATAATGACCACCAAGTGTTTGACAGCTGACTTGACTTGGGACTTGCAGATTGATGACTTGAGAATGAGTTGACAATGACTTACTCCCACCTCTGATTGATACATAAGCAGAAACTTTTAGAGAAAATGGCTTTAGTACTACATTAATGGTGTATCCTAAATGTTTAATGCGCTTTGCTGGAGGGTTTTGCTTTTCTACTCAGGGTCTGTATGTGGTTATTTCACACACTAAATGAATGAAAGGTGCATCACAGTGGTACACCTACCTGTAGTGATGCTGTAAAGGCCTCCATAGTTTACGGTATCAATAATTAATGTCACTTGGAGTGACCTTGGTAATTAATCTTGCAGCGAGGTGTAGAGGTGGCCATAATTCTTTCTCACTGGCCAGATTTGTGTTGTCACACCTGCTTTTGCTTGTTCCTAACCTTTCTGCCATTTCAATCAATCAATCAATCAATCAATTTTTTATATAGCGCCAAATCACAACAAACAGTTGCCCCAAGGTGCTTTATACTGTAAAGCAAGGCCATACAATAATTATGTAAAACCCCAACGGTCAAAACGACCCCCTGTGAGCAAGCACTTGGCTACAGTGGGAAGGAAAAACTCCCTTTTAACAGGAAGAAACCTCCAGCAGAACCAGGCTCAGGGAGGGGCAGTCTTCTGCTGGGACTGGTTGGGGCTGAGGGAGAGAACCAAGAAAAAGACATGCTGTGGAGGGGAGCAGAGATCGATCACTAATGATTAAATGCAGAGTGGTGCATACAGAGCAAAAAGAGAAAGAAACAGTGCATCATGGGAACCCCCCAGCAGTCTACATCTATAGCAGCATAACTAAGGGATGATTCAGGGTCACCTGATCCAGCCCTAACTATAAGCTTTAGCAAAAAGGAAAGTTTCAGTATCAGTCATTTTCTTCTTCTTATTATTATTATTATTATCATCATAAATTTGCTGGTGACACCTTCAAACAGTTCAGGCATACTCTCTGCAAACAGCAGTGGACAACCCTTTCAGTTAATATGATATCTCCAAAATAGTAAGTGTTATCATGTTACTCACCAAGTAAGGACAGTGAGGATAAACTGATTAGACATTGTTGAACTTTGATCCATCCATCATCATTGTGGCTAACAGCAATGGTAACATGCTTCTTAACTAGCCTGGTCTTGAGCAGGCTAATTATGGACTTTATCAGTGTTGCCTGCTGCCAGGAACATATTCCCAAGAATCAGTTACATGCAGTTTCATCACCCTCACATCATCATCTTCAAATATTAGAGAGCAAGTTTAGAAAGATAAATTTAGACCTTTTCTGGCAACATGACCAAGCATGAGTGCACATATGAGGGTTGGCTGCAAAGTTCTGTCTCTTGTGCACTTATTTCATTAACAAGTAAAAATACTCATATGGATCAGCTATCAGCTATCTGCTTAAAGCTTGGAATATTCTCCATCAGGCAGTGTCACTACTTGTCCACATAGTCACCTTCCCTTCCCACACATGTACACCAACGCGGGACAAGTTTTTGCATTCCGTCAGTGAAGAACTCTGCTGTCTTCCTGGTGGCCGATGGCTGCCCGATTTAGACTCCCTGTGGGGTTTAATTTTGGCATGTTTGTGCTGGCATAGAACGGGAGGTGCGAGGCAAGGTGCCCCCGCCTGCACGTTCGGTTGTCCCGTGTTTCAATGTTCAACATGCCTGCAACAAACCCTCATCGGCTTGGTTACATTGGTGGCAGTGGTGGGATTGCTCGAGCAGATTGTCACATGTTTCTTTGTATGTACCAAGCTGTTAATTTGCTGCATTGTTGTCCTAGCTTAGCTGTCTCAGTATAGCTAACTCACTACCGAGCATGGTACTTCCGTGTGGTGGCGTTGCGGACATGTGGCATGGAGACAAAGACCCGCTGAAGCCCTATACAGCGTGGACCGGCAAGAACACGCTTAGGGACCCGTCACACTTACCACAAATGAGCACAAATGATGGCAAATCAGCCTGAAGTGGAAAAAATCACAAAATTCGAGGCGCATTTGGGAGGGACATATATTCAGACAGCTGTGTAAGAATGTCGTTCAAATGAATGTGGGCTGAAGCCACCACAAATGATTCTCTCACATTTGGGGTGCAGCAGCTCCTGGATGCAGGTCAAATGTGCCTAGAACGCAGTACAAATACCCAGAATGTAGGTCGAATGCACCCAGAACACAACACAAATTCGTACAATGCCAGTCAAATGCATCACAAATATGCAGACTGCAGCTTGAATGTCATACGACAGAGGCCTGAAAGCTGTCCGAATAACACGCGAGGTCCACACGAAAGGCCCCTAAAATGCTTTACGAATGGGTCTCAAAGGCGGCCAGAATGCCATCGGAATGTGCGCAGAATGTGAGTCAAACATCTACTGACCCAAAGGGAATACGTCCCAAATAGCAGAAATGTACCCAGACTGTGACACGAATGTCCAAGTGTACCATGAATGGTGGCTGAAACGTCCCCGCCATGGTACAAAGCACACCCATTGTGGCAGAGTCATCATTCCAAGACAACTGACATTATGGACCCCGTGAACTGCATAGACATGCCACACTTCATCTTGGGTGATGATGATTTCAGGATTAGGACCTACCTGATGAAGACATATGGCCACAGAAACCTCCAGAGGGATGAGTGCATCTACAACTACCAGATCTCCAGGGGATGACATGTGGTAGAGAAGGCCTTCAGGATCCTGGCCCAGAGATAGCAGGTCCTCCTCACCACCATGCAGCCAGGGCTGTCCATCGTGCAGGAAATCGAGTGTTGTGTGTGCCTGCACAACTTCCTGAGGATGCGGTACCCTGGTCTCCACATCGACATGGTGGACGAAGAGGATGAGCAGCACAACCTCATAACAGGGGCCTGGAGACAGCATTCCCAGCTCACCACCATGCAGCATAGGGCAGGTGGCCGTGGCCATCACAACACCAAGGCTGGGGAGAAGCAGCATGATACCTTGAAGCTGTACTTCAACAGCCTAGTTGGGGCCACACCCTGGCAGGACCATGTGGTGGATAGCTGACAAAGGCACACACCACACCCACAGTTGTGCACATACAGCCACACACACCTCTTCCCTCCCGTGCCTGCAACCAAGACCACTACATGTCCGTGTCCTCTCCACTATAACCACCCACCCCAACACACGTCCTGTGGCCCTCATATGGAGTGACAATGTGGCCCCTCATGTGCACCACCCCATTAACGTGCCCCGTCACCGACCAGTAGGTGGCAGCACATCAAACAGTGCCAACACAAACTGCAACCCCAATTCCAATGAAATTGGGACGTTGTGTGAAATGTAAATAAAAACAGAATCCATCCATCCATCCATCCATTTTCTTATGCTTTATCCGGAGTCAGGTCGTGGGGGCAGTAGCTAGGGCCTTAGCCCACAGGGCCCGGCCGGGCTCAGCCCGAAAGAGCGATGTGGGCCCGCCCTCCTGTGGGTTCACCACCTGCAGAGGGGGCCATGGGGGTCGGGTGCAGAGAGGATTGGGTGGCGGTCGAGGGCGGGCGGCCTGGCAGCCTGGTCCATGCTCACAGCCCCTGGCTGTTGGGACGTGGAAACAGAATACAATGATTTGCAAATCCTCTTCAACCTATATTCAACTGAATACACCACAAAGACAAGATATTTAATGTTCAAACTGATAAACTTTATTGTTTTTGTGAAAATATTTGCTCATTTTGAAATGGATGCCTCCAACACGTTTCAAAAAAGCTGAGACAGTGGTATGTTTACCACTGTGTTACATCACCTTTCCTTCTAAGAACACTCAGTAAGCATTTGGGAACTGAGGACACTAATTGAAAGTTCTCCAGATTCTCTGAATCTTCTGATTATACTATGGACTGTAGATGATGGAATCCCTAAATTCCTTGCGACTGAACATTGAGAAACATTGTTCTTAAACTGTTGGACTACTTTTTCATCGCAGTTGTTCACAAAGTGGTGATCCTCGCCCCATCTTTGCTTGTGAACGGCTGAGCCTTTTGGGGATGCTCCTTTTATACCCAATCATGACACTCACCTGTTTCCAATTAACCTGTTCACCCATGGAATGTTTCAAACAGGTGTTCTGTGAGCATTCATCAACTTTCCCAGTCTTTTGTTGCCACTGTCCCAGCTTTTTTGAAATATGTTGCAGGTATCCATATCAAAATGAGCAAATATTTGCACAAAAACAAAAAAGTCTATCAGTTTGAACATTAAATATCTTGTCTTTGTGGTGTATTCAGTTGAATATAGGTTGAAGAGGATTTGCAAATCATTGTATTCTGTTTTTATTTACATTTCATACAACGTCCCAACTTCATTGGAATTGGGGTTGTATTTAGGTTAGACTTACAGGTGATGTGAAAATGTACTGATACTAATAGAGTATGCTTACCCATTGTGATTATCCCATGTCTGCCTGTGTGTCCTCATGGTTGATGTCTAAGTGTGACGTAGTGTAACAACAGGATGGGGCAGGATCCACAGACACACGACAGCTGGATGTCGTTTGTTCACTTTTACTGAGGAACACATGTTCAACAGACCATGTTCATAACATAGGGTGAACACAAGACATGCATATGGTTAAAAAAGACATGGCAGACAAGACATTATCACTGATGCACACGTCCATATTACATGTTTGAGTCGAATGAGTTTACAGGCATATGCACCCCTGCCTTGGAGATCTCCTGAAGTGGCATGCCTCTCCCCCGCATGGTAGCCTAGATGTTAGGGTCCCATCGGGTTGGTTTTTTGGGTCTTGTATTTTGTCTCCTTCCTGTCTTCTGTCCTGTCTTCTGAATGGTCAGTGTCCAAGTTTCTATTGTATTTGCTCTGTCTGTTCATGTCTCCTGTCTTAATGAATCTGTGGGTGTGTCATTTGGATGAAGGAGTGGAGTCGTGCGTGTGCACGTCTGGTTGTTAGTGTGCTCAGCTGCATGTGCATGCGTTCTGGCACGCCCCCTCCTAGTCCACGTTGACGTGCCTGCTGGCCCTTGTCCGTGTGGATGTGTACGTCAGTGTGTGTGAATGTGGTTTTACATGATTTCCTAAGGCGCTCATTACTCACTTCTTGTCTTAGTCTCCTGTCACGCTGTGTATGTGTTCTTATTATCCCTCCTTCCTCTGTGTCAGTATGATGTGTGTATGTGCGCAACTCCTGCTGGTCTTCCACAGCCTCCCGTCATGTTCTGTGTGCATGTGAGATTGTCAGCTCCTGTTTTCTCACCTTAGTCTCGGTTGCTCTGCAACTGTCTCTCTGTTGTTCCTGTTGCACGTGCTATTGCTGTTGGTCTTGGTTAGACCCCGCCCTTTGTTGATGTCATATTTCCTGTCTGGTTTCTCACCTTTCTCTCCAACCAAGTTTATGTCCTACACTCCTGTGGTTGCATGTGTCTTGGTCTTTCCACTTTCTATGTCATTAGGCTTATTAGTATGTTTGGGCACTTCATGTCTGCGCTCTTCGTTTATGTATGTTCTGTTCTCTGTCGCCATCTAGTGTCTTAATTTAGTCTTCACACCCGTTCTCTGAGTTTCCAGCTGGAATTCCCTTGCTGGTTCATTGTAGCGGTTTCCCATTGTAGCTGGTACCTGTGTTGCTGTTTGTCTTCGTCCATGCCGTACTGCTTATCATTCTGTTGTTAAACTGACTGCTCACTCTCTCTGATGTCCTGTGTTCTCCACTGCTCCATTTTTGTAAGTACTTAGTTCTGTTTTTTGCACTCCCTGGAAGATTGTCTACCTATGTTTTGCCTTGTCTCCTCACGCCCTGGACCTCCCCACACCCTGAGTGGGTGAACATTGTATTTGTGTTGTTCCTGCTCATCCACTGTTTTTGTATCTTGCCACCAGCCCTGCATTAAACCTGGTATTCTGTGAAATTCAACCGTCATGTCTGCCCTGCATTTGGGAAATCTCAGACTCTGTTCAGATCCTGTCCTCAAATCATAACACTAGATCTGTCCCTGGGTACAAATGACACCACATCAATGATACGACATGCAATTATTACAATGGACATGGGTACGGCAGCCAGTGAGGAGACCTGTGATGACGTCCAGGTAGATGGACCCCTGAACAAACACACACACACACACACACACACACACACACACACACACACACACACACACACACACACACACACACACACACACACACACACACACACACACTGCACATCACTGAGTGGACCTATATACTGATGTGAGGCAGGAGTTACTGGTGACGTAGCTGACCCACATGGTGGCATCCCAGGAACAAAAGTTAAATGTTATCCAAAATGAAGCTAATCCCCCCCAAAATACCCCCCCCCCCCCACGATGACTTCCCAGAAACAACAGCTAAATTCTTTACAAAATAAAGCAAACCCAAAGAAATAAAACGCCCACCCTCCACATTGTGACATCCCAGGAACAAAAGCTAAACAATATCCAGAATGAACCTAACCCCCCCAAAATAAATACTCCCTCCCCCCACATGGTGTGTATATAGCCCGCTGAGGTGCCCCCCCCCCCCCCCATGGTTTGGCTGTTCAGTCAGTGGTGTAGCTGGGGGGGGGGGGGGGTGAAGGTGGGTGGTGGTGGTGTCGTCCAGGTCAGTGCAGAGTCGCTGGGTGTAGGTAGCAGTGGACCCTCTGCTGACAGCACTGAGGCCACTGAGGTTCCCTATGCCCTGGCTTTGTGTGGGTGTGGGGGATGGTGTGCCTAGTCTGCAGCTAGCCTCCTGGCAGCCCCACACAGTGGTTGGCCACTGGACCTGGGCTGGCCACTGCGATGGGTGGGGCTCCAAGTCCATTGTTGGGTATGGCTGGCTGCTGGGTCCGGGGATGGGTGCAGGGATGTAGGGCATGGGGAATGCGGATGCCAGCTGCTGCTGCTGGGCCGGGGTTGGCACTGCCTGCTGCAGTTGTAACTGGTACTTCTGCAACAGGCAGGTCACCTCATTCTCGTAGCTGAGCCACATGGGGAGTGGGAATGAGCAGGTCACCTCCTTCATGTAGTCTGCAGAGTAGTCCTTCTGACAATGAAGGGGTGACCTCTCAGTGTCGCTCAGCCTTTGGGGCAACTGCCATTGCAGGTGCATGATGTTGTTGACTGTGGACTCAGTATCAGCTAAGCTATGGGGGTGTCGGAGTCTGACTGAGCAGCTGTGGGGGGATGGTGATCTGCGCTGTTCTCATCGGCTTCTGATGGGGGTGCTCCAGCTGTGGTGGGCAGGGCTGCTCTGGTCTGGACCTTGGCCTTCATCTGCAGGATGCACAATCATACGTGATGTGGACATATGTAGACAGATGTTACGATGTCATCATCAACATGTACATAAGAGATTAATGAAATGACATGGGGGAGGGCTGGACTGAGAGGTGTTGGAGGCCTTCAGTTTCTCATGGATGTGTCCTTGGTGGCTACTACGTCGCTGTATTACTGATCCATATGTATTTATTGCTGATGTGAATAAATATAGGCATGACAGTGATTGAGTGTATCACCTGATCAGTGAAGTGATAAATCCATGTGTAGGCCACATTGAATCCCCATCAGCGCTGACCCTGTAACTGTGTGTGTGGTTATTCTCACCAGGTGCTGCTGCTGATCCACATGGAAGGTAGTACTGGGTGGGTTGTCATTCCTACACTTATATTGCCATGTGTATTAAAATGATAAATGCACATGGATTTTCTCATGTGCTTTAATCAGCAGAGATGCTGATCCACAATATGAATTAGGCCCCATAAAAAAACATCAGTTTATCATCCCCACATGCCAAAATCGGACTACATCAATTTTTTATTTTTTATTTTCTTTTAAGTTTGGCAAATTTCATTAACAGAGATACAGCTGGTGCACATCCGTTAGGTGGCGTGTATGCTTTAGCTGAAGATGGTCAACATTTACCCTGCGGGCCGGGAACTTGCCACTTGTTGTCATTGACAGCCACACATACGAGGACGATTACCGATAAAGCCAATAAGCTGAAGCCATGGTACGGGGTGAGTGTTCCCCCCGAGGCGAACATGAGTGATATTTACAGCCAGTATGCATGTGGTATTGTGCACAATTGTGGTAGCTTGGACGCTAAGTACAACAGTTGCACACTGCGCCGCTCTGACTGGTTCAGTCATCGCTGCCATATGGGCCTCTGGGAAGGCTGCCGGGACTACTTTCTAGATTTCCTGGATGTAAACAGAACACATCCAAAATGGTGCTCTTCAGCTACATGGGAAGTAAATTTTATTTCTTTGTAATTCGTACTTTTCACATGACTATAACATTGTCAGTTTCATACATTGTGCATGTGCATTTTTCCGTTTCTGTATGTCTAAATTTGACTTATGACTGTGGAACTGGAAGCTTGGAGTTAGGTGTAGTGCAAAAAACGTGGTTCAAGCGGAGCTACCTGCTCTGTATCAAGGCTGAATTGTATTATTTTCTGAATTCACGTACATGAATACGCATTATGAATGTCATTCATACCTCAAAGTACATGGACGCAAACATGACGCTGGAAAAGCACAATGACTGTCATGAAGATTCTACCTGAGACAGTCACCTTGCAGCATTTCAAAATTTGTTTTACCTGTTACAGCTAAGTCTTCTTCAGAATGTATGCAATTGCAGTTTCCCAGTATCATGAGACATGAGATTTGTATTGAAAGACTGTCCATTTATCTTTCACGTCTGTTGTTATCTGCCCCCCCCCCCCCCCATTCTTTTTTTGTTTATGGTCATGTTCTGTTTTTCAGGAGAAGGCTGATTTGCTTCCAACAAGAATGGCAAGAATCAAGATCATTCAGGAAATGCAGGAAATGAAGAGCAAGTGAACTGATGAAATCGCATTGGCCTCACAACATGGCAGATTTACCAGGTAAAAATTATAAAGATGGCATGTCAACTTGGGTGTTCACCTTCATATCTGCAGATGTGTCTTAATGCACACCTTGAAATGTTGATAAGTGATTAGTCATCACTGTCCACAGATACAGGCGTGGATTGGTAGATTGCTGTCATTTTGTCACTTTCTTGTCATTCTTTTTGTGTCAATGCAAGCTAAGATTAGCATATCCTGTTCTAGAAAAGGCTTTCAAACTGGTATTTACTAAATCATTCTAGAGCTTCTTTCTAGCTTCAATCCATATACACTTATGATAACGCTTTGACAGTTTGTGATTGGAAATATATCTCATGTATATTCAAATAGAATGTAATCATGGTGGGAATTCTGTTGGGCATTTTTTCTTTCTGTATCCATATCAGTTTTGTATTGTAAACCAATGTCAGTATGGCAATATTACTTTATTTTTCCAGTATGCACCCCTGTTGCCCAGAACAAAAGAAAGCCCTTCCAAGATATCAGCAATATTGCAGGTAAAGGATTCAATAAGCATCACCATCTTTCCATTTTCTTCCGCTTCATCCGAGGTCGGGTCGCGGGGGCAGCAGCTCAAGCAAAGCCTCCCAGACCTCACGATCCACACACACCTCCCCCAGCTCCTCCAGGGGAACCCCGAGGCGTTCCCAAGCCAGCTGCGAGATGTAGTCCCTCAAGCGTGTCCCGGGTCTTCCCCGGAGCCTCCTCCCGGTGGGATATGCCCGTTACACAGCGTCCAGGGGGCATTTGAAAAAGATACCGGAGCCACCTCAGCTGGCTCTTTTAGACATGGAGGAGCAGCGGCTTGACTCCGAGCTCCTCCCGAGTGACCGAGCTCCTCATCATATCTCTAAGGGAACGCCCAGCCACCCTGCGGAGGAAACTCATCTCAGCCACTTGTACTTGCGATCTTGTTCTTTCGGTCATGAGATTTGCCTCATGACCATAGGTGAGGGTCGGAACGTAGATCGATCGGTAAATCGAGAGCTTTGCCTCCCTGCTCAGCTCTCTCTTCACCATGATGGTCCGATACAGCGACAGCATCACTGCAGATGTTGCACTGATCCGTCTGTTCATCTCACACTCCATCCGTCCCTCTCTCGTGAACAAGACGACTTTGGGACTCATAACCATCCCAAAGATGTATCGTTATCTTTGGCTGCTTTCAGTGATGCTGGTATTTGGTTAGACTCTTTCTCTCTGATTGTTCTGTCTGAGTTATTTTCATTAGTTACTTCATCCAAACCATCAACATGTTTATAAGACCCCATTCCTACCAGGCTGCTCTAGGAAGCCCTACCATTATTTAATGCTTCGATCTTAAATATGATCAATCTATCTTTGTTAGTTGGCTATGTACCACAGGCTTTTAAGGTGGCAGTAATTAAACCATTACTTAAAAAGCCATCACTTGACCCAGCTATCTTAGCTAATTATAGGTCAATCTCCAACCTTCCTTTTCTCTCAAAAATTCTTGAAAGGGTAGTTGTAAAACAGCTAACTGATCATCTGCAGAGGAATGGTCTATTTGAAGAGTTTCAGTCAGGTTTTAGAATTCATCATAGTACAGAAACAGCATTAGTGAAGGTTACAAATGATCTTCTTATGGCCTCGGACAGTGGACTCATCTCTGTGCTTGTTCTGTTAGACCTCAGTGCTGCTTTTGATACTGTTGACCATAAAATTTTATTACAGAGATTAGAGCATGCCATAGGTATTAAAGGCACTGCGCTGCAGTGGTTTGAATCATATTTGTCTAATAGATTACAATTTGTTCATGTAAATGGGGAATCTTCTTCACAGACTAAAGTTAATTATGGAGTTTGTTGGGTATTTTCTCCTCCAAACATTTTTAAAACCTTTAACAAGACAAACAGAGTCAAGAAACACCAGTGAGACAGAAAGTCAAATTTTACGCGCGGAGTGCAGTCAGGCTGTACACCAAGGCTACACTAAAGTCTGGCCTGCGCTCCGCTCTTTTTATTAGTGAATCCCTCATCACATAAACAAAAACTTGTCCTAAGGGTGGGGGAATGACGCAAGACAAGTTTCTTCCCGTAACATAAACACACACGTCAATAAGTGCAGCTGTAAGCAAAAACAGTTTCTTTCTTTTACTCTTATCGTCGAAGGTCAGCACATCTCGTTCGTCTGTTGCAGTTATCAGCTGTTGTGCATCTGCCTGGAGTGTCCTGGTCTTCACACTAAGCATCACGTCACAACAGTCAAAAACAACCTTCAGGTCTATTACTCCCAGTTCATGACTGACCCCGTCATGCTTCACTCCCAGTCGTTAGCGGCTACAAAAACAAGTTGTATAATAATAATAATAAGTACATCCAGCTCTTCATTCCCAGTTCAGATTGACCCCAGCATGTTAAAACAAGGTTGAATAACACATACATTCTCAGGGTTAGTGCAAACAGCACAACACCGTTTTCATAAGAAAGAAGACGAAGGTACAAATGTTTAACAGTGATAACATATATATATATATATATATATATATATATATATATATAAAATCCTTAACATTTCCCACCTGTTTATCGCCTGTTAAACATATAGTAGGCATCACCCAGCTTAGTTAGTTAGTTTATTAACTTAGTTTATTCTGTCCACGTTTTTATTAATTGAACACCACCAACAGATGGAAGATTCGAATCCAGCTGCTATTTGATCAACCAGTTTATACTCGTCAGGCACTCCTCTGGGGACTCCTATTGCGTCAATATATGTTGGATTTCCTACTCCTTTCCAATCTCTTTTTACTCTATGTCTGGCTATGCCTTTCTGCCAATCCTCAGGAATAAGAGAGGCTGCATATGTCGTAACGTCTTCAGGGGTCATGGGTATGGCTTTAACTGGTAACAATAATGATATTAATGCACAATAACCTGACACATTTCGTGGCAGTCTGTCAAAGATTCTGTTATCACCACACCACCACCATACATCACTTCGGCTGACTGGTATAAATGAACCGTTTTTCTGTATTATTCGACTACACCACTTGTCTTATAACTTTTTCAGCTAAGGCTTCATAGGCTAAGAGTGTGTTAACTCATCACGTCAACAGTTCAAGCTTGAACTGGAGTTGTGAGCTTTTCAATATCATCATAATTCTCAGTACAGTCATTATAGTTTTCTCCACTAAGGTCTGACTGTTTCAATGCTTGATATTTTGGCATAGTTTGTTGGAAGGCCAGATTACACTGTACAAATGTATTTGACACCATTTTGCCAACCATTGTTTTGATATAAGGGATCACACAACACATGCAAAGTCCAATCAGAATTAGGACTATAATAACTGGTGTCACCATTTTCAATAGTAACTGCCAACATGGTCCTGAAGTCAACCAGGACCAGGGATTCCACCGGTTCACGGCTAGTGTGTCTTTATGCATTGCATCACGAAGTTTATTCAGCTCTTCCAATGCGTCCTGCATATCCACTGAATGAATGGAGTCTGGGATGAAAGTACAGCATGTTGTGTTCAGCAGAACACAAACTCCTCCCTGTGAACCAGTAAGCAAGTCTAAAACCATGCGATTTTGCATCACCATGGTACGTAAAGCATCTATTTCAGTGTTTTGAGCTGCTACTATTTTTTAGTTACATTCATGAACAGACCCAATCGATAATTCAGAGTTTCAATCATTAATGAATTTTTTCCCACTCCTATCCAGGGGAACAATGAATGTGCTATTTTATCTCCTACAGACCACAATTTTTTGGTCCTTTAGTACATCCGAGCCCCACATGTGATCATGTGGTAACACATCTGGGTATATCAATCTCCTCCGTCTGGTGCTGCCATTCTTCTCTGTGGAGGTCCTACCACATACGAGGGCTGTCAATAAAGTAACGGTCCTTTTTATTTTTTTCAAAAACTATATGGATTTCATTCATATGTTTTTACGTCAGACATGCTTGAACCCTCGTGCACATGCGTGAGTTTTTCCACGCCTGTCGGTGACGTCATTCGCCTGTGAGCACTCCTTGTGGGAGGAGTCGTCCAGCCCCTCGTCGGAATTCCTTTGTCTGAGAAGTTGCTGAGAGACTGGCGCGTTGTTTGATCAAAATTTTTTCTAAACCTGTGAGACACATCGAAGTGGACACGGTTCGAAAAATTAAGCTGGTTTTCAGTGAAAATTTTAACAGCTGATGAGAGATTTTGAGGTGATTCTGTCGCTTTAAGGACTTTTCACGGTGCGAGACGTCGTGCAGCGCTCTCAGGCGGCGTCATCAGCCTGTTCAAGCTGAAAACCTCCACATTTCAGGCTCTATTGATCCAGGACGTCGTGAGAGAACAGAGAAGTTTCAGAAGAAGTCGGTTTCAGCATTTTATCCGGATATTCCACTGTTAAAGGAGATTTTTTTAATGAAAGACGTGCGGACGGATCCGCGCGTCGGGACGCAGCCGACGCGGTGCGGCGGCACAGGAAAAACACCTCCGTGTTGATAACCATTTGTAAAATCCAGGCAGCTTTTGATGGCTTTCAGTGGAGTGAGTATATGAGAAATTGTTTAACAGGCAGGACATGTTCCAACTTGTCCTTAAGGCTTTCAACAGAGGTGTTTTTCCTGTGGCGGAGCGTCGCGGCGGCTGCGTCCCGACGCGCGGACCCATCCGCACGTCTTTCATTAAAAAAATCTCCTTTAACAGTGGAATATCCGGATAAAATGCTGAAACCGACTTCTTCTGAAACTTCTCTGTTCTCTCACGACGTCCTGGATCAATAGAGCCTGAAATGTGGAGGTTTTCAGCTTGAACAGGCTGATGACGCCGCCTGAGAGCGCTGCACGACGTCTCGCACCGTGAAAAGTCCTTAAAGCGACAGAATCACCTCAAAATCTCTCATCAGTTGTTAAAATTTTCACTGAAAACCAGCTTAATTTTTCGAACCGTGTCCACTTCGATGTGTCTCACAGGTTTAGAAAAAATTTTGATCAAACAAAGCGCCAGTCTCTCAGCAACTTCTCAGACAAAGGAATTCCGACGAGGGGCTGGACGACTCCTCCCACAAGGAGTGCTCACAGGCGAATGACGTCACCGACAGGCGTGGAAAAACTCACGCATGCGCACGAGGGTTCAAGCATGCCTGACATAAAAACATATGAATGAAATCCATATAGTTTTTGAAAAAAATAAAAAGGACCGTAACTTTATTGACAGCCCTCGTATGTATGGTCAGTCACCTGGGTAGGTGCACACACACCACCCCAATTTGGTGGGAGACTCATGTACAGTCTGGAACCACAAAGCCAATAGATGTCATCATACACCGGAGTACCATTTACAGGTGGTAGCAAAAACTTACTAACATAAGCACATGATTCATCCGTTCCCCATGGACAGGAGCCTGTATAATTACATCCCCGTCCAATGTGATGAAGATAAGTACCATCCACATATTATGTTTTGGCTAGGCTTAAATTATTTGATAAAACATACGTTTGGGTACACAGACGTTTCTTAATTTTACCTACAGTTTTATTCCCTGTCCCGTAAAAGCAATTTGGGAATGGCCTTTGTGATGACAATTTAACGTGATGATATTTTTGCGTTTCCCTTCAGTCTAGTCAATGGAGCAGCACTTGGGCACGCTTGTACGTCCTCTGTTGAAATCCCTATCATATAAGTGGTTGCACTGAGGCAAGTGGTGTTAGAACTGCCCCCGAAATACAGTTTGATTATGCATCCGTATGATAAGACATTCTGTCACCCTAGCAGGGTACGGTTTAGCCGTCAGAGCTGGGTGTGTTGAGGATATAGGTATTTGCGAACAAACATAACAATTAGTAACGTAATTCCATAGCCAATAAATGAACATATCTGTACCACATATTAGTATGGTATATATGAGGGTGTCCATCTGTCTCGTTCACATTATGAATAAACCTCTTCTGACGTTGCTTGCGTTGTTCTCTGGCTCGGTCCACAGTGAGCTGCAATTCTTGGGTCAACCACCAGGCCAGGAATCCGAGGAGCACGAAACACACTAAGATCACAACGCAACCGGCTGCCCTACCAACAGTCCGGCAGCGGCGGCGCTGAGCACGCCGCTCCGGGGTCTGCTGTAGTCCAGTCATGATTGCTAGGATACAGTGTTGTTAACCACCTCACCTAATAGTGCAAGGATCTCCCTGCTTCACTGGCATTGAGACAATCTATTGCTAATTAAATAGACTCCCTTTGTAGCCAGACTTCCCCTTACACTGTGGAGGCCGCCAACACACGCTGTATCTTACAGTGATGTATCCACGTTGATCTCTCCGCTATCTTTACTGCAGTTGGTGTTGTTAACAGCACTTGGTATAGACCTTCCCAACGAGGACTGGACTCTGATGAACACCCAGTCTCCTGGCTAGACTACTGGAAGGCCGTCCTGTGGAAGATCAAAATTATTCGGCAGTAAATGTGTTTAAGTTATCTCTTTCTGTGTTAATGTCTTTTTCATAAAATTTGCTAATGTTTGTTCCTCATCTGCTGTTTTAGTATCCATGTCAAAATTGGTAGACGATATGGTCGTCCATAAAGTATCTCAAATGGTGTTAACCCTGATGGTGTTGGTGTTATTCTCATATACAATTTTACTAGGTCCAACATTCAATCCAGGTTCGTTTTGTCTCTTCTATACATTTCCTTAATCTTATTTTTATTGTGCCCTTTGTCCTTTCCACTAATCCGGCACTGTGTGGTTGATAAGCACAATGATTTTTGAGATTGACCTGTAGCGCTTCTTCTACGTATTGCACTATTGTATTAACAAAATGCGCTCCATTATCTGAATAGACTGTTTCTGGTATTCCAAATCGTGGAATGATGTCTTTGCATAATGCCTTAGCCACTGTAAGTGCATCTGCATGTTTTGTAGGGAACAATTCTACCCATTTTGAGAAGGCATCAATTATGACTAAACAAAATTCCTTCCCTTCATGTTTACTCAGCTGTATATAATCCATATGGATCACTTGAAAGGGATATTGTGGTGTTGGAAATTTGCCTCTTTGGGGTCTCAAATTGCCTTGTGAGTTGTGTTTTACACATATCATGCATGCTCTACAATGCTGTTTTGCATATGCATCGAACCCATAAAGACAAAAAATAGATTGCAATTGCGATATCATACCCCCTGATGAGACATGCGTCACGCCATGGCTCATAATAGCTGCCCATTTAAACATATTTTTTGGCAATATGGGTTTCTTTTGTGGGCATACGTACAAATCATTTGCATACGTAGCTCCTTTATTTATCCACATTTGTTTTTCTCTGTCAGTTGCCTGCTGTTGCATGTCAGCAAGCAGTGTATGACCTAAATGCAAATCTGGAGTGGTTTCCTGTACAACAAAAATAGAAGAAGCTGCTGCTGCCTCTTTTGCTGCTCTGTCAGCAAAATCATTTCCTTTTGAAATACTGTCAGAGCCCTTGGTGTGAGCCGCACATTTGCATATAGCAATTTGTTTAGGCAATTTCACAGCCTTCAGTAGTGCAGTTAGGAGTGTGGCATGAGTCACTGGCTTTCCAGATGATGTCACCATTCCACGCTCTTCCCACAGTTTTGCAAACACATGCACTGTGCTAAAAGCGTACTGGCTGTCTGTATAAATTGTTACAGCCGTACCTTTAAACAGATAGCAAGCTGCAGTTAAAGCAACTAATTCAGCTGCTTGTGCTGAAAATGAGGATGGCAATGAAGCAGAATCCAATACTTCTGAATTTGTGACAACAGCATATCCAGATTGTGTTTGTCCATAAGCGTTTTTAGTGGAAGAACCATCCACATACACAATTGTACTGTTTGGGATGGGTGTGTCCTGGAGGTCTGGGCGTGCTTTCGTACAGACCGTAGCTACATCAAGACAATTGTGCGGCTCACCATCCTCAGGTAAGGGTATCAATGTGGATGGATTCAATGTTGTACAGCGCTCTACCGTAAGGTGTGGTTGTGATAATAGCAAGGACATACACGAAAGATGTCTTGCTGGGGACAAAAGGCTCATGTTTGTCTGCAACAGAAGTGCAGAAACTGCATGTGGAACTTTCAGTGTCAACTGATGGAATAGAACAACATTACTGCTACTTTGAACAGCCATAGAGGCTGCAACAACAGCCTGTACACATGGTGGTAGAGCACTTGCTACTGCATCCAATTTAGATGAGTAGTAGGCAACTGGCCTTAATTTTGAGCCATACACTTGAACCAAAACACTAGTCATGAACTTATTCTTACAATCAACTGTTTGAATGAATGGTTTACTATAATCTGGTAGTGCCAAAACTGTGGATGACACTAATGTTTGTTTTACTTTTACAAAAGCTTCCTCAGCATCTTTGTTCCATTCCAACACGGTTGACATTGAAATATCATCCTTGTACATCAAATCAGAAAGTGGACTAGTCAATTCTGCATAGCAGGGAATCCACGCCCTGCAGTAATTAGTCAGTCCAAGAAATGACATCATCTGCTTTTTGGTTTGTGGTTTTGGAGCGTGCAAAATTGCTTCCTTCCTGTCAGACAGGATAGTACGCCCTGTGGCTGATAATTCATGTCCTAAATATTTTACTTTATCCCTACACAACTGAACTTTGTTTTTACTCACTTTGTGGCCATTATCAAATAAGAAACATAATAATGCTACTGTGTCAGTTATGCAGTTTTCTCGTGTGTCAGAGGCAATCAGAATGTCATCAACATACACTAATAGTTGGCTATCTGCCGGTGGAACAAAATTGGCTAAACATGCTGACATGACTTGAGAATAAATAGTTGGACTCTCTGCGTAACCCTGCGGTAATCTGGTAAATGTATATCGTTGTCCTTTAAAGGTAAAAGCAAACCAGAATTGACTATCTGGGTGTACTGGCACAGAGAAAAATGCATTACTTATGTCAATTACTGAGAAACTATTAGAATTTGGTCTCAGCGAATTTAACAAGGTGTGTGGATCTGGGACACATGGTGCTCTTTTAATCACAGCAGCATTTACTGCCTGCAGATCTTGAATCATTCTCCACCCCACTGAGGGCGGAGCCTTTTTTACAGGAAATATGGGTGTGTTACATGGTGAATCTGGACATGGCACTATTACTCCTGCTGTTAATAAATTCTCTATTACTGGCCTGATTCCTTCAATTGCATCAGGTTTCAATGGATACTGTCTTACACATGGTCTGTATTCTGTTTTTGGTCTTATAACTACAGGTTGTGCATTTTTTATCAGTCCTACGTCTGAAGGACCTATTGTCCACAATCCTGATGGTACAGAAGAGAGAAGATCATCCTCTTCAGGACTCAACTGAAACACTCAGGATTGTGAAGTGGACACATCAATATGTGTTCCAGCTGTCAGCACCAATGAGACATTAACTGGCACTTTATACAATTTAGTTGATGGACTGAACTCCGTTCGTGGTCCAACTCTGCTCCAATCAGTGGCTGACAAAGCTGTTATGACTGTCAGTCCCAATTCTTGCCATTCTGTCAAATATGGCTTACAAAGTGACACATGCAAAGGCATACCTGTGAATCTCAATTTTAAAATGTCTTCAGTGGCACCTGTCACTGTTATGACAGCTGTTGAGTTGCCATCATGAATCAAATCGGTCATTGTCAGCTTCACAGGTGAAATGTTTTTCAATTTGTTTTCATAGTCACCATCCGGACCTGGAAGATCTTTATGCCACATTGTGACATGCAGGTCAGGTGGTGACATCTTTTGTTCAGGATTTTTTAGTAGGGCTGTCGCTTGCAAGATGACATCTTTACCCCATCCTGCAGCATCTTCTTCTGAAATGTCAAATGTATAGTAATAGTGGAATGTGGGGTCATCGCTTTCTTCTCTTACCATGTTAACGCCTCCTGTGCGTTCAACAACTAATTTCCCTTGTTCCACAATTATGGACAAGCCCAATGCAGTCAATCCGTCTCGTCCTAAAAGGTTAACTGGACATTGTGGCATGTTCAACACTGACATAGTACATGTCAGGCCAAATGGATCTGCCAACGTTATGGGTTTAGTGATAGGGACGTCTGATGTTTGTCCATTTGCAGAGCGAACCCTAAAGATTTCGTTGCTTAATTGATGGACAGGTATGTTGTCATTACATGTGGTTCTACATGCTCCTGTATCACAAAGGAATGTCACTGGTCGTCCATTTACCAACAAAGTCACTTCTGGTTTTGGTACCGGATTTCCCAGTAAGGCACACAGATCCATATCACAATCAGACTGCCTATCTGATGTGGAATCATGGATTATGGATTGTAGTCATTGTGGATACTGTGGCTGCGGAGGATTATTCCGTTGTGGAATTCCTCCTGCTGCTCCCTCAGTAGGTGGATTCGGACAATTTCTATACATATGTCCCTCTCTTCCACAGTTCCAACGAATTAGGGGACCACGTGGTGGCCCTCCCTGTCTGTGCTGCTGTTGTGGTTGCCATGGTCCTTGACGTTGTGGCTGTCCACCTTGTCTATTTTGCCATGGCTTTTGGGGGCGTTTGCACTGCTTCTGCTGTCTTAAGTTACCCTGTTGGTAACATATTTCATCATCTCCGTGTGCTACATACACTCCTTTGTTGCTGTTCTCTGTCTTTTTCTGCTTTAAGACTCCTTCTGCATGACAGCAGTGTGTATGTGTTTCTTCCAATGTGCCTGTAGGCAATCCAATCCAATGTTTCTGTATCCAAGCTTTTATATCCTTATTGGAATGTTGGATCAGAGCGTTTTTCAATTGTTGTTCATACACTGGTGTTCCTGGCAATATGCCACTATGGACCCTAAATACACTCTCAAATCTGCATCTAAACTCTGTCCATGGTTCTCCTTCTTTCTGTGTTGTCCTGGTAATTTCAGTGTAATTTATTTTTGGTCCTAACACACCTTTTGCTCGTGTAATCATAGCTTCCACTCTTGTTTTCAAGACTGGATCATCATGTGGCAACGGTACACCATCCTGGTCTGCAGGATTCCAGTCTCCGCGTATCTGACTCCATTTAGGGCCACATGCTTTCATCCACACCTGTTGGACTTCAGGTCCATTAAGGTGGTAAGAATTTCTAATGTTTTCTATATCCTGCATAAATCCCTCAATATCGACATGTGGCGATGGTATCATGTCGACTGCTGCTTTGATATCATCAGCATTCCATGTTCGATATACGAGCATGGTTGATCGATGTCCTGCTGTTCCTGCACGAGGATTTGGTACTTCTATCATAGGATAGGCACCTCCCTGGTCACTGTGTTCCACCATGGGAGGGGCTGTAGGCACTTTCGCTTGACTGCGTGTTTGTGGTTTTTCTGGTTTTTCACTTTTTACCTTAGGTTTTACTGCCAAATCATACTGTGGTGGCGGTACATCGTCATCCTCTGGTAGAGGAGATAAGGGTGTTGTTGTCACCGACGATCCAGCCGGCGGTGGTTGCTGAGGCTGTTCTGGTTCTCTGTGCTGAATTATCACATCTTCTTCTGCCTTACCTACAGCTTTCTTTTTCCTTGCTTTCTCTTATCGTCGCTTCTCTGCTCCCTTCTGTCTGTTCTCTGCTTCCTCCTCCCAAAATGCCACTAAATCTGCCCCTACTTTCTGCATCTTTTTCTCATCACCTTTATGTTCCTGTTCTAACTCCTTCTTTAGCTTCTGTATACTGATCAGGTTCAGTCGTCCGTCAAAGTCATGTTTATTTATCCAGGTCTCCAATTTCTTTGTTGCTTTTGGATTTTTTGCTTCCATAAATTTCCAGTCGTCAGTTGATAAATTTTCCTTCTTTTTAGACGTCTTACCCCCCATTTTTATTATCCCTTGTTATAATTTGGACTTCAGACGGGGGCACACCTAGGGTGTTCTAAATCTGAAGTTTTCACACTTTCTTTGGACGTGACAATTAATTTGCCGTTGTGTGGTTGATTCCTTTCACCTCCCCGTAGGAAGCGGAATCACTTGCCTCTGCTTCCACACGCACGGTTGTCACTAACGTTGTCCAAAGTATTACACTTTCACACAGTTATTTACACTTACACAAAACACTATTTACACATAGAAACACTTTTAATAATCGTACGCGTATTCTTAGCCCAGGGGAGCTCGCCCTCCCGTGAAATTTAACTAATGTCCTGCATTAGGGGACTCCGCCGTCCCTGCCAAATTTAACTGCTTTTTTACAGTGCACGTATTTCTACCCGGGATTTCCTTTACGTATTAAAACAGAGGAGTCCGTATCCTCCTTCCGGAATTTAACTACGTGCGTCCCTCGCAACCGTAGAGGAGTCCGCCCTCCTTACAGAGTTTAACTGTGTTTCATTAACAGACGATTCTGTATCATCGCTTACGGAGTTTAACTGTTTTATGTGATCACTTTTATCCCCTACCGGTACGCGTATATAAACAGAGGAGTCCACACCCTCCTTACAGAGTTTAACTGCTTTGCATTAACAGACGATTCTGTATCATCGCTTGCGGAATTTAACTGTTTATGTGATCTGATCACCACTCACTCAGTACTGTTTACAAAGAAATTTTACTCACTGACTCGACTTCCTGTCTGTCTTCTTCAGGAAAATCTCGTCAACCAGACGATGCCAACGGTGGTCGACAATTGCAGACACGATCAATCGATCGGACCTTGGCCAAGGATTTACGTCTGGACTTGACGACCTCCGCTGGACACCTCCGGTATTGTTGAGATCCCGGACGTAGCCCCCAGTCAATGTTGGGTATTTTCTCCTCCAAACATTTTTAAAACCTTTAACAAGACAAACAGAGTCAAGAAACACCAGTGAGACAGAAAGTCAAATTTTACGCGCGGAGTGCAGTCAGGCTGTACACCAAGGCTACACTAAAGTCTGGCCTGCGCTCCGCTCTTTTTATTAGTGAATCCCTCATCACATAAACAAAAACTTGTCCTAAGGGTGGGGGAATGACGCAAGACAAGTTTCTTCCCGTAACATAAACACACACGTCAATAAGTGCAGCTGTAAGCAAAAACAGTTTCTTTCTTTTACTCTTATCGTCGAAGGTCAGCACATCTCGTTCGTCTGTTGCAGTTATCAGCTGTTGTGCATCTGCCTGGAGTGTCCTGGTCTTCACACTAAGCATCACGTCACAACAGTCAAAAACAACCTTCAGGTCTATTACTCCCAGTTCATGACTGACCCCGTCATGCTTCACTCCCAGTCGTTAGCGGCTACAAAAACAAGTTGTATAATAATAATAATAAGTACATCCAGCTCTTCATTCCCAGTTCAGATTGACCCCAGCATGTTAAAACAAGGTTGAATAACACATACATTCTCAGGGTTAGTGCAAACAGCACAACACCGTTTTCATAAGAAAGAAGACGAAGGTACAAATGTTTAACAGTGATAACATATATATATATATATATATATATATATATATAAAATCCTTAACAGAGTTCCACAAGGTTCTGTGCTAGGACCAATTTTATTCACTTTATACATGCTTCCCTTAGGCAGTATTATTAGATGGTATTGCTTAAATTTTCATTGTTACGCAGATGATACCCAGCTTTATCTATCCATGAAGCCAGAGGACACACACCAATTAGCTAAACTGCAGGATTGTCTTACAGACATAAAGACATGGATGACCTCTAATTTCCTGCTTTTAAACTCAGATAAAACTGAAGTTATTGTACTTGGCCCCACAAATCTTAGAAACATGGTGTCTAACCAGATCCTTACTCTGGATGGCATTACCCTGACCTCTAGTAATACTGTGAGAAATCTTGGAGTCATTTTTGATCAGGATATGTCATTCAAAGCGCATATTAAACAAATATGTAGGACTGCTTTTTTGCATTTACGCAATATCTCTAAAATTAGAAAGGTCTTGTCTCAGAGTGATGCTGAAAAACTAATTCATGCATTTATTTCCTCTAGGCTGGACTATTGTAATTCATTATTATCAGGTTGTCCTAAAAGTTCCCTAAAAAGCCTTCAGTTAATTCAAAATGCTGCAGCTAGAGTACTAACGGGGACTAGAAGGAGAGAGCATATCTCACCCATATTGGCCTCTCTTCATTGGCTTCCTGTTAATTCTAGAATAGAATTTAAAATTCTTCTTCTTACTTATAAGGTTTTGAATAATCAGGTCCCATCTTATCTTAGGGACCTCGTAGTACCATATCACTCCAATAGAGCGCTTCGCTCTCAGACTGCAGGCTTACTTGTAGTTCCTAGGGTTTGTAAGAGTAGAATGGGAGGCAGAGCCTTCAGCTTTCAGGCTCCTCTCCTGTGGAACCAGCTCCCAATTCAGATCAGGGAGACAGACACCCTCTCTACTTTTAAGATTAGGCTTAAAACTTTCCTTTTTGCTAAAGCTTATAGTTAGGGCTGGATCAGGTGACCCTGAACCATCCCTTAGTTATGCTGCTATAGACGTAGACTGCTGGGGGGTTCCCATGATGCACTGTTTCTTTCTCTTTTTGCTCTGTATGCACCACTCTGCATTTAATCATTAGTGATTGATCTCTGCTCCCCTCCACAGCATGTCTTTTTCCTGGTTCTCTCCCTCAGCCCCAACCAGTCCCAGCAGAAGACTGCCCCTCCCTGAGCCTGGTTCTGCTGGAGGTTTCTTCCTGTTAAAAGGGAGTTTTTCCTTCCCACTGTAGCCAAGTGCTTGCTCACAGGGGGTCGTTTTGACCGTTGGGGTTTTACATAATTATTGTATGGCCTTGCCTTACAATATAAGGCGCCTTGGGGCAACTGTTTGTTGTGATTTGGCGCTATCTAAAAAAAATTGATTGATTGATTGAAGACCCCGAGATACTTAAACTCCTTTACTTGAGGCAAGGACACTCCACCGACCTGAAGAGGGCAAAGCACCTTTTTCCAGTGGCCTCGGATTTGGAGGTGATGATTTTCATCCCGGACGCTTTACACTCGGCTGCAAACCACTCCAGTGCACACTGAAGGTCCTGATTGGACAAAGCCAACAGAACCACATCGTCCGCAAACAGTAGAGATGAGATTCTGTGGTTCTCAAACCAGCCCTGGCGGAGGCCAACGTGCACTGGAAACAGGCTTGACTGCGAACCAAGCTCCTGCTGCGGTCGTACAGGGACCGGATTGCCCTTAACAAAGGACCCCGGACTCCATACTCCCGGAGCAAAAGCCCACAGGGCGCCTTGAGGGACACGGTTGAATGCCTTCTCCAGTTCCACAAAACACATGTGGACTGGTTGGGTGAACTCCCATGAACCCTCGAGCACCCGATGGAGGATGTAGAGCTAGTCCAGTGTGCTGTAACTGATATTTATTGAATAAAATGTGATCGGCTCACACCGGGGCACCAGAAATGTAGCATTTATTTATGGAATAAAACGTCACACGCGGGCACCATAAAATGTAATGTTTTTATTTAAATCTTTATGCCTCCACACGGAGACGCATTAGATATAAATGTAGCAAATGTGTAGTGAATGTTGGGTCTGCACCCTGTTTTAAAGAAATGAGAGGCACAGACACTGTAAAGAAACCAGTCAGAGAGATGCAAATATATTTTATGCTCTGCGCAGAGGAGGAGAGTAGGAGCGGGCAGTAGCAGCTTGTATGTGCTCAGCTCCAAAGCTCTCCTAAAGTCTCCTCCTCTGCCTTGGCTTTTTTTTAGTTCACCAACATGAGAAAAAACAAACAAGGACAGTCAGGGAGTGGTGACACATGGGTCATGTCTGCATGGCTCCTTTTTAAACCTATTCATGTTTGTTTAATATTTTTCTTAATAATTGGCTTCAAAATTCATCACTAAATTCCGATCAGATTTAAGAGTCTTTAAGCTTTATCCATCTTTCTTCCGTCTCATGAGTGAGTAATAAAATTGTTTCCATGAACGAACTTATTTTAATCACTGTTCATAAAATGCCAGTAAAATGTTCATTTCTTGTATAAATTGTAAATAAATTGTAAATATTTCTGCTGTGGTTCATTTTGTGTTCAGAAGGAAACCCTTGGTCAACCGTATCGTGTGAATTCAGACTTCAGATCAGAGACTGATTAAATTAAATTGAGACTGATTAATTAACTTGAGACTGATAAATTAATGAATGTTTAAATTATAGTACCTATGCTTCAAACAGGTGGTGCCCCGAGTAATAATTAAATAATAAGTATTAAACCCTAAATTGTTAATTATTTTGGTGACTCATCAGATGGGCCTAATCCGATGTAACTAAATTTGGGAGTTTAACTACTTATTCATGTCAAGGATTTTATATAGTTCATGCTTATATTATCATTTATTTCCTTTTATGACTACGTGTACTTTTCCTCTTTGTGAGAAGAGGATGATTTAAAAAGGAGCCACCTGTGTCCATTGACAACAAACCTCTTTCCTGGAACCTTGAACTGGGTCACTTAGCTGCTGTTGAAGAGTTGGCTCTGATGGTTCCGTCCGTCCGTCGCCGATGTTCATGCTCTGGGCAGCGTGAGCTCACTTGGGTCAAAGGGTTAACTCAGAGGTCTCCCCGTCACGATCCCAAGGCTTGTGTCAGCTGGCTTTGCCGACAGGTTAGCTGCTGGTTTGAAATCAGCTCTGTCGTCAGCTTGGACCTCAGAGGTGGAAGGTGTTTGTTGAAAATGGTTTCTGGTAGCTGTTCAAAAGTTTGATGGAGCCAGATTAAAAGTCTTTGTGAATTTAGAAAAAAGCTAAAACTTTAAGAGCGTTGAAAAATTATAATGAAAAGGAAAAGTCACTTTTCGGTAAATTCGCTCTTAATTTGGAAAGCTCAGCTCGGCAGTTCTCTTAACAATTCAAAAGACTTGATGCACCTTAAAGCGTCAGGTTAAACATTAAGTTTGTCAGAAGTAAAGAATGAATGAATGCCACATGGTAGCTTAGCTTAGTTTAGCAATGGGGCCTTGGCCCAAGAATAAAATGAAGTGTTTACAAAGAAGAAAGCAAAGAAAGAGAAGGAGCATTGCCGGCGGAAAAGAGAGAGAGCGTAGAGAAGGCTGTTCTAACTTTTTAAAAGGGGACTGACATCACCAAACTCCACCCATTTAGGGTGTGTAATCTCACAGAAATCTTCATGTCCTCAGAGGGCAGACAGATATGATTCAACTATTTAAACACATTAACTATCGTGGTATACTATTATTCTAAGACACTCAAATGGACACACATTATTAATAGACACTTAAAACAGAATAATTCATCAACATATTGATGATGGAGGCAGAATCACACTTAAACAACATCAGTTAAAATCAGCACATGTCAATAAACTGGAATGATTATATGCAAAACATTTTGTTTGATTAATCAATACAAAACATTAGAATTTTTTGATACATGAATAAAAAGAAATACGAATGCAATTCTTTTTTTAAAAAAAAAAAAGGTCTTTGCCTTTGCTTTAAACTAAATATAATAGTTGCTTGTCAAGACAAAGTTTATGACCACGTGTTATCATGGGGGAAGGGTCCCCCCGGATGAGGAGAGGTTCTGTCTTAGCTTGAGGCCCCAAAGTGGATTCCTCAGGCCTGGAGAAGCTCAGATTCTGAAGTGAAGCAATTATAATGTCATGTAATTCATAATGACTGGAGTTTAACTGATAAAAAGGCAAGGGCTTCCCTTTGAAGAACTGAGAATTACAGTTTTGTTTTTCCTCTGCGAAGCAGTGTTGAACCATTGGGGGATGTCTCCAAGCTTATCTGAAGATCACCAGATGACTTAAGAATTTCTCAACTGAGAGTGGAAGCACAGTCTGTCTCCAGTTGAAAACTCAGGTTTTTATTGAAACAGCATTAATGTATTTATTTATTTAGGGCAAATCAAGGCCATGGTGCTACAGTGCCACGACGAGGATGAAAACCACACTGCTCCTCCTGAATCTGAGGTTCGACTATCAGTCGAATTCTCCTCTCCAGTACTCTGGAATAGACCTTACTGGGGAGACTGAGGAGTGTGACCCCCTTGTAGTTGGAACACACTAGTGATCCCTCTGTAGTTGGAAGATCTCTTAAACAGAGGGACCACCACCCCGGTCTGCCAATCCAGAGGCACTGTCCCTGACCGCCATGTGATGTTGCAGAGATGTGTCAACTAAGACAGTCCCACAACATCCAGAGACTTAAGGTACTCCAGAAAGGATTTCATCCACCCTGGGAGCCTTGCCACCAAGGAGCTTTCTGAGCACCTTGGTGACTTCGGCCTGGATGATGGATGAGTCCGACTCTGAGTCCTCAGTCTCTGCTTCCTCTTTGGAAGAGGTGATGATGGGATTGAGGAGATCCTCGAAGTATTCCTTCCACCGCCTGACAACATCCCCAGTCAGGGTCAACAGCTCCCCACACGCACTGTAGACAGTGTTGATGGAGAGCAAGCTTCTGCCTCCGGAGGTGTCAGACGGTTTGCCAGAATTTCTTCGAGGCCGACCGATAGTCCTCCTTCATGGCCTCCCCGAACTCCTCCCAGACCCAAGTTTTTGTCTCTGCGACCGCACAGGCTGCAGCACACTTGGCCTGCAGGTACCTGTCAGCTGCGGAATCCCACCTGCCAACAAAGACAAGTAGGACTCCTTCTTCAGCTTGACAGCATCCCTTACTTCCAGCGCCCACCATCGGGTTTGGGGATTGCCGCCGTGACAGGCACCAGAGACTCTGCGACCACAGCTACAAGCAGCCGCATTGAGAATGGAGGTGGAGAACATGGTCCACTCGGACTCCGTGTCTCCAACCTCCCCCGGGATATGGGAGAAGCTCTCCCAGAGGTGGGAGTTGAAGACCTTGCTGACAAAGGGTTCCGCCAGTCATTCCCAGCAGACCCTCATGATATGTTTGGGCCTGCCAGGTCTGACCGGCTTTCTCCCCTCCCCGCGGATCCAACTCACCGCCAGGTGGTGATCGGTCGACAGCTCAGCCCCTCTCTTCACCTGAGTGTCCGAGACACGTGTCCGAAGGTCCGATGATACAACTGCAAAGTCGATCATCGACCTCCGGCTCAGGATGTCTTCGTGCCATTTGCACTTATGGACACCCTTGTGCTCGAACATGGTGTTCATGATGGACAAACTGTGGCTAGCACAGAAGTCCAACAACTGAACACCACTTGGGTTCAGATCGGGGAGGCCGTGCTTCCCGATCACCCCCTCCAGGTCTCACTGTCGTCGCCCATGTGGGCGTTCCAGTCCCCCAGGAGAACAATGGAGTCCCCAGTCGGAGCACTATCTAGTACCCCTCCCAGGGACTCCAAGAAGGTTGGGTACTCTGCACTACTGCTCGGCCTGTAGGCCGAGACAACAGTGAGAGACCTGTACCTGACCCAAAGGCGTAGGGACGCAACCCTCTTGTTCACTGAAGTGAACTCCAACACATGGCGACTGAGCTGGGGAGCAATGAGCAATGCTACCCCTGCCCGCCGCCTCTCCCCGTGGGCAACGCCAGAAAAGTGGAGTGCCCAGCCCCTCTCCAGGAGTTGGGTACCAGAGTCCAAGCTATGCATGGAGGTGAGCCCAACTATCTCTATTCGGTACCTCTCAGCCTCCCTCACAAGCTCAGGCTCCTTCCCCCCCAGCGAGGTAACATTCCACATCCCGACAGCCAGAGACTGTGAGCGTGGACTGGGCCACCGGGCCACCTGCCTTCGACCGCCACCCAGTCCTCTCTGCACCCGACCCCATGGCCCCCTCTGCAGCTGGTGAACCCACAGGAGGGCGGGCCCATGTCGCTCTTTCGGGCAGGGCCGGGCTGGGCCGGGCCTTGTGGGTTAAAGCCCGACCACCGGGCACTTGCGTGCACGCCCCAACCCCAGGCCTGGCTCCAGGGTGGGGCCCCGGCGCTGCTGTACCGGGTGACATCTTGGTCCTTGATTTTATACTGGTCATGGGAGCTTCTGAACTGCCCTTAGTCTTACCCATCCCCTAGGACCTGTTTGCAATGGGAGACCCTACCACGAAGCCCCGACAACATAGCTCCTAGGATCATCCGGGTACACAAACTCCCCCACCACGATAAGGTAGCAGTTCGAGGGGGAGCTAAGCATCACTCTTATGATAAATATGTTAATAGCCAACTGTTTTTTGCAATCACGAAAAAAAAAACAACTTTGCATGTATGGGATGTAAAATTTGCAACATATTTCTTTTACAGGAAACAGCCTTGTCTCACAGCAACATCAGAACACAGTTCCAAGCAACAAGTCCACGCCACCTGTTACTCAGTCTACACTGCAAAAACCTGTCAACGGAAATTCCTTAGTCTATGGGAAATCACCCAGTGGACAAGTCAGGAAAGCCTCAACTGCTATCATTCAAGCCCTCTCAGATTGTTTTAATGTGGTGATTAGCACAGAACAGGATAGTGCAATATGGAACACTAAGATGTACCTAAGCTGCAGAGGGAGGGTAGAGAAAGCTACAAACCTGAAAGATGCAGTACAAGTCAGTCTAGCAAAGTTGGAATCATCAAGAGTAGAGTGTGCTGATGACTCGTTGGGATGTATTCCACTAACAAGTACACCAGCCTTGCCAGCACCAGAGATTCAAGAGAATGATATCCACCGATGTCGCATCTCCAGTCACAAAGCCACCAAACATCAGGTCTACTGCCAGACATTCACTAAACTGTAGCAGTTCAAGTGAAACCTCTGGCTAAGAAGACCATGGATAGTGCAGATCAAGATCAATGACAGAAGAGGCCAAGTCCCTAGGCAATACCAGCATGTCCAGTCTTGCATTCTACACTAGTCAGCAGGGGATGCCCGTTTCTGAAGTCAGTTGCATCAAACAAATTCTCGATCAGCCTGGTCAGACTTCAAATGCACTTGCTGCTGTAATATGTCACAGCTGCCCCACTCTACAACAGTCCATCCAAGCACATATTCTGAACAGTATAAATTCCATGGCAACTCACTTGTGCTCCCTGTCTGTTGAACCTGGACCTTCAGTTTTGCAGACAATGGCCAATCCAGCCAACAGGACAACCAAAGATGTCCTTGCAGAGGCTCTACTTGAGTTCAAACGCTGCATGCCCTTTGTGTTTGAAGTTCTCATGACTCTGGCCTGTCCTCCTGCAGGTAAAAAGCCCATAGTGTTGTGAAAGTGTAGGAACACAGACCCACAACAGGGGGCGTAAAATGAACGGGCAATGGATAAGCCAAACAGTAACAATTTAATGTTGTGAAGTGCACAACGGAATACAGACAAATACAGTTTTGGTAGTACAGACAATTATATGTTGAGTGAAGTGTGGGCAGGCTTGAGGATAGGAGACGTCCGTCCAGAACTGAGCCGGATCCCACACGGCCCTCACCGCCAACGGACCTGAAGAACACCGGAGCCGCCAAGTCCTGGATCCCCAGGTGGCCACCGTCTCCAGCTGTCAGACCTGGTACTGCTGGCAGAGAACAGAAACAGTATAGATGAGTGTGAGTTCGCACACTCTTTGGGAGGGAGCACCTCCACCTCCAATCACACACTCGTGCAGCTCCTGTCTAACCACTTATCTGGTTGGGGTGTGAAGCGAAGCCGTCGCTGTCCACACCAAACACCAATACAGCAGATAAGGAACACGTCACAGGAAAACGGCTGCAATTGAGATCAGACTATTATTCGTTGTAAATACAGCAGAGAAATTACCTCTTCTGGTAACTGATTTCTCGGCGTGGAGGTGGAGTGGCAGTCCGGCCTTTATGGTGATGGTGATGTGTGATGAGTGACAGCTGGTGCTGATGACGAGTGGCAGCTGTCACTCCCGGTTGCTATGACGCCCTCTTGTGCTTGAAGCCCGCACTTCAAGCAGGGCGCCATCTGGTGGTGGTGGGCCAGCAGTACCTCCTCTTCAGCGGCCCACACATCCCATAGCTCCTTACACTGTGGCTACTGTGTACAGCATGGCAATGCACTGTAGAAACCAGCAACTATGCGCAGTACAGAAGCTAAACACCACTACAGCCATCAGACTGCACTGCAATAATGACCTGCTCGCAATATTCAACAATGTTGGAATCACACTTGCAACAGGTTCAAAGTTGCATTTCCTTGACCAGTTGGGAGAGTTCAACACTGCTGGTCTGGTGAAATCTCTGCAACTTGGCAAGCAAGGGAAGCTGACCATCGATAACACTGATAGCATGATGGTGGCCAGGTAGGTTAGACTGGGCAGTGGTAATAAGCATTACCACTACACCACTCCACCTACTACCCAGACAGCATGGATGCGGGTCACCTGTCCATGACATCGCCTCCTGTCCCAGAAATCGTTCCTCAAGAAGTTTTCTTCCTCAGTCAGGCAGAACAGACTGCAATGCTCAAGACCTACGGATACATGGTAATTGTCAATGACAAAAAAAACTATTTAGCAGTCATACTAAGTCATACTATCATACTACTGGAGTATACCCCGCAGGGCAACCCAAGAGGGGGGAGAATGAGGAGCCCAAGGATGATACCATTGACAAAACTGGATTTAGCCCACGGACCACGACAGCTTGCTGTTGTGGAAGAGAGTTCAAGACAATAACAGGGATGAAGATCCATCGGCCTAAGATGGAGTGTCTGAAAGCAGCAGAGCAGCGCAGATTAAAAAATCGTAAGGCGGTTGAGGGGAACATGGGCTAGGAGCCCAAGTACCCCCAGCTCAGCAGCAGTCAGCACCCGGCGAGGCTAAATCCAAGGAGCGGATCAAGTGGCCAAAAATAAGTGATAGTTCCTGCTGGAAGGATCTTGATGATGAGCTGACAACAGTTCTTGAGTGTAGTCTGAGAGGAACTGTTGAAAGGAAGTTGGTTGCATTCCAGTCAATTGTCTATAGCTTTTGTTATGACAGGTTTGGTGGAGAAGAGAAGAAGAAGGAGAACAGACCTAAGCAAGCCAGTCACAGACAAGTTGAGAAAGGGCACCTCAGAATTCATTTGAGAGCCCTGAAGAGGCAGTGGAAGGACGCTGCTCAGCATCAGAAGGAAGACTTCCTGGTACTCATGGAAGATATCAGGAAGTGGATTCAGGCTATTAGTAGGGCTGAGTATGCAAGAAAGAAGAGAAAGGAGAAGAGGAGAAAGAGGGAGCGGTTTATTAAGAACCCATATGGTTTTGCAAAGTTCCTCTTTGAGCAAAGCAAAAGTGGTACAATGAAAGTCCTGCAGGAGGAGTTGGAAGAACACCTATGCAAAACCTACTCAGACCCCAACAGGGATGCGCCATTGCCGGACATGGATGGGCTACCCAGACCAACAGAAGCAGGGGTAGCTTTTGATATGGAAGGCTTGAGATGGTCTGAGGTGCAGGAGAGTGTGAGAAGAGCAAGAGCAAAGAGTGCTCCAGGGGTGAATGGACTCTCGTACAGATTGTACAAGAAGTGCCCTAAGGTACTGAAGTTCCTGAGGAAGCTTTTATGGCTGATGTGAGACCGGCAGGCAGTCCACACTGATTGGTGCCTATCAGACGGAATTTATATTCCAAAAGAGGCTGAGTCAATAGGTCTGTCACAGTTCCGCCCCATTTCGCTCCTAAATGTGGAAGGGAAGATTTTATTCAGTGCTCTGACTAGAAGGATGAGGAAGTTTGCAGTGGAGAATGGTTACATCAGTGCAGAAGGCTGGTGTGCCAGGATCTCCGGGCTGCCTGCCTTGCTTACATGATCTGGAATATTATCCAGCATGCAAAGCAGGAGAAGAGGAACCTCCATGTGTTCTGGCTTGACCTTGCCAATGCATATGGGTCAGTGCCTCACATGCTCATAGAGAAGGCTATGGAGTTCTTTTACATTCCAGTGACAATCAGGAAATTCATCATGGCATATTATGGTGCTTTCCACATGAGGTTCTCTCATGTAGAATACACCACCAAGTGGCAGGTGTTAGAGGTAGGTATACCTATGGGATGCACCATTTCCCCACTTCTGTTTGTGCTGGTGATGGAGATCATCATCATCATCATCATCATCATCTATTTTATTTGAGCAGAGGATAAGAAATACAGAAAACAGAAAAAAAAAACAGAAAACAATTTAACAATAACATAAAAAACAAAAAACTGAATTTACTATTAACTCAGGACATTGAATCTGCTCAAAAAAGGAGTGGGAGGAAGAAAACTTATTTAATCCCACCCCTTTATTCAAATTTAACATAAAGTGCATAGCTGCTTCCCGTCAATTAGATAGAAAATTAAGAAAATAATACATTTAAATACTTGTAAATTCCCACAATAGATACCAACAGCAGCAAGAAAACAATACCAATATAATAAACAAGCGACAAGCACATACCAACAATGGTAAGAAATCAACGATACCAGTTACGGCAAAGAAAACAAACATATGATGCTCATACCAACAATGGTAAGAAAACAACAATACCAATTACAGTAAGAAAGCAAACATATAAAAAACATACCAACAATGATAAGAGACAACAATACCAATTATGATAAAGAACCAAACATATGAAAGAAAGAAACATATAATGCACAAACCAACAATTGTGATACAGAGTCATGAGCCATAAATGTAAAATGGCTTTTATTGTTAAGTCTCAATCATTCTATACCGATCCCAGACCCTCTGTTTATAATGTGACTTGAATTCATGAATGTTTTGGCATTGCTTGAGTCTGACGTCTAAACCATTCCATAACTTTGCTCCACATACAGACACACAAAAATTTTTCCAAGTGGTTCTAACTTTTAATAATGTGAATTTGGCAAAACCTCTAAGATTATGAACACACTCTTTAACTGAGAAGAACTTTAGAATGTTACTTGGCAGTGATTTGTTAAATACCTTAAATAGAATCTGTAATGTAGAATATTTTACAAGATCATGAAATTTAAGCAATTTTGATTGCATAAAAAGATTATTGCTATGTTCTAAAAATCCAACTTTATGTATGATCCTTATTGCTCGTTTTTGTAGTATAAATAGTGGTTGTGTTGAACATTGATAGTTGTTACCCCACACTTCAACACAATATGTTAAGTATGGGAGAACTAAGGAACAGTATAATGTACGGAGTGCATTATGATCAAGAAACTGCTTTACCTTATTCATAATAGAGAGGCTTTTTGAAATTTTCATTTTTATGTGTCTGATGTGGGCTTTCCATGTTAATTTACTGTCTATTATTACTCCTAAAAATTTGTTTTCAGCTGAGTTTTCAATTTGGACACTGTCTATACATATTTGTAATTTAGATTTAACCTTATAATTAGATGTTGATCAGAGGGGCAGAGCGGGTGGCACCTGGAGTCAGGCTGGCAGATGGCATCATAATGCCCCCAAGGAGGGATGGATGGATGACATCACTGGCTTGATTGAAGTGGAAGAGAGAGCAAGAGCATTATTGCAGCGGTTGGATGAGCTAATTGACTGGGCATGGATGAAGTTTAAACCTAAGAAAAGCAGAAGTGTCTCCTTGGTAAAAGGCAAGCCTAAGAGTATCCACTTTGAGGTTGCTGGTGAAAATTCCCACAGTCATCGACGAACCAGTCAAGAGTCTCGGAAGGTGGTACTCCCTCCCACTGACAGACAAGTACAGAGGTGGTGAGGTGCAGGAACAGCTAGAGACAGGACTGAAGGCAATAGATGGTTGTGGCTTACCTGGCAAGTTTAAGGTATGGTGCTTCCATACCTTAAGGGGAGGTGATGGTCTAGTGGTTAAGGTGTTGGGCTTGAGTCCAGAAGATCATGGGTTCAAATCCCTGCCTGACTGGAAAATCACTAAGGACCCTTGGGCAAGGTTTTTAATCCCCTATTGCTCCCGGTGTGTAGTGAGCACCTTGTATGGCAGCACCCTGACATCGGGGTGAATGTGAGACATAATTGTAAAGCGCTTTGAGCGTCTGATGAAGATGCAAAAGCGCTATATAAATGCAGTCCATTTTTGCTTCCAGTTTGGCTTGCTGCCAAGGATTGTCTGGCCGCTCCAGATGTATGCTGTCACAATGACCAAGGTGGAAGCTATGGAGAGATCAGTGAGTAGCCACATCAGGAGGTGGCTTAGAGCACCAAGATCATTGAACAATGTGGCCTTGTATAGCTCATCAGCAAAACTCCAGCTACCTACAACCTCTCTGGTTGAAGAATTTAAGACAGCGAAAGCCCGGGTGTACCTCACGCTGAGGGACTCCAAGGATCCCTTCATCAGGGATGCTTCATTTGAAAGCTTGACTCTTAGTCTTGTCCATCCAAATTGGAAGTCCCAAAAACCAGTTTTATTTGTTATTATCTATCGTCCACCTGGTCGTTACTGTGAGTTTCTCTGTGAATTTTCAGACCTTTTGTCTGACTTAGTGCTTAGCTCAGATAAGATAATTATAGTGGGCGATTTTAACATCCACACAGATGCTGAGAATGACAGCCTCAACACTGCATTTAATCTATTATTAGACTCTATTGGCTTTGCTCAAAAAGTAAATGAGTCCACCCACCACTTTAATCATATCTTAGATCTTGTTCTGACTTATGGTATGGAAATAGAAGACTTAACAGTATTCCCTGAAAACTCCCTTCTGTCTGATCATTTCTTAATAACATTTACATTTACTCTGATGGACTACCCAGCAGTGGGGAATAAGTTTCATTACACTAGAAGTCTTTCAGAAAGCGCTGTAACTAGGTTTAAGGATATGATTCCTTCTTTATGTTCTCTAATGCCATATACCAACGCAGTGCAGAGTAGCTACCTAAACTCTGTAAGTGAGATAGAGTATCTCGTCAATAGTTTTACATCCTCATTGAAGACAACTTTGGATGCTGTAGCTCCTCTAAAAAAGAGAGCTTTAAATCAGAAGTGCCTGACTCCGTGGTATAACTCACAAACTCGTAGCTTAAAGCAGATAACCCGTAAGTTGGAGAGGAAATGGCGTCTCACTAATTTAGAAGATCTTCACTTAGCCTGGAAAAAGAGTCTGTTGCTCTATAAAAAAGCCCTCCGTAAAGCTAGGACATCTTTCTACTCATCACTAATTGAAGAAAATAAGAACAACCCCAGGTTTCTTTTCAGCACTGTAGCCAGGCTGACAAAGAGTCAGAGCTCTATTGAGCTGAGTATTCCATTACCTTTAACTAGTAATGACTTCATGACTTTCTTTGCTAACAAAATTTTAACTATTAGAGAAAAAATTACTCATAACCATCCCAAAGACGTATCGTTATCTTTGGCTGCTTTCAGTGATGCCGGTATTTATTTAGACTCTTTCTCTCCGATTGTTCTGTCTGAGTTATTTTCATTAGTTACTTCATCCAAACCATCAACATGTTTATTAGACCCCATTCCTACCAGGCTGCTCAAGGAAGCCCTACCATTATTTAATGCTTCGATCTTAAATATGATCAATCTATCTTTGTTAGTTGGCTATGTACCACAGGCTTTTAAGGTGGCAGTAATTAAACCATTACTTAAAAAGCCATCACTTGACCCAGCTATCTTAGCTAATTATAGGCCAATCTCCAACCTTCCTTTTCTCTCAAAAATTCTTGAAAGGGTAGTTGTAAAACAGCTATCTGATCATCTGCAGAGGAATGGTCTATTTGAAGAGTTTCAGTCAGGTTTTAGAATTCATCATAGTACAGCAACAGCATTAGTGAAGGTTACAAATGATCTTCTTATGGCCTCGGACAGTGGACTCATCTCTGTGCTTGTTCTGTTAGACCTCAGTGCTGCTTTTGATACTGATCCTTACTCTGGATGGCATTACCCTGACCTCTAATAATACTGTGAGAAATCTTGGAGTCATTTTTGATCAGGATATGTCATTCAAAGCGCATATTAAACAAATATGTAGGACTGCTTTTTTGCATTTACGCAATATCTCTAAAATCAGAAAGGTCTTGTCTCAGAGTGATGCTGAAAAACTAATTCATGCATTTATTTCCTCTAGGCTGGACTATTGTAATTCATTATTATCAGGTTGTCCTAAAAGTTCCCTAAAAAGCCTTCAGTTAATTCAAAATGCTGCAGCTAGAGTACTGACAGGGACTAGAAGGAGAGAGCATATCTCACCCATATTGGCCTCTCTTCATTGGCTTCCTGTTAATTCTAGAATAGAATTTAAAATTCTTCTTCTTACTTATAAGGTTTTGAATAATCAGGTCCCATCTTATCTTAGGGACCTCGTAGTACCATATCACCCCAATAGAGCGCTTCGCTCAGACTGCAGGCTTACTTGTAGTTCCTAGGGTTTGTAAGAGTAGAATGGGAGGCAGAGCCTTCAGCTTTCAGGCTCCTCTCCTGTGGAACCAGCTCCCAATTCAGATCAGGGAGACAGACACCCTCTCTACTTTTAAGATTAGGCTTAAAACTTTCCTTTTTGCTAAAGCTTATAGTTAGGGCTGGATCAGGTGACCCTGAACCATCCCTTAGTTATGCTGCTATAGACGTAGACTGCTGGGGGGTTCCCATGATGCACTGTTTCTTTCTCTTTTTGCTCTGTATGCACCACTCTGCATTTAATCATTAGTGATCGATCTCTGCTCCCCTCCACAGCATGTCTTTTTCCTGGTTCTCTCCCTCAGCCCCAACCAGTCCCAGCAGAAGACTGCCCCTCCCTGAGCCTGGTTCTGCTGGAGGTTTCTTCCTGTTAAAAGGGAGTTTTTCCTTCCCGCTGTAGCCAAGTGCTTGCTCACAGGGGGTCGTTTTGACCGTTGGGGTTTTACATAATTATTATATGGCCTTGCCTTACAATATAAAGCGCCTTGGGGCAACTGTTTGTTGTGATTTGGCGCTATATAAAAAAATTGATTGATTGATTGATTGATGCTCAACCAGACGTGGTGTGGTAGGAAATGGGTTGTGGCAGAATCAGTGGACCAGGCAGAGAATAACCTCAGACTGAAGGAGATTGTTGGTGCTGTACAAAGGGACAAGGTGGGTATTGGTTGGAGAGAGAACAACTGGTGGTCAAAGCAGAATGGGAAGGATAGAAAAGGCATGGTGATAGAAGAGATAAGGAGGATGGAGGAGGAGAGTCGGACGGTGAGGGCAGTTAGCCAGGCGCAGCAGGAGTCCTGGACCAGATAGGAGGATGCTTCGGACCGTAGAATTAGTTGGTCCAACCTGTGGTTCATGGAGCCACTCCGCATCTTATCATTTCTGCTGTGCTCAGTGTACGACCTTCTGCCAACCCCTGTCAACCTGCAGAAGTGGAAGTTGGTTGACTCCAGTGCATGCGTCAGATGTGGAAAGAGGGGTACATTGGAACATGTCCATCTCTGTTAGTGCACTGAGACAGTGGAGCATCCAGGTGGACATTGGGAAGGCTTTAGTCTTTCCACACCACATAGCAGTCACCACTCTGCGGCCGGATATAGTACTGTGGTCGGATGATGCAAAGGCCGTCATGTTGGTTGAACTAACAGTACCATGGGAGACCAACATGGAATGGGCCTATGAGAGAAAACTGGCCAGGTACAATGAGCTTAAGGGACAGTGTGAAGATCAAGGTTGGAAGTGTTCTGTCTACCCAGTAGAAGTTGGCTGCCGAGGCTTTGTGGGGCACTCTACCATCAGGTTTTTGACTGACATCGGGGTGCCCCCGAGGCTGAGGAGGGCCACTGTGACCAAGCTCCAGGAGGCAGCTGAGTCTGCGTCTGCATGGATCTGGAATAAGGGCTGGGAGCCCTAGTACCTAGTTCTTGAGCTGAGTTGTTGCCGTCACCCACCCACCAGGTGGCACCCTTTGGGTGCTGCTGGGGCCGCCCATACATGTCGTCTCCTACTGGAATAGGCCCCGAAAGGAGGTATGGGTTCCAGCTGAGGATGGTGGGTGATGAGCAGGGAATTTAATTCCCTGTATGAGCTGTACTGTCTATTCATGTTTCTAACATTTCACTTTCTGTTTTAGGTTGGCCGCATATTAGTCAAGTTCTACCCGAAACTGAAATGGATGGACAGATGTATACTTGATCATATTCTCCATAAGCACAGTGATATCATGGCCATGAAGTCTGAGGTGTGCCCTCTGAAGGTATGACAATGCATTTGAATTCATGTTTTTTGTGTGCATTTAGTCATTGTTGTGTTGTGCTTTCAGCTTATACATGATTTGTTTGCTTTATGATTGCTGTTGTGCCTCAGTGTGGTGCATGTTACTGTGGAGATTGCCTTTTTCACTAACAACAATATCCAAATTCCAGATAAGATCTTTTCTTTCAACCATTCCCGTACTAAGAAATATCCTACCCCACGTTTATAAATTCACTTGTATGATCTGGCACTTTGATTTTATTTGTGGTGCTTGATGTTTTCTTGCTTATTTTGCTTTGAAATTTACCTGACTCCCTGTATTCCAGATTATCCTACAAGACCCCAAATATTATAGTGACTGTATTTGTGTCATGGGGGAGTTCATAGCACTTCTCAAGTCCTCCTATCAATCTGCTGGCAGAAGTACATTTGCTTGTCACTCTTGTGCATGTTTCCATTGCTTTCCCCTCCCTGCATGCTATCCGAGACCTTCTATATCTGTGTTTTTGCATGTACACTATGTAGAACCTTAGCAAGTTTTTTCAGCTTTAGAAAACTTCTGCATGCTGTCCATATAGTAGATATGAACTAAAACCAAGATTTGTGTTTATGTAGATAACAATAGAGAAAGTGTAGACAAAATTCATGACTTTTTCAACTTTTTTTCAATCAATCTCATTTCATATATATGATAGTGCAAATATAAACACGAAATTTATACCTAATTTTTACAGGTTGGTATGGTTTGTACTTTGCATCATGTTACTGTGTTTCTTTGCATGCCTAGAATACTGACATTTTGTAAATTACAAGTTAGAGATAGCTAGTTCTCGAAGTATTGTAATATGCATGTGTGACAAATGATGTGCCATTCCAAAGCAACCATTAAAATATGTATCTTTCCTTTAGTATAGTCTAAACTTCGTAAAGCTGTTTTTTCCCAATGTTCCATTACCCTTCTGATAAGTTATACTTCAGTTCATTGGATCATTGTCTGTGGAGACAGCTTTATGTGATCATGTAAAGAATAGCTACCAGCATGTCAATACAGATGAACTGACTGTGTTACAGGGGAAGACTTTGCGCAGACCTATGTTCCCCTGGGAGGTGACCAGCTTGTGCGAGTCAGAGTGCAGGGCGCGAAAGACCTGAGGTCTGGAACTCACAACAGAGAAGAGGCACTAGAACCCCTACACCCTGAGATCATTGAATTCTTCCACATCCAGAAAGACTTCTTGGAGGTAATGTGCATTGAGATTTGAATGACATACATATGATTTTAAGATATTTTGCTATTGTCGTTTTTTTACCCTCTCAGCCTGTTTTAAAATAAACAATCATTAGGTGTTTTATCACATTGTAACCTATTTTTCACATCACATACACATTAATTTTGTGAAGACTTGTGGCATATAAACAGAATTGCATAGTCTTAATTAACTGAATTGACATACAGTTACCCCTGAGAAACCAACCAGTTTCTGCATTGTGTCCCAATTAGACACACCTGGGGTGTGTGTGTGTGTGTGTGTGTGTGTGTGTGTGTGTGTGTGTGTGTGTGTGTGTGTGTGTGTGTGTGTGTGTGTGTGTGTGTGTGTGTGTGTGTGTGTGTGTGTGTGTGAATGTATGTCCCTGTATAAAGCTTTCATTATATCTGAACAATTTAATGGTCCATAGGCTTTTGTTTGTTTATTCACTATGTCCTGTGTTATATGTTGCAGAAAATGATGAAAACTCTCAACCAAAAACAGTTGTAGTGGTAGAAATGCTGGGAGTCTGGCCTATTACAAGGTCCAGCTATACAGGATGAACGTCAATGGCAAGGTCAAGGGGAGGTACCAGGCACATGATGACTTTGTCAACACCGTTGGAACTGGCCTGCTGCTGACCCTCGCAATGAAGATCCTCAAGATGGAGAATGCTGAGGATACACCTGGTGTGGACTACATCCCAGAGAACATCTCCCGCATGCACACCAAGAACAGGGAACCTGTGTTCTGGAAGGTGGTCAACCAGATAACCAGTGAGATCTTCAGTCACTTCATGCCTGAGGCTGGACAGCTGTACAACTTTCAAGTGCATCTCCCAGGAAAGGGCAATGTGGTCATGCTCGATATCAACAGAGACAGACTGGATCGCCTTGGAGAAGTGAATGTGAATCTACCAATGCTGGCCCAAAACTTCAATGTCTCATCTCCTGTGGTCATCAAAGATGACCTCAGGAACTACAGTGTGAAAGTGTTTCAGTGGTTTCTCCACATAGAAGAGTTTGCTGATGCTATCAAGGAAGGGGACATGATCAGATGCAGTTGCTGCCTGAAGCATATACTACCTTTCTTCTATGCTCACTCGTCCAGGTCCAAATACTTTGTGGAAATTGTTGACTTTGTTCTGAAAACAGATGTTCTCCTGCCACCTGCACTGTCATTGCACTGCAGACCTAGGTCTTTTGTGAACCCCCATGGAGGAGCAGGTAACAACAAGCCTGCAGACAAGCAGCAAGAGAACAATATTCTGGTGTTGAAAGATGTGATATGAGGTCTTGGTGCCAGCAAGACCAAGAAAGCACTAGTGCGATCATCACAAGCTGCCCCAGTGGTCAATGACATAACAAGACCATTCTTGGTGTAAAGAGTACAGATGGGGACACAAATCAAAGTCCAATGCCGAAGACGTTGCTGTAATTGTGAGTGCTGCCCAAAAAATTGGTGCTTTTGAGAAGGTGCCAATAAGAACAATGGACAGGCATAAAGAAATCTGATCAAGTGCTTTCTCCAGAGTTGACAAGTTTGATTATACAATCCCTGGCAAAAATTATGGAATCACCGGCCTCGGAGGATGTTCATTCAGTTGTTTAATTTTGTAGAAAAAAAGCAGATCACAGACATGACACAAAACTAAAGTCATTTCAAATGGCAACTTTCTGGCTTTAAGAAACACTAAGAAATCAGGAAAAAAAAATTGTGTCAGTCAGTAACGGTTACTTTTTTAGACCAAGCAGAGGGAAAAAAATATGGACTCACTCAATTCTGAGGAAAAAATTATGGAATCATGAAAAACAAAAGAACGCTCCAACACATCACTAGTATTTTGTTGCACCACCTCTGGCTTTTATAACAGCTTGCAGTCTCTGAGGCATGGACTTAATGAGTGACAAACAGTACTCTTCATCAATCTGGCTCCAACTTTCTCTGATTGCTGTTGCCAGATCAGCTTAGCAGGTTGGAGTCTTGTCATGGTCCATTTTCTTCAACTTCCAACAAAGATTTTCAATTGGATTAAGATCCGGACTATTTGCAGGCCATGACATTGACCCTGTGTGTCTTTTTGCAAGGAATGTTTTCACAGTTTTTGCTCTATGGCAAGATGCATTATCATCTTGAAAAATGATTTCATCATCCCCAAACATCCTTTCAATTGATGGGATAAGAAAAGTGTTGTGTGGGCCGCCAGAAGAGGAGGTACTGCTGGCCCACCACCAGAGGGCGCCGTGCCTGAAGTGCGGGCTTCAGGCATGAGAGGGCGCTGCCGCCGGACACAGCCAGTGTTGACAGCTGTCACTCATCAACTCATGACAGCTGTCACCCATCTCCACTTCATCAATCCACTCCATAAAAGCCGGACGTCATCTCCACCTCGCTGCCGAGATATCATCTACCTGTGAAGGTAATTTCTCTGCTGACTTAAAACTAAATAATAGTCTGAACTCTTTTGCAGCCGTTTTCCTGTGGTGTGCCTTATCTGTTGTGAAAGTGTAGTGACACGGACCCACAACAGGGGGCGCAAATGAACGGCCAATAGATGAGCCAAAAGGTAACAATTTAATGTTGTGAAATGTGCACAACGAACATACAGACAATCTCAGAATATAATTACAGTCAATCCACAAAGGTGACGTGTGGGCAGGCTCGAGGATAGAAGACGTCTGTCCTGAGAAGAGCCGGAACCACACGATTTCCGCCGCCACAGAACCTGGTGAATACTGGAGCCGCCAAGTCCCGAATTCCCAGGTGATCACCGTCCCCGACTGTTGGATCTGGTACTGCTGGCAAGAACAAAGACAGTCAAGTGTGGGTGTGTGTACACCCAGTAACAACAGCGGTGGGAATGCCACCTCCACCTCTCACTCAATAACTGCAGAGTACTGTAGATTCCTCAGGGGAAAAGAGTGCCTTCAACGCTCTCTCAGCTTTCACCGACGGAGGTACCAGTACTCCTGCAAACACTCACAATATACAAATATTGCAATCACAAATGGCTGAGGATATTACCTCCAATGAAGTATGATATCTCGGCAACGAGGTGGAGATGACGTCTGGTCTTTATGGAGTGAGAGGACGTTGAGTAGATGGGTGACAGCTGTCAAGAGGTAATGAGTGACAGCTGTCACCCCCGGCTGTGTCCATGGCGGCAGCGCCCTCTCGTGCCTGAAGCCCGCACTTCAGGCAGGGCGCCCTCTGGTGGTGGGCCAGCAGTACCTCCTCTTCTGGCGGCCCACACACAACATTATCTGCTGGATTGGCGTTTGGTGTGAACAGCGACGGCTTCGCTTCACACCCAAACCAGATAAGTGGTTTAACAGGAGCTGCACGAGTGTGTGATTAGAGGTGGAGGTGACTTTCCACCTTCTGACTGTTTTTGTTACTGGGTGTGCACACACCCACATCTCACTGTTTGTGCTCCTCGCCAGCAGTACCAGATCCGACAGTCGTGGGACGGTGATCACCTGGGAATTCGGGACTTGGCGGCTCCAGTATTCACCAGGTTCTGTGGCGGTGGAAATCGTGTGGTTCCGGCTCTTCTCAGGACAGACGTCTTCTATCCTCGAGCCTGCCCACACGTCACCTTGGTGTATTGACTGCTATCAGATTCTGTGATTGTATAATCGTTGTGCACATTCACAACATTAAATTGTTACCTTTTGGCTCATCTATTGACCGTTCATTTGCGCCCCCTGTTGTGGGTCCGTGTCACTACACTTTCCCCAACAAAAAGTGTCCAAAATATCAATGTAAACTTGTGCATTTATTGATGATGTAATGACAGCCATCTCCCCAGTGCCTTTACCTGACATGCAGCCCTATATCATCAATGACTATGGAAATTTACATGTTCTCTTCAGGCAGCCATCTTTATAAATCTCATTGGAATGGCACCAAACAAACGTTCCAGCATCATCACCTTGCCCAATGCAGATTCGAGATTCATCACTGAATATGACTTTCATCCAGTCATCCACAGTCCACGATTGCTTTTCCTTAGCCCATTGTAACCTTGTTTTTTTCTGTTTAGGTGTTAATGATGGCTTTCGTTTAGCTTTTCTGTATGTAAATCCCATTTCCTTTAGGCGGTTTCTTATAGTTCAGTTACAGACGTTGACTCCAGTTTCCTCCCATTCGTTCCTCATTTGTTTTGTTGTGCATTTTCGATTTTTGAGACATATTGCTTTAAGTTTTCTGTCTTGACTCTTTTATGTCTTCCTTGGTCTACCAGTATGTTTGCCTTTAACAACCTTCCCATGTTGGTTGTATTTGGTCCAGAGTTTAGACACAGCTGACTGTGAACAACCATCTTTTGCAACATTGCATGATGATTTACCCTCTTTTAAGAGTTTGATAATCCTCTCCTTTGTTTCAATTGACATCTCTCGTGTTGGAGCCATGATTCATGTCAATCCACTTGGTGCAACAGCTCTCCAAGGTGTGAGCACTCCTTTTTAGATGCAGACTAACGAGCAGATCTGATTTGATGCAGGTGTTAGTTTTGGGGATGAAAATTTATAGGGTGATTCCATAATTTATTCCTCAGAATTGAGTGAGTCCATTGAGTGAGGGAAAACCCTCTGCTTGGTCTAAAAAAGTAACCGTTACTGACTGCCACAATTTTTTTTGCTGATTTCTTATAGTGTTTCTTAAAGCCAGAAAGTTGCCATTTGAAATGACTTTAGTTTTGTGTCATGTCTGTGATCTGCTTTTTTTCTACAAAATTAAACAACTGAATGAACATCCTCCGAGGCTGGTGACTCCATAATTTTTGCCAGGGGTTGTACAAAGCATCTTGCAACTATTGTGAACAGACTGAAGAGAGGAGCTTGTATTGATGACTTGGTTGACCCAGATGGTGCTGATGCAGATAATGATGTTGATGTGGATGATAGCTCAGAATCATAGAAAGTGTTAGATTTGTGAAATACTTGAATACCAGGGTATACTGGTTTCTTTGTGCATACATTTGTAAAACTGTATTACATTTTGGTGAACCTGTTCAATGTATTGTTGCAGCGTTCTGACATCATTACCACACCATGCAAGTTTCATATTGCTACATGTCATACTGGTGCTTTACTATCAGCAGATTGATAGAAAATGCTATGAGCAGAAATTTAGATGATCATAAATATATTTTGACGGTATTACTTTGAAAGCAGTGCTATGCTATAAGTTTGTGTTGTACATGTATTCTGGTACTGATGTCGACAGTTGGCTAGTTAAATGGACTGAAAGTCTTGCTGCATAAGTTTTATGGCAGCTGAGACTGTCACTCTGTATTTCCATTGTTTAATGTGTTCTTACGTATCAAATACTACAATATTGAGTCTAGTATGAGTATATGTAATTGATTGACAAATTTTACACAGGTGTTTGGTTTATATTTGTTCCATGTTCCTTTGCACCTGTGAATGATTTTGCACAACTGCCACTAATAGACATTATATAAAATGTAGAATTTTACCAAATATGCTTACTGTGTTCATCCTATACATTTGAGTGTCCCGAATGTCACTGAAATTGATTGGTGTTTTTGTTGTGATACTGAAATATCAGAAGGTACAGAATTCCAGTATTGCTATTGTACACAGTACATTGGTAGCTCAATGACATTTAGAAATGTTGATCATGTAGTTATATTACAAAAATTGTTAGATGCCATACATGTTTGTGGACAGATTTTCAAATAATTTTGGATCAGCTTTTTTGTAAACTATGTAAGTAGGAATTTTAATTCTTGTAGTGTGGTAGAATCCAGTGACGTTTCATTGTTCCTTTGCGCATGCAAATGTAATTTCAATTCAAAATTTTGCTGCATGAAGCTAATGTACATTTAATTGTAATTCAAAATTTTACAACATGAAGATATTGGGTATATACTATACAGATGTGTATACAAAGAATGTATCAAATCAAATCAATTTCATTTATATAGCGCCAAATCACAACAAACAGTTGCCCCAAGGCACTTTATATTGTAAGGCAAAAGCCATACAATAATTACAGAAAAGCCCCAACGGTCAAAACGACCCCCTGTGAGCAAGCACTTGGCGACAGTGGGAAGGAAAAACTCCCTTTTAACAGGAAGAAACCTCCAACAGAACCAGGCTCAGGGAGGGGCAGTCTTCTGCTGGGACTGGTTGGGGCTGAGGGGAGAGAATCAGGAAAAAGACATGCTGTGGAGGGGAGCAGAGATCAATCACTAGTGATTAAATGCAGAGTGGTGCATACAGAGCAAAAAGAGAAAGAAACATTCAGTGCATCATGGGAACCCCCCAGCAGTCTAAGTCTATGGCAGCATAACTAAGGGATGGTTCAGGGTCACCTGATCCAGCCCTAACTATAAGCTTTAGCAAAAAGGAAAGTTTTAAACCTAATCTTAAAAGTAGAGAGGGTGTCTGTCTCCCTGATCCGAATTGGGAGCTGGTTCCACAGGAGAGGAGCCTGAAAGCTGAAGGCTCTGCCTCCCATTCTACTCATAAAACCCTAGGAACTACAAGTAAGCCTGCAGTCTAAGAGCGAAGCACTCTATTGGGGTGATATGGTACTATGAGGTCCCTAAGATAAGATGGGACCTGATTATTCAAAACCTTATAAGTAAGAAGAAGAATTTTAAATTCTATTCTAGAATTAACAGGAAGCCAATGAAGAGAGGCCAATATGGGTGAAATATGCTCTCTCCTTCTAGTCCCCGTCAGTACTCTAGCTGCAGCATTTTGAATTAACTGAAGGCTTTTCAGGGAACTTTTAGGACAACCTGATAATAATGAATTACAATAGTCCAGCCTAGAGGAAATAAATGCATGAATTAGTTTTTCAGCATCACTCTGAGACAAGACTAACTTTAGAGATATTGCGCAAATGTAAAAAAGCAGTCCTACATATTTGTTTAACATGCACATTGAAGGACATATCTTGATCACAAATGACTCCAAGATTTCTCACAGTATTACTAGAGGTCAGGGTAATGCCATCCAGAGTAAGGATCTCGTTAGACACCATGTTTCTAAGATTTGTGGGGCCAAATACAATAACTTCAGTTTTATCTGAATTTAAAAGCAGTAAATTAGAGGTCATCCATGTCTTTATGTCTGTAAGACATTCCTGCAGTTTAACTAATTGGTGTGTGTCCTCTGGCTTCATGGATAGATAAAGCTGGGTATCATCTGCGTAGCAATGAAAATTTAAGCAATGCTTTCTAATAATACTGCCTAAGGGAAGCATGTATAAAGTGAATAAAATTGGTCCTAGCACAGAACCTTGTGGAACTCCATAATTAATCTTAGTCTGTGAAGAAGATTCCCCATTTACATGAACAAATTGTAATCTATTAGATAAATATGATTCAAACCACCGCAGCGCAGTGCCTTTAATACCTATGGCATGCTCTACATGAACAAATTGTAATCTACTAATTTCTTGAAATTAATTTTGAGTTTTCATTGTCATTGCTGAACTTTGTGTAGGAGATATCAAAATAATATTAATTTTCTTTTTTAATATGTAGCCATTTTGGGAGCCAAACATAACCAACTCCAACCCTCCAAATAATAGTCTAGCCTTTCAATCCCACTGGAGATAAAACTGGCCTACAGAAACGGAATCGAATTTTGGTGAAAATCTGCTCAATCACTGATATTATTAAGCAAAATTGAGCAATAATAACATTGAGAGGCCGACCAGTTGATTCCTGGCAGGCTGGGCTAGGGCTTTAGCTGAACCAAAATGTCTATTTTGCATGCTACATTCAAGGCACATCTCTTTCTGCATACTCAAAAAACTTCTACTTCAGAAATTTACGGAGCTGGAAATTGACAGCAATAACCCTGATTGACTAATTGGATAGGTTACTGTTGTGTGTTGGGGGGTTTGGCTGGATGTTTTTGTGTTGTTTTCTTTTCTTTGCTCTCCAGGTGGTATGCAAACTGGTTTTTGTCTGTGGAGACGGTGCTGGCAGAAGAATCCTTCACCCTCATCAACATTATTGGCTGCACTTGTGGAGGATGTCCACGTGCAGGCCTAATGACTCGCAGCACCTGTGGATGATGCTCACGTGCAGACTTAAGGACTTTCAGCTGAAGCAGATAATTAGATGGCGTTCTGCATTTAAGCCATGAGTGGTTCAAGCAGAATTGCCGGGAACTCAACCTTGTGACGTTCGTTTGTGAGACGCTGAGGACCGCGCCTGGGTTTGACACATCATGCCTGTGAAGGAGGACGGGTGAGGGACACATGCTGTCAGCACACATCAGAGGTGATTGATTGTCTGAATAAGTGTTAATAGTAATTTGGTATTTTGTTACGCAGTATATTTGAACATTGATGAGAATTGTGCAGCTCGCTTCTCACAGCCGTGGCGTGCGGACTGATGATCCTCCACCTGTTGTGAGAAGCTGCTCATTTACATAAAGCTTAAATTCAGACCTGAATGTTTGCTGATAGTGTGTGCCTTTGAAGGATATTAGTTGTAGCTGTTGACTTACCTCACCTCTTCTATCCTTCACAGAGTCAGTTTGTCGTGTCCACCTGGGGGGTGTTTGGCGGTGAATTTGAGTCCAGAAGCGCCGGGCTTCGATCCCTTTGGGCGCTGGAGAGCGCGGCATCCTTCACTCCACCAGACAAGCCATATATTATGTTGTACACAATTATTGCACAGAAAGTGAAATAAATGTTTTGTTTTTGGAACCGCTTTCTGGTTATTTAGTGCTGGGTTCAGTCAGACGCAGGTCTGCTCCTCAACCCGCGTCGGTCACATAACAGTAGTTCCCGGCCATTCCAAAATGGACCCAGCGGCAGAAGCCCTTCCATTTGCCGAAAGAGTTCAAGAACACTTGGAGAAAATATGGGAGCAATTACAGCATCTCGCAAACCAAATTAAACAAACAGATGCCCGTGTTACAGAGCTTGCAGCGCAAGCCGTTCCGCTTCCTGCTGCTCCAGCTGCGGCACCATCAATACAGGTGCAGATAAGTCCATCACCCAGAGATTCGGCTTCCGAACCAATTATTTGTCATCCGGAGCCTTATGCGGGAAACGCTGAAGCTTGTGCTCCGTTTTTGATGCAATGTTCTCTGGTTTTTGCTCAGCGACCGGCTTCCTTCTCTTCTGATGGTAGCCGTGTCTCATATGTGACAAAGGTGGTGACGCCAAGGTGACGCCTTAGCTTGGGTCACTGTGTTGTGGAGTAATAACTCTCCATTGTTAGGATCCTTTAAGGATTTCTCCCGGGAGTTCCTATTGGTTTTTGACCATCCGGTGAAAACAAATACCGTTGCCCAACGGTTGCTGAATCTCAGGCAGGGGAGGCGGAGTGCGGCGGATTATTCCATGGATTTCCGAATTTTTTCTGCTCAGTCCGGTTGGAATGCCGCAGCTTTAAGAGGAGTGTTTGTGGATGGTTTGAACGATTCATTAAAAGACGAGCTAGTAGTCCGTGACGAACCAAAAGATTTAGATGAGCTAATATCTTTGGTTATTCGTCTAGATGATCGGATAAAGGAGCGTGGACGCAAGAGAGGGCGGACATCAGAGCGGGTCTTTTCATCTCGGGGCTTTCCCCGACACAGATCTGGGCTGCCTCTTCTTCGCCCCACTGTGACTCCTCCGACGGGACCTCTGGCTCCTTTTGCGGATGAGCCCATGCAGCTCGGACGAGCTGAAGCCGCCATATTGCCCCATCACATAAGCGTCAAGAAAGATAGTGATGACGTATCTCCAGGTGTTCTGGGACAGGCACAATAATGGACACACACACAAAAAAAATTAGTTATTTGGGCTGTTTTTGTTTTTTTTGTAAGGGGTTATAAATTGTTTGGGTGTTTAGAGGCGGTTCTGGTGGAGTGAACGACTGGCGGTTCGGAGCTCGGCTGGACTCAGCCAATCGTTGGTTTTTATCATTTGAACTTAGGTATTTTCTGTTTGGGATTGGGTCGTTTTGTTTTGTTGTTTTTTATTTCCCTGCTTCCCTAACCCCAACCTCACTTGCCCTAAGACCGTTCGTCTTGTGGGTTGTGGGGTGGTGCAGGTTGGTCACGCTGAGTGTTTCTCAGAAGACCTCTGCACCTAGGGGGGGGGGGGTTGTCAGGGGCGTTTTTTTGGGTTTGGTTAGGGCCCGGTTCCACTCCAGCCTCAGTGGGCCTTTGACCGTTCGTCATTGGTGTTACCGGGGTGCGGTGCAGCGGGAACATACCTCAGTCGGAGGGGTGGGCCGATCTGTTGCCATTCGCCATTTCGATAGTTCCGCCCCTCCCGATAGGCTGGTGGTATGGTCGGGTAGGGGCACCGGACGTATTTCTGGTTTTCCGCTGCGCTTCGGGGTTGGGACCAGGTTAGTTTTTCCTGTTTCCTTCCCTGGGGGATTGATTGTGGGGCCGACTCACCAAGTGTGGCCGGGTCTGGGGTTTCTGGGTTGTGGGGAGGGGGCCTCCTGGGGTTGATGGTACGGTCCTCTGGGGGGCGCTGCTCCTCCATGTAAACCTGGGGACCTCTGTGGGATTCCAGTTTTGGTTGTCTCTCCTAGAACTGGCGGTAAAGGTCTTCTGGGGGGGGGGGGGGGGGGGGGGGGGGGGGGGGGTTGGGCTGCATATCGTTCTGGGGGGGGGTTGGTTGTTATTTTCTTTGTGACTTTGTGTTTGTATTGTGTTGTTGGGGCTGTGTTGGGTTTTTGCATTTGGGAGTTTTTCTTTTCTTCCCGGGGTTGGATGGGACGGTCCCCTGGGGAGGTTTTGGGTGGGTTTTGTGTTTTTCTTGTATGTTGGGTTGTATATGGGACTTTTTTGGGGTTTTGTTGATGCCAGCCGGCCTTCCAGCCACGGTGCCCTGTCCTGCTGTCTGCTGTGGACCTTGGGAGCGTTACGCCGTCTGCTTGCTGTCATGGTCCCCGGAGGGAGGTGCTGTTCTCGGGCCTGGTCTGTTCGGTCGCCGGGAGGCTTCCCGTTGATGGGGGGTACTGTTGTGTGTTGGGGGGTTTGGCTGGATGTTTTTGTGTTGTTTTCTTTTCTTTGCTCTCCAGGTGGTATGCAAACTGGTTTTTGTCTGTGGAGACGGTGCTGGCAGAAGAATCCTTCACCCTCATCAACATTATTGGCTGCACCTGTGGAGGATGTTCACGTGCAGGCCTACTGACTCGCAGCACCTGTGGATGATGCTCACGTGCAGACTTAAGGACTTTCAGCTGAAGCAGATAATTAGATGGCGTTCTGCATTTAAGCCATGAGTGGTTCAAGCAGAATTGCCGGGAACTCTATCCTTGTGACGTTCGTTTGTGAGACGCTGAGGACCGCGCCTGGGTTTGACACATCATGCCTGTGATGGAGGACGGGTGAGGGACACATGCTGTCAGCACACATCAGAGGTGATTGATTGTCTGTAATTTGGTATTTTGTTACGCAGTATATTTGAACATTGATGAGAATTGTGCAGCTCGCTTCTCACGGCCATGGCGTGCGGACTGATGATCCTCCACCTGTTGTGAGAAGTTGCTCATTTACATAAAGCTTAAATTCAGACCTGAATGTGTTGCTGATAGTGTGTGCCTTTGAAGGATATTAGTTGTAGCTGTTGACTTACCTCACCTCTTCTATCCTTCACAGAGTCAGTTTGTCGTGTCCACCTGGGGGGTGTTTGGCGGTGAATTTGAGTCCAGAAGCGCCGGGCTTCGATCCCTTTGGGCACTGGAGAGCGCGCCGTCCTTCACTCCGCCAGACAAGCCATATATTATGTTGTACACAATTATTGCACAGAAAGGGAAATAAATGTTTTGTTTTTGGAACCGCTTTCTGGTTATTTAGCGCTGGGTTCAGTCAGACGCAGGTCCGCTCCTCAACCCGTGTCGGCACATAACAGGTTACCGAGTGATTAATTAATAGTCAATCAATTATATTTGCTTACATTACATATGTAGCGGCTGCACTCTGCGTTGTGTTGTTATGACTCCGCCCATTCACTCCCCTCGGATGCAGAGCGACACCTGCTGGCCTCCGTTACACATAGCAATGAAAAAATAGTAAAGTTCCTCATCCTCCTTCTTCTGTGTGTAGATCTGTGTTTTCAAAGTTTGTACAGCAACAGAGAAAGAAAGTCAACCAATACGAACTTCAATGTACTGAAATCTGTTTGTGTGCAAACTAATGTTCATGAAAGTTTACTTTAATCAGTAATAATAAGGAAGAAAAGTTTTAACTAATATCAAATTTTATTTCATATATTGTATAATTCTGGTGTTGAATGAGTCATTTGCTTCATATATACATCTATACATTATACAAAATTGCAGTGTATAGTCCACAGTGACCAAATTGTTGGGAAAGTGAATGCACGGACCCATGTTAGGGGGCGTAAATGAACGGTCAATAGGATTACAAATAAATGACAATTTATTATGCAAAAGTGCAACACAAAACCAAATATGCTGAGTCCAATTAACAACAATATGGTGACGCGTGGGCAGGCCCGAGGGTAGGAGACGCCTATCCAGAGAAGAGCCGAGACCCACGAAGTTCCACCGCCAACGGAGGCCTGCAATACACCAGAGCCGCCAAGTCCTGATTCCCCAGGTGGCCACTGCTCAAGGCTGTCAGACCCGGTACTGCTGGTAGGAGCAAAAACAGGTTAAGGTGGGTGTGTGTACACCCAGCAAACAGTCAGCAACTCACAGAAATCCTCCTGAAGGAATAAATCCAGATTCTCCCAGAGTGCAGAGGAAAACTGGAGAACGTGCATTGTCAATGGTTATACTCAGTAAGTCAGAAGTGACCAGTCAGAAGTGCCAACTCCTCCAATTTCCACAAACTCGGCTACAAGCTGCAAGTACTTGTATAAGTCACAACTGCAAAGACTTCAGTAACAATGAATGTCCGTACGGCACAAAATGGCTGAGTTGGTTTACCTGTATGGTAAGCTGATAACTCGGCAGAGTTATGGTGTCTCTCCCAGGCTTTTATGGAAGGTGTTGATGATGATGGTAAACAGCTGACAGCCTAACCGTGCGCACCTGGAGACGTCAACCAGCCCGTGCGCCCTGTAAGGGCCAAGAAGTGCCAGTGTGGCAGGGCGCCATCTGGTGGTGGGCCAGCAGTACCTCCTCTTCAGCGGCCCACATAACACAAATCATAATAAACATAAAGGCATATATATTCTACAGTCCCAGTAACATACCCTTCAAAAAACTACCAAATGATGTGAAACGTACAAATCACCACTCATCCATGCCAATTAATTGTCTAACATTTAAATCAAGAAATTGGGTGCAAATGATAAATCAAATGTCCAGCATTGCTTAAAGTAGACCTGCACTGAAATAAATGTGGTCAGATTTCAGAAAGAAATAGATGATATGTATTTATAAGACCCTTGTGAATGCAGTAAAGTAAATCTGTAAGCCCAAATTTGTAATTCAGCGGAGAAATCTTCATTTAAAAATGACAATTTTGCAGCTAAAATTTAGCCCTCTGTGAAAACAGTTTGTACAGCCGTGTCATTTCCATGACGTCAGGGACAAGACGACGCACTCCCGCCTTCAGTCTGATCCCGCATTGAAATTGATTTTATCTGTTGGTAATGTTACTTATACATGTCCTGGTTTCAACATCCAAAAGTAAGCTGCAATGAATGTGAGATACAGATCTGTGTGCTCAGATCAGCAACGACATCGACAGCGGCCGCCGTTCTTCCTCTCCCGCTCTCTGCCTCCGCTACGCTCACTGTTTTAATGCGAAGCGGCCGGTACACCTGTTGCTGCAAGGACAGACTTCTTGCGGCAAAATCCACAGCACTGCACGTCTCGGCAATCAGAGCCCCAGAGCTCCATGGACGCTGAGAGAGGTTTATATATTTTTAATGACTGGGATTCTTTGCGGGTCTCGCCTCCATATCCCGCGATGGTACCGGAGGCGAAAGACAGTAGATTTTCATTGCGACAACACTCAATCAAACGGGCGTATGAAAAAGTCCCCCAAAATAATTTTTAAGCACAAATAAAAGAAATGTGTACTCACCAAACGTTCCGCAAGACAATATGAAGTTTTAAAAAAAGTAGATCCTTCCGTATAAGACAAGAAAAAGGTGCAGATGCAAACTGACGTAAATCCACAAATTACAACTGGTGCAATGCATGCTGGGAGAGGGTCTTGTCTGTGACGTCTCGGCAGCGTCCATGATGAGAGGGACAATTTGCGGGGGGCTAAATGTTAGCTGTAAATTTGTCATTTTCAAATGAAGATTTCTTCGTTGAATGACAGATCTGGGCTTGCAGATTTACTTTACTACATTCAGAAGGATCTCATGTGTAAATGTAAGTCATTTTTTGTTCAAAAAATCTGACTGCATTTTTTTCAATGCAGGTCTCCTTTGAAATACAACAACCTTAAATGCAGAGCAATCCTTTCATGGAAAAGACAACATCAGAAGGATTAAGCTGCGTTCACACTGGGCACGACGCGAGTGACAGCAGCGATAGGTTGCCATGTAATCCCTATGGAACGAGGTGTTGTGGCGCCAAGCCATGCAGTGCGACGCGATGGATGCGAATGAAGTGACGCGAGGGCAGTGATTTTCAGTGATTGGCACATTTGTGGCGTGATATTGCGTCACGTCGCGTCGCGTTGCCCTCCTCCCCAAATTGAAAAATCTGAGCTTTTCCATCTTGTCGCACCGCGATGACCAATCTGGGACTGAATATGTAGTGATGTGGAGATGTCTGGAGTTTGACTGAGTTGGATGAGAACATGTCCTGTCTCTGATAACCAGCCTGTGAGCAGGACTTATGTCCGTTTTGTCCTTTATTTCACAATTAGGACAGATTTTGGGGAAAGAGCGAGCTGCAGCCCCGCAGCAGGCATCGGAGTTTTTTTCACATGTGCGCGCGAGCGAATTGTCCATGAAGATCATTTTATTTATGAACTACACAGATGTATAATAAAACAAATGGTGACTGGTTTATAAACACAATTATGACAGAGTTTTTGGGTGAAGAGTGAGCAGCAGCCCTGCATCAGGCAGCGGAGTTTTTTTTTTAATTGTTTATGTCAAGGATTTTATATAGTTCATGCTCTTATTATCATTTATTTTCTTTAGTTTATGCTTATATTATTATTATTTATTTTCTTATAGTTTATGCTTATTATTTTTCCTCTTTGTGAGAAGAGGAGGTTTTAGAAAGAAAGACTTGTTGTCTGCATTCTTCATGATTGAGCAAACTATTTTTCATTTTACATAAGTGCCTTATCCTGCTGTGGGAGCCGCAAGGCTCATGTCGCAGGAATGGAAGGTTCCAGCAGTCACCTTGTCCCGATGTCTCCCTCTTGCAGACATGACTCATGTGTAACCTCTCCTGACTGTCCTTGTTTGTTTTTTCTCATGTTGAACTAAATAAAAGGCTGGGCCAGAGGAGGAGATTTTAGGAGAGCTTTGTGGCTGAGCACTTACAAGCTGCTTCATTGTTCTCCTCCTCTGCGCAGAGCAAAAAATATATATATTTGTCTCTCTCTGACTGGTTTCTTTTCAGTGTTTGTGCCTCTCATTTCTTTAAAAACAGGGTACAAACCCAACAGTTTTTTCTTGGCGCCCAACGTGGGGCGTCGACAGATCTTCTCGAGCGAACGGAGGGAGACACGTCGCAGACCGTGCATGGCCGATTCCACTAGAGGGATCGAAGGAAAGTCCTGAGGAGTGAATTCTCCGTCGGGCCGGTGACTATAGATGGCCACCTCCGCTCGCCGCAGTAGATTGACGACGCCTCCGAACCAAATGAGGGGCACAACAAATTAACATAAGTAATTACTGCCTGCCTGTGAGGAAAATATGTTGAGGAGGGGTTCAAGTCCCCATCCAGAATAAAGTGCGGGGGAGGGAGTTAGAGTCTCCGGTCCTGCCGGCACATTTGGTGGAGGGGTTAGAGTCCCCATCCGGAATAAAGTGCGGGGGAGGGAGTTAGAGTCTCCGGTCCTGCCGGCACAGGTGGCGGAGGGGTTCGAGTCCCCATCCGGCTGAGAAATACAGGAGGAGTAAGAATAAATTTCAGGAGAAGCAGTTAGAGAGACGCAAATTAATTGATATTGCAAAAGTGAAACTAAGTGTGTTTATGGTATGAATGAGAGAAAATTTCTGTTTTTGTTGTTTTGTTGTAAGGATTTTGTTGTGTTATTTATGTCTTGATATAAAATGATTTATTTATTTTTATTTATTTATTTTTTTAAGATGAGGGCTTGTCTGTAACTGCAATCATTGATGAAATCTGTAATTTATTTTGTATATGTGTGAGAGTTGGAGCAGTTGTGGGAGTGTGTGTGTGTGTGACAGTGTCGGACTGTATGTGTGGTATTCCTTAGTAATGATAAAAGAATGAGACTGTGAGTGACTGAAGCACGGACAGCTTGATATCCCATTTTATCAGGGGATAAAAGTGGAGCCGTTGTCTGCAAAGTAGGTCATTTTAAGTCCATACGCACCACACTCACATATTCCCGACGAGTCTGCAAAGAGGGGGATTCCAAGGAAGGTCCGCCCCACGGGGTAGAAGCTTGACCTGAACTTTGCAGAGTGAAGGGGAATAGGTGACCAACATGGGAAACACATGCACAGAAAATAAGCCCCTATTTCAGGGTGACGAAAAATACATGCACAAACGCAATCTGGAAAATCTGAAGTACATAATTAAATGAAAAAATAAATATGGCTTTTCAGGTAACTTGGTCATGCCATATTGTGAAGGTTTGGTGTTAAAGCTTACAGCAGCAGCAGCAAATAAAAAGGGTAACAGGAAAGCAAGAAAAGAAGGAGAAATAGAGTGTGCAAAAGTATGGTTCAGTGAAGCACGGATGAGAGTAGAGGCCATAAAGAAGAAAAAAGACGAGAAAGGAAAGTCAGAGAGGAAAGTAATGTTTGTAAAACCTGAAGATAATGAGACGGCCGTGAGAGGCCGTGATGTAAATCCACCCCTGCAGCCACAAAATCAGGCTGCAGTAAGACAAGCGGCACCAACAGTGGCTCCACCACTGGTAAAGGACCCGATTTTTGACCCTAATTATCCCCAGGGGAGTTCTGAAGGTCCGTCATATGACCCAATAAGCTCACTGTATCCAAATCCATTTTTGGATAATCAGAGGGTGGAATTTTCAACTGTATTGACCCCGCCTGCGGCAACAAATTCTTTAATGCCCGAAAAATTTTGAGATTAAGCCGCCTCTAAAATACGGTTTCAATATATCCCCAGATCACAGTTTTATTGCTCCAATGATCCAGGTCCCAAACCCAAATATAGCTCAAGGACAGCCGCCATTCCTTCATGTCTTCCGTCCATGGACACCAGAAGAGGCAGCAAAGACCGTGTCTGGCCTGCCAGACCCACAAGCTGATGTGGAAGAATGGGTAAAAGGAATAGAAGATATTATAAAAGCGTATAGGTTGAATGGCTGTGAAGTAGGACAGGCCGTACAATTGGCTCTGGGATGAAACTGGGTCCACGTGAGAGGGACATTTACAGGACGTGCTGCAGACGGCACGGTCCTGCCATACGGGAATGAGGAAGATCCGGCAGCGGCGTTACAGGCTCAAATAACCGATCTAATGACCAGAGTTAAAAACAAGTTTAAACAGAAAGCGGACTATGGTAAAATAAATGCGTGTAAACAAAAGGCAGATGAGGATGCGGATGATTATAATCAGCGTTTAGGGACAGTTTTCCGTGCAAACAGCGGTATACCGCATAGTGATGATCAAGCGGGAGCATATCAAAATCAGCTGAAACAAGCCCTCCTGAATGGTTTGAAGCCAGAAATTAGTGAATGGATCAGAAAGCACAATGTGACCACTGACTCGGATGATAGATTAAGTCCTGGAAATATGTACTTCTCTGTCATAGACATCAGTATAATGCATTTTTCTCAGTACCTGTTCATCCAGACTCTCAATTTTGGTTTGCTTTTACATTCAAAGGGAAAAGATATACATATACAAGACTCCCTCAAGGTTTTGCTGACAGTCCGACCATTTTTACACAAGCAATAAATTGTTGCTTATCTTCATTTACTCCACCAGAAGATTCACAAATCTTGGTGTATGTAGATGACATTTTGGTGGCAGGAAAGACAAAAGACAGCTGTACAAAATGTACTATGATGCTTTTGCAACATTTGGCAGAAACAGGAAGTAAAATTAAAAAGCAAAAGTTGCAGTTTGTGCAACCACAAGTGACTTATTTAGGCCATGTCCTATCAGCTGAGGGGAAACGAATACAAGACGATCGAAAGCACGCTATTCTCAAAGCGCCTAAACTGTTAACAAAAAAGGAAATGATGACTTTCTTAGGTATCTGTAATTATTGCAGAGCCTGGATTCCATGTTATGCAGAGAAGGTGCAGAAATTGCAGGATTTAATACATTCTATACCAATGGCTATGAGTGACAAAATATAATGGAATAAAGAAGCTGAAGAACAGTTTACAGCTCTTAAACAAGAACTTGTGAGTTCCACAGTATTATCTCTGCCCAATTATGCCAAGCCATTCACTCTCATGGTGGACACAAAACAGGGATTCATGTGTGCAGTCTTGCTACAACAACATGGTAATAAAAATAAACCAGTTGGCTATTATTCCAAACATTTGGATACATTCTTATTGTCTGCTAGACAGTTAGCTTATACAGCAATGCTATTGTCTCAGCCATATATTACCATTGAAAGATGCAACACCTTGAATCCCGCCACAATCCTACCTACTGAGACAGATGGTGAACCGCACGATTGTTTGGCAGACACACAGAAACAACAATTACCTCGACTTTGTAGCTGAGCACTTACAAGCTGCGTCATTGTTCTCCTCCTCTGCGCAGAGCAAAATATATATATATTTGTCTCTCTCTGACTGGTTTCTTTTCAGTGTTTGTGCCTCTCATTTCTTTAAAAACAGGGTGCAAACCCATCAGTTTTCATGTGTGCACGTGAACGGGACAGGACGTCCTCAAACTGGGTCCTGCAGAGGCAGAAGGACCGCTGAAAGCGGCCGTCATCCAGACGCAGCTACTGCAGCAAATAACGATACTCCCCGAATTGGGAACGTCTCATGACGTTTGTGAGCTTTCCACAACAACTCGCTCCGTGTGATCAAGGTCCGTCATGTTAACTTGACTGACAACCGGAGCCGAATGGAAGCTCCTCTTATTTGATGATGCACTGGGGCGAATTTTTGCAGTGAAAGCAGAGTGACACACCGGGCGATGGTGGCGCATCCGTCGTGTGGCGTCTGGTCGCACCCGGTGTGAACGCGGCATTAGTTTTAATTGTAAACTAAACTAAAACACATTGTTGCTCAAAATTAAAAATAATCTGTGACATTAGAAGGCTGCAAAGTTTTCTTCACAACACATTCACGAGGAACAGTCAGAACACATACAATTGTCTTTGCAGAATTGACAACATCTACACAGCACTCGTCCTCTAGGCACACCAAGATCCAGATACTGGAGAAGTTTCTCCCTCAGACAACCGTTGTACTCACAGTAGTCTCTCATGGTCTGCTGCAGACCAGGTTGTCTGAAACAAATGTCAGTCTGGTTATAGTAGAGTATAGTCTTGGAATGCTTTCCATCCCTTCCTGCTCTCCCGGTTTTCTGGAGGTACTTTTCCACAGAGGTTGGATTTTTGAAGTGGATCCAACTTGAATCACCTTTGCCAAGTTCAGAGATGATGTGGTTCTTCATCAGTTCAGTGTACTTGTTGTGGTACATTGCAAATATACGATTTTCGGGACAAATAGGTCCAATGTACTGTTGTCACCGAAAGCTTGATTAAGGTAATTGTTCACATACCTCATAACATCAAGTTCACAGTACATGATAGTCAACGGATAATCCAGTTTCTTGTCCTTCATTTCTGTGTATATCTCATGAAGGATCTCATCTAGGTCATTCTCCTGCTAGCTAGAGGGTGATCTTTCCTTCTTCCAATACATGATATTGCCTCTGTCCGGATGGGCAATGACAATGTATGGGTCCTCAGTCCAAGATCAGCTGTCAGATTGCTCTGAGTAGAAGGTGATGCTTGCGCACTGAAAACACACAACTACTCAGCTGCCACCGAGTTCAAAGACATCATTAAAAAAGGCCAAAATTACCATGAAATTCATGTCAATAATGAGTGTACGTAAACCTGCGACCACAACTGCATGCATCACACAGACATTTGAGGTTCACATTTTTCCGCTTCAGTTTCTTCTCACATTAGTTGATGGCTGGTATTATCAGACCCCTCTTCTGCTCTCTTATTGAAACCACAGGAAGCACTTATATGCTTGATGGTTTTTGTGCTCTTTCATTTGCAAACAAGCAGCATCTGCCCACAGGATTAAAGTTCACACAGACCGATTTACTAGATGATGAAAATGACACCACATTTGACTCTTAGCAGAATGATGACCAATTCTGTGATCTGCTGTCTTCTATATGGTAAGCATGTTTGTAAAATGCATCTGTTACTTTATTCATAAAGTGCCTTAACTGTTGCTCGTATGCTTTCGTTTTGACAGCTAGTTGGACTGTTGCTGCAAAACTTACCGTGGAGAGCTTTGAAGGGGAAGACATCTCCTTTCAGTGTACCCATGTAAATGCACAGAATAATCGCAAATACCTCTGCAAAGACCCGTGCACACACCCTGACCACATACAGATTATTGTAAACCCAGGTGAAAGAGAAACAGCAGGAAAGATAACTTTAGTGGACTTGTGGAATGGAGCCTTCACTGTGACCTTCTCTCAACTCCATCGGTCAGACTCAGGGAGGTACTGGTGTGGTGTGGAGAGAACTGGTTTTGATACATTCCACGAGGTATACCTTGTCGTGAAGGAAAGTAAGTACATGATGTTTCTGCTTTTAAATTGAGTCCATCTTTACAAAGTACTTCAATGAATGTATTATTTCATTCAGCCATTGTAGAACACACAACTTTGGGTGCAGAAGATTCTTCAAAATGGGCATCCCACACTGATTCTACAGTAACACAACACATACCTTTAACGGAAAGTGGCACAACATGTTTAGAAGGTAGGATGGAAAGATCATCAAAATATTCTTCACCCAAATGTTAAATGTGAAATTCACAGATTTCTGTGTATTATCTGCAGGTGATGGAGAACTGACCATCAGCAGCACATGTGAGTTTGTAATCACTTGACCATGTTCACCATTTTTGAATGCTTCACGTTTCTTCTTTTTTGCACCATTCTCCATAGATCCTACAGATGACTGTTCTAGTAGCTCAGTAGTTTCTGACATACTCAAAGCAGCCAAACAAAAGTTAACCGTTGTTTCCATTTTGATGCAAGGGTTGATCCTCTAGACTAAACTACATCTCCATTCCTGATACCTTAAGTTTATGGCACATGATTGATTGACTAGATATTTGGTTTAATAAGCAGTGGAGTGGTGAATGTAGTTCAATTTCAATTTATTTCATTTATATAGAGCCAAATCACAACAAAGTTGCCTCAAGGCACTTCACACAAGTAAGGTCTAACCTTACCAACCCTCAGAGTAAGCACACAGGTGACAGTGGTAAGGAAAAACTTTCTGATGATTTGAGGAAGAAACCTCAAGCAGACCATACTCCAAGGGGTGATCCTCTGCTTGGGCCATGCTACCAACACAACTGACAGTACGAATATACAGGAAATTTGTATAATGGTGTATAATGAATATCTGGGTAATGACTGTAGAGAGAAGACTTAGACATAAAGACTGCAATGGAGTAGGACCAGCTCCTTTTTAAGCCAATCAGAGGAACAGCTCATGCAATGTTCACATTGAGATGGATGGAAAAGAAGTAGAGAGAAAAATAGAAAGTCTCAAATAATGTCTTAATCTGAGAAAGCTAAACATATGATTCTGCGTCAAGAGGTTTGGAGATACATGAGGGAGAGTAGAGGTGCATCTCAAAAAATATAACATCCTGAAAAACATACAAATGAGATGCTTCAAGCATTTTTAATATTAGAATATACAGTAGTGTTCAGAATAATAGTAGTGCTATGTGACTAAAAAGATTAATCCAGGTTTTGAGTATATTTCTTATTGTTACATGGTAAACAAGGTACCAGTAGATTAAGTAGATTCTCACACTTCCAACAAGACCAAGCATTCATGATATGCACACTCTTAAGGCTGTGAAATTGGGCTATTAGTAAAAAAAAAAGTAGAAAAGGGGGTGTTCACAATAATAGTAGCATCTGCTGTTGACGCTACAAACTCAAAACTATTATGTTCAAACTGCTTTTTTAGCAATCCTGTGAATCACTAAACTAGTATTTAGTTGTATAACCACAGTTTTTCATGATTTCTTCACATCTGCAAGGCATTAATTTTGTTGGTTTGGAACCAAGAATTTGCTTGTTTACTAGTGTGCTTTGGGTCATTGTCTTGTTGAAACACCCATTTCAAGGGCATGTCCTCTTCAGCATAAGGCAACATGACCTCTTCAAGTATTTTGACATATCCAAACTGATCCATGATACCCGGTATGCGATATATAGGCCCAACACCATAGTAGGAGAAACATGCCCATATCATGACGCTTGCACCACCATGCTTCACTGTGGCTTGAATTCAGAGTTTGGGGGTCATCTCACAAACTGTCTGCGGTCCTTGGACCCAAAAAGAACAATTTTACTCTCATCAGTCTACATTATATTCCTCCATTTCTCTTTAGGTTGATATGTTCTTTGGCAAATTGTAACCTCTTCTGCACGTCTTTTCAAGGATTCAAGGATTCAAAAGAATTTTATTGTCATATGCACAAAAGAACATGTTCCCTGCACAATGAAATGTGTCTACTGCATTTAACCCATCCTAATTGCCAGTAGGAGCAGAAGTCGCCATTAGGTGCCCGGGGACCAGCTCCAGATATACATCCCTGCCTTGGTCAACAGCAGGGCTGAGCAAATAAAGACCGACCCATAACAAACGACACACAACACACAACACACATAGGCCGGCCCGGTACATAAACACATATTAAAAAAGCACACACGAGGGGAAAAGGAGAAAAAAAAACCCTCATAGCCGCTGCGTTACACAGCAGTAATGAGGAAAAAAACCCCCATCAGCACAGAAAAACAATAATCACACAGACAAACAAAGACGCAGGACGACAACCGAGATTTGAAGGTCCAGTTCATCAGAACACTCCGGAGGCAGCCTATTAGGCGCTGTCAACGGCCTTGTCCGACAATCCTGGAGGGGAGGGGCTCAGCCCTGAGCAGTCCACTGTCCACAGTCAACGTCAGAGTTGGAGAAGCTGAGGGGAGGGGGATGACCAGGGAGCGAGGCTTAAGTGTTGATCTTCTTGAGGAGGTTTTTTATCACAGCGGCCTTGGAGTGCAGCTGTGTTTTGGGGAGGCCAAATGAATATCCAGATTAGCAGACGCCTGAAAGGTTCCACAGTTCTGAGAACAGAGTGGCTCTCAATGCATCTGAATGTAGAATGTGGTCTTTACAGACGGTCAAAGCGGGTTTCCAGAGCTGCAATCCTGCCCGAGATGTTTTCCAGCGTGCGGTTAACACCCGCCGACTGTGCAGCCACTGCCTTCCCAATCGAATCAATCATGTAGGGCAGTCTGGACGGTCCAATCAAAGCTGCCTCCACTTTCTTGATTTTCCGGTAAACCAGCGCCATGCCCGCTCCACACAGCAGAAAGCCGGTCACCACCAAGCCAAATATATACACATCTTCGACGTCCTCCACAGAAAGCATGTAAAGGCACATGACCTGCCATCTCCTCCACGAGTCCATCACGTAACCCATCACATGCGTCCCAGCAGGACAGGTCGGGTCCTCCGCCCCTGAATGTCTTGTAGAAAAAATAGTGTCAATTGCTTTCAAAGACCACTTTAACAGATCCATTTTTGTCGTTTTCCAGAAGAGCAAAGCTGCAGCCTCACAGACAACATGCCACAGAAGCAGGAAAGATAAGGAGGGAGAAAGAAGAGAAAAGTGCGTCCGTCTCCGCTGAGTGCAAGCTGGCAAAAAAAACCAAACTTTTATTTAACAGAGGGACTTTGTGGGGGATTCTTGCAAATAAATTAGCTTCACACAGATGTCTTCTAACTGTCACAGCACTTACAGGTAACTCCAGACTGTCTTTGATCATCCTGGAGCTGATCAATGGGTGAGCCTTTGCCATTCTGGTTATTCTTCTGTCCATTTTGATGGTTGTTTTCCATTTTCTTCCACGCGTCTCTGGTTTTTTTGTCCATTTTAAAGCATTGGCGATCACTGTAGATGAACAGCCTATAATTTTTTGCACCTGTGTATTAGTTTCCCCTCTCCAATCAACTTTTTAATCAAACTACGCTGTTCTTCTGCACAATGTCTTGAACGTCCCATTTTCCTCAGGCTTTCAAAGAGAAAAGCATGTTCAACAGGTGCTGGCTTCATCCTTAAATAGGGGACACCTGGTTCACACCCGTTTGTTCCACAAAATTGACTAACTCACTGACTGAATGCCACACTACTATTATTGTGAACACCCCCTTTTCTACTTTTTTTTAATAATAGCCCAATTTCATAGCCTTAAGAGTGTGCATATCATGAATGCTTGGTCTTGTTGGATTTGTGAGAATCTACTGAATCTACTGGTACCTTGTTTCAATAAGTAACAATAAGAAATATACTCAAAACCTGGATTAAACTTTTTAGTCACATAGCACTACTATTATTCTGAACACTACTGTATATCTATGTATAGATTAAGGCTCTGGAAGGCACAGGAAAAGGATACTCAATTCAGATCCCCGTCCTGTCAGAAAATCGCTCAGGACCCTTGGCCAAGGTCCTTAATCCTTAAATTGCTTTCATTGTGTAGTGAGCGCCTTGCATGGCATCACCCTGACATTAGTGTGTGTGAGTGAGAGAGGGACAATAGTTACTGTAAAGTGCTTTGACCATGACAGCACTATATACAGTGGCTTGCAAAAGTATTCAGCCCCTTGGTAATAAAAATCAGTAGGAGCAAGACTGAGTAAAAGTGTGTGAACGAGAGGGCACCCAGTGGGAAAGTGCACAAGGAATAGAGGTGGTTAAGGAAGATGAGTTTAAATACTTGGGGTCAACTGTCCAAAGTAATGGGGAGTGGGGCAGAGAGGTGAAGAAGAGAGTGCTGGCAGGGTGGAGTGGGTGAAGAAAGGTGGCAGGAGTGATTTGTGACAGAAGAATATCAGCAAGAGTGAAGGGGAAAGTCTACACTTTAATTTACTTTGGGAGAAATAAGGATGGACAGGATTAGGAATGACCATATCAGATGTACAGCTCAGGTGTGACAGTTTGGAGACGAAGTCAGAGAGGCAATTGAGATGTTTGGACATGTACAGAGGAGGGACCCAGGGTATATAGGGAGAAGGATGCTGAGGATGGAGCCACCAGGCAGGAGGAGAAGAGGGGGTTTATGGATGTGCTGAGGGAGCACATGCAGGTGGTTGGTGTGACAGAGGAAGATACAGAGGACAGGGTGAGATGGAAAGGACTGATCTGCTGTTGCAACCTCTAACAGGAGCAGCTAGAAGAAGAAGCAGCAGATGTATCATATTCAGAAGCTTGTGTATCATTACACCCTGAGTACTGAATGTGTTTGAATATGGAGGATCACTGGTATCTGAAGATACCTACCAGAAATAATCCACAAAGAGCACAATGGATAAAACAAATTGACAAATGTTTTCAGAATATTGTGCAAACAAAAATTAAGTCAAGAGTTAAAGGTTGTTTATGAGACAGTCATAAAAATCAGCAGAGTTACACAAGTGAACAGAATAAGCAATGAGAGAAACAGAATCACACAGGAAACTCAAGTGAGATGGTTTTAACAGGAAATAAAAATAGACAGTGGACATTCTCAGTATTCATTCTATTGGCTAGTTTAAGGTTTTTCAGACTAATAAGTAACAGTTGTGTGGATGTCATATTAATAGCTAACTGTTCATATTTCAAATATCAAATTTCAAATAAGTTCTTGATATTTTAATTCTTCTTTTTCCTACATTTCAGGTCATTAGTTAGCAGATACTTGCTCTGTCGAGTATTTGCCAAGTTTCTAAATGACAACTTGTACATGAGATGTTGAAGGAATCACATGCACCCAGACAAGAAACTGCTTCAATTATCCTGAATAGTTTTATAGGAGACCACATACAGAAAGTGCTGTACTTCACCACATTTTAATGTTAATACCCTCAGTCTTCACTTTCAGCTCATTATTTGTTGATCTGCAATTATTTAGACAATCATACTGGCTGACCTGTCAACTTCAACAATTTCTATTATATGTCTCTTGTGATTGGTCAGATGCTCTGTTTTTCATGACTGGTGGGACTGTTGCCATGATTACTGTCACAGTGCTGCTGGCTATATACTTCAGGAAGTGGAGGAAAAACCCAAAACCACAAGCTATTTCCAACAACATATACCTCGTGACATCCGCTGAAAGAAAGGTATGTGTGTGAGACAAGGAAATAGATTCTTATAGCAGCATGATGCCCTCATAAGGAAAGATTTAGTCAACTATTAAATGACAGTCAGAACATTCATCTTCCCTTCCTGATTACAGCATAAGTTGTTTGTAGTGATATTACAGATGTCCCATGATCCTTTTTTGACAAATGTGCCATTGTTGTCACCTGCCCAAACTATGTACGTATTGTGGGTGCAAATAAAAATAGGATATACTTATTCCTTAATCTCCTGCTTTTATTAACCTGTATGTGGTACTCAGTACAACTGCTTTCCACTGTAAAAAATGTTCAGATCTGTTGCAAATATAGACTGTCCTGGACAAAGCCATTGGTTTTCTATGGACACCCTGGAGAGCTGAAATGAAGCAGTGTCTGGGCTGTTGTGTTCACCATGTTCACAGCGGCTCGATGATGAGCTCATTAATGCATAAAGGGGTTAAGTGTGGGTGGCTACATGTGTAACAAAAGACGCCTGAGCACAACCCTCTCTTAGGTTCCAAGCCACCTACCTGGTTTTGGGTGTTCATTAAATCATATTTTTGGGGACTGCGTGGTAGTTCTAATGGTTTACTTTGTTGTGGACAAACTTACGAGCCAGGTATTTTCTCAGCAATTGTGCATTAAGTGGACCTGACAGGTGATAAGCTACCGACAGCTGCTGAAAGTGCTAACACTGTTTGTATACAACATTAAATCTGAGGAGAGTTTTGCTTGGCTTGACTGCTGCAACAAAGACATCTTAGATGATCTGTTTGGACGTTTCACCGCATAACAAGCCGTATTATTCCTCTCTCTCTCACACACACACACACACACACACACACACACACACACACACACACACACACACACACACACACACACACACACACACACACACACACACACACACACACACACACACACACACACACACACACATACACTCATCTTCATGACTTAGCGGGGTGCTAAATGCAGTCTTCCAGTCATCATCTTTCTTGACTTAGACCAGATGGTAGGTGATATGCAGGTCCAATTTGGTAAAAATAGCTGCCCCGGGCAGGGAGTTGAATGCCGAATCGGGTGGAGCAGGTACTGGTAACAGACCATGATGGCATTCAAACCCTACAAATTGATGCACGGGTGCAGGATCCTGTCCTTCTTGCATACAAAGAAGAAGGCTGCCCCCAGGGTTGAGGATGAGGGATGAATGAGGCCCGCGAGTAGAGTGTTTGATGTACTGCTCCATCGATTCCCTTGCTGGATGCGACAGGTTGTATAACCGACTGGAGGGAAGGCAGGCACCTGGAAGTATAACCCCAATTCCAATGAAGTTGGGACATTGTGCAAAATGTAAATAAAAACAGAATACAATGATTTGCAAATCCTCTTCAACCTATATTCAATTGAATACACCACAAAGACAAGATATTTGATGTTCAAACTGATAAACTTTATTGTTTTGTGCAAATATTTACTCATTCTCAAATGGATGCCTGCAACATGTTTCAAAAAAGCTGGGACAGAGTGGTATATTTACCAGTGTGTTATATCACCTTTCCTTCTAACAACAATCAATAAGTGAAGAGAACTGAGGACACTCATTGTTGAAGCTTTGTAGGTGGAATTCTTTCCCATCCTTGCTTGATGTACGACTTGTAATTCATTATTATCAGGTTGTCCTAAAAGTTCCCTGAAAAGCCTTCAGTTAATTCAAAATGCTGCAGCCAGAGTACTGACAGGGACTGGAAGGAGAGAGCATATTTCACCCATATTGGCTTCTCTTCATTGGCTCCCTGTTAATTCCAGAATAGAATTTAAAATTCTTCTTCTTACTTATAAGGTTTTGAATAATCAGGTAATAATCAGATAATAATCTTATCTTAGGGACCTCATAGTACCATATCACCCCAATAGAGCGCTTCGCTCTCAGACTGCAGGCTTACTTGTAGTTCCTAGGGTTTGTAAGAGTAGAATGGGAGGCAGAGCCTTCAGCTTTCAGGCTCCTCTCCTGTGGAACCAGCTCCCAATTCAGATAAGGGAGACAGACACCCTCTCTACTTTTAAGATTAAGCTTAAAACTTTTCTTTTTGAAAAAGCTTATAGTTAGGGCTGGATCAGGTGACCTTGAACCATCCCTTAGTTATGCTGCTATAGACTTAGACTGCTGGGGGGTTTCCCATGATGCACCCAGTGTTTCTTTTTATTCACCTCTTTTTGCTCTGTATGCACCACTCTGCTTTTAATCATTAGTGATTGATCTCTGCTCCCCTCCACAGCATGTCTTTTTCCTGATTTTCTCCCCTCAGCCCCAATTTTTCCCAGCAGAAGACTGCCCCTCCCTGAGCCTGGTTCTGCTGGAGGTTTCTTCCTGTTAAAAGAGAGTTTTCCTTCCCACTGTCACCAAGTGCTTGCTCATAGGGGGTCGTTTTGACCGTTGGGGTTTTTCTGTAATTATTGTATGGCTTTTGCCTTACAATATAAAGCGCCTTGGGGCGACTGTTTGTTGTGATTTGGCGCTATATAAATAAAATTGATTTGATTTGATTTGACTTCAGTTGTTCAAAAGTCTGGAGCAGGGGTGGCCAAGTTCAGTCCTCGAGAGCCACATTCCTGACACTCTTAGTTGTCTCCCTGCTCCAACACACCTGAATCCAATGAAAGACTTGTTAGCATACTTTTAATGAGCCTTTCATTGGATTCAGGTGTGTTGGAGCAGGGAGACAACTAAGAGTGTCAGGAATGTGGCTCTCGAGGACCGAACTTGGCCACCCCTGGTCTGGAGTCTCTGTTGTAGTATTTTGCGCTTCATAATGCGCCACACATTTTCAGTGGGCAACAGCGAGTGTGATGATTTTGTCCGGAGGACACGATGTCCATGGTTTCCAAAAACAATTTGAAATGTGGAGTCATCAGACCACAGTACACTTTTCCACTTTGCGTCTGTCCATTTCAAATGAGCTCGGGCCCAGAGAAGGCAGCAGCATTTCTGGATGTTGTTGATGTATGGCTTTCACTTTGCATGGTAGCGTTTTAGATGTAGCGACGAACTGTATTAAACTGACAATGGTTTTCTGAAGTGCTCCTCAGCCCACGCGATAAGATCCTTTACACAGTGATGTCGGTTTTTAATGCAGTGCCGCCTGAGGGATTGAAGGTCACGGGCATTCAATGTTGGTTTTTGGCCTTGCCGCTTACGTGTAGAAAGTTCTCCAGATTCTCTGACTTTTCTGATTATATTATGGGCTGTAGATGATGGAATCCCTAAATTCCTTGCAATTGAATGTTGAGAAACATTGTTCTTAAACTGCTGGACTATTTGTTCACGCAGTTGTTCACAAAGTGGTGATCCTTGCCCCATCTTTGCTTGCTGAGATTTTTGGGGATGCTCCTTTCATACCCAGTCATGACACTCACCTGTTTCCAATTAACCTGTTCACCTGTGGAATGTTCCAAACAAGTGTTCTTTGAGCATTCATCAACTTTCCCAGTCTTTTCTTGCCACTGTCCCAGGTTTTTTTGAAATGTGTTACAGGCATACATTTCAAAATGAGCAAATATTTGCACAAAAACAAAAAGTCTATCCGTTTGAATATTAAATATCTTGTTTTTGTTGTGTATTCAATTGAATATAGGTTGAAGAGGATTTGCAAATCATTGTATTCTGTTTTTATTTACATTTCACACAACGTCCCAACTTCATTGGAATCGGGGTTGTAAATCAATGGAGCAGTCATACGGTCTGTTGAGTGGAATGCTCAATCTTTACTAAAGACTTTTCTTAAATCGTGATAACAATCAGGGATGGTGGTGAGATCAGGTGGAGAAATCACGGACTCTCTCGCACCTTGACTGGGAAGCACGTCACCTGTGGGGGCAGGCTTCATTCCACTGGGTGATTGTACCAGACTGCCAATCAATATCTGAATTGTGGAGGGTGAGCACTGAGTGCCCCAACACCAATGAAGATGAGGAGGGATGAATAAAACACTGAATGGTCTGCCAGTGTTTACCTGACACCACTAACGTGACAGGTTCACTCTGGTGTTTTATAATAGGGAGTCTCGTGCCGTCAAGAGCATGAACGGCGATTGGTGTGCTGAGCTCCACCACCAGGATGTGAGCTTTGGTGACCACCCTGGTGTCCAGAAAGTTACCCTCAGCCCCAGAATCGATGAGTGCCAGTACAGAAACAGAATGATGCTGAGATTGGACAGTGGCTGGGATTTGGGTGCGCACTGAAATTGATTTGGCTCACAAAACAAACTCAAACCCTGACAAAATTTCAGTGAGCATGTTCAGTACTTTCCCAGTGTCACTACATATATTACATTTCAAAAAAATCTTTATTTTGTCATTATAGGGTGTTGTGAGTAGAATTTTGAGGCAAAATACATGAATTTACTCCATTTTACAATAAGGCTGTAACATAACAAGATGTGAAAAGAGTGAAGTGCTGTGAATACTTTGTGTGCGTGTACATATATATATATATATATATATATATATATATATATATATATATATATATATATATATATATATATATATATATATATATACATACACACACACATAGATAGATAGAATAATTTATATATAAAGATGATATCAGTGTTTTGGGCTCAGTCTGTCATGTCCTTGGCATGAAAATCATATGTGTATGCAGAGGAAAAAAGTACATACAGGAGACCTGAGAGTGCGTGAATCCAAATTGCAATCAATACTAAAAGGAGGCTGAATATTGTTGGAAGGCGTCTGTTTTAAACAGAGAGCCTGGTTGGCAATGCCAGTTCGTCACCACCTTATACATTCTTCGGTAACACTTTATATTAACTGCGCGCTATAAAGCACTTAGTAAAGCATTTATAAAGTGTAAGTAAATGCTTAAGTAACTACTTGTAAAACACTTACAAAGCTTTCTTTTATATTAGCTACTCATTGGTAAGAACATAAATAAATGGCTTAAAAATTATTAATAACAAAATATGTAATATCTTCATAAAAAATTTACAAATGATTTTTTAATTCTCAATAAACCATTTAAGAAAAGCTGATCATTAATAGTTCATCATTTACAAATGTAAAATCAGACACTATTCATTAGTGATAAAAAATATTTTACAAATCATATTTTTATTTTTCCTCACAAATTAAGCCTTTACTAAGCATTAATAAACCATTAGTTGATGCTCACTGTATCAGTTATAACATTTGTAAAGATTGCATTAACTACGTATCCTTTAATCTTCAATACTTTCTGTATCATTTGTTAATAATGTACAAAGCTAAAGTTTCTTTCCCCATCACTATTAAGTATGCAGTTTTAAAGACTTTATCTATGTACGAATTTGTTTTATAACTCATTTGTATATGCTTAATATATATTTTAATCACAATATCAAACAGCTGACCCATTCACTTTTATATGTCCATTTATAAATGCTTATCAACACATTAATAAACTTAAAAATACTATTATAAAGCCTTTACAAGCTCTTAGTAAAGTATTTCGTGTGAGCTTAAGTAACGTGAAGGTTAAATTTGTTTTATAACTCATTTGTATATGCTTAATATATATCTTAATCACAAACAGTTGACCAATTCACTTTTATATGTCCATTTATAAATGCTTATCAACATGTTAGTAAACTTAAAAATACTATTATAAAACCTTTACAAGCTGTTAGTAAAGTATTTCATGCAAGCTTAACTAAAGTGAAGGTTAAAACTGCAATATAACTCATTTGTAGATGCTGTTTATGTGTTACGCAGTCACCAACAGTTGACCAATTCACTTTTATATATCCATTCTTTTTTTTCTCATCAACGCATATTTTGTTTTGAGAAATTGGTACGGTGGTATTATTAAACGAGGATTGCGGGTTCATTCGTTGCGAAATGTTAAAAGTGTTCGGTTAGGTGGTGGTGTCAATTTGCGAGTAATTGCGCCACTATTAGTTGCTAACTGATAGCTAAACGTGGGTTCAGAATGGGTCGCCATTAGCCGCTAAGCGATAGCGGCTAATCGGCTAACTGGTATTAAAAAAACTAAGGAGGTTTTACTTCCGACAATATAAATTCATATCGATCAAGCAGGTGGCCTCTTGGACAGAAACAAAGTGTCCGCTTGATGATTTTCAACCTTAGAATATGTTAAACAGTTAGATTTGGTATGACAACTGTTAGGCAATGCAGCTTTAGCCTAGCTATCGCTAACACTTATGAGCATAGCCGATTAACCATCATGTCCACTGGAAGAATGCCAGTGATTAAGCAACATTAGTCCATACGGTCCGAAAAATGGTTAAAACCAGGTTTTATTTTAATCTTTCCCCTCGGACGTTCGACAACAATGAGAACAGAAACAGGAAGTGTCGTAGGACATCTTCCTCGCCATGTGTTGAACAATTGTGTGAGCTGCTGCCATCTGTCGGTGATATACTATCATTTGTACTTGGTGTTGCAGCCATTTGTCAGTGAGGTAAATAAAATCACATCTTATTTGGTTTGAAAAAAATAGGTTTACGAGTATATTCCTAGAAATGACTGGGTGCTTAAAATTAAGAAAATTAATTAATAAAACATAAAATAAATAAATGATTGGGTGCTAAACAATAAAATTAAGAAATTGAATAATATAAAATCAATCAATCAATTTCAATCAATTTTATTTATATAGCACCAAATCACAACAAACAGTTGCCCCAAGGTGCTTTATATTGTAAGGCAAGGCCATACAATAATTACGTAAAAACCCCAACGGTCAAAACGACCCCCTGTGAGCAAGCACTTGGCGACAGTGGGAAGGAAAAACTCCCTTTAACAGGAAGAAACCTCCAGCAGAACCAGGCTCAGGGAGGGGCAGTCTTCTGCTGGGTCTGGTTGGGGCTGAGGGAGAGAACCAGGAAAAAGACATGCTGTGGAGGGGAGCAGAGATCAATCACTAATGATTAAATTCAGAGTGGTGCATACAGAGCAAAAAGAGAAAGAAACACTCAGTGCATCATGGGAACCCCCCAGCAGTCTAAGTCTATAGCAGCATAACTAAGGGATGGTTCAGGGTCACCTGATCCAGCCCTAACTATAAGCTTTAGCAAAAAGGAAAGTTTTAAGCCTAATCTTAAAAGTAGAGAGGGTGTCTGTCTCACTGATCTGAATTGGGAGCTGGTTCCACAGATAAAATAAAAATAAGGACTAATAAATAAATAAATAAATAAATAAATAAATAATAAAAAAGATGGCACTGGGAAAACACTCTAAAAAGGAAAAGAGATAAAAAGGAAAAGAGGAAAGAATTCGAGAGCAGGTAGCAGCTAAAAGAACAAGAGGAATGTGATGAACAAATAATAGGTGCAGAGAGAAATCATTATTGTGGGATTCTTAAATGGTTTATAGAGAATTAAAAATAATTTATAAATGTTTTATAAAGAATTACATATTTTGTCATTAATAATTATTAAGCCATCTATTTATGTTCTTACCAATGAGTAGCTAATAAAAAAGAATGCTTAATAATTTGTGAGGAAAAAAATGTAAAGACAATAAAAATATGATTTGTAAAGTATTTTTTATCACTAATGAATAGTGCTAATAAATGCTTTACTAATGCTTTATAGCGTGCAGTTAATAAAGTGTTACACATTCTTCTTATTCACACTATTGGTCAGAGCTGACAAATGAGGCCGGGTCCGAAAGTTAACACCATACAATGCTCTTGGGTCATGCGGCATCATATACAAAGAGGATCTGTAGATATCAAATGAAGAGGGGTTTTTCAAACATCGGTCATTACACATTTATTTTTTGTTCTCCAGAACTGGTGCATCAAATTAGTAAAAGCTCAACTGAGTATCAGCAATAAATGTGTTCTATCAGAAAATTGAATTAGCAGTCGTTTTGTCAATCAGTAAAGTCAACAATCAAAAATATCATTGGTGAAACAGTTTTTCTTTCCAGTTCATATTCACCACTAAGTTGTGCTTGTCAAGAGAAATTGCTGTCCTGTCAGTCCTTTTGTTCATTCATATGGCAAAACCTTGCATGTCCTGATACTCAAGAACTGTAAAACTCAAAATTTTATACAATAATACTGTGAAGTCAATGCTCTGCCTGACAAAAAATCATGCATTTCTGAATTCCTTTTTTACTGAAACTGAAATGCTGGATGGGACGGTAAGATACAAATGTAAGATTCAGAAGTCAGCATTACAGAGTTTGTCATTCCAGGCAGGGTTCAGTACACAAAAATGATGGGCCAATATAAACAATGGTAGTCAAAGCATTAGGTAGAGACACAACCCAAAATCAGGCAGACAGGTCGAAAACACAGGTAAGCAATAACTGGACAGGATACTATGAAGGTAAATGCTTGAATGTGGCACAAGGCACAACTATCTTGCAACAGGATGAGGGAAAAGGTGTGACTAATATAGGAGGAGTGATAATGAAGAAATACAACACAGGTGTGTGAGGAAAGGTCTGGAGAGGGTGTGGTAAGTAGGACAGGTAGGAGACACCCAGCGTCAAACACCAGGCACCTAGGCAAGAAAAATCCCTCCTAAAAAACCCAAGTACCAAAAATAACAACAGCAATAACAAATATACCCAAATGAACCTGCAGAACCCTGGGCAGTCTGAGATGAACAGACACTGGATTAATCACCTTGATGATGGACAGGGACCCACAAATCTGGGAGCGAGTTGACAAACAATCCCTTGAAGCGGCAGGTCCCTAGTCTACAACCACACCCGGTGTGTAGGATGGAGCAAGAGCACAGCAGCAATCTCCTGCGGTCTTGTAGGTGGAAGAGGTCTTTAATAGAGCTTGCCGGGGCCCAAAACCAGATCCTCTTGCTGCGCAGGATAAGGGCTAGGGCAGATGGAACAGCAGAAGTCAAGTCTGTGGGTGGAAACAAAGGGGGTTTGATAGCTGTGCACCACATGAAACAGTGAATAACCAGTAGCTGAGGAGGGAAGCAAGTTATGTGCTAGTTCCACCCAATGAAGCTACGCCTGGGAGTCTGCATATTGTGTCCAGCCTCTGTCAGTGTCTCGCTTCCTCTCAGCCTGACACTCTCATACTCATCAGCTTCAACTACAGACTAAGCCACAGACTACAGTTCCTCCTACAGGATTTTAAACAGTCATGGGCAGTGCAATTTTTACATTGTAAATAACATGTCTATTGTTGTCTCTTGCACCTTATTGTGCTTATATTTTACTTATTTAATTTTTTATATTTAATCATTGCTGCCCCTGACTGGTTGTCACTAATGAAGTTTCGTTGTTTATTGCAATCTTGACCTTGTCCTCAATACCCCAAGTAAACCTGAACAAAGCATTCAGAGGGCAGGACTGTCTGAGGCTTTGTACAGTAATTTTCTGGTTCAAATTAATGTGACAGAGAATCCGGCTTGCCATTCTCGGAATCTGGTCTGTAGGAAAGTGTGAAGTTAAACTGGCTAAAAAAAATTAACTAACAACCTTGCCTGGCGTTAAGTATCTTAGGCATGCGCAAACACTAATTTTTATGGTTGGTCCAAAGGAGAAAAGGTAACTGTGCCCCTTCAAGCCAATGACACCAGTCCTCCAAGGCCATCTTAATGGCCTACAGTTCACGATCACCTATGCTGTAGTTTCACTCAGCTGGGGATAACTTTTTCAATAGAAAAGCACAGGGATGTAACTGATTAACTGAGGTATGGTTTTGAGAAAGAACTGCCCCCAGACCAATGGCCGAGGTGTCAACTTAGACCACAAACTGCCAGCCTGGGTCAGGGAGGAGAAGCACTGGGCCAGGCATAAATTGCTTCTTTAGCTCCCGAAATGCTTCCTCACCATCATGAGACCAGACAAACACCTGGTGAGTGGAGGTAAGATTATGCAAAGCAGCCACCACAGTACTGACTTTAGATGAATTTCCTATAGAAATTAGTAAAGTCAAGGAAACACTGGACATCCTTGCGACTCCTAGGAGTAACCCACTCAGTCACGACTGCAATCTTGGAAGAGTCTGTATCTCCCCCTCAGATAACACAAACCCGAGAAATGATACTGTGGGCTTGCGGAACTCACACTTCTCTATCTTGATGTATAGCTGATTCTCTAACAATCAACGCAATATGGTCTGGACATGCTGTGTATGTGTCTTCATCAGGGGAGAAGATCAATATGTCATCCAAGTAAACAAAGGACAAATTTACCTTAACACATCTTCCATTCCTCACCTTCCTGAATACAAACCAAATGGTAGGCATTGCAGAGGTCAAGCTTGGTAAAGGTCTTGGCTCCCTCCAGCAACTCAAACGCTGAGGTTAGCAAGGGAAGAGGGTACCTGTTCTTAATTGTGACATCATTAAGGCCCCAGTGATCAATACAAGGACACAGCGATTTGTCTGTCTCTTTTCCACAAAGAAAAATCCCGTCCCTGCAGAGTAGGATGTCCCACAGCCAGGGATTCCCAAATATATTATTCCATGGCTGGACATGGGCCAGATAAGAAAAATAGTTTCCACTTAGGGGGACTACAACCGGGTAGCAAGTTGATGGTGCAGTCATAAGTAGACATAGACGTAGACTGCTGGGGGGTTCCCATGATGCATTGTTTCTTTCTCTTTTTGCTCTGTATGCACCACTCTGCATTTATTCATTAGTGATCGATCTCTGCTCCCCTCCACAGCATGTCTTTTTCCTGGTTCTCTCCCTCAGCCCCAACCAGTCCCAGCAAGAAGACTGCCCCTCCCTGAGCCTGGTTCTGCTGGAGGTTTCTTCCTGTTAAAAGGGAGTTTTTCCTTCCCACTGTAGCCAAGTGCTTGCTCACAGGGGTTGTTTTGTATGGCCTTGCCTTACAATATAAAGCGCCTTGGGGCAACTGTTTGTTGTGATTTGGCGCTATATAAAAAAATTGATTGATTGATTGATTGATAAGTGTGATGCAGCCTTAGAAACTTAGCCTGGCTAAAGACTAGAGCCAGATCATGGTAACAGGAAGGAACTCCAGTCAAATCAGGGTTAGCGGTAATGGGCAGGACCTTATTATCAATCATACACATATTATATATATACAGTACATATACAGTAAAAGCAGCTTCCCTCCTGCTGATGACGGCGGTGCTCCTCTGCTGAAAGCTGGGTGCACCCCAGCTGCATGGGCTCCTCATCATCGGTCTGCAGTCTGGAGGAACTTGCTCCAGGTGAACAGCCTAGAAACGAAACATCAGATCTGCTGCTGGAGAACTGACATCACTGGTCACTGTGGCGAGCCTGATCACGTCGTCGGTCAACCAGTTGAAGGTCAATCGTGATAGCCAGTGCAATAAGAGCATCAAGGTCATTCGGGAGCTCCACAATGATCAGCTGATCCTTGATTTCACCAGCGTGACCTTGGACACTTGCATCTAATAATGGCACGGTGTTCCACTCACTCTTAGGGGAGGTGATTGGTCTAGTGGTTAAGGTGTTGGGCTTGAGTCAAGAAGATTGTGGGTTCAACTCCCTGCCTGACTGGAAAATCACCTTGGGCAAGGCCTTTAATCCCCTATTGCTCCCAGTGTGTAGTGAGCGCCTTGTGTGGCAGCACCCTGACATCGGGGTGAATGTGAGGCATAATTGTAAGCACTTTGAGCATCTGATGCAGATGGAAAAGCGCTATATAACTGCAGGCCATTTACCATTTACTTAGTGGCTAAGATGCGGAAGTTATGGTGAATCAGTCACCAGCTGTCTGCATTGTCTGAGGCACAAAAGATCCTTGCTGCTTCACGGCCAAGAGAGGTGTGTTGAAACACCTGCTGTAGTGTGGAGGTGAAAGTGCTGGGTGATTGGCACGCCTACGAATGAAGACTCCTTTTGGTGGTGGCCCAGGACCTGCTCTCCCAGTCGGGTGAGAAATCATTAACGGTATCTTCACCCGAACATAGATGACATTAACTTAAAGTGGAGTTCACACTGGCTTATGAAAGGTCTTACATCACCTGATTCCTTGGAGAAGCCTTCTGGTCTGGAGAGTTGATTACACATGACTGGGCTGATGACAAGTGGAGGTATATCTGCAGACGGGCCCGGGGGTGGGCTATTGGTTTCTTTGATACTGGTCGCTTGTGGGCATGGCGCATCAAGATAGCTCAGGAGCCGGCCCACCTGAATGTTCAGGGATGTCAGAAGCAGGTCTTGGCATCTGGAAAGTTTGCCAAGGCCAGTACAGAGAGAGGTCAATTTGTCCGCATGCTGCACCAATTGTTGGGTAGGGTGCACAGAGTTAGCTTGAGAGATCTGAACCACTGTGTCCATGGTTGGCGAGACGTTCTACACGCTGGATAGCATGACGTGGTACGACTCAAGTGCAGGATTCAGAAGTCAGCATTACAGAGTTTCATGTCAGTCCAGGCAGGTTGGGTACACAAACAGGCAGGCCAATATAAACACAGTAGTCAAAGCATTAGGCAGACACACGATCCAAAAAGCAGGCAGGACAGGTCAACAATATGGGTAAGCAATAACTGGATAGGATACTCTGAAGGCAAATGCCTGAAAGTGGCACAAGGCACAACAATCTTGCAACAGGATAAAGGAAAAAGGTGTGACTAAATATAGGAGGAGTAATAATGAGGAAATGCAGGATTGTGTGAGTAAAGATTTGGAAGGGGGCATTACAAGCGGGATGGGAGGACAGGTGGAGGATACCCAGCACCAAACACCTAGACAATAAAAACCCAAGCACCTAAAACAGAGAGAATGAATACAAAACCACCTCAGTTTCAATCATGACAGAATTTTGTGTTTCAAGTTGGAAATATACCAGAAGCACTGAAATGTTCACATTGTCTACTAAATTAAAACAAAAGCTGCTCAAATGTGTGGCAAGAGCTTCTTCTTCTTTTTCCTTTTGGCTGTTCCCGTTAGGGGGTTGCCACAGCAGATCAGATTATTTCCATCTCACCCTATCCTCTGTATCTTCCTCTGTCACACCAACCACCCTGCATTCCTCCTCCTCAGCACATCCACAAACCCTCCTCTTTGGCCTCCCTCTTCTCCTCCTGCATGGTGGCTCCATCCTCAGCATCCTTCCCCTATATACCCATGGGTCCCTCCTCTGCACATGTCCAAACCATCTCAGTCTCGCCTGTCTGACTTGCTGACCTGCTGCACATCCTTTCCAGCTCTGTCCGCTTTGTCTGCCAACTGGTAGAAGTCCTTTCCTCCTTCCTTACTTACTATTCAACTTCTTGTATAGCTCGCAATATGCCTTTCCTTCACTTTTGCCACTTCTCTTTTCACCTTACGCAGCCTCCTTGTAGTCCTGTCTACTTTCTTCATCTCTCCGACTATCCCAAAACATTTTCGCCAACCTCTTTCTCCTTATGCTTTCCTGGACCTCTCATTCCACCAACCAAGTCTCCTTGTCTTCCTTCCACTGTCCAGATGTCACACCCAGATTGTCCTAGCTGTCTCCCTCACCACATCTGCAGTACTTTTCCCAGTTGGCCATAATTGCTTCCCCTCCAACCAGTCTTCCTCCTTCAGCTTTCACCATCTGATCCTTTGTTGGGCTCTCACTCTCTTCTTCTTCTTTACCTCTAAAGTCATCCTACAAACAACCATCCTATGCTGTCTAACGACACTCTCTCCTGCCACCACCTTACAGTCTCTGATTTCTTTTAGCTTGCATCTCCTATAAAGAATGTAGTCCACCTGTGTGCACCTTCCTCCACTTTTATATGTTACCCTGTGCTCCTCCCTTTTCTTAAAGTAGGTATTCACCACAGCCATTTCCATCCTTTTTGCAAAATCAACTACCATCTGTCCTTCTCCATTCCTATCCTTGATACCATATCTACCCATTACTTCCTCATCACCTCTGTTCCCTTCACCAACATGCCCACTGGAGTCCGCTCCTATCCTATCTCTTTCATGCTTGGGCACACTCTCCACCACCTCATCTAACACACTCCAGAAATCTTCTTTCTCCTTCATCTCACAACCTACCTGTGGGGCATATGCACTGATGATATTCATCATCACCCCTTCAATTTCCAACTTCACACTCATCACCCTGTCAGATACTCACTTAACCTCCAACACACTCTTCCTTTAAAATGACCCCAACATCATTTCTCCTCCCGTCCTCAACATGGTACAACAACTTGTACCCACCGCTGATGCTCCTGCTCTTACTTCCCTTCCACTTGGTCTCTTGAACACACAATATGTCTACCTTTCTCCTCTCCATCACATCAGCCAGCTCTCTCCCTTTACCAGTCATACTACCGACATTCAAAGTCCCCACTCTCATTTCCACCCTTCTAGTTTTCTTCTTCTCCCGCTGTTTGAGACGTTTTCCTCCTCTTCTTCGTTGTCTTCGCCCAGCAGTAACCCAATTTCCACTGGCACCCTGTTGGGCAACAGCACCAGTGGTGGACGTTGTTAACCCGGGCCTTGACCGATCCGTTATGGAAATTCGATTGTTAGTCTGCATAGTTGGGTTGGCTTGTTTTACGCCGGATGCCCTTCCTGACGCAACCCGCCTCATTTATCCGGGCTTGGGACCGGCACTCAGAATGTACTGGCTACACACCCCATGTGGCTGAGTTTAACTTTTGGTGAAAATAATTTGTGCTGACAGGCAAAAATCAGCTTACAGTTGTGTCCCTTGTCCTTATGGGTAATTTGTGTCTTAATTATTGCTGTAATAAATTTGGATTTTGTTATATTGAATGCAGACCCTGCCAATGCTATTTAATTCTGTCACACTAAGCTTGATTTTAGAATTGTATTTCTAAGTTCTTATACAATCATGCTGACTTTTATTTTTCTTTGGCACTGTTCAGCAGAATGACGGTGAAGATGAGGAGCTTGTGGATGAAGTTCAGCCAAACATCAAACTCTCTAAGATGACCTTTTGTACTCACAAGCCCAGACTGGATTCAGCAATGCCCAAATCCACAGACGCCAGATGTAGTTTACCCCATAATGTCTATGAGAATATCTGCGGCCATGAAAATACTCCAGAGTGCAGACATTCTGTTGCAGGTATTAAAAAGAAATGTGACTTTGACTCCAGTATTATAGATTTACCCCCAACAGCTTCTGACATAACAGCTAGTTCTGCTCTTGTAAAGCACACAAGCAGCTCTGCACCTGTGAGAAATACTAAAAGGCGACGTGCAGAGGGCTGTGCACGCAGCGTGCCAACTGCTCACTCCAAAGTCTTCAGCGGTCGTACTGAAACTACTCCCAGACTGCTTTGGTTTGGTCAGGACTTCTTAGCAGTTGTTTGAGCTTTTAACAAACAAGATGTTCAGTGCTCATTCAGTTCAGCTTCTCTATTTATCCAGCCTTCACTGTCATCTACAAAAAGATGATGTAGCCAGCATGACCTTGCCTCGCCGTAATTAAATAAATACATTGTTTCCTCAGCTAAAACCTGAAGTTTGAACTGAAAACAAAAGACAGCTTTCACTCCTGACCGGGAAATTTCTGGTTCCAAATAGAGACATCTCTGAAATCCTTCCCAAATATACTGTCCTGGGGCCTCCAATTTAAAGCTCTTCAAAAAACCTGTATCAGTGAAATTTCAGTAAGTCAGTCATTCAGTAGAAATTATGTGAGATTATAATTGCTTCATGTCAAGCTTGAAGTGTTCCAGCTCCGCCAGAGTGCCTCTTTCATGATAAGGCGACAATAAAACTCAAGAGCCTTGACAACCAGTTATCTCCACATCTCAGTCTGAAGAAATACTTTTTGTGTAAATGCAAAGAACAATTATTAACAATTTAGCTGCATATATATACAATTCTAATGTTGTCTTGTTGTTTAAAGCGCCTTGGGGCAACTGTTTGTTGTGATTTGGCGCTATATAAAAAAAATTGATTGATTGATTGATTGATAATCAAACAAAATGTTTCACATATGTTCCATTTAATGACACATTTCTTGTAACTGCTGTTGTGTTAAATGTGAGTGTCTTTTCTGAATTATTGATTTTTGTGATGAAATATTCTTTTAATCAATGTTATATTCATTCAAGAGTGTCTTAGAACAAAGTGTATGACAACATAGATAATGTTTTTAAATAGTTGACCCAATTTGTCTGTCCTCTTGAAACATAATGTTTTTCTGTGAATTTACACACCCACAGAGTTGGAGGTAATGACGTAAGCCCCCACCCTTTAAAAGTTCCAAAAATGGAGCTTCGTTTCCCTTCAGCTCTTCTAAAGTTTTATCTGCTCCTTCTTCTGCCTTTCTCTTTTTGAAACGCTTAATTCATTTTTCCTTTTGTGGCCTATAGCCTCTTGTAGCGAAGCTAACACGTGGCTCCTTTGTTGGGGAAGTGTCGTGACACGGACCCACAACAGGGGGCGTTAATGAAGGGACAATGGAATAACCAAAAAGTAACAATTTAATGTTGTGAACGTGCACAACGTAATACAGACAGATACAAATATGCGCTATATCAATCCGACAAAAAGGTGACGTGTGGCAGGCTCGAAGATAGGAGACGTCTGGTGCGAGAAGAGCCGGATCCCACACAGGCCTCACCACCAACGGACCCAAAGAACACCGGAGCCGCCAAGCCCTGCGCCCCAGGTGGCCACTGTCTTCAGCAGTCAGACCCGGTACTGCTGGCAGAAAACAGAAACAGTTCTGGATGAGTGTGAGTTCGCACACTCAGTAATCCCACAGTCTGTACACAGTAAGAAGGGAGCACCTCCACCTCCAATCACACACTTGTGCAGCTCCTGTCTAACCACTTATCTGGTTGGGGTGTGAAGCGAAGCCGTCGCTGATCACACCAAACGCCAATCCCACAGATAAGGCAATCGCCACAGGAAAACGGCTGCAAAAGAAGTTCAGACTATTACACAAGGTTTTGTTCAGCAGAGAAAATTACCTGTATGGTAGAAGATTTCTCGGCGAGGAGGTGGAGTTGCAGTCCAGTCTTTGTAGTGGTGGTGATGGGTGACAGCTGGTGTTGATAGGTGACAGCTGTCACCTCCAGCGGCTCCGACGCCCTCTCGTGCTTGGAGCCCGCACTCCAAGCAGGGCGCCATCTGGTGGTGGTGGGCCAGCAGTACCTCCTCTTCAGTGGCCCACACAACAGGACCCACCCCTCAACGGGCGCCTCCTGGCGCCCGACCAGGTTTATCCGGGTGCCGGGCGTAGAAGTCGGCCAGGAGGGCCGGGTCCAGGATGAAGCTCCTTTTCACCCAGGAGCGTTCCTTGGGGCCATACCCCTCCCAGTCCACCAGATACTGGAAGCCCCGACCCTTGCGACGGACGTCCAGAAGCCGACGCACGGTCCACGCCGGCTCCCCGTCAATGATCCGGGCAGGAGGTGGTGCAGGTCCAGGGGTGCAGAGCGGTGAGGTGTGGTATGGCTTGATCCGTGACACGTGACAACAGGATGGATCCGCAGTGAAGCTGGCAGCCGTAGCTTCACTGCGGCGGGGCTGAGGACCTTGGTGATGGGAAAGGGTCCGATGTACCTGTCTTTCAGTTTATGGGAGTCCACTTGGAGCGGGATGTCCTTTGTCGACAACCATACCTCCTGCCCAGGCTGGTATGCAGGGGCCGGGGAATGCCGGCGGTCTGCATGGGCCTTGGCCCTCGTCCGGGCCTTCAACAGGGCAGAACGGGCGGTCCGCCACACCCGGCGGCATCTCCTGAGGTGGGCCTGGACCGAGGGCACACCGACCTCTCCCTCCACAAGCGGAAACAATGGGGGCTGGTACCCCAAACACACCTCAAACGGGGAGAGGCCGGTGTCAGACGACACTTGGCTGTTGTGGGCGCACTCGATCCAGGCCAGATGGGTGCTCCAGGCCATCGGGTGCCCGGAGGTAACGCAACGGAGGGCCTGCTCCAACTCTTGGTTGGCCCGCTCTGCCTGTCCGTTCGTCTGAGGGTGATACCCGGACGAGAGACTCACGGTGGCCCCCAGTTCCTTGCAAAAACTCCTCCAGACCTGAGAGGAGAACTGAGGGCCACGGTCTGAGACGATGTCCGCTGGTATCCCATGCAGACGCACTACGTGGTGGACCAGGAGGTCTGCTGTCTCCTGGGCCGTAGGGAGCTTCGGGAGGGCCACGAAGTGGGCCGCCTTGGAGGAACCGGTCCACTATCGTTAAGATGGTGGTGTGGCCCCTGGGACGCAGGAGGCCCGTGACAAAGTCCAGGCTGATGTGGGACCAGGGGCGATGAGGCACCGTAGGGGTCGGAGGAGTCCTGATGTCCTCTTGTGGTCCGCCTTGCCCCTGGCACAGATGGTGCAGGCCTGGACGTAGTCCCGGACGTCGGCTTCCATAGACGCCCACCAGAAGCGCTGCTGGACTACTGCCATGGTCCTGCACACTCCGGGATGACAGGAGAATTTTGACAGCTCTGGCCTCTGGTGGGACGTACATCTTGTTCTTCGGGCCGGTTCCCGGGTCCGGGTTCCGTGTCAGGGCCTCCCGGACGGTCTTCTCCACGTCCCAGGTGAGAGTGGCCACGACAGTGGACTCGGGGATGATGGTCTCTGGGGGGTCTGACAGCTCGGCCTTGGCTTCCTCTTCATGCACCCGGGACAGTGCATCCGACCGTTGGTTCTTGGTCCCGGGGCGGTATGTAATCCGGAAGTCAAAGCGCCCGAAGAACAGTGACCAGCGGGCTTGCCTGGGGTTCAACCGCTTGGCGGTCCGGATGTACTCCAGGTTCCGATGGTCCGTGAAAACCGTGAAGGGCACCGTCGCTCCCTCCAACAGGTGTCTCCACTCCTCAAGAGCCTCCTTCACCGCCAAGAGTTCCCGATTGCCGATGTCATAATTCCTCTCAGCCGGGGTCAACCTGCGGGAAAAATAGGCACAAGGGTGGAGGACCTTATCGGACTCCCCGCTCTGGGACAGCACGGCTCCTATCCCTGAGTCAGAGGCATCCACTTCCACTGTGAACTGGCGAGTAGGATCGGGCTGCACCAGAACTGGTGCAGTCGAGAACCGGTGTTTCAACTCCTTAAACGCGGCTTCGCACCGATCCGACCAGGTGAAGGGGACTTTTGTGGAGGTCAGGGCTGTCAGGGGGCTAACTACCTGACTGTAGCCCTTAATGAACCTCCTGTAGAAGTTCGCAAAACCGAGGAACTGTTGCAGCTTCCTACGGTTCATTGGTTGGGGCCAATCTCTCACCGCCGCAACCTTGGCCAGATCAGGGGCGACGGAGTTGGAGGAGATTATGAACCCAGGAAGGACAAAGAGGTGCGGTGGAACTCACAAACAGCCGGTTTCTCCAACAAACCGCTGTAGGACCTGACGTACATGCTTGACAGCTGGTGTTGATAGGTGACAGCTGTCACCTCCAGCGGCTCCGACGCCCTCTCGTGCTTGGAGTCCGCACTCCAAGCAGGGCGCCATCTGGTGGTGGTGGGCCAGCAGTACCTCCTCTTCAGCGGCCCACACAACATCCTTTTCATTCTTTGTTAAACAAGTTAATAGCCTGACAACTCTTTAAGGTTTGTCAAGTCTTCTTTTTCTATAAGAAAACTTCCCAGCAGAACTTTTCAGAATAAGAGCAAATTTACATAAAAGCGACTTTTCCTTTTTTAAATTTACAACATCGCTCTTAAAACTTTAACTTTTTTCCCTAAATTCACAAAAACTAAATTTTAAAGCTACCAGAAACCCTTTTCAACAAATGCCTTCACCTCTTGGGTTGAGCAAGCTGCAAGGAACCTACCCGCAAAGCATCAGCCATCCTGCGGCAAAACCAGCCGACACTACTGCCTTGGGCGCACCGGGGAGAACCGCTTGTTTAACCCCTGTCCAAAGTGAGCTCAAGCTGCAAAAGCTTTCCACATCAACAGCCGATGTGATCGAACCATTTCACCTCTTCAACGATCAGCTAAGTGACCCAGTTAAAGATTTCATCAAAGGTTTTGTTGTTAATGGGTTCAAAGTAGCTTTAAACAAATTCATATATTTGTTTAATAATAAGCTTCAAAATTCATCACTAAATTGAAATCAGATTTATTTACTTACACAATGTGGCTGATCAAGGTTTGCCTGTGTTAGAGTTTTTATTGATTGCTTTGACCTGTTTGAAGAAACTGGGAACCTCTCAGCCTTCATCATCACCATCTGAGCAGAGCAAAAGATACCTCTTGCAAATGTGTTAACCCATTCTCATTGAATTGACCCATTTCCCCCACCCTTTTTCAAAACCTTTAACACAGATGTCATTCAAGCAGTAAAAACTCAATTGTTTTAGCTACGGTATCCTAACAGAAACCATATGTTCCCAGCTATTAGAAACTATCTGATCAGTATGCAATCACTGAAGCACCTGTTTGACACTTCTTCACACAAATCTTCAATTTGCAATCAGTCTGTAGTAGGCTTTAAAAGGTGCCATGCCTTTGTTCTTTGCAAGCATGGATCAAGGAGGTCTAAGGCAGATGTGAGTGAGAGTAAGAGGTAGATGAGTCCAAGGTAGAGGAGTCCGTGTGCGAGGTGGAGGTATAGTTTGGAAGGGCTCAAGTTACTGATGAAATTCGGGCAACTATAACTGATCATGTTATAAATCATGGCCTTTCACAGAAAGATGGGACAAAGAGTCCAACCTGTTGTAAACAGAAACACTGTTGCCTCAATTGTCAGAGTTTTTCAACAGGAGAACAGGTAATGTTGTTATAGGCATAGAATATATACAGACATATCTGCAGTACGTTAATATACAGTACTTCATGTAATTTTTTCCACATTCCCATTTCATATATTTTGTATAGATTTGAAAGGCTACCAGTCACTGGTGGTAGAAGAAGAATTTTTAATGCTGAACAGGAGGCAGCCATTGTCAACATGGTTGTGGCAAATATTACCATTACCAATATTATTATTATACTATACCAATACTATTACCAATACCATTAGGCTGTGAGAAATCAGGGCTGCAGTAATTGCAGATCAGGGAGTATTTAGAAATATAAATACTGTGAGGGAGACCATCCTCAGGAGGAACCATATGGCAATGAAACAGCTCTACAGAGTTCCTTTTCAAAGGAACTCTGATGCTGTGAAGGAGGCCAGATGCCAATATGTGGAGGTAAGGAAACATGACACGTTATTACATAACATTAGCGCTGTAACTAGGTTTAAGGATATGATTCCTTCTTTGTTATGTTCTCCAATGCCATATACCAACACAGTGCACAGTAGCTACCTAAACTCTGTGAGTGAGATAGATTATCTCGTCAGTAGTTTTACATCCTCATTGACCACAACTTTGGATGCTGTAGCTCCTCTGAAAAAGAGAGCCTTAAATCAGAAGTGCCTGACTTCATGGTATAACTCACAAACTCGCAGCCTTAAAGCAGATAACCCGTAAGTTGGAGAGGAAAATGGCGTCTCACTAATTTAGAAGATCTTCACTTAGCCTGGAAAAACAGTCTGTTGCGCTATAAAAAAGCCCTCCGTAAAGCTAGGACATCTTACTGCTCATCACTAAATGAAGAAAATAAGAACCCCAGGTTTCTTTTCAGCACTGTAGCCAGGCTGACAAAGAGTCAGAGCTCTATTGAGCCAAGTATTCCTTTAACTAGTAATGACTTCATGACTTTCAACTTTTAACTTTTAACTATTAGAGAAAAAATTACTCATAACCATCCCAAAGACATATCGTTATCTTTGGCTGCTTTCAGTAATTCTGGTATTTGGTTAGACTATTTCTCTCCGGTTGTTCTGTCTGAGTTATTTTCATTAGTTACTTCCCCTAAACCATCAACATGTCTATTAGACCCCATTCCTACCAGGCTGCTCAAGGAAGCCCTACCATTAATTAATGCTTTGATCTTAAATATGATCAATCTGTCTTTATTAGTTGGCTATGTACCACAGGCTTTAAGGTGGCAGTAATTAAACCATTACTTAAAAAGCCATCACTTGACCCAGCTATCTTAGCTAATTATAGGCCAATCTCCAACCTTCCTTTTCTCTCAAAAATTCTTGAAAGGGTAGTTGTAAAACAGCTAACTGATCATCTGCAGAGGAATGGTCTATTTGAAGAGTTTCAGTCAGGTTTTAGAATTCATCATAGTACAGAAACAGCATTAGTGAAGGTTACAAATGATCTTCTTATGGCCTCAGACAGTGGACTCATCTCTGTGCTCGTCCTGTTAGACCTCAGTGCTGCTTTTGATACTGTTGACCATAAAATTTTAATACAGAGATTAGAGCATGCCATAGGTATTAAAGGCACTGCGCTGCAGTGGTTTGAATCATATTTATCTAATAGATTACAATTTGTTCATGTAAATGGGGAGTCTTCTTCACAGACTAAGGTTAATTATGGAGTTCCACAAGGTTCTGTGTTAGGACCAATTTTATTCACTTTATACATGCTTCCCTTAGGCAGTATTATTAGAAAGCATTGCTTAAATTTTTATTGTTACGCAGATGATACCCAGCTTTATCTATCCATGAAGCCAGAGGACACACACCAATTAGTTAAAATGCAGGAATGTCTTACAGACATAAAGACATGGATGACCTCTAATTTCCTGCTTTTAAATTCAGATAAAACTGAAGTTATTGTACTTGGCCCCACAAATCTTAGAAACATGGTCTCTAACCAGATCCTTACTCTGGATGGCATTACCCTGACCTCTAGTAGTACTGTGAGAAACCTTGGAGTCATTTTTGATCAGGATATGTCCTTCAATGCGCATATTAAGCAAATATGTAGGACTGCTTTTTTGCATTTGCGCAATATCTCTAAAATTAGAAAGGTCTTGTCTCAGAGTGATGCTGAAAAACTCATTCATGCATTTATTTCCTCCAGGCTGGACTATTGTAATTCATTATTATCAGGTTGTCCTAAAAGTTCCCTGAAAAGCCTTCAGTTAATTCAAAATGCTGCAGCAAGAGTACTGACGGGGACTAGAAGGAGAGAGCACATTTCACCCATATTGGTCTCTCTTCATTGGCTTCCTGTTAATTCTAGAATTACCTCATAGACCTCATAGTACCATATCACTCCAATAGAGCGCTTCGCTTACAGACTGCAGGCTTACTTGTAGTTCCTAGGGTTTTTAAGAGTAGAATGGGAGGCAGAGCCTTCAGCTTTCAGGCTCCTCTCCTGTGGAACCAGCTCCAATTCGGATCAGAGAGACAGACACCCTCTCTACTTTTAAGATTAGGCTTTAAACTTTCCTTTTTGCTAAAGCTTATAGTTAGGGCTGGATCAGGTGACCCTGAACCATCCCTTAGTTATGCTGCTATAGACGTAGACTGCTGGGGGGGTTCCCATGATGCACTGAGTGTTTCTTTCTCTTTTTGCTCTGTATGCACCACTCTGCATTTAATTATTAGTGATTGATCTCTGCTCTCTTCCACAGCATGTCTTTTTCCTGATTCTCTCCCCTCAGCCCCAACCAGTCCCAGCAGAAGACTGCCCCTCCCTGAGCTTGGTTCTGAGGGAGGTTTCTTCCTGTTAAAAGGGAGTTTTTCCTTCCCACTGTCGCCAAGTGCTTGCTCACAGGGGGTCGTTTTGACCGTTGGGGTTTTTCTGGAATTATTGTATGGCTTTTGCCTTACAATATAAAGCGTCTTGGGGCAACTGTTTGTTGTGAATAAAACTGATTTGATTTTATTTGATTACTGATACTGTATGCCTTGTCATATCATGCAGTTACTGTAGAGTCAACTAGAGTGACTTTTACGTAATTGTAATTTTGACCTTTTTGTTGTGGAAAGTGAATGCACGGACCCACGCCAGGGGGCGTAAATGAACGGTCAATAGGGTTTCCAAATAAATAACAATTTATTCTGCAAATGTGCACAAACACTCAAATACGAGGTCTATTAGAAAAGTATCCGACCTTATTAGTTTTCAAAACCATATGGATTTGAATCAAGTGTGATTGCGTCAGACAAGCTTGAACCCTTGTGCGCATGCGTGCGTTTTTCCACGCCTGTCAGTTGCATCATTCACCTGTGAGCAGGCTTTGAGTGAGGAGTGGTCCCAGCCCCCTCGGGGGATTTTCATTGTCAGGAAATGACGGAATGATTTGGCTTTTTTTCCATCAGAATTTTTTCAGAAACTGTTAGAGACTGGCAGCTGGAAACCATTAGAAAAATTTATCTGGCTTTCGGTGAAAATTTTACGGGCTTCACAGAGAATAAGGACTGTTACTACAGCTTAAGAACGGCTTTAAGGACGCTCAGCGTGCCGCGCTCCGTGCCGCCATCGAGAAGCAACAAACCACCGGATCATTTCTAAACGGATGGCTCTGTGGATCTGAGACCGTCGTGTGCACTTCTCTGGTTATCACAAGACCTAGACATCAGCCATTTCCAGCAGATTTCACTTTTCACAAGAGATTTTGTCATGGAAAGCCGAGCGGAGGCTTCACGCGTCACGACCGATTTGCTGATGGAGCGAGACAAAGGAACACATCCGTCTGTGGTTTTTCCATCGAGTGATTATCCGAGAAATTGTGGATGTGCCTGGACATGCCAGAACATGTCCCATGAGGCTTCATCACGGCGTTGCTTACGCTCATGCAGCACCACCGCGACGCGCGGAATTCCTCCGCACGTCATGTCTCAATGTGCCGAAAAAGTGCTGATGTCCACGTCTTTTCACAATTCCTGTGCTAGTCAGACGACGTCCCGGATAAAACACAGCATCCAGTTTGTAAATGAACGGCACATTCCTGTTGTGTGGGGCCGCCAGAAGAGGATGTACTGCTGGCCCACCACCAAAGGGCGCCCTGCCTGAAGTGCGGGGCTTCAGGCATGAGAGGGCGCTGCCGCCACGGACACAGCCGGGAGTGACAGCTGTCACTCATTAATTCCTGACAGCTGTCACACATTCTTCATCATCGCACTCCATAAAGACCAGACGTCATCTCCACCTCATCACCGAGATATCATACTTCATTGGAGGTAATACTCTCAGCCCTTTTTGTGAGATTTATAAATCTGTTATTGTGAGTGTTTGCAGGAGAACCGGTCGTGGTTTTCGGAGGCTGTGCAAGACGGCGCTCCTTTTCATATCTGAGACCGCTGCAACGTATGAGTGAGAGGTGGAGGTGGCATTCCCACCTCTGTTGTTACTGGGTGTACACACACCCACACTTGACTGTCTTTGTTCTTCGCCAGCAGTACAAGATCCGACAGTCGGGGACGGTGATCACCTGGGAATTCGGGACTTGGCGGCTCCAGTATTCACCAGGTTCTGTGGGGGCGGAAATCGTGTGGTTCCGGCTCTTCTCAGGACAGATGTCTTCTATCCTCGAGCCTGTCCACACGTCACCTTTGTAATTTGGACTGTAATTATATTCTGAGATTGTCTGTATGTTCGTTGTGCACGTTTCACAACATTAAATTGTTACCTTTTGGCTCATCTATTGACCGTTCATTTGCGCCCCCTGTGGTGTGGGTCCGTGTCACTACACTTTCACACAATTCCACTGTTACAGGAGTTTTTTGTCATGGAAAGAGAGCGGAGGGCTTCGCGCGGTGCCGCTCGGGCGCACAGCAACGCCGTGATGAAGCCTCAAGGGACATGTTCTGGGCATGTCCAGGCACATCCAACAATTTCTCGGATAATCACTTGATGGAAAAAACCACCGACAGCTGTCTGAAAGCCATCTCAACCACCTGTGAGAACAAAATGGAGGTGTTCTTTGTCTCGCTCCATCAGCAAATTGTCGTGACGCGCGAAGCCTCCGCTCAGCTTTCCATGACAAAATCTCTTGTTAAAAGTGAAATCTGCCGGAAAGGTTGATGTCCAGCTCTTGTGATAACCAGAGAAGTGCACACGACGGTCTCAGATCCACAGAGCCATCCGTTTAGAAATGATCGGTGGTTTGTGGCTCTCGATGGCGGCACGGAGCGCGGCATGGAGCACGGTGCGCCGAGCGTCCTTAAAGCCGTCCTTAAGCTGTAGTAACAATCCTTATTCTCTGTGAATCCCGTAAAATTTTCACCGAAAGCCAGATAAATTTTTCTAATGGTTCCAGCTGCCAGTCTCTAACAGTTTCTGAAAAAATTCTGATGGAAAAAAAGCCCAAATCATTCCGCCATTCCTGACAATGAAAATCCGCTGAGGGGGTGGACCTCTCCTCACTCAAAGTCTGCTCACAGTGCGAATGATGCAAAACCGACAGGCGTGGAAAAACTCACACATGCGCACGAGGGTTCAAGCTTGTCGACGCAATCACACGTGATCAAATCCATATAGTTTTTGAAAAAATAAAAAGGCCGGTTTCTTTTCTATAGACCTTCGGTATGCTTTAGACAGGTCAATTCAACCCGTGACGCTTGGACAGGCCCGAGGGTAGGAGACACCTATCCCGAGACGAGCCGGGACCAACGAAGTTCCACCGCCAACGGAGACCTGCAACACACCAGAGCCGCCATGTCCTGAATCCCCAGGGGGCCACTGCTCAGCTGTCAGACCCGGCACTGCTGGCAGGAAGAAAATAGGTTAAGGTGGGTGTGTGCACACCCAGCAAACAGTCAGTAACTCAGAAATCCTCCTGAAGGAATAAATCCAGATACTCCCAGAGTGCAGAGGAAAAATTGGAGGACGTGCAGTGTCAATTGTTATACTTAGTAGTCAGAAATGAGGAGTGGAGACACCAACTCCTCCAAGTTCCACAAACTCGGCTACAAGCTGCAAGTATAAGTCACAACTGCAAGACTTCAGTTACAATGAATGTGCGTACGGCACATAGAGGCTGAGTAGGTTTACCTGTAAGGTAAGCAGATAACTTGGCAGAGTTATGGTGTCTCTCCCAGGCTTTTATGGATGAAGAGATGAGGTGATTGATGACAGTTGAATGACAGCCCCATGGGGCACCTGGTGGATTCTTCCTGCGACCTACTGCGCCCTCCTAGTGCCTGAAACCTGCCAACAGGCAGGCACAATCTGGTGGTGGGCCCAGCAGTACCTCTCTTTCGGCGGCCCACCAACAAAAGGATCCCCCCCTCAACGGGCGCCTCCTGGCGCCCGACCCGGCTGGTCGGGGTTGGCCGCTGGTAGAAATCCGCCTGGAGGGCGGGATCCAAGATGAGCTCCTCTTCACCCGGAGCGTTCTTCTGGGCCATATCCCTCCCAGTCTACCAGCTACTGGTACCCGACCCTTCCAACGTACATCAAGGAGCTTTCTCATGGTCCAAGCTGGTTCGCCGTTGATGATGCGGGCAGGAGGCGGCGCCGGTCCCGGGGGTGCAAAGGTCCGAGGTGTGGTATGGTTTTATTTTGACACATGGAACATCAGATGTATACGCAGTGAAGCTGGGAGCTGGAGCTTCACTGATGACTTAAGGATCTTGAATGGTCCGATGAACCGGTCAGTGAGTTTCGGGAGTCCATATGCAGAGGCATGTCTCTTGTTGACAGCCAAACCTCCTGCCCGGGCTGGTAAGCTGGGTTCCGGGGCTCGTCGGCGGTCCTGCATGGTCCTTGGCCCACATCCGGGCTCTCAAGAGAGCAGAGCGGTGTTATGGAGAAGACGCGATTGAGGAGCGGTCCCAGTATCTGACTGAACCCAGCATGAAATAATCAGAAGCAGTTCAAAAAGAAAACACATTTATTTTCTCCCTTTGTGCTATACATGAAATACTAAATAATTAGAGTTCTGGTGAGGTGAAAAGGCGGCGCGCTCTCTCAGCGTCTCAACAGTCGGAGTCCAAACGTTCAGGACTCAGGAGTTCCACCACACCCCCTCCAGGTGACCTTTCCCAGACTGTACTCTGCGAAGGAAGAACAGAGATGAGATTATTCACACTTATTACTACGAAATTGTTATGTGTCGACGCGGGTTGAGGAGCGGACCTGCGTCTGATGGAACCCACCGCTAAAACAACCAGAAAGCAGTTCCAATAACAAAACAATTTATTTTTCCACCCTTGGTGCATAACAAAGTGTACAAACAAAAGCTGCGTCAGTCTGGCGGAGTGAAGGATGGCACGCTCTCCAGCGCTCAAAAGGATCAAAGCCCGGCGCTTCTGGACCCACGTTCAACCGCCAAACACCCCCCAGGTGGACACGACAAACCGACTCTCTGCGAAGGATAGAAAAGGTGAGGTAAGTCAGCAGCTACAACTATATCCTTCAAAAGGCACACACTATCAGCAACACATTCAGGTCTGTATTTAAGCTTTATGTAAATGAGCACCTTCTCACAACAGGTGGAGGATCATCAGTCCGCATGCCACGGCAGTGAGAAGCGAGCTGCACAATTCTCATCAAAAGTTCAAATATACTGCGTAACAAAATACCAAGTTACTATTAACAATTATTCAGACAAATTAATCACCTCTGATGTGTGCTGACAGCATGTGTCCCCTCACCCTTCCTCCTTCACAGGCACGATGTGTCAACCACCAGGCGCGGTCCTTCAGCGTCTCACAACGAACATCACAAGGTCGAGTTCCCGGCAATTCTGCTTGAATCACACATGACTTAAAGCAGACGCCATCTCATTATCTGCTTCAGCTGAAAGTCTTCAAGGTTGCACGTGAGCATCAATCCACAGGTGCTGCACATCATGTTGATGAGGGTGAAGGACTCCTCTGCCAGCACCTTCTCCACAGACAATAAATCAGTTTGCATACCACCTGGAAGCAAAGAAAAGAAAGAACACCAAAACGTCCAGCCACACCCCCCCAACACACAACAGAAATATTGTTTAGAGGCAAACTTATCAGCTACACGTTTAGGTCTGGTTTCAAAACTTAGTTCAAGAGGCTGCTGCTCACAGCTAGTGGAGATCATTAATCCGCACGCCACTGCTGTGAGGAGCACGCCAAACAATTTCCACCAATAATTACTTATAGCTGCGTATAAACGCCAATTACTTCACGGATAAACTTTTCAGAATATTCACCTCTGTCGTGTGCTGACAACATTTGCCTCTCACCCTCGTCCTCCTTCACAGGCGCGATGTCAGACTCTGAAACGGCCCTCAGCGTCCCCACACGGTCGTCCACAAGGTCGTATTCTCCGGCAATCTTATTCAACTCACTGCTGGTTAAATGTAGTTCTTCATCACTACATTGGTACCAGCTGGAAGTCCTCAGATCTGCACATGAACATCACAGGTGTCGTGGATTGTCCTGATAGAGAGCCGCACGAGAATGCAACAGGTGCAGCCAATCATCGTAACAGAGGAGAGAGACTCTTCTGCAGCACATTTTCCTCAGAGAACAGCCCCAAATCACCTGGGAATGAAAATAAACACAAAACAACACCAACCTTGTCCAGCCAAACCCCCCCAACACACAACAGTACCCCCCCCGTCAATGGGAAGCCTCCCGCGACCGCACAAACCAGACCCAAAACCACCCCACACATCAAAGGCCAAAGCAGGAGGAGGGCAAGATCACAGCAGCAGCAAAGCGTGGAGATGCGGCAGAAAGGCTGGCCAGCATCAAAAAAAAAAAAAAACATCGAAAACAACCCCCAACACAAAAACAAAACACAAACAAAAAAAAAGACCCCAGCATCCAACCAGAGAGTACCACCAACATAACCCAGGGAAGCACATCAGGGTAAACACAAAAGAAAAACCATACCAACCCAAACACCCCCCCCCCCCCCCCCCCCCCCCAGAGGACCGTCCCATCAAACCCTGGGGAGGAACAAAAAAACACACAAACCCAAAAACCCCAACAAAAACCCCCCCAACACAGTAGAACACAGGTCAAAGGAAAAAACAAACAACGCCCTCCCCCAACATGCAGAGCCCGACTTCCCCCAGGGGACATCGTCGTCAACCCCAGGAGCAACGACCACGGCAGGAGCCATCCAGGAATCCCCAGGCATACACGGGAGCCTTAACGTCCCCCAGAGGACCGTCCCATCAAAACCCCAGGAGACACCCCCACAACCCAGGAACCCACCCCAGCCCAACATGACCGGTCAGCCCACAGTCAACCTCCCCCCCAGAGGACCGTCCCATCAAACCCCGGGGGGAAACAGGAGGAAACAAAACCCCAAACCCCCAGGGTTTCCAAAAAACCACCCCAGGAGCAAACAAAAACTACAGAAAGCCCCACTGACCCTCCCCAAGCACCCAGAAAGACCCTCCAGGTCCGTCGGGAAACACGTCGTGGCAATCGGCACAGGTCTACTAAACTGGAGAAGCCAATAGGAAAAACGCAACCCGGCTCCACCCCCAAGGGCAGGGGGAAAACCGACAAGACGGGCCGTGTCGACCCCCCGACTATACTCCAGCTACTGGGAGGGGTGGGCAGCGGAAAAGGCGTACGGCACTGATCGCCCCACCGCTCTGACTGGAGTATATCCCACTGCCCGACACCTCAGCAATGCCAATGGCGAATGGTCAAAGGCACGCTGAGGCTGGAGAGGAACCGGGAACAACTAAATCTAAGAAAGAGCCCTGGACCCCCCTCCCCCCAGGTGCAGAGGTCCTCATGGGAATGCCCAGCAACCAACCTGCACCACCCCACAACACCAAAGACGAACGGCCAGGAGCGTGAGGCTGGGGTTAGGGGACAGGGAAATAAAAACCAACAAAACAAAACGACCCATTCCGCCAACAAAAATTAAATAACTATAAACAATAAAAAAAAAAACACGCTTACCTGAGTCCAAACGAACTCCGACCAGCCAGCCTGTTCACCCACCAGAACTACCTCAAGTGCTACACACAAAACTGGTTCACAAAATCTCCCATTTATATCCCACAAAAATGTCCATAAAACACCTCGAGCCATATTAAGATGCGGTCTCCTGACGCTCGTTTGACCGGGGCAATATGGCTGTTCTGACCCTTCCAAGTTGCATTGGCTCGTCCACTAGAGGAGCTAGAGGTCCCGTAGGAGGAGTCTCAGAGGAACGAAGAAGAGGCGGTCCGGACTTATGTCGGGGAAAACCCCGAGACAAAACACCCCGCTCGGACGCTCGCCCTCTCTCTCGTCCACGCTCCTTAATCCGATCGTCTAGACGAATAACCAAGGATATTAACTCATCTAAATCCTTCGGTTCGTCACGGACGGCTAGCTCATCTTTCAGGGAGTCATTCAACCCGTCTACAAACACCCCCCTCAAAGCAGCAGCATTCCAACCAGACTGAGCGGAAAAGATTCGAAAATCCACAAAATAATCAGCTGCGCTTCGTCGCCCCTGTCAGAGGTTCAGCAATCGTTGAACCACGGTATTTGTTTTCACCGGATGATCAAAAACTAAATGAAGTTCACGGGAAAATTCGTCAAAGGATTCTAGCAGTGATGATTTATTGCTCCACAACGCCGTGACCCACGCCAGGGCGTCACCTCGCAACAGATTAACAACATATGCGACTCGGCTACTCTCAAAGGACAAAGACGCCGGTCGCTGAGCAAAAACCAAAGAACATTGCATCAAAAACGGCGCACAAGCCTCCATATTTCCAGAATAGGGCTCCGGATGACATATAACCGGTTCAGGAGCCGAATCTCCGGACGGCGAATTTATCTGCACCGGGCTCGATGGAACCGGAGCTGCAACCACAGGAAGCGGAACAGCCTGAGCTACAAGCTCCGTAACACGGGCGTCTGTCTGTTTAATTTGAATCGAAAGGTGCTGCACTTGCTCCCAAATCATCTCCAGGTGCTTCTGGACTTTCTCCTGAAATGGAACTGCTTCTGCCGCTGGGTCCATATTGGTTTGGCCGGATAAGACGCGGATTGAGGAGCGGTCCAGTATCTGACTGAACCCAGCATGAAATAATCAGAAGCAGTTCCAAAAGAAAACACATTTATTTCTCCCTTTGTGCTATACATGAAATACTAAATAATTAGAGTTCTGGTGAGGTGAAAAGGCGGCGCGCTCTCTCAGCATCTCAACAGTTGGAGTCCGAACGTTCAGGACTCAGGAGTTCTGCCAACACCCCCCCAGGTGACTTTCCCAGACTGTACTCTGCGAAGGAGGAACAGAGATGAGATTATTCAACACTTATTACTACGAAATATTGTTTAGAGGCAAACTTATCAGCTACACGTTTAGGTCTGGTTTCAAGGATCATTAATCCGCACGCCACTGCCGTGAGGAGCACGCCAAACAATTTCCACCAATAATTACTTATAGCTACGTATAAACGCCAATTACATTCACGGATAAACTTTTCAGAATATTCACCTCTGTCGTGTGCTGACAACGTTTGCCTCTCACCCTCGTCCTCCTTCACAGGCGCGATGTCAGACTGTGAAATGGCCCTCAGCGTCCCCACGCGGTCGTCACAAGGTCGTATTCTCCGGCAATCTTATCCAACTCACTGCTGGTTTAAATGTAGTTCTTCATCACTACATTGGTACCAGCTGGAAGTCCTCAGATCTGCACGTGAACATCACAGGTGTCGTGGATTGTCCTGATAGAGAGCCGCATGAGAATGCAACAGGTGCAGCCAATCATCGTAACAGAGGAGAGAGACTCTTCTGCAGCACATTTTCCTCAGAGAACAGCCCCAAATCACCTGGGAAGGAAAATAAACACAAAACAACCCAACCTTGTCCAGCCAAACCCCCCCCCCCCCCCAACACACAACAAGCGGGCTGTCTTCCAAACCCGACGGCATCTCCTGAGGTGGACCTGGACCGAGGGCACCTCGACATCTCCCTCCATGGCAGGGAACAATGGGGACTGGTACCCCAAACAGACCTCAAAGGGGGAGAGGCCGGTAGATGATGTGATTTGGCTGTTATGGGCATACTCGATCCAGGCCAGATGTTGACTGCAGGCCGTCGGGTGTGCGGAGGTAACACACCTCAAAGCCTGCTCCAAGTCCTCGTTGGCCCACTCTGCTTGGCTGTTGGTCTGGGGGTGGTACCCGGACGACAGGCTCGCTGTGGCCCCCAGCTCCCTACAGAAACTCCTCCAGACTTGCGAGGAGAACTGAGGACCGCGGTCCGATATGATGTCAGTTGGGATACCATGCAGACGCACGACGTGGTAGACCAGGAGGTCTGCAGTCTCCTGGGCAGTCGGGAACTTCGGGAGGGCCACAAAGTGGGCCGCCTTGGAAAACCGGTCCACTATCGTCAAGATGACAGTCATTCCCTGGGACGCAGGGAGGCTCTGAACCATCCCTTAGTTATGCTGCTATAGACTTAGACTGCTGGGGGGGTTCCCATGATGCACTGAGTGTTTCTTTCTCTTTTTGCTCTGTATGCACCACTCTGCATTTAATCATTAGTGATTGATCTCTGCTCCCCTCCACAGCATGTCTTTTTCCTGGTTCTCTCCCTCAGCCCCAACCAGTCCCAGCAGAAGACTGCCCCTCCCTGAGCCTTGTTCTGCTGGAGGTTTCTTCCTGTTAAAAGGGAGTTTTTTTCTTCCCACTGTCGCCAAGTGCTTGCTCACAGAGGGTCGTTTTGACCATTGGGTTTTTTATGTAATTATTGTATGGCCTTGCCTTACAATATAAAGCGCCTTGGGGCAACTGTTTGTTGTGATTTGGCGCTATATAAATAAAATTGATTGATTGATTGATGTGGGACCAGGGGCGACGAGGCACGGGTAATGGCTGGAGGAGTCCCTTCTTGGGCTGGTGAACCGCCTTGCCCCTGGCACAGATGGTACAGGCCCGGACTTAGTCCCGGGTGTCGGCTTCGACCGACGCCCACCAGAACTGCTGCCGGACCACTGCCACGGTTCTTCACACCCCGAATCGCAGGAGAGCTTGGAACCGTGACAGAAGTCCAATACGGCAGTCCGAGCATCTGGTGGGACATACAGCCGGTTGGATGGTCCACCTCTGGGATCAGGGTGTCGCGTCAGGGCCTCCCTGACCACTTCCTCCACTTCCCACATGAGGGTGGCGATGACAGTGGATTCCAGCATGATGGTATCAGGTGGGTCCAACAGCTTTGCTCCGATTTCTTCTTCATGCACCCGGGACAGGGCGTCAGACCTAAGGTTTTTGGTCCCGGGGCAATACGTGATCTTGAAATTGAAGCAACCGAAGAACAGTGACCATCTGGCTTGTCTGGGGTTTAGACGCTTAGCGATCTGGATGTATTCCAGGTTCCGATGGTCAGTGAGAACCACAAATGAGACCACAGCTCCTTCCAACAGATGTCTCCACTCCTCAAGGGCCTCTTTCACCGCCAGGAGTTCCCGATTGCCAACGTCATAGTTCCGCTCAGTGGGGGTTAACCTGCGGGAGAAGTAGGCACAAGGGTGGAGAACCCTATTGGACTCCCTGCTCTGGGACAGCACGGCTCCTATCCCTGAGTCAGAGGCATCCACTTCAACAATAAATTGGTGGTTAGGATCGGGCTGCACCAAAACTGGTGCAGTCGAAAACCGGTGTTTCAACTCCCTAAACGCGGCTTCGCACTGATCCGACCAGGTGAAGGGGACTTTTGTGGAGGTCAGGGCAGTAAAAGGACCAACAACCTGACTGTAGCCCTTGATGAACCTCCTGTAAAAACTGGCGAACCCTAGGAACTGTTGCAGCTTCCTACGATTTACCGGTTGGGGTCAATCCAACCGCCGCTACCTTAGCCGGATTGGGTGCGATGGAGTTGGAGGAAATGATAAACCCCAGGAAGGACAAAGAAGTGCGGTGGAACTCACACTTCTCGCCCTTCACAAACAGCCGGTTCTCCAACAACCGCTGCAGGACCTGACGGACATGCTTAACATGGATCTCAGAGTCCAGGGAGAAGATGAGGATATCGTCTAGATATATGAAGACGAATCGGTGCAGGAAATCCCGCAGAACGTCATTAACCAAAGCTTGGAACGTCGCGGGGGCATTGGAGAGGCCGAACGGCATGACCAGGTACTCAAAGTGACCTAAGGAGGTATTAAATGCCGTCTTCCATTCGTCTCCCTTCCGTATCCGAACCAGGTGATAAGCATTTCTGAGATCCAGTTCCATGAATATTTTGGCTCCATGCAGGGGCGTGAACACTGAATCCAATAGAGGTAACGGGTAACGGTTGCGAACCGTGATCTCGTTCAGCCCTTTATAATCAATGCATGGACGGAGTCCGCTGTCCTTCTTGCCCACAAAAAAGAAACCTGCACCTAACGGGGATGAGGAATTTCGGATTAGCCCGGCAGCTAAAGAGTCCTAGATGTAGGTCTCCATTGATTCGCGCTCAGGACGTGAGAGATTGTACAGCCTGCTGGACGGGTACTCAGCACTTGGAACCAAATCAATGGCACAATCATACGGTCAGTGCGGGGGCAGGGTGAGTGCCAGATCTTTGCTGAAAACGTCAGCAAGATCATGATACTCGGACTCGGACCTCCTCTTTAACAGCATCACCGGGAGGCACTGAGGATCTTAAACACTCCCGGTGGCAGGATTCACTCCATTGAGCCACAACCCCAGACGGCTAATCGATCCGGGGATTGTGCTTCACCATCCATGGAAATCCCAAAATAATTCTGGAGGTAGTTTGCGTTACAAAGAACACAATCTCCTCGCTGTGATTACCAGAGACAACCAAGGTTAAAGGCTGTGTCTGGTGTGTGATTTCTGGAAGTAGAGTGCCATCTAGTGCCCGCACCTTCAATGGTGAAGGAATGGCCACCAGAGGGAGCCCTACCTCCTTAGCCCACCTACTGTCCAGCAGGTTCCCTTCCGACCCCGTGTCGATCACTGCTGGGCCGGTAAGGGTTAAATCCCCACAGAGGATTGTGACGGGGAGTCGTGCGCATTTCCGTGGAATGCCCGCGTGTGTGTTATGGCTCACCCTTAACCCAGTCTCTAAGGGCGAGCGTTGGCGTTTAACTGTTTGGGGCAGTTTCTCTGCACATGCTCACTCGAGCCACAGTAAAAACACTCTCCACAGACCAGCCTCCTCTGTCTGTCATTAGATTTAACTTTAGCCCTGCTTGTGTCCGTAGCTTCGTCAGCAGGGGGAGGTGGTGCTACTCGGAAAGCCCTGGCTTTGGAGCGGGGTGAGGACGGCGCTGCTTCAGACTTGGAAGGGAGGGGGACAACGCGCGCCAATCGTCTTGCTCCCGTTTATGTTCCTCTAACCGATTGTCTAACCGGATAACCAGATCTATCAGCCCATCTAAATCCCGTGGCTGATCCTTCGCCACCACATGCTCCTTTAGGGCTGGAGACAGCCCATTTACGAAGGCAGCGTGGAGCGCTACCGAATTCCAACCGGCTCTCGTTGCTGCAACATGAAAGTCGACTGCGTATTCGGCCGTGCTCCGGCATCCTTGTCTTATCGACAGCAGCATATGTGAAGCAGATTCGCCTCTATTGGGATGATCGGACACCTGTCGAAATTCCCTGATAAACCCAGTATAGGTTGAAAGGAGCCGTGAGTCCTGCTCCCATAGCACCATAGCCCAGGCGCATGCCTCGCCTCGAAGCAAATTTATAACATAAGCCATCCGGCTGTGGTCTGTCGCATACAACACGGGGCGTCGTGCAAAGACGAGCGAGCACTGCATCAAGAAGTCCGCGCACGTCTCGACACAAGCCCCGTACGGTTCCGGGGGGCTTCAGGTGATGGAGGGGGGGCACTGGATTTTCCCTATTTTGAGACAGGTCCGCAGGAGGAGTGGCTGCAGCCGCACCTTGCGCGCGTGCCTCCACCTGAGCGGTGAGATGCCTCCATCCTACGGTTGAGGTGAACATTCTGTTCGGTTAACAAATCCAACTCAGCAGTGAGGTTGGTGAGAATATGCTGCAACTCACCTAACGCACCTCCTGCTGGAGCCTGCGCACCTTGCCTAGATTGACTTTTACGTAATTGTAATTTGACCTTTTTGTTGGGGAAAGTGAATGCATGGACCCACGCCAGGGGGCGTAAATGAATGGTCAATAGCGTTTCCAAATAAACAACAATTTATTCTGCAGATGTGCACAAACACTCAAATATGCTTTAGACAGTCAATTCAAAACCGTGACACATGGGCAGGCCTGAGGGTAGGAGACGCCTATCCAGAGAAGAGCCGGGACCCACGAAGTTCCACCGCCAACAGAGACCTGCAACACACCAGAGCCGCCAAGTCCTGAATCCCCAGGTGGCCACTGCTCCAGCTGTCAGACCCGGTACTGCTGGCAGGAACAAAACAGGTTAAGGTGGGTGTGTGCACACCCAGCAAACAGTCAGTAACTCACAGAAATCCTCCTGAAGGAATAAATCCACATACTCCCAGAGTGCAGAGGAAAAACTGGAGGACGTGCAGTGTCAATTGTTTGTACTTAGTAAGTCAGAAGTGAGGAGTGGAGACGCCAACTCCTCCAACTTCCACAAACTCGGCTACAAGCTGCAAGTATATGTCACAACTGCAAAGACTTCAGTTACAATGAATGTGCGTACGGCACAAAGAGGCTGAGTAGGTTTACCTGTAAGGTAAGCAGATAACTCGGTAGAGTTATGGTGTCTCTCCCAGGCTTTTATGGATGAGATGAGGTGATTGATAACAGGTGATGACAGCCCCATGGTGCACCTGGTGGATTCTTCCTGGCTACTGCGTCCTCTAGTGCCTGAAACCTGCCAACAGGCAGGGCGCCATCTGGTGGTGGGCCAGCAGTACCTCCTTTTCAGCGGCCCACACAACACTTTTTTTCTTTAGAGAATAATGGCGCTTGAAGCCAAGGGGGCACATCACGTTTTCATTTATGTAGATGAGGCCGGCTTCAATCTGTGTAAAGTCAGGAGATGAGGAAGGAACCTCATTGGGCATAGGACCACTATTGGAGGTCCAGGGCAGAGGGGCGCCAAACATAACTATGTGTGCTGCCATCTCCAATGATGGTGTCCTGTGCCATATCCCCACCATTGGCCCCTACAACACCGAGCACCTCATAGCATTCCTGAATGCTCTTCATGACATGCTGATCCTGCCTCAGGAGCGAGAGCTGTTGAGGCCTGGCTTGCCACTGTTCATCATCACATGGGACAATGTGGCATTCCACCACTCTCGTATTGTAAATCAATCAATCAACTTTTTTCTTATATAGCGCCAAATCACAACAAACAGTTGCCCCAAGGCGCTCCATATTGCAAGGCAAGGCCATACAAAAACCATGAAAAACCCCAACGGTCAAAACGACCCCCTATGAGCAAGCACTTGGCCACAGTGGGAAGGAAAAACTCCCTTTTAACAGGAAGAAACCTCCAGCAGAACCAGGCTCAGGGAGGGGCAGTCTTCTGCTGAGACTGGTTGGGGCTGAGGGAAAGAACCAGGAAAAAGACATGCCGAGAAGGGGGGCAGAGATCAATCACTAATGATTAAATGCAGAGTGATGCATACGGAGCAAAAAAAGAAAGAAACAGTGCATCATGGGAACCCCCCCACAGTCTACGTCTAAAGCAACATAACCAAGGGATGGTCCAGGGTCACCCGATCCAGCCCTAACTATAAGCCTTAGCGAAAAGGAAAGTTTTAAGCCTAATCTTAAAAGTAGAGAGGGTATCTGTCTCCCTGATCTGAATTGGGAGCTGGTTCCACAGGAGAGGAGCCTGAAAGCTGAAGGCTCTGCCTCCCATTCTACTCTTACAAACCCTAGGAACTACAAGTAAGCCCGCAGTCTGAGAGCGAAGCGCTCTAATGGGGTAATATGGTACTACGGGGTCCCTAAGATAGGATGGGACCTGATTATTCAAAACCTTATAAGTAAGAAGAAGAATTTTAAATTCTATTCTAGAATTAACAGGAAGCCAATGAAGAGAGGCCAAACGGGTGAGATATGCTCTCTCCTGCTAGTCCCCCGTCAGTACTCTAGCTGCAGCATTCTGAACCAACTGAAGGCTTTTTAGGGAACTTTTAGGACAACCTGATATAATGAATTACAATAGTCCAGCCTAGAGGAAATAAATGCATGAATTAGTTTTTCAGCATCACTCTGAGACAAGACCTTTCTGATTTAGAGATATGCGTAAATGCAAAAAGGCAGTCCTACATATTTGTTTAATATGCGCTTTGAATGACATATCCTGATCAAAAATACTCCAAGATTTCTCACAGTATACTAGAGATCAGGGAAATGCCATCCAGAGTAACGATCTGGTTAGACACCATGCTTCTAAGATTGTGGGGCCAAGTACAATAACTTCAGTTTTATCTGAGTTTAAAGCAGGAAATTAGAGGTCATCCATGTCTTTATGTCTGTAAGACAATCCTGCAGTTTAGCTAATTGGTGTGTATCCTCTGGCTTCATGGATAGATAAAGCTGGGTATCATCTGCGTAACAATGAAAATTTAAGCAGTGGTTTGTAAATGAGTGGTTTGCAGTCCACCCTCAGATGATGGTGCAATTCCTTCCACCATATTCCCCTTTTTTGAATCTGATAGAGGAATTCTTTAGTGCTTGGAGATGGAAGGTTTATGATCATCACCCCTATGGTCCGATGCCCTTGCTCAATGCAATCAAATCAAATCAAATCAATTTTATTCATATAGCGCCAAATCACAACAGTTGCCCCAAGGCCCTTTATATTGTACGGCAAAGCCATACAATAATTACGGAAAAACCCCAACGGTCAAAACGACCCCCTGTGAGCAAGCACTTGGCGACAGTGGGAAGGAAAAACTCCCTTTTAACAGGAAGAAACCTCCAGCAGAACCAGGCTCAGGGAGGGGCAGTCTTCTGCTGGGACTGGTTGGGGCTGAGGGAGAGAACCAGGAAAAAGACATGCTGTGGAGGGGAGCAGAGATCAATCACTAATGATTAAATGCAGAGTGGTGCATACAGAGCAAAAAGAGAAAGAAACACTCAGTGCATCATGGGAACCCCCCAGCAGTCTAAGTCTATAGCAGCATAACTAAGGGATGGTTCAGGGTCACCTGATCGAGCCCTAACTACAACCCCTGGCAAAAATTATGGAATCACCGGCCTCGGAGGATGTTCATTCAGTTGTTTAATTTTGTACAAAAAAAGCAGATCACAGACATGACACAAAACTAAAGTAATTTCAAATGGCAACTTTCTGGCTTTAAGAAACACTATAAGAAATCAAGAAAAAAGATTGTGGCAGTCAGTAACGGTTACTTTTTTAGACCAAGCAGAGGAAAAAATATGGAATCACTCAATTCTGAGGAAAAAATTATGGAATCACCCTGTAAATTTTCATCCCCAAAACTAACACCTGCATCATATCAGATCTGCTCGTTAGTCTGCATCTAAAAAGGAGTGAACACACCTTGGAGAGCTGTTGCACCCAGTGGACTGACATGAATCATGGCTCCAACACGAGAGATGTCAATTGAAACAAAGGAGAGGATTATCAACTCTTAAAAGAGAGTAAATCATCACGCAATGTTGCAAAAGATGTTGGTTGTTCACAGTCAGCTGTGTCTAAACTCTAGACCAAATACAAACAACATGGGAAGGTTGTTAAAGGCAAACATACTGGTAGACCAAGGAAGACATCAAAGCGTCAAGACAGAAAACTTAAAGCAATATGTCTCAAAAATCGAAAAATGTACAACAAAACAATGAGGAACGAATGGGAGGAAACTGGAGTCAACGTCTGTGACCGAACTGTAAGAAACCGCCTAAAGGAAATGGGATTTACATACAGAAAAGCTAAACGAAAGGCATCATTAACACCTAAACAGAAAAAAACAAGGTTACAATGGGCTAAGGAAAAGCAATTGTGGACTGTGGATGACTGGATGAAAGTCATATTCAGTGATGAATCTCGAATCTGCATTGGGCAAGGTGATGATGCTGGAACTTTTGTTTGGTGCCTTTCCAATGAGATTTATAAAGATGACTGCCTGAAGAGAACATGTAAATTTCCATAGTCATTGATGATATGGGGCTGCATGTCAGGTAAAGGCACTGGTAGATGGCTGTCATTACATCATCAATAAATGCACAAGTTTATGTTGATATTTTGGACAATTGAAAGGATGTTTGGGGATGATGAAATCATTTTTCAAGATGATAATGCATCTTGCCATAGAGCAAAAACTGCAAAAACATTCCTTGCAAAAAGACACATAGGGTCAATGTCATGGCATAGGGTCAATGTCAATGAGCAGATCTGATTTGATGCAGGTGTTAATTTGGGGGATGAAAATTTACAGGGTGATTCCATAATTTTTTCCTCAGAATTGAGTGGTTCCATATTTTTTCCTCTGCTTGGTCTAAAAAAGTAACCGTTACTGACTGCCACAATCTTTTTTTCTTGATTTCTTATAGTGTTTCTTAAAGCCAGAAAGTTGCCATTTGAAATGACTTTAGTTTTGTGTCATGTCTGTGATCTGCTTTTTTTCTACAAAATTAAACAACTGAATGAACATCCTCTGAGGCCGGTGATTCCATATTTTTGCCAGGGGTTGTATAAGCTTTAGCAAAAAGGAAGGTTTTAAGCCTAATCTTAAAAGTAGAGAGGGTGTCTGTCTCCCTGATCCGAATTGGGAGCTGGTTCCACAGGAGAGGAGCCTGAAAGCTGAAGGCTCTGCCTCCCATTCTACTCTTAAAAAACCTAGGAACTACAAGTAAGCCTGCAGTCTGAGAGCGAAGCGCTCTATTGGGGTGATATGGTACTATGAGGTCCCTAAGATAAGATGGGACTTGATTATTCAAAACCTTATAAGTAAGAAGAAGAATTTTAAATTCTATTCTAGAATTAACAGGAAGCCAATGAAGAGAGGCCAATATAGGTGAAATATGCTCTCTCCTTCTAGTCCCCGTCAGTACTCTAGCTGCAGCATTTTGAATTAACTGAAGGCTTTTCAGGGAACTTTTAGGACAACCTGATAATAATGAATTACAATATTCCAGCCTAGAGGAAATAAATGCATGAATTAGTTTTTCAGCATCACTCTGAGACAAGACCTTTCTAATTTTAGAGATATTGCGCAAATGCAAAAAGCAGTCCTACATATTTGCTTAATATGCGCATTGAAGGACATATCCTGATCAAAAATGACTCCAAGATTTCTCACAGTATTACTAGAGGTCAGGGAAATGCCATCCAGAGTAAGGATCTGGTTAAACACCATGTTTCTAAGATTTGTGGGGCCAAGTACAATAACTTCAGTTTTATCTGAGTTTAAAAGCAGGAAATTAGAGGTCATCCATGTCTTTATGTCTGTAAGACAATCCTGCAGTTTAGCTAATTGGTGTGTGTCCTCTGGCTTCATGGATAGATAAAGCTGAGTATCATCTACGTAACAATGAAAATTTAAGCAATGCTGTCTAATAATACTGCCTAAGGGAAGCATGTATAAAGTGAATAAAATTGGTCCTGGCACAGAACCTTGTGGAACTCCATAATTAACCTTAGTCTGTGAAGAAGATTCTCCATTTACATGAACAAATTGTAATCTATTAGATAAATGAGTGCTGCAGCCCAAGATATTGAAGCAGAGGTATGCCAAGGCTGGATCAGGCATGCCAGAAGGTTTTTCCCTCGCTGCATTGCCAGAGAGAACATTGAATGCGATATGGATGAGGCCATGTGGCTCATTCGTCAAGACAGAAGAGACTGAGTGTACTCTACTCTTACTGTACTCTATAGTATAGGCCTACTAAAGATTTTTGTTCTTTACTGTAAAAGATTGATTTTTTTTTTATTTATTTTCCTAATTTCTTATAGGCCTACATTAATGGATTTTACGTATTTTGATTTGCATACTTTCTGTAGGAATATTTCAGTTGTCAGACACAAAAAAGCCTGAAAAAAAGAATGTAATGGAATCAATAAAATTTGCATTCAAAGCATATCTGATTCTGGATCCTTTTTTTGCAAGAAGGCAGCAAACGGTACTAGCATGTAACAGTTATGGGCTACATTGTCAACCAGTGGTGCACTGAGTGCTGTATTTTGTATTTTGTTGTCCATTGTGTTATGATTTATTGTAAGTGCTCATACACTTGTGGGCAAGTTGTGCAGTTTGAAGGCAAAATTTGCTTTTGTTCCTTATTTTAAATGTTTTGGCACAGTTAGAGCCTTTTGCAAACAAAATGCGTCATTTTGACCATTGGGGGCACTGTTTAGGTCTCTGTGTTAACTGTTTTGAAAATGTGGATTTTGAGTTGACTGTTGCGTCAAAGCAATCAATAAAAACTGTAAAACGTGATCACACGCCACAGCACATGCAAAAAACATGCAGACTGATTTCTTAATAGTGTACACTGAAGATTGTGTGTCTTTAAAATATACAAAATTTGCTTTTAAGAAAATGCAATTTGCTGTTTTTCACCGTAGTGCACAAAATTTTCAGAGTGAAATGTAAGTAGATGAAATTTACGAACACACCATTCATCAAGATCAAAAGCAAAACTTTGCAGCTGCTGTTAGTGTCTGTACTATATTTTGCAAGTTTGAAACCTTGGCATTAATTTATTTCACTTGACAGATCATTGTGTTGGGTGATCTGTCTGATCCATGGTGTTGGGCATGAGTCCAGAAGATCATGGGTTCAAATCCCCAACTGACTGGAAAATCACTAAGGTCCTTGGGCAAGGCCTTTAATCCCCTATTGCTCCCGGTGTGTAGTGAGCGCCTTGTATGGCAGCACCCTGACATCGGGGTGAATGTGAGGCATAATTGTAAAGCGCTTTGAGCATCTGATTCAGATGGAAAAGCGCTATATAAATGCAGTCCATTTACCATTTATTGTTTCACCAGCCATGGTGATGCTGCTTCCTTGTGCATAGAATTAAAACAAACAAAAAATCATTCATTGTAAATATCAGGCATATTTAGAGAGTTAACTGTTTAATTCATGCTTGTTTCTTTAAGAATAAATGTCTCCATTTGTAACAGGTGGGCTATAGCATATTTTGATGCAACTCACAATCATGCGTCATGCTTTGTCACACAAATAAACACACACGTGGACACGCCTGTGCGCATGTCTGTGTGGAACAATGCGCGTTGTATGTGTTACAGTCCATGGACATATGCTGTGTGCACAGCTAGCTGAGAGCAGTGGTGGAACACAAAGCTGTCCCATATGGAAAAGAAACAGAAAAAACTGATTGAAGTAACACTCACAAAAACCTAATGTTAATACTCCTGTATACATCCCAGTACCACCCCACTATCTGCTTCACATTTAGACTTAGTAAATCACCCACAAAATTCTTTTCACCCCAATGAGTAAAAGTTTGGATTGCCCGTGTAATTTAACTCAACCCAACTTTTTTTTTATATAGCGCCAAATCACAACAAACAGTTGCCCCAAGGCGCTTTATATTGTAAGGCAAGGCCATACAATAATTATGAAAAACCCCAACGGTCAAAACGACCCCCTGTGAGCAAGCACTTGGCAACAGTGGGAAGGAAAAACTCCCTCTTAACAGGAAGAAACCTCCAGCAGAACCAGGCTCAGGGAGGGGCAGTCTTCTGCTGAGACTGGTTGGGGCTGAGGGAAAGAACCAGGAAAAAGACATGCTGTGGAGGGGGGCAGAGATCGATCACTAATGATTAAATGCGGAGTGATGCATACAGAGCAAAAAGAGAAAGAAACAGTGCATCATGGGAACCCCCCACAGTCTACGTCTCTAAAGCAGCATAACAAGGGATAGTCCAGGGTCACCCGATCCAGCCCTAACTATAAGCCTTAGCGAAAAGGAAAGTTTTAAGCCTAATCTTAAAGTAGAGAGGGTATCTGTCTCCCTGATCTGAATTGGGAGCTGGTTCCACAGGAGAGGAGCCTGAAAGCTGAAGGCTCTGCCTCCCATTCTACTCTTACAAACCCTAGGAACTACAAGTAAGCCTGCAGTCTGAGAGCGAAGCGCTCTATTAGGGTGATATGGTACTACGAGGTCCCTAAGATAAGATGGGACCTGATTATTCAAAACCTTATAAGTAAGAAGAAGAATTTTAAATTCTATTCTAGAATTAACAGGAAGCCAATGAAGAGAGGCCAACACGGGTGAGATATGCTCTCTCCTGCTAGTCCCCGTCAGTACTCTAGCTGCAGTATTTTGAATTAACTGAAGGCTTTTCAGGGAACTTTTAGGACAACCTGATAATAAAGAATTACAATAGTCCAGCCTAGAGGAAATAAATGCATGAATTAGTTTTTCAGCATCACTCTGAGACAAGACCTTTCTGATTTAGAGATATTGCGTAAATGCAAAAAGGCAGTCCTACATATTTGTTTAATATGCGCTTTGAATGACATATCCTGATCAAAAATGACTCCAAGATTTCTCACAGTATTACTAGAGGTCAGGGAAATGCCATCCAGAGTAAAGATCTGGTTAGACACCATGCTTCTAAGATTTGTGGGGCCAAGTACAATAACTTCAGTTTTATCTGAGTTTAAAAGCAGGAAATTAGAGGTCATCCATGTCTTTATGTCTGTAAGACAATCCTGCAGTTTAGCTAATTGGTGTGTGTCCTCTGGCTTCATGGATAGATAAAGCTGGGTATCATCTGCGTAACAATGAAAATTTAAGCAATACCGTCTAATAATACTGCCTAAGGGAAGCATGTATAAAGTGAATAAAATTGGTCCTAGCACAGAACCTTGTGGAACTCCATAATTAACTTTAGTCTGTGAAGAAGATTCCCAATTTACATGAACAAACTGTAATCTATTAGACAAATATGATTCAAACCACCGCAGCGCAGTGCCTTTAATACCTATGACATGCTCTAATCTCTGTAATAAAATTTTATGGTCAACAGTATCAAAAGCAGCACTGAGGTCCAACAGAACAAGCACAGAGATAAGTCCACTGTCCGAAGCCATAAGAAGATCATTTGTAACCTTCACTAATGCTGTTTCTGTACTATGATGAATTCTAAACCTGACTGAACCTCTTCAAATAGACCATTCCTCTGCAGGTGATCAGTTAGCTGTTTTACAACTACCCTCTCAAGAATCTTTTGAGAGAAAAGGAAGGTTGGAGATTGGCCTATAATTAGCTAAAATAGCTGGGTCAAGTGATGGCTTTTTAAGTAATGGTTAATTACTGCCACCTTAAAAGCCTGTGGTACATAGCCAACTAACAAAGATAAGTTGATCATATTTAAGATTGAAGCATTAAATAATGGTAGGACTTCCTTAAGCAGCCTGGCAGGAATGGGGTCTAATAAACATGTTGATGGTTTGGATGAAGTAACTAATGAAAATAACTCAGACAGAACAATCGGAGAGAAAGAGTCTAACCAAATACCGGCATCACTGAAAGCAGCCAAAGATAACGATACATCTTTGGGATGGTTATGAGTAATTTTTTCTCTAATAGTCAAATTTTGTTAGCAAAGAAAGTCATGAAGTCATTACTAGTTAAAGTTAATGGAATACTCATCTCAATAGAGCTCTGACTCTTTGTCAGCCTGGCTACAGTGCTGAAAGAAACCTGAGGTTGTTCTTATTTTCTTCAATTAGTGATGAGTAGAAAGATGTCCTAGCTTTACGGAGGGCTTTTTTATAGAGCAACAAACTCTTTTTCCAGGCTAAGTGAAGATCTTCTAAATTAGTGAGACGCCATTTCCTCTCCAATTTACGGGTTATCTGCTTTAAGCTACGACTTTGTGAGTTATACCACGGAGTCAGACACTTCTGATTTAAAGCTCTCTTTTTCAGAGGAGCTACAGCATCCAAAGTTGTCTTCAATGAGGATGTAAAACTATTGACGAGATACTCTAACTCTCTTACAGAGTTTAGGTAGCTACTCTGCTCTGTGTTGGTATATGACAATAGAGAACATAAAGAAGGAATCATATCCTTAAACCTAGTTACAGCGCTTTCTGAAAGACTTCTAGTGTAATGAAACTTATTCCCCACTGCAGGGTAGTCCATCAGGGTAATGTAAATGTTATTAAAAATGATCAGACAGAAGGGAGTTTTCAGGGAATACTGTTAAGTCTTCTATTTCCATACCATAAGTCAAAACAAGATCTAAGATATGATTAAAGTGGTGGGTGGACTCATTTACTTTTTGAGCAAAGCCAATAGAGTCTAATAATAGATTAAATGCAGTGTTGAGGCTGTCATTCTCAGCATCTGTGTGGATGTTAAAATCGCCCACTATAAGTATCTTATCTGAGCTAAGCACTAAGTCAGACAGAAGGTCTGAAAATTCACAGAGAAACTCACAGTAACGACCAGGTGGACGATAGATAATAACAAATAAAACTGGTTTTTGGGACTTCCAATTTGGATGGAAAAGACTAAGAGACAAGCTTTCAAATGAATTAAAGCTCTGTCTAGGTTTTTGATTAATTAATAAGCTGGAATGGAAGATTGCTGCTAATCCTCCGCCCCGGCCCGTACTACGAGCATTCTGACAGTTAGTGTGACTCGGGGGTGTTGACTCATTTAAACTAACATATTCATCCTGCTGTAACCAGGTTTCTGTTAGGCAGAATAAATCAATACGTTGATCAATTATTATATCATTTACCAACAGGGACTTAGAAGAGAGAGACCTAATGTTTAATAGACCACATTTAACTGTTTTAGTCTGTGGTGCAGTTGAAGGTGCTATATTATTTTTTCTTTTTGAATTTTTATGCTTAAATAGATTTTTGCTGGTTATTGGTAGTCTGGGAGCAGGCACCGTCTCTACGGGGATGGGGTAATGAGGGGATGGCAGGGGGAGAGAAGCTGCAGAAAGGTGTATAAGACCACAGCTCTGCCTCCTGGTCCCAACGCTAGACAGTCACAGTTTGGAGGATCCAAGAAAATTGGCCAGATTTCTAGAAATGAGAGCTGCTCCATCTAAAGTGGGATGGATGCCGTCTCTCCTAACAAGACCAGGTTTTCCCCAGAAGCTTTGCCAATTATCAATGAAGCCCACCTCATTTTTTGGACACCACTCAGACAGCCAGCAATTCAAGGAGAACATGCGGCTAAACATGTCACTCCCGGTCTGATTGGGGAGGGGCCCAGAGAAAACAACAGAGTCCGACATTGTTTTTGCAAAGTTACACACCGATTTAATGTTAATTTTAGTGACCTCCGATTGGCGTAACCGAGTGTCATTACTGCCGACGTGAATTACAATCTTACCAAATTTACGCTTAGCCTTAGCCAGCAATTTCAAATTTCCTTCAATGTCGCCTGCTCTGGCCCCCGGAAGACAATTGACAATGGTTGCTGGTGTCGCTAACTTCACATTTCTCAAAACAGAGTCGCCAATAACCAGAGTTTGATCCTCGGCGAGTGTGTCGTCGAGTGGGGAAAAACGGTTAGAGATGTGCACGGGTTGACGGTGTACACGGGGCTTCTGTTTAGGGCTACGCTTCCTCCTCACAGTCACCCAGTCGGCCTGCTTTCCCGACTGCACGGGATCTGCCAGCACGGGATAATTTAGCACTCGTTATCTGGGATCTCAGTAAATCAGGCCCAATATGTTCTGTTTCAGTAGGGCAGGGGTAGTGGCCAAGTGGGTAAGTGCACTTGTTTCAACAAGGTTTCCTGTTCAAACCCACGCCTGTCCATTCTCCCTGTCCAGCTCCATATGGAGTTGCATCTGGTGTAAAACCTGTGCAAAGTGAACATGCAGATCTGCTGTGGTGACCCCACATGAAAAACAAGGAAGAAGCTGAAGGGAATTATTTCATGTTCTGATTCAGTCAGATTCTTCAAGGTTTTCAACAGTTTAAAATCCTGATGAAGTACCGTATGCAGGAACGAAGCTGCGCGAAGGTTAAACAATGCCAACAAAAGTCAACAAAAATCCAGATTTCTTGATTTGTTAGGGCTTCATTGCCCTTTGTTAAGCACTGTGTGACTGGGCCATTAATGGCCTGTAAAATATAATAACTGCTGTGCAGTAAATGTTACATTACAGATCTTTGAGTAAGCTCTCATAGTGATATCTCTTGGTGGTGAAGTATGTACCTGAAATAAATAACCACACTGAGTCTGTTTTGGTCACTTCTTGTGTTACTGTATTTTATTTTAAAAATAAATGTTTTTGAAATCCATCCTCCGTCCTTCTTCCATACATTTGTTGTGACTTTGAGCTGGACATAACCAAAAAAAACTCTATCTCTCCCAAAGATGTTGGACTAGAATTATTTTCCTGTGTGTACATTGATGTCATCTGGCCCATGTCCTGGATGGCAAACACTTAGGCAGCGAATCAGTCGGTCTGTCTATCTATATATAGTACAGTATAGTGTGATTGATTTAGCATGACTGCCAACAAACAAACGGACGAAATACAAAGTCTTATATTGTATCAACATTGTCCAATGACAGCAGGCGAGGATGCAGGAAACATTGTTACAGTTTCTACAAGATCTAGCTGAACCTAGTTTTGCAGGCAGGAAAACAAAATATGATAAAGTACAGAAAACAAGGTGATTTATTTAGTCTCCAAAAATGTCAACAAAAATCCAAAACAGCCTCAAATGTGCACAAGACCAAGCTCCCCACAAAAAAATACACAGAACAACCAAAAACACACTCAAAAAACAAACCAGAATGTCAATTAATGAAGATACAGCAAGCTTCAAAGAAATACAGATTTTTGTAACACATTCGCAAATGAACAAGAACCAAAGTAGACAGCTGGAAACATTAACAATGAACTGGCATTAACTGACAAGGAAGTGTTAAATAACCTAGGTGAAATTAACAACAGGTGAGAGGCAAACAAAAGTCTCACATGGGAGAAACAGTGCAGGGAGATGAAATAACTGAACAGACACGCTAGCTCTATGGCTGGCGTACGCATGTTTCTACAGCTGTTGTTCCTCTGGCAACGCTTATGCCTGGTTCACACGGCAGGATTACATAAGCATGCCAAACAGAAAATGTCAGCTCTCCCCGGTTTTTGTGTGATTGAAGCCATACACATGCACACAGAGGCCACTTGGCTGTTATATATATATATATATATACTCAACAAAAATATAAACGTAACACTTTTGGTTTTGCTCTCATTTTTTATGAGATGAACTCAAAGATCTAAAACTTTTTCCACATACACAATATCACCATTTCCCTCAAATATTGTTCACAAACCAGTCTAAATCTGTGATAGTGAGCACTTCTCCTTTGCTGAGATAATTCATCCCACCTCACAGGTGTGCCATATCAAGATGCTGATTAGACACCATGATTAGTGCACAGGTGTGCCTTAGACTGCCCACAATAAAAGGCCACTCTGAAAGGTGCAGTTTTGTTTTATTGGGGGGGGGGATACCAGTCAGTATCTGGTGTGACCACCATTTGCCTCATGCAGTGCAACACATCTCCTTCGCATAGAGTTGATCAGGTTGTCAATTGTGGCCTGTGAAATGTTGGTCCACTCCTCTTCAATGGCTGTGCGAAGTTGCAACGACGAACTGGAGTCAGGTCGAGACCCCAATGAGGACGACGAGCATGCAGATGAGCTTCCCTGAGACGGTTTCTGACAGTTTGTGCAGAAATTCTTTGGTTAATGCAAACCGGTTGTTTCAGCAGCTGTCCGAGTGGCTGGTCTCAGACGATCTTGGAGGTGAACATGCTGGATGTGGAGGTCCTGGGCTGGTGTGGTTACACGTGGTCTGCGGTTGTGAGGCTGGTTGGATGTACTGCCAAATTCTCTGAAACGCCTTTGGAGACAGCTTATGGTAGAGAAATGAACATTCAATACACGAGCAACAGCTCTGGTTGACATTCCTGCTGTCAGCATGCCAATTGCATGCTCCCTCAAATCTTGTGACATCTGTGGCATTGTGCTGTGTGATAAAACTGCACCTTTCAGAGTGGCCTTTTATTGTGGGCAGTCTAAGGCACACCTGTGCACTAATCATGGTGTCTAATCAGCATCTTGATATGGCACACCTGTGAGGTGGGATGGATTATCTCAGCAAAGGAGAAGTGCTCACTATCACAGATTTAGACTAGTTTGTGAACAATATTTGAGGGAAATGGTGATATTGTGTATGTGGAAAAAGTTTTAGATCTTTGAGTTCATCTCATACAAAATGGGAGCAAAACCAAAAGTGTTGCGTTTATATTTTTGTTGAGTGTATATATATATATATATATATATATATATATATATATATATATATATATATATATATATTTTTTTTTTTTTTTTTCCGATCATAACAGCTGAACTCTATGGTATGTACAACCCCAATTCCAATGAAGTCGGGACATTGTGTAAAATGTAAATAAAAACAGAATACAATGATTTGCAAATCCTCTTCAACCTATATCCAATTGAATACACCACAAAGACATCATATTTAATGTTCAAACTGATAAACTTTATTGTTTTTGTGCAAATATTTGCTCATTTTGAAATGGATGCCTGCAACACGTTTCAAAAAAGTTAAGACGGGGCAACAAATGACTGGGAAAGTTGATGAATGCTCAAAAAGAACACTTGTTTGGAAACAGGTGAGTGTCATGATTGGGTATAAAAGGAGCATCCCCAAAAGGCTCAGCCGTCCACAAGCAAAGACGGGGCGAGGATCACCACTTTGTGAACAACTGCGTGAAAAAATAGTCCAACAGTTTAAGAACAATGTTTCTCAATGTTCAGTTGCAAGGAATTTAGGGATTCCATCATCTACAGTCCATAATATAATCAGAAGATTCACACGCTTACATGTAGAGTTTTGTACACGTAAGCGGCAAAGCCGAAAACAAACACTAAATGCCCATGACCTTCGATCCCTGCATTAAAAACCAACATCATTGTGTCAAGGATCTTACGGTGTGGGCTCAGGAACACTTCAGAAAACCATTGTCAGTTAACACAGTTCGTCACTTCATCTACAAGTGCAAGTTAAAACTCTACCATGCAAAGCGAAGGTCATACAACAACAACATGCAGAAACACCGCTGCCTTCTCTGGGCCCGAGCTCATTTGAAATGGACATATGCAAAGCGGAAAAGTGTGCTGTGGTCTGATGAGTCCACATTTCAAATTGTTTTTGGAAATCATTGACATCATGTCCTCCTCTGGACAACAGAGGAATAAGACCATATAAGTTGTTACCAGCGTAAAGTTCAAAAGCCAGCATCTGTGATGGTATGGGGGTGTGTTAGTGCCCATGGCATGGACAACTTACATATCTGTGATGGCACCATCAATGCTGAAAGGTACATCCAGGTTTTGGAGCAACACATGCTGCCATCCAAGCAACGTCTTTTTCATGGGCATCCCTGCTTATTTCAGCAAGACAATGCCAAGCCACATTCTGCACGTGTTACAACAGCATGGCTTCGTAGTAAAAGAGTGCGGGTACTAGACTGGCCTGCCTGCAGTCCAGACCTGTCACCCATTGTAAATGTGTGGCGCATTATGAAGCGCAAAATATGACAACAGAGACCCCAGACTGTTGAACAACTGAAGTCGTACATCAAGCAAGAATGGGAAAGAATTCCACCTACAAAGCTTCAACAATTAGTGTCCTCAGTTCTTAAACACTTTTTGAGTGTTGTTAGAAGGAAAGGTGATGTAACACAGTGGTAAACATACCACTGTCCCAGCTTTTTTGAAATGTGTTGCAGGCATCCATTTCAAAATGAGCAAATATTTGCACAAAAACAATAAAGTTGATCAGTTTGAACATTAAATATCTTGTCTTTATGGTGTATTCAATTGAATATAGTTGAAGAGGATTTGCAAATCATTGTATTCTGTTTTTATTTACATTTTACACAATGTCCCAACTTCATTGGAATTGGGGTTGTATTTTTTTTCATATTGTAAGTTGAGTATTGTGTGTGTTCAGTTTATGTATGAAAGAGGAAGAGGTTCCCACACATGGACATGAAAGTACATGAGCAAAAATGCACACAAAGCCCAAGAACACCTTTAGTTTAGCTGAGTAGTTCTACTTAAGCTTGTGTACTACAGACACATTACTGGTGATGGGTGCGATTTGGAAAATAGTTATGTCTCTCTTCATTACTGTCGTGCAAATTCAAGGTGAGTTATATGTTGTATGCATTTATTGATTTTATTTATAGATAATATTACAGCATTTTCCACAACTTACATACTACATTTTAATTGACAGCCATCAGTCATAAATCAACAAGAGTGACCGGGGTGGAAGGTCAGAGATTTGACTTCAGATGTATGTATCCAGGCAGCCAGTGGCACAACACAAAGTACTTTTGTTATAAAGACGACTGCATATCCAACTCTATCCTGATAATGACAAACAAACACAACCAGTGGGTTACAAATGGTCGGTTCTCTCTGTACGACAACTCCACGGGAGCCGTCTTCATAGTCCGGGTGGCTGAACTCATACTTGAGGACAGCAGAACCTACTGGTGCGCAGTGAACAGCAGCTTACACCCAGACAGCATTAGTGAGATTCAACTGAATGTTTTGCCAGGTACAACTTCTCTTACCAAAGTCCAATCATCCTTCTTCTTCTTTTGATTATTATTATTATTAGTAGTAGTAGTAGTCATCATGATATTACAATTATTATGAAATTGCTGTGTTGATACAATATATAATTATAACAAATATATGATAATTATATAATTAATTATGCACATTACTGTTCAAATGTTTGGAAAGAGTGGATTGAATGTTTTTTGCTTCTAAATAAAAGTTAATATTAAAATGTTTCTTGTAATTGCTGGTAATGATTAGCGTAAATGCATAAATACTTGTTTATATATATATATATATATATATATATATATATATATATATATATATATATATATATATATATATATATATATATATATATATATATATATATATATATATAAAACTAAGTATATTCCTGACTTTATTCTTCTTGTTACCCCCCCCCCCCCCCAAAAAAGGTCATAAACCATGATTTTGCTACTTCAAAGATCTTAAAAGTGAGAGTTTGGTTTAAATTAATTCTTATTTTGTAATTGAGAAGATTTTACTTATTTTAAATTTGACAGTGGTAAACCAAAGGAAGAGTTGTTTGATTGATTGTTCCAAATGTTTTAACGAGAGAATATAAAAACAATGATGACAGCAACACCAATAATAATAATTAAAGATGCTGGTCCTAAAAACATAAAAAATGCTTTACTTTATGCAGCTACTTTCAGTTATACATTGTGACCTAAAAAGGTCTGTCAGGAGATAGGAATACTATAAATGGGAAGCAAGTAGGGTTATTTTTCTCATTCTTGTTCCTCTTTTTTGAACTTTCTATTTCTTTGAAATGCTATCCATGTTATTACAACATACTGTTCAAATCAAATCTGTTTCTGCTGCCCTGCTTTTTAAATAGCAACAACAGCAATCCTGACAGGAACATCCAGACGCTACAGTAAGATAATTGTATATGTTCAGTTCTGCAGATAACTATTTGTATTCATGCATTTGCCTTATTTGAATAAACATGAAGAATTTTCACTGTCTTTGTGTTTTCCAGCAACTACAGGTGAAATCCTTCCACTCAGCTTTAAAGTGGACAGTGAGTGATACTTTGTGAATGAAAACATCATGACTTAATATTGTTGGGGAGGGGAAAAATGTAATTGTGAATGAATCTGAGTTGTTTGTTTCTTGCAGAGCTTCACCTGCCGTTGTTCCTGACTGCACTGATGTGTGTTTCAGCACTACTGTTTATGTGTCTCTTTTCAATGAGTCTGATGCTGCTGGGTGCCAGACACCACAGCTCTAGACCACGCCACAACACTGAGGTTTGAGGACCACACACCAAAAACAGAAACACTGCAAATTCTAATATTTAATCCCTCTTACCGAGTGGTCAATACAAGTATGATCCTACTGTTCCTCTGTATATGACCCATGGTCATAGACGTACAGTCATGAAATGACATGAATGAAGCAGTGCGCTCTTATCATGTCCACATCTACTGGCCCCACGTGTGTGTGTCCACTGAGTGGCGTGCTGAAGGACAGCGCGTCATGTGATCCAGAGCTGACGTGGGCGAGGTGACATTCAGATCGCCGGCTGAGTGTACACATGATCAGACTGTTCTTTTCACATACAGCCTGCCAATACGCGCGCTGACACAGTCGCTCACGCCCGTTGCAAAGGTGACATATGTTTTTATGTATTTCCACATGAGGAAAGCAGACATGCACTTCACGGTGGACAGTTGTAAGGTCATGTCCTTCAAAACACGGTACATGTTCTCCAGCTATGACGTCCAGGTTCAGAGATCTCAACAGCAGCAGCTTGCACAGACACACTCACTTCTCCGATCAACACACAAAACAAAGTGTCACTCTTTCTTTGCTGTTATTATTTATTTTTTGTATTTGTTACATAATTGTGTATGTAGTTATTGTAGTACAGTGGTCCCTTGTTTATCGCGGGAGTTACATTCTAAAAATAACCCGCAATAGGTGAAATCCGTGAAGTAGTCAGCGTTATTTTTTACAATTATTATAGATGTTTTAAGGCTGTAAAACCCCTCACTACACACTTTAAACACTTTTCTCAAACAGGCATTAACATTTTCTCACTTTCCTCTCCTGTGTAAACACTCTCAAAGCTCAAACCTTAGTAGAAAAATAAGACCAACCTGTTTTCAGGCCCAAACATTTGTTTGAGAAATAAAAATAGAACATTTTCCTATAAATAATAATGATGGCTTTTAGAACTAACAAATTTAATTTTAACGATCAACCTACGAGGATGGACACATAAGAAATTATTAATAGTGACTGACCAGTATTTCACAGTTCCTCTGACTGCGCCTCTTAGTCCTGGCGCCGCTCCGCTGTCACGTCTTTTTCCACTGAGTGACACCTCGGTGCAGATGTCTTTTCCCGAGTGAAGAACACAGTTATGGGTAGTTGTTGGCGCTCTTTTTTCTTCTGGGCGAGAAGATTCTTATAAACAGACACGCAGAATGGTGCTGCAACCGGCCTGCTTGATGAAGAAAAAGCATGCAAAATTGGACTAAAAAAATCTGCGAAACTGCGAGGCCATGGAAAGTGAACTGCGTTATAGCGAGGGACCACTGTATTTAATTATATACCTGTTCTGCTGTGTTCTCTGTTTTTAATTTAACACGTCATGTGCACTGAGTCATTTCCGTCATGTCCAGCTGTCAGTGAGTGGCTGGCCGGTGTTGTGTGTGCTCAGACATGGCTGGCTGACTCCCATGTGATCTTGTCTGTACGTAATTATCAGCATGACATGCAAGTGTGCCACCCCCTGCATACCAAATGTATTGCGGGGGGGAGGGGGGGATACACACCCAGGCCACATGTGTTGGGGGGGGCGGGGAGCACAATACACACGCCCGCCATGTGTTGGGGGGGGACCGACACTGAGATGCCACATGTGTTGGGGGGAACACTTGCTTAACATATGTGATGATTGGTAACGCACACTCATGGGGCACTTAGAGAATTTTCACAGACAGCTCAAATGTAGTCCTCTGCACTCTACTCTCATGCCGGGAGCGTGAATAGCTCCGCCTTTTCTAAGTGTCCAACAAGTGGTGTTGAATGTTCGTGTGTGGCCCCTGGAATTTGGCTGACACCTGCAGAGAGGGGGTTGAATGGGCACTCCCAGGGCACTCGCTGTCTTTTGGCCACTGGTGTTGGTGTGCATGTTCATCGGTGGGTGAGGTGGTGGTTTCCTCCTGAAGTCAATCACCATCTCCTTCTTCTTACTGGTATTGAGACACAAGTGCTTGTGCTCACACCAGTCCACGAAGTCTGTGATGACTGACTGGTACTCCAGCTCATTCCCCTCAGACACGTGACCCACAATGGTGGACTCATCAGAGAACTTCTGGAGATGGCAAGCTGAAGGCTGAAGCTGAAGGCTGAAGCTGAAGGCTCTGCCTCCCATTCTACTCTTACAAACCCTAGGAACTACAAGTAAGCCTACAGTCTGAGAGCGAAGCGCTCTATTGGGGTGATGGATGGTTCAGGGTCACCTGATCCAGCCCTAACTATAAGCTTTAGCAAAAAGGAAAGTTTTAAGCCTAATCTTAAAAGTAGAGAGGGTGTCTGTCTCCCTGATCTGAATTGGGAGCTGGTTCCACAGGAGAGGAGCCTGAAAGCTGAAGGCTCTGCCTCCCATTCTACTCTTACAAACCCTAGGAACTACAAGTAAGCCTGCAGTCTGAGAGTGAAGCACTCTATTGGGGTGATATGGTACTATGAGGTCCCTAAGATAAGATGGGACCTGATTATTCAAAACCTTATAAGTAAGAAGAATTTTAAATTCTATTCTAGAGTTAACAGGAAGCCAATGAAGAGAGGCCAATATGGGTGAGATATGCTCTCTCCTTCTAGTCCCCGTTAGTACTCTAGCTGCAGCATTTTGAATTAACTGAAGGCTTTTTAGGGAACTTTTAGGACAACCTGATAATAATGAATTACAATAGTCCAGCCTAGAGGAAATAAATGCATGAATTAGTTTTTCAGCATCACTCTGAGACAAGACCTTTCTAATTTTAGAGATATTGCGTAAATGCAAAAAAGCAGTCCTACATATTTGTTTAATATGCGCTTTGAATGACATATCCTGATCAAAAATGACTCCAAGATTTCTCACAGTATTACTAGAGGTCAGGGTAATGCCATCCAGAGTAAGGATCTGATTAGTCATCTACCCCGATGTTGGGCCTGTAGGCGAACTGCAGTGGGTCCAGGGTGTCGCTCACCACGGTGCGGAGGTGACACAGGACAAGCCGTTCCATGGTCTTCATGAGGTGGGAGATCAGGGCAACTGGTCTGTAGTGGGCCGGCTCCTTGGCGTGCAGTGTTTTTGGAACCGGAACCACACAGGAGGTGGGGACCCTGTGGAAGGAATACGTCAAAACTACTTCAGAGATTCTCACCAAATTTCCACCACAGATAGATATTAGCGCATGGAAGACTCCACTGAATTTTGGAGGTGATCCGGATCAGGATTGGCAGATGTCAGAAATCTCTGATTGCTGTTGTTTGTAATTGTGTCCAACATAATTACCTTCAGTGGCACAATGTTTCTGTGTAGGCTCTCAGTTGTCCAGGTGGTTTCCATAGTAGAGAAGCTTGAATCTTCGACTGGACTGGGTTGCTTGACGTGAGGACGTTTTGCTTCAAATCACAGAAGCTTCCTCAGCTAAAATTCTTGCTCTGGTAGTCTGACTTCTGTCTTGACTCTTGTAGAGAAGAATAAACCAGAAGCCAACAAAAGCTGGAGTTTTTTAACCTAACCAGACCCCTCCTACCGAGAGGCAGACTGCTATAGGCTAGTGACTAAACAATAGCTCTAATTAGCACCTATTGTGCTCTAGTTAGTGAAAGACACTAACCACACGTTTGAGGACAAGGAAGTTAAAATCTTAGCCAGAGAGAAGAAATGGTTTGAGAGAGGGGTCAAGGAAGCATTCTTTGTAAAACAGTTGAAACCCAGCCTTAACCGGGGAGGGGGTCTCAGACATGCTTTGTCCCCTGTTTACAATGGGGTACTCAGGTCAAAGCAGTTTCAGTCTTTTGTTCATGGTAATGAGTCATTCACATCATCAGGAGAGTCGTCAAGGGAGCCATCAGGGGAGGATTCCATCCCGTCATTAGGAGAGTGCTAACTAGAGCACAATAGGTGCTAATTAGAGCTATTGTTTAGTCACTAGCCTATAGCAGTCGGCCTATCGGTAGGAGGGGTCTGGTTAGGTTAAAAAACTCCAGCTTTTGTTGGCTTCTGGTTTATTCTTCTCTACAAGAGTCAAGACAGAAGTCAGACTACCAGAGCAAGAATTTTAGCTGAGGAAGCTTCTGTGATTTGAAGCGAAACGTCCTCACGTCAAGCAACCCAGTCCAGTCGAAGATTCAAGCTTCTCTACTTTAGTGGCACAGTGGCTTAGTGGTTAGCACTGTTGTCTAACAGCAAGAAGGTTGTGGGATCGTGTCCCACCTGGTCCCTTTTGTGTGGAGCTTGCATGTTCTCCCCATGATTGTGTTGGTTTTGTCCGGCTTCCTCCCACTTCCAAAGACATGCAGATTAGAGGACTTGGAAGCTTTACATTTAGGTGCATGAATGTGTTTGTCTATATGTGGCCCTGTGACAGACTGGTGTCCTGTTTAGTGACTACTCCTATGACTGCCGGGATAAGCTCCAGCCCCCCTGTGACCCATAATTGGAGTATGCAGAGATAGAAAACGTAAAATGTTATCTTCAGTTTCACTTATTTTGATCCAGTTTGATTAAACACTGTGAGCTCCATAATAATGTTTCTTATTGACTCCGCTAGTACCCCAGATTGACATTATGGCATCTGGTCAGACTCCATAGCAGTCACATTTTTCAGAGCAACTTCACTGAGTAGGAGTAGGTACTGAATTTTTGTATTGAAAAGTAGTGCAACACATAAATAGGAAAAAAAAACAACAAAAAATTATTTCAGAATTACATGGTCACATTCTCAAAACTCTTTTTCTTGTTCAAAATATTTGCAAAATGACCCTATATACAGTGAGGAAAATAAATATTTGAACACCCTGTGATTTTGCAAGTTTTCCCACTTAGAAATCATGGAGGGGTCTGAAATTTTCATCTTGGGTGCATGTCCACTGTGAGAGACATAATCAAAAAAAAAAAAAAATCCGGAAATCACAATGTATGATTTTTTAATACTTTTTTGGATGTTACTTCTGCAAATACGTATCTCAACACCTGTGAAAATTAATGTTAATATTTGGTACAGTAGCCTTTGTTTGCACTTACAGAGGTCAAACGTTTCCTGTAGTTTCTCACCAGGTTTGCACACACTGCAGCAGTGATTTTGGTCCACTCCTCTATACAGATCTTCTCCAAATCTTTCAGGTTTGGAGTTTCAGCTCCCTCCAAAGATTTTCTATTGAGTTCAGGTCTGGAAACTGGCCAGGCCACTCTTGAAATGCTTCTTACGGAGCCCCTCCTTAGTTGCCCTGGCTGTGTGTTTGGGGTCATTGTCATGCTGGAAGACCCAGCCATGACCCATCTTCAATGCTCTTATTGAGGGAAGGAGGTTGTTTGCCAAAATCTCGGTATACACCATCCATCCTCTCTTCAATACGGTGCAGTCGTCCTGTCCCCTTTGCAGAAGAGCACCCCCAGAGTATGATGTTTCCACCCCCATGCTTCACAGTTGGGATGGTTTTCTTCAATCAATTCAATCAATCAATTTTTTTATATAGCGCCAAATCACAACAAACAGTTGCCCCAAGGCGCTTTATATTGTAAGGCAAGGCCATACAATAATTATGTAAAACCCCAACGGTCAAAACGACCCCCTGTGAGCAAGCACTTGGCTACAGTGGGAAGGAAAAACTCCCTTTTAACAGGAAGAAACCTCCAGCAGAACCAGGCTCAGGGAGGGGCAGTCTTCTGCTGGGACTGGGGTTGTTCTCATCCTCTAAACATAGTAAATGGAGTTGATTCCAAAAAGCTCTATTCTGGTCTCATCTGACCACATGACCTTCTCTCATGCCTCCTCTGGATCATCCAGATGGTCACTGGTGAACTTCAAACGGGCCTGGACATGTGCTGGCTTGAGCAGGGGGACCTTGCTGCCCTGCAGGATTTTAAACCATGACAGCATCATGTGTTACTAATGTAATCTTTGTCACTGTGGTCGCAGCTCTCTTCAGGTCATTGACCAGGTCCTGTATAGTTCTGAACTTTCTCAGAATCATCCTTACCCCACAAAGTGAGATCTTGCATGGAATCCCAGACCAAGGGAGACTGACAGTCATATTGTTTCTTCCACTTTCTAATAAATAATCATAACAGTTGTTGTCTTCTACCAAGCTGCTGTTGTCCTGTAGTCCATCCCAGCCTTGTACAGGTCTACAGTTTTGTCCCTGGTGTCCTTAGACAGCTCTTTGGTCTTGGCTATGGTGGACAGGCTGGAGTGCGATTGACTGAGTGTGTGAACAGGTGTCTTTTATACAGGTAACAAGTTCAAACAGGTGCGATTAATACAGGTAAAGAGTGCAGAATAAGAGGGCTTCTTAAAGAAAAATTAACAGGTTTGTGACAGCCAGATTCTTGGTGGTTGGTAGGGGATCAAATACTTATTTGCAGCAGTAACATACAAATAAATTATTAAAAAATCATACATTATGATTTCTGGATTTTTTTTTAGATTATGTCTCTCACAGTGGACATGCACCTAAGATGAAAATTTCAGACCCCTCCATGATTTCTAAGTGGGAGAACTTGCAAAATTGCAGGGTGTTCAAATACCTATTTTCCTCACTGTATATAATAATAGCCAAGTGGCCTCTGTGTGTGTGTGTGTGTGTGTGTGTGTGTGTGTGTGTGTGTGTGTGTGTGTGTGTGTGTGTGTGTGTGTGTGTGTGTGTGTGTGTGTGTGTGTGTGTGTATGGCTTTGATCACGGAGAAACTGGGGAGAGCTGACAATTGACATTTGGCATGCTTATGTATTTTGGGTCAAGGATGAACGCTGCAAAAAGGGAAAGTTGACAGGAGTAATATTTTTAGAGAAATTAGTGACATTGAATAATGGTTGTTGTGCTGCAGTGCACCATGGGAGTTCTGGGTTTTGGGGTTTTAAATGTTGTTATTGTGGTTAATGTTAGTTTAACAGTGTTATTAATTAATTAATTAATTGTGTTATTAATTAATTGTGTTGTTGTAGTTGTTAGTTTAGTCAGTTTAGTTAAGTGTCATGTTGCCATTACCTTGAGTGAGAAGTGTGCGTTTGATGTCTTCCACCACCGAATCTGTTTGTGGGTGTGTGTGTTGTGAAAGTGTAGGTACACGGACCCACAACAGGGGGCGCAATGAACGGACAATGGAGAAAAGTAAAGAACAAGTTTTACTGTTGTGAAAAAGCACAACCAATACAACAATTAATAATTTGGAGGTGTAAGCCGAAATCTGCTGGTGTCGTGTGGGCAGGCTCGAAGGTAGGAGACGTCCGTCCTAGTCGAACCGGAACCACCCAGATCTCCTCTGCCACCGAAACCCAGAAGTACTGGAACCGCCAAGTCCCGAATTCCCAGGTGGCCACTGCCTTCGCTCGTCGGATCCGGTACTGCTGGCGGGAAAGAGCACAAACACACAGGTAGGAATGCGACAGCACCCAGTAGAGGGAGAGGGGCGAAGCCGCCTCCACCTCTTGTTACAATGAAGCAGGAAAGGTGAGTACTTATCCGAGCAAGTTGCTTTCTGTAATCAGCTGTCCTGAAAAGGTTTAGCAAGGTTTATCAGAATCTTTAATATATGTTTGCAGAGAAGGTTACCTTAAACTCAAGGCGATATCTCGGCACTGAGGTGGAGACGCCGTCCTACTGATATACCTCCGTGCTGAGTGGAACAGCTGTGTCCAGTGATGGGTGACAGCTGTCACTCAGGCTGCTCCCATAAGGTGGCAGCGCCCTCTGGTGCCTGGAGCCCGCACTCCAGGCAGGGCGCCCTCTGGTGGTGGTGGGCCAGCAGTACCTCCTCTTCAGCGGCCCACACAACAGGACCCCCCCCTCAACGGGCGCCTCCTGGCGCACGACCGGGCTTGTCCGGATGGCGACGGTAGAAGTCGGCCAGGAGGGCCGGGTCCAGGATGAAGCCCTTCTTCACCCAGGAGCGCTCCTCGGGACCGTACCCCTCCCAGTCCACCAGATACTGAAAACCCCGGCCCATCCGACGGACGGCGAGGAGCCGGCGCACAGTCCAAGCCGGTTCCCCGTCGATGATCCGGGCAGGAGGTGGTGCCGGACCCGGGGTGCAGAGGGGTGAGGTGTGATGGGGTTTTATCCGGGAAACATGAAAAACTGGATGGATCCGCAGTGAGGCCGGAAGCTGGAGCCTCACTGCGGCGGGGTTGATGACCTTGAGGATCTTGAAAGGTCCGATGTACCGTTCCTGGAGTTTTGGAGAGTCCACCTGCAGAGGAATGTCCTTGGTGGACAACCAGACCTCCTGCCCAGGACGATACTTGGGGGCCGGGGCCCGCCGCCGGTCTGCATGTTTCTTCGCCCTCGTCCGGGCCTTCAATAAAGCAGAGCGGGCGGCACGCCACACCCGACGGCACTTCTGTAGGTGGGCCTGGACCGAGGGCACACCGACCTCTCCCTCAACCACCGGAAACAAGGGGGGCTGATACCCCAAGCACACCCCAAAAGGGGAGAGGCCGGTGGCTGACGACACTTGACTGTTGTGGGCGTACTCGATCCAGGCCAGGTGGGTACTCCAGGCCGTCGGGTGCGCGGTTGTCACACAGCGAAGTGTCTGCTCCAGTTCCTGATTTGCCCGCTCTGCCTGCCCGTTGGTCTGGGGGTGGTACCCAGACGAGAGGCTGACCGTGGCCCCCAGTTCCCGGCAGAAGCTCCTCCAGACGTGCGAGGTGAACTGGGGACCGCGATCGGAGACGATGTCTGATGGTATCCCATGCAGACGGACGACGTGGTGGACCAAGAGGTCCGCGGTCTCCTGGGCTGTTGGTAGCTTCGGGAGGGCCACGAAGTGGGCCGCCTTGGAGAAACGGTCCACTACCGTGAAGACGACGGTGTTTCCCTGGGACGGCGGGAGGCCCGTGACAAAGTCCAGACCGATGTGGGACCAGGGGCGATGTGGGACGGGCAGCGGCTGTAGCAACCCTGAGGTCATTTGGTGGTTGGCCTTGCCCCTGGCGCAGGTGGTACAGGCCTGGACGTAGTCCTGGACGTCGGCCTCTAGGGACGCCCACCAGAAGCGCTGCCGGACGACTGCCACGGTCCTTTGCACCCCAGGGTGACAGGAGAGCCTAGAACCGTGACAGAAGTCCAGGACTGCAGCCCTAGCTTCTGGTGGGACGTATAGTCTGTTCTTTGGTCCGATTCCGGGGTCCGGGTCACGGGTCGGGGCCTCCCGGACGGTCTTCTCCACGTCCCAAGTGAGGGCGGCCACGATAGCGGACTCCGGGATAATGGGATCCGGGGGATCCGACGATTCCGTTTTGACTTCGTCTTCGTGTACCCGGGACAATGCATCCGATCTTTGATTCTTGGTCCCGGGACGGTAGGTAATCCGGAAGTCAAAACGGCCAAAGAACAGTGACCAGCGGGCTTGCCTGGGGTTCAGCCGCTTGGCGGTCCTGATGTACTCCAGGTTCCGATGGTCAGTGAAAACCGTGAATGGCACGGATGTTCCCTCCAACAGATGTCTCCACTCTTCGATGGCCTCTTTCACAGCAAGGAGTTCCCGATTGCCGACGTCATAGTTCCGTTCAGCGGGGGTCAACCTGCGGGAAAAATAGGCACACGGGTGAAGGACCTTATCGGTCTTCCCGCTCTGGGAGAGCACCGCTCCTATCCCTGAGTCCGAGGCATCCACTTCAACCACTAACTGGCGGCTAGGATCAGGCTGCACCAGCACTGGTGCAGACGAAAAGCGCCGTTTCAACTCCTTGAACGCGGCTTCGCACCGATCCGACCAGGTGAAGGGGACTTTTGGAGAGGTCAGGGCTGTCAGGGGGCTAACTACCTGACTGTAGCCCTTAATGAACCTCCTATAGAAATTAGCAAAGCCGAGGAACTGTTGCAGCTTCCTACGGCTTGTGGGTTGGGGCCAATCTCTCACCGCTGCAACCTTGGCCGGATCAGGGGCGATGGAGTCAGAGGAGATGATAAACCCCAAGAAGGACAAAGAAGTGCGGTGGAATTCACACTTCTCGCCCTTCACAAACAGGCGATTCTCCAACAACCGCTGTAGGACCTGACGGACATGCCGGACATGAGTCTCAGGATCCGGGGAAAAGATGAGTATATCGTCTAGATACACGAAGACGAACCGGTGCAGGAAGTCCAGCAAGACATCGTTTACCAACGCTTGGAAAGTCGCGGGAGCATTAGTGAGACCGAACGGCATGACCAGGTACTCAAAATGACCTAACGGGGTGTTGAATGCCGTCTTCCATTCGTCTCCCTTCCGGATCCGAACCAAATGATACGCATTCCTAAGATCAAGCTTGGTGATGATTTTGGCTCCATGCAAGGGGGTGAACACTGAATCTAATAAGGGCAACGGGTATCGGTTGCGAACCGTGATTTCGTTCAACCCCCTATAATCAATGCATGGACGAAGACCGCCATCCTTTTTACCCACAAAAAAGAAACCAGCACCCATCGGAGAGGTGGAATTCCGGATCAACCCGGCAGCTAATGAGTCCTGGATGTAGGTCTCCATTGATTCACGCTCCGGCCGTGAGAGGTTGTACAGCCTACTGGACGGGAACTCACTGCCTGGAACCAAATCAATGGCACAATCATACGGGCGGTGGGGAGGAAGCGTGAGAGCCAGATCCTTGCTGAACACGTCAGCGAGGTCATGGTACTCCGCCGGCACCGCCTTCAGATTGGGCGGGACTCGGACCTCCTCCTTAGCTTGGGAGCCGGGAGGAACCGAGGAACCTAGACACTCCCGATGGCAGGTTTCGCTCCTCTGAACCACTACCCCGGATGGCCAATCGATCCGGGGATTGTGCTTTAGCATCCAGGGAAAACCCAAAACCACACGGGAGGTGGCCTGAGTCACAAAGAACTCGATCACCTCCTGGTGGTTACCTGACACCACCAGAGTTACTGGGGGTGTCTTATGCGTGATTGGTGGGAGTAGGGAGCCATCTAGTGCCCGAACCTGTACAGGCGAGGTAAGAGCCACCAGAGGGAGCCCTATCTCCCTGGCCCATCTACTGTCTAGCAGATTCCCCTCAGAGCCCGTGTCCACCAGTGCTGGGGCCTTCAGGGTTGAATCCTCATACAGGATCGTGACTGGGAGTCGTGTGGCAATGTGGGTGTGTCCCACGTGAATGTTTCGGCCCACCCCTGGCCCAGTCTCTAGGGGCGGGCGTTGGTGTTTAACCGCTCGGGGCAGTCGTTTGCGAGATGCTCACTCGAGCCACAAACATAACAAGCTCTGTAGGCCCGCCTCCTTTGTGCTCCAGGTGCCCTAAATGTTGCCCTGCTCGTGTCCATAGCTTCGTCAGCAGGGGGAGCCGTAGGCGCATGGAGCGCAGGAACAGAGGAGCGTGGGGAGGGCGGAGCTCGATCGGAACCGGAAGGGAGAGGGACGACGCGTGCCTGGCCACGCCCTTCGCCTCGTTCCCGACGGCGTTCTTCTAACCGGTTGTCGAGTCGTATGACCAGATCGATGAGCCCATCTAAGTCCCGCGGTTCGTCCTTCGCCACCAGGTGCTCTTTTAGGACCAGTGACAGTCCGTTTACAAAGGCAGCGCGGAGGGCAGTGCTATTCCAGCCGGATCTCGCCGCCGCGATGCGGAAGGCGACTGCATAGGCAGCTGCGCTCCGACGCCCCTGTCTCATTGACAGTAGCGCGGTTGAAGCGGTCTCTCCTCTGTTGGGATGGTCGAACACCGTTCTGAGCTCCCGTACAAACCCATCGTATGTATGAAGGAGCCGTGAGTTCTGCTCCCAGAGCGCTGTAGCCCAAGCGCGTGCCTCCCCGCGAAGCAGATTTATTACATAAGCTACTTTGCTAGCGTCAGTCGCGTACATCACGGGACGCTGTGCGAAGACGAGCGAACACTGCATCAGAAAATCCGCGCACGTCTCCACACAGTCTCCGTACGGTTCTGGAGGGCTTATGTATGCTTCTGGGGACGGAGGAAGGGACCGTTGAACGACCAGTGGAACGTCACTGTCACGCGCAGGGTCCTCGGGAGGGAGAGCCGCAGCGGCGCCCGGAGGGCGCGCCTCCACTTGTGCAGCGAGAGCCTCCACCCTGCGGTTTAGGAGAACGTGCTGCTCGGTCATTAAATCGATCCGAGAGGTGAAAACGGTGAGGATCCGCTGCAACTCACCGATTACCCCTCCCGAAGCCGCCGACGCGCCTTGTTCTTCCATTGGCCGTTCAACAGCCGGTTGACGCCCCTCGGGATCCATGACGCTGGCCGAGATTTCCTGTTGTGAAAGTGTAGGTACACGGACCCACAACAGGGGGCGCAATGAACGGACAATGGAGAAAAGTAAAGAACAAGTTTTACTGTTGTGAAAAAGCACAACCAATACAACAATTAATAATTTGGAGGTGTAAGCCGAAATCTGCTGGTGTCGTGTGGGCAGGCTCGAAGGTAGGAGACGTCCGTCCTAGTCGAACCGGAACCACCCAGATCTCCTCTGCCACCGAAACCCAGAAGTACTGGAACCGCCAAGTCCCGAATTCCCAGGTGGCCACTGCCTTCGCTCGTCGGATCCGGTACTGCTGGCGGGAAAGAGCACAAACACACAGGTAGGAATGCGACAGCACCCAGTAGAGGGAGAGGGGCGAAGCCGCCTCCACCTCTTGTTACAATGAAGCAGGAAAGGTGAGTACTTATCCGAGCAAGTTGCTTTCTGTAATCAGCTGTCCTGAAAAGGTTTAGCAAGGTTTATCAGAATCTTTAATATATGTTTGCAGAGAAGGTTACCTTAAACTCAAGGCGATATCTCGGCACTGAGGTGGAGACGCCGTCCTACTGATATACCTCCGTGCTGAGTGGAACAGCTGTGTCCAGTGATGGGTGACAGCTGTCACCCAGGCTGCTCCCATAAGGTGGCAGCGCCCTCTGGTGCCTGGAGCCCGCACTCCAGGCAGGGCGCCCTCTGGTGGTGGTGGGCCAGCAGTACCTCCTCTTCAGCGGCCCACACAACAGTGTGAAAATAAAAGCACCTGCAGCAGAATACAGAAAAGACAAAAAGCTGTGTATGTGTACGTATAACTTTGATCATGGACAAACTGGAGAGAGCTGACATTTGCCATTTGGAATGCCTATGTATTTTGGGTCAAGGATGAAACGCAACATTGACAGGACCAATATTTTGGAGGAACTATGGATATTAACCAACAACACTGAGCAATGGACATTGATAATTCAATTCTGGACTCACACACGATTCCAGCAGGGAATGCTGGAAATTGTCTATATATTAAAAGCGTGCATGTGTGCGTGCATGCTTTTAATTAGTAAGTTCAATGTAAGTACATAATATAATTGTAAATATGTTAAAATACATGGATGATACAAATGGTAAATCGACTGTATTTATATAGCACTTTTCCATCTGCATCAGATGCTCATAGCGCTTCACAATCATGCCTCACATTCACCCTAATGTCAGGGTGCTGCCATACAAGGTGCTCACTAAACACCGGGAGCAACTATAGGCTTTCAATTCAATTCAGTTATTTCCATTGTGGTTCATTTAAAAATCAAATGACAAAAAGAAAAAACCAATAACATAATAAAGTAATAATTAAATAATAATAATAATAATAATAATAGTGTGTATATGATAAGAAGATCCTAAACAATTTATAAATACATTAAGACAGTAAATTAACATTAAAAATTACATATTTAACAGGAAATAAAAGGGTTGAGTTCTTCTAAAAACTGTTGAGGTCTAAGGTTCTAAAAATGTTCTGGACTCACACGCCACTCCAACTCATTATAGAAATATTGCAAAATTTATTACCACCCTTAAAAAAATGTCAGCTAACTATTTTATAAGCACTACCCAATCTAGAGGCCATCCATCTTATCTTAGGGACCTCATAGTACCATATCACCCCAACAGAGCACTTCGCTCTCAGACTGCAGACTTACTTGTAGTTCCTAGGGTTTTTAAGAGTAGAATGGGAGGCAGAGCCTTCAGCTTTCAGGCTCCTCTCCTGTGGAACCAGCTCCCAATTCAGATCAGGGAGACAGACACCCTCTCTACTTTTAAGATTAGGCTTAAAACTTTCCTTTTTGCTAAAGCTTATAGTTAGGGCTGGATCAGGTGACCCTGAACCATCCCTTAGTTATGCTGCTATAGACTTAGACTGCTGGGGGGTTCCCATGATGCACAGTGTTTCTTTCTCTTTTTGCTCTGTATGCACCACTCTGCATTTAATCATTAGTGATTGATCTCTGCTCCCCTCCACAGCATGTCTTTTTCCTGGTTCTCTTCCTCAGCCCCAACCAGTCCCAGCAGAAGACTGCCCCTCCCTGAGCCTGGTTCTGCTGGAGGTTTCTTCCTGTTAAAAGGGAGTTTTTCCTTCCCACTGTTGCCAAGTGCTTGCTCACAGGGGGTCGTTTTGACCATTGGGGTTTTTATGTAATTATTGTATGGCCTTGCCTTACAATATAAAGCGCCTTGGGGCAACTGTTTGTTGTGATTTGGTGCTACATAAATAAAATTGATTGATTGATTGATGAGCTGTAGATTGGATAGTCCGTAATATAACGCGCTAGTTTGGTTACATTACAGATACCTGCAAGAAGGGCTGCAAGATATTTGAAAAAATTGACATTGCGATTTTGTTGCCCATGGTGATATGTACTGTGATATATGCAATATTTTTAGGATGCCCTGAAAATTCCTGAAAGCACTGCAGCACACATGCCTGAACTGTATGTGGTGCTGTAATGCTTCCACTGTGGAAGTGTTTTGTGGAAGTTCCACAAAAACCAAAGAAGAAAACTGGTATGGGGAGCTAATCAATGTCGCAGCAGAAGCTACAACTTTTTCATAGTGGCATACTGAATAAAGCCTTTTAAAAGAAAGAGTGTCAGTGCTGATAAGCTGAAATAGATTTACTGCATATTTAAAGCAAAGCAGTGTTTTCACATACTTTTAAAAACTATGTCGCTGTGTGTTAGTCCACTGGCTAATCTACAAGAAAGGAAGAGAAAGAATGCCCACTTTAAGTGAACAAAGTTTAACTATTAAGAAATGCTTTTATTCAGCCCCGATCAGAGTTTTGATCAACAGTGAACAGTAGATTTATCAATGCAGCTTTTGTTGAAAAGATGCACTCCACAGCTCAGTTTTTACACAGGTTATGTTCACATCACACATGCAGCCTGTTCACTGACTGGATTTCACAGACTGCTTGTGGCTTATGGTGCAAGAAATCTCTGAAACTTATAGCCAAGGGGGAAAAAAAAACAAAAAAAAACCTGGGAAATCAATGCAGCAGCAGAAGACTACAACATTAAAAACTGACCCATGTCTTCATTTCGGCTGGATTCATCATTATAGCCTGTGTAAAACTGTTATGCTGCGTTTACACATAACGACGATAAGTCACGAATGCCACGAAGTACACATTCTTGGCCGCTGATCACGAATGTGATTATTCGGGGCAGAGGCGTCAGGTGTCCGCAGGAACTGCTGCAACCTGTTACCACATGTTACGATTAATGGCACGTGTTGCTGGAGAATTATCAAGAACCATTACGCACGATCAAGAATAGTGTTCCGCGTTGTTGCGCGCTATTGCACGTAACAGCGCATCCTTAAGTTCCGTCACATTGTGAACGAGGTGAATTGTCTCCACACACACCCATATTCATCCAACCGAATTCAGATCGCTCCAGTTTTCAGAAGAACTTTGACTTAGGTGAAGTTAGAAAGATATTCACAGATTCGAAGTTCACGGCTCAATAGATCTGAAGAGAAACGTTGTAGAAAGACAAACACCACTAGTTTCTAACCTCAGGAAGGTAGACAATGAGCTACAACCTTATTTTTATCCATATGAGCGGTCCTCTGATCTGAAAAAAATAACACTGATCTGAACGGGCAGGCACAGAGAAACAGAAGCTTAGGGACCATCTACAAAGTGCATACATGGAAAAAAAAGACACCAGAAAATTATTGAATAAATCATTGTAATAAGGAGTGATATCACCAAATTCACTGCACACATCAGTGGGGTCCTGCTGTTATACTACAGAGCTCAGTTTGGAAAAATGCCATTATGAAAAACTTTTTTTATTATTTAAATTTTAATAGCATCAAAGTCACAAGATGTAGTGTCAACAAATTCACTGCACACAACAACTGTGTCCTGTTGATTATACCAGAGCACTCAGTTTGGGAAAAAGTAATTTTAAAAAATTTTGGAGAATTTTTCATTGATTATATTTTCCATAGCATCAAAGTCATAAGGTGTAGTGACACAAAATTTACTGCACACAACAGTGGTGTCCTGCTGATTATACTACAACACTCACTTTGGGGAAAAAGTCATTTTCAAAAATTTTAGAGAATGTTTTATTGTTAAATTTTCAATAGCATCAAAGTCATAAGGAGTAGTGACACAAAATTTACTGCACACAACAGTGGTGTCCTGCTGATTATACTACAACACTCACTTTGAAATATAGTAATAATGTATGACAATTAATGAACTAAATATGGAATTTTGGAGAATAAAATATTCTCCAAAATTTTTTAAAATTGCTTTTTTTCCAAACTGATTAAAAAAAAAAAACTCAAACCCTAGAGCCTACAATGGTGATTTGTTTTTAATTAAAAACAAAACAAAAAGTTTCCAAATAAGTGCCATTCATTTGGCTAAAAGAGACCCCTGCTGTTCAAACTGAGCACTGCTACTAAAAGGTGATGACAGAAATTATGTTTCCTTTTTGGTAGGTATAAAGACTTGAGTGACAGCATTGAGTGAAAGACAAAATCTCCAAGCCAAGTGTTGTAGTGTAAACATCATGATATGGAGTATATGTGCTGATGTTTACATCACCCTACAGCTTATAAAAGTGCTGTAGTAACTAGCAGGACACCGCTGATGTGGTGGACACCTCCCCCATCTCAACACAACCTCCTTCAAAAATCACTGTGGACCAGGTCAGAGAGCAGCCAAGCAAACTTCATCCCATGAAAGCGGCAGGCCCACGCAAGGTGTGTCCCCGACTACTGAAGACCTACGCAACTGAACTGGGAGAAACACTATGACATATCTTCTCCCTAGCCTGCAGTGAGGGAGAGTACCCACCCTCAGTTAGACTTCATGCATCCTTCCAGTTCTTTAGAAGAACCAGCCCAGCCAGCTGAATGACTTCCGACCAGTGGCACTCACTCCACACCTGATGAAGTTGGAGCGGTTCTTCCTCGACTCCCTCAAACCCCAGGTGTCTGCAGTTTTCATATAGTGCGGCTGTTGGTGTGGAGGATGCCATCCTCTACCTGCTACAAGTCCACTCACACCTGGATAATGGGAAATGGCACAATGAGGATTCTCTTCCTGGACTTCTCGAGTTCCTTCAACGCCATCCAGCCCGTTGTGCTCCAGGACAAACTGAACAGGATGCGAGTGGACCCCTGCCTGGTCACTTGGATCTCCAGCTACCTCACAGACAGACAGTATGTCAGGCTGAGGGACACCATATCTGACGTTGTAATTGACAGCACCAGCACACCCCAGGGCAGGGTGCTGGCCCTTCTTCTCTTCACCCTGTAGACCTCAGACTTCTGCTACAACTCTGAGCTGTGTCACATTCAGAAGTTCATATATGACACAACCATTGTTGGATGCATCAGGGATGACAGAGAGGAGGAGTACAGGAGCCTAGTGAAGGACTTTGCTGCCTGGTGCGACAGAAACCATCTACAGCTCAAAACCTAAAAGACAAAGGAGCTGGTCATTGACTTTAGGAAGTCCAGACCAAATCCATACCCAGTTCTGATCCAGGGAGCTGAGGTGGAGGCTGTGGATTCCTAGAAGTATCTCAGGCTGTGGCTGGACAGCAAAGTGGACTGGACAAAACACACCAACCACTTGTACAGGAAGGGACAGAGCAAGCTGGACTTTCTGAAGAGGCTGCAGCCGTTTAACAGGAAACTCCTGTGGATGTTCTACCAGTCCATAGTACCCAGTGTTCTCTTTTATACCGTGGTGTGCTGGGGGGGCATCACAACCAAGAAGGATACATCCAGGCTGGACAAACTGATCAGGTGAGCTGGCTCTGTGGTTGGCATGAAGCTGGACTCTCTGGTGACGGTGGCAGAGAAGAGAGCACTGGACAAACTACTGGATATTATGGAAGATGCCAGTCACTTTCTGCACACTGTCATTAGTAACCAGAAGAGCTTCTTCAGCCACAGACTGCTCCTTCTTAAGTGCAGGACCAACAGACGAAAAACTCCTTTGTCCCTCGGGCAATCAGACTGGAGAACTCCTCACTGGGGGAGGAGGAGTAACAGGAAGACCGATGATGGGAAGGAGAGAAACAGTAGGAGCCAGTAAACCAGTATTGATCCGTATGTCTGGTATTTATATTTATATTTACAAACTGTTTTGTTTGTTTTTTTTACTTTCACTTTTGATACTGTGTGTGCTTCTTACCCTGTGTGATGCTATACAATGCTGCTGGAGCCTCGGTTTCCCTGAGGGAGTTTTCCTAAGAGATCACAAAAAGTTCTATCTAATCTAAGCAGACGTGTGCAGGAAATTTTGTGTCACTACACCTTATGACTTTGATGCTATTGAAAATTTAAACAATAAAAATTTCTCCAAAAATTTTTAAAATTTCTTTTTCTTAAAGTGAGTGTTGTAGTATAATCAGCAGGACACCACTGTTGTGGGCAGTAAATCTTGTGTCACTACACCTTATGACTTTGATGCTATTGAAAATAAAAACAATAAAAAATTATCCAAAATGTTTTAAAATTACTTTTTCCCAAACTGAGTGCTCTGGTATAATCAACAGGACACAGTTGTTGTGTGCAGTGAATTTGTTGACACTACATCTTGTGACTTTGATGCTATTAAAATTTAAATAATAAAAAAAGTTTTTCATAATGGCATTTTTCCAAACTGAGCTCTGTAGTATAACAGCAGGACCCCACTGATGTGTGCAGTGAATTTGGTGATATCACTCCTTATTACAATGATTTATTCAATAATTTTCTGGTGTCTTTTTTTTTCCATGTATGCACTTTGTAGATGGTCCCTAAGCTTCTGTTTCTGTCGCCTGCCCGTTCAGATCAGTGTTATTTTTTTCAGATCAGAGGACCGCTCATATGGATAAAATAAGGTTGTAGCTCATTGTCTACCTTCCTGAGGTTAGAAACTAGTGGTGTTTGAATTTCTACAACGTTTCTCTTCAGATCTATTGAGCCTTGAACTTCGAATTTGTGAATATCTTTCTAACTTTACCTAAGTAGAACTTTGTGACTGCATGCGTAGTTGGGCTCTGTGCCATGGAGTGGCTCAGAGAGGAGGAGGACAGAGCCAGATGTGTGGCTTCATGCGGGTCTCGTCTCACCCATTTTCCCAAACATCAGGCACATGCAGCAGGTGGAACACCTGCAGGAGCGCGCTGAAGAGCACTCAAATTAGACTTTTAGCCAACTTGGTGTCGGCAATCAAACTGAATGCGATGCAGCAGGGTTTAATTGTGCACGCGCTTCTTCCTCCGCCGGACTGGAGGAGGTGCAGAGATGTCTGGCTGCACGTGAGTCTCCTCTCGCTCCTCTGGTTGCTCAGACTCGTTTTCCCGCTCATCGGTTACAACAGCAGGTGGAACACCTGCAGGAGCGTCCTGAGGAGCTTCAGCAGGAACTGTGGACCGACATTTGGAGCCGAGTTTGTGCGCACGTGACAGAAAACTCATTTGTCGTGGTGCGCAGTGAAATGTGACGCCGCGTTACAAGTCGTGTCAAAACTTGACAGTTTCCGTGTCACTCCGTAATAACGCGTGACAGTTTGGGCTCCAAGAACCATCACAGGAACCACTACGAACGTTGTCACGTTCTATTAAGGATCAATACTCATCAAGACGGATCAATGCGCTCAGTTGCGACCTCCACGACGTGAGACGAAATGAGGGTGGTGCGTGACATTCGTGGAAGATTTTTTGACAGGCAAAAACATGCTCCACGAATATCAAGAATATCACGCACTATTAAGAAATATATTCAGATGCGTTAAGTCACATTAAAGCCCCGGTCACAACCCAGCGTGTTTTTTTTTTTTTTTTTCGCCGTACGTTTTCTGCGGATGCCACGGCCACTACGTTTTTGTGAAAACGTACGGAGGCAGTAGCCAGAGGAGGGAGGGAGCAGGGGCGTAGGCAGAAATCACAAAATGGGTGGGACCAGAAAAAATCAGACGGGCCCAACCTTTGGGGTTGTAGGTAAGGTGTAGGTATTATAATACACCGTTTGAAAAAGTGTGCCTTGTTTGGACATCGCAAGCAATGTTATCACTTAGCCTACAGCACTGGCAAAGTGAGCACACAGACGCGACACGTCAGACACAAGTACTCTTCATGGATAATGCAAGCTGCAGTGCAGCGCCACACACACACACACACACACACACATTCAGTGCAAGTCTGGTAGCCTACTTGGCTCGGCCTAAACCCAAAACGTCAATAGGTATTTAAATAAGGCATGGTTTCAAAAATGAATTCCAAGTTTAATGATGAACACATCTCAGCCAACTGCACAGACACTGTGTGCACAGTTACACAGATGCAGTGTCAGACACAAGCACCCCATGGACAATGCAAGCAGCAACGCAATGCTTAGTCATGTAAAGTCCTTAAAAAAAAAATCTAAATATATCCGCAACATGAAAACAGGTTGGCTCAGCGGCCAAATTAAAAACCATCAGAACGGACACCAACATGATTCGTGGCAGTTGCAATATAATAATAACAATTAGGCCTATTTAGAAGAAAAAGTAATTAATGATCTCACACTTACATTTGATGAATCCTTTTAATGCTCCAGCAGGAGACGACGGGGTTTTTGTTGAACTCTCTTATCACGTCATCACAGTCCAACGATTCACTCAGTTTTCTTTCAAGGGAGAGTGCATTCAGTCTGTGAGTGAACATGGCTGTTCTGCTGGATGTTTTTATCCCATTAACAGTAGAAAACAGCCGTTCGACAGCGCATGTTGTTATTGGCATTGTGATGAGGGCCGGCAGAAGACTATTTATATGAGGAAAAATGTGGTCCCTCGTGTATCGCGGGAATTACGTTCAAAAATAACCCGCGATAAACAAAATCCGCGAAGTAGTCAGCGCTATTTTTTACACTTATTATAGATGTTTTAAGGCTGTAAAACCCCTCACTACACACTTTTCTCAAACAGGCATTAACATTTTCTCACTTTTCTCTCCTGTGTCAACACTCTTTTTTCTTCTGTGCAAGAAGATTATAAACAGACACACACAGAACACAATGCGCGTGCTCTCCCTTCGCTCACTGCCTCTGGAGGTACGGATGCGGGACCCGCAAAGAATCCAAGTCCTCTCTCGGTGGCCACGGAGCTCTGCGTCTGCGCTCAACATCTGGATCAAAACAGCGACCGTATCTCTGGACCTGTTGCCAGATTTGGCGCAATTCCGCACAGCAGACAGGAGGAGGTGGCCTGCAGCTGCATTTACTGAGCCTGCAGAAAGCGCATCGGAGGCAGTGAGAGCAATCGCCGTGATGCCGACCGGTGCCGCGAACGTCCCGCCTGATAAGGACGCAGAACACAATGCGCCGTTTAAAAAAAAAATGCATGCAAAATTGCACAAAAAAAATCAGCGAAACTGCGAGGCCGCGAAACGTGAACGAGGGACCACTGTACTCTGAAAATGAATTAATAAAAATCACAGAAGATGAACCAGATTTTTTTGACAAAATTTATTAATTGTCGCTCAGTGCTAATGCAGTACCATATCATAGGAATACAATGAGACAACGACAGATGACTGTCGAATGTCGACTCAGCCCTCTCATTGGATGGGGTGGGCCTGGCTGACAAGTGGGCGGGCCCAGCCAGGCCCATCCAGGCCCACCCTTGGCTACGCGTAAGGGAGGGAGTACGTTCAAAGCACGTCTTGTAACGATAAAGAGAGTTGACAATAAAGCTGTGTGTGTGTATGTGTGTGTGTGTGTGTGTGTGTGTGTCTGGGGGGGGGGTCGGCTTTTCTTTTTTATGAGCGGGACCGGAGCGGCAGGTGTTTTTCGGCGTCGGTGGCATGTCCAGCCTGCAGCGGTCAGTTGTACGAGTGTTTACTTCCCTCGAAAAGTAACAGCTGGACAGAAAGTTACAGACTGAAGCTGTGGAGTGTGTGTGTTGCTGACGTTTGGAAATAAAGTCCAAGTTCAAGTGAGAAGCTGCGTTGTGCATGCATGTCTGTCGGCCTCCATAGTATGCGGTGAGTGCCGTAATCCGTACTGCCTACGTACGGATTTGGTTAATTCAATAGTAATTGAATGAAAATGTGCTGCTTTGAATCCGTACTGAGGCAGTACTCACAACGTGTGTCATCTACTGCTGGTGAATCCGCAGCCTGACCGCAGCGAAAGTTCTGCATGCACTAAAACCTCTACGGCGTGTCTGCGTGCTCCTAAATTCGTACTAAGGCAGTACTTACGGATCTCCAAATTTAGCCCATGTTTTTGCAAGTAGATTGCACGCACGTGCAAGTACGGCGGGTGGTGACCATGGCTTAAGAATGTCAGGAATGTGTCACGAATGACAGAAAAATGACATTCGTAATGCGTCTTGGTTATGTGTAAACGCACCTTTATCAATAGAAGGCGCCCTTGTTTTGGAAGACGCCATTTGGAAATACTTTAATTCCTTATCGTGGAAATTGCTTGTGAATAAACAGTGTTTTTAAAGTAGTTCCCTTGGTGTTATAATATGGTGCTTTGGTTGTGTTGTTTTTGTCCACCAAAACCAGTACTTTTTTTTCAGTTGAGAATGTGATGTGTGCAGCGAGGGGGAAGGTGTACATCATGCACTCGCATTACCAGGATCTTTTATTCAATAAACTCAAAAGTTTTTTTGTCGGTTAGTCATAAAAAACAAAATCATATTTTTACCCCTATCACTTTGCAATGTAAATGTGCGTGCATAATTTAATTATGCCATATTCCATGCCCTGAAAATCGCAGACACGCACATCAAGATCGTGATGTTCAAACAATATATTATATAGCCTACTTGCAAGACCCCAGGTATACACATTTGTATGTTTTACAGCATGTACTGATGAGGGTTAATAAACAAACACAACTAATTAATGAATTTGTTATGAGATGAAAGGGTTCTTATTAATAAAACAGCGTGTGTATACTAAGGGGTTTAATACACCTTCCGCTGCTACTTGGACACATCATCAGTGAAGAACCCAGGGTCACTGGGTGTTTCAGGTCTTTAATCTTCATACACCCTCACCTAGGTGACCCAGCGGAGGTTGATCAGGCCCCGGCTTGTGTCCAAGTGGTAAGTTGTTCCACTTCAGATCCACAGCCACCCTGAGGCCCTCTCTGCAGCCTCTAGCGTGTTCTTGATAGCTCTTTTTGCCTGCAGTCCTTTCACTCCAAGGTGTTTGAGGGTGCGCAGCAATGAATGGCCAGCAAAGCCTCAGCACCCGATCTCAACCGGTTCGCAACAGGCTTTCCAGCCATTGCTCTGGCATTATCTGATGAGCTCATCGTACTTGGCCCTCTTTTGCTCACTAAAAGTGTACTTGTGAACAAAAGCCAAAAATGCAATATGAACAACAACAACAAAAAAAAATCTTATTTAACAACGTGCTTGTACAGTCTCTTTATAAATCACCAGGAATTCTCCCTACCACGTATCGGTGTTGTATGGCTGGGGGGCCTGGCTGCCTTTTTGTTTCTGTCTTTTGTTTTTCCTTCCAGGTGGCTTGCATTTGGGACTGAGTGGCTGTGTTGCTGAGGTTATCAGGACCTCACCCTGATCACCTGCGGCTCGTCAGGACTCACAGCTGAGGTGCATCTATATGGATTGGAACATGGTGACATTTAAGACTGGAGTATACAGTGTGTATTTGCCAGAGACTCGACCTTGTGACTAGACGGGTGAGATCGTCGTCTCGGGAGCCATCTCATCATCAGTGGATGCAGAGAACGTCCAGGGTTTGATGCACGGTCTGTGAAAGAGGAGGGGGTGAGGTCTCACGCTCGTCAGCACACTTCCTGAGGTACGTTAGATTTTGTGACTAACATTTATACAGTCAGTAAATGTGGTGTCCCTCACACTTTATTATATTGAGCTGTATGTTAGTCATGTATCGGCTTCCACTGCAGTGGAGTTTTGTGAACTGGATGTTCCATGCCTGCAGGTTGGGAAGCTGATTAGTAATCAAGCCAGGAAATGTTTGCTGTTTGTACACCTTTAAGTGTTCTCTCTGTGTGTAGAGTGTGGACTCACATAATGGTTCCTTCTTTCACAGACTCGGTTTGTTGCGGCCACCTGGGGGGTGTCGGCGGGGTCCTTGGGTCCGAACAGCTTCTGGCTCCGGACCGTTAGCGCTGCTGGGAGCGCACCACGCCAGACCGCACTTTCTTTTGTTATTTTTTGTATCACTGTTATGTATTAAGTTCAGTTAGCCTTTGTACCGTGCTCTGCTTATTTCATACTGGGTCCTTCAAATGCTGGTCGGTTCTCCGAGCTGCGTCCGACACATAACAGTCGGTATTTAGGTACCACCATACGGTGCACACTATTTGTTTTGAATTTAAATTTTCCAATGTTGGCCAAAACAGTGTATTTCTGGCTCTGGCTCCTTTGTTACCCATAAAGTATTCAGAAAGCTAGTGCTATCATATCTTGGGGAAAACAAAAAAACATATCAAATACATCCAAATTGGATTGGGTAAGCACAAACAATGTAGTAATAAATACATACACTGAAGCACAGTGACATCCCACCGATTTTACTTCACCTGTGTATGTGTACAGCAGCCATGTATTGTACTGCTGTTTGGCATTGTTCTGGCTTCACACAGCTTCGTATGTAAACAAAGTCATTGTCCTCTTCAATACTTTGAATTCTGTGAGTTCCACATGGCGGTCAGGAAACATCCGACAGCCATCGTCATATTTGTGTTGCTTGATTCTTTCATTTGTCCATCCATGGTCAATAAGCAGGTAACATCACTAACACAAAGGGCTAGTAGCAGTTTCAAGTTCCGTGTCTATGTCATAGCTCTCCTGGTGAGATCGTGAACGGAGCTGTCTGCCATCATCACTTGCTGTTGCTTTCTCTCTGACTCTTCCTGGTCACACGTCTCCAAACTTAGATAAACCATTGCGGTTTTCCCCGCAGTACTCACCAGCTCCCCCCATAGTTGTCGAATTCAGAGAAATTTTTTCAGCTGTAGGACTGTCATATTCTTGAACTTTTTGTGCTCCTCCATGACAAGAGACTTGGAGATAACACATGTGAAAGTAGCAGTAAACAAACACTAAAAATAATTCCAAAATAAAGCACATTAGCCAGGCATTGTTAAGCAAAAATCATCACAGTATTAATGTTATTGGAAGTATGTTGATTGGATTAAAAAAAAATGTGTAGATGATGTCAGCTCTTCCCAGTTTGTCCGTGACTGAAGTTATACAAACACATGCATGCACGTTAGCATACATATACACATACATAGAGGCCACGTAGCTTTTAATATATAGACAATTTACCACCACCTGCTGGAATGGCATGTGAGTCCAGAATGTTTTTAGAATCTTCGACTTTAGACCTCAAACAGTTTTAGAAGAATAACTCAGTCCTTTTATTTCCTGTTAATTATGTAATTTTTAATGTTAATTTACTGTCTTAATGTATTTATAAATTGTTTAGGTTCTTGTTATTATATACAGACTATTATGGCTATTATTATTATTATTATTTCTATATTGTCAATTGATTTTTAAATGGACCACAATGGAAATACGTTTTTTGACTTTCTTATGTCATCCATGTATTTTTAACGTATTTACAATTATATTATGTACTTATATTGAACATATTAAGCAAAAGCATGCCTGCTTTCAATATGTAGTTGATTTAACACCCCCTGCTAGATTGGCATGTTATTCCAGAATGTAAATATCAATGTCCATTGTTCAGTGTTGTTAGCTAATATATGTAGCTTCTCTAAAAATATTAGTCCTATCAACACCATTCATCCTTGACCCAAAATACATAAGGATAACAAATGCCAACTGTCAGCTCTCCACAGTTTGTGAGTGATCAAAATTCCACGCACACATGCAGAGCTTCTTCTTTTCTGCATTCTGCTGTAAACAGGAGCTTTCAATTTGACAAACAGAGATGGTGGCAGAAGACATTAAAAGCACTAAACTTTTCACTTATGGTCCCAGGAGAATGACACTAAGTCACTCATGGTAACAACAACATAACACTTAACTAAACTGAGTAAACAAATTGAACTACATAAACACCTAAATCAATAACACTAACAACACTGTTAAAATACCATGAACCACAATAACAACATTTAAATCCCCCAAACCCTAAACTCCCATGGTGCATTGCAGCACAATGCCCATTGTTTACTGGTTATTTAAAATCACTAATTTTTCAAACATTATTTGTCCTATCAACTTTCCATTTTAACAGCATTTATTCTTGACCCAAAATGCATAAGTATACCAAGCAGCAAATGTCAGCTCTCCCTAGTTTTGCTGTGATCAAAGCCATACACACACACGCACACAGAGGCCACTTGGCTATTATAATATAGATTGAACTATGTTAAAAGCTCTAGAAAAGCTGTCTGTGTTATGGCTGAGCCAATAAATGATTTGAACACAAAATGAAGGGAGCTGTGGTGAAAACAAGGTAACTATTTTATTAGGCCTCAGAGTAAATGACTATTGCAGATGATTGCGGAGGAGACACCAGAGCAGGGGGAACAGGCTTGATGGGAGACAGGAATGCTGGACCCAGGGAGCACAAGAGAAAAGTCAGTTATGGGCAAACACCAAGGCATGATAAACACAGACGATGCAGTTATCTAGACAGAGAACATTAGACCAGGTAACACAAAGCTGTACTGAGTTTCTGGCGAGTGTGGAGTGAAAAGACCAGGACTTAAGTACAGGTGAAAATGACTCTGGGCAGGTGTGGCAAATCAACTCCTTGATGTGGCACCTGGGGAAACAGAAAGGGAGGGGAAGCAGAGCAGAGCAAACACCAAAGCAGCACAACAGTCCCTTAAATGTGTTTATCCTGAAGTATTTAAATAATGTGTAGGTTAAAGCCTTTCCATAATGTGATGGCTGCTTTAGAAAAGAGCAACAGTGCTTAGTGAGTGAATTGTAATCTTGTTCAGCAGGAGAATAATTTGGTGTTTTCTTAGCTGTCTTATTTGGCCTTTAAAGCTAGGATGTGATTGCAAAAGGGTTTCTATAAAAAAGGTAGATGGTAAACAGCTTATGATTTGGGCATGAAAATTTTTAGTCAGAAGATTTTTTTTTTTTTTTTTTTTTTTTTTTGCTTTAATCCCTGAGTCTGCAAGAGTGAAGGGGAAAATCTACAAGACAGTAGTGAGATGGTGGCACTAACAAAAAGATAGGAGGCAAAGCTGGAGATGTTGCGATTCTCTTTGAGAATGAGAATGGACAGGATCAGGAATGAACATATCAGAGGGACAACCCAGGTCCGATGCTTTGGAGACAAATTCAGAGATGCTTAGAGATGGTTTGGACATGTGCAGAGGAGGGACTCAGGGTATACTGTATACGTAGGGACAAGGATGCTGAGGATGGAGCCACCATGCAGAAGGAGAAGAGAGAGAGGCCAAAGAGGAGGTTTATGAATGTGGTGAGGACATGATGCAGGTGGTCGGTGTGACAGAGGAAGATGCAGATGACAGTCTTAGATGGAGACTATTATTTCCTGGGACACTTTGGACTTGATTAGGTCTCTGAATAAGCACTCCTGACACAGCATACTCACCGGACATGTCACCCATTGAGCATGTTTGGGATGCTCTGGACCGGCGTATACGACAGCGTGTACCAGTTCCTGCCATTATCCAGCAGCTTCGCACAGCCATTGAAGAGGAGTGGACCAACATTCCACAGGCCACAATTGACAACCTGATCAACTCTATGCGAAGGAGATGTGTTGCACTGCATGAGGCAAATGGTGCACCTTTCAGAGTGGCCTTTTATTGTGGGCAGTCTAAGGCACACCTGTGCACTAATCATGGTGTCTAATGTGCGTGTTTCTTCCTGTTAAAAGGGAGTTTTTCCTTCCCACTGTCGCCAAGTGCTTGCTCACAGGGGGTCGTTTTGACCGTTGGGGTTTTTACGTAATTATTGTATGGCCTTGCCTTACAATATAAAGCGCCTTGGGGCAACTGTTTGTTGTGATTTGGCGCTATATAAATAAAATTGATTGAATTGATTGATTGATTAATCAGCATCTTGATATGGCACACCTGTGAGGTAGGATGGATTATCTCAGCAAAGGAGAAGTGCTCACTATCACAGATTTAGACTGGTTTGTGAACAATATTTGAAGGAAATGGTGATATTGTGTATGTGGAAAAAGTTTTAGATCTTTGAGTTCATCTCATACAAAATGGGAGCAAAACCAAAAGTGTTGCGTTTATATTTTTGTTGAGTATACATATACGAGGGCTGTCAATAAAGTAACGGTCCTTTTTATTTTTTTCAAAAACTATATGGATTTCATTCATATGTTTTTACGTCAGACACGCTTGAACCCTCGTGCACATGCGTGAGTTTTTCCACGCCTGTCGGTGACGTCATTCGCCTGTGAGCACTCCTTGTGGGAGGAGTCGTCCAGCCCCTCGTCGGAATTCCTTTGTCTGAGAAGTTGCTGAGAGACTGGCGCTTTGTTTGATCAAAAATTTTTCTAAACCTGTGAGACACATCGAAGTGGACACGGTTCGAAAAATGAAGCTGGTTTTCAGTGAAAATTTTAACGGCTGATGAGAGATTTTGAGGTGATACTGTCGCTTTAAGGACTTCCCACGGTGCGAGACGTCGCTCAGCGCTCTCAGCCGCCGTCATCAGCCTGTTCAAGCTGAAAACCTCCACATTTCAGGCTCTATTGATCCAGGACGTCGTGAGAGAACAGAGAAGTTTCAGAAGAAGTCGGTTTCAGCATTTTATCCTGATATTCCACTGTTAAAGGAGATTTTTTTAATGAAAGACGTGCGGACGGGTCCGCGCGTCGGGACGCAGCCGACGCAGTGCGGCGGCACAGGAAAAACACCTCCGTGTTGATAACCATTTGTTAAAATCCAGGCGGCTTTTGATGGCTTTCAGTGGAGTGAGTATATGAGAAATTGTTTAACAGGCAGGACATGTTCCAACTTGTCCTTAAGGCTTTCAACAGTGGTGTTTTTCCTGTGGCGGAGCGTCGCTGTTCTCTCACGACGTCCTGGATCAATAGAACCTGAAATGTGGAGGTTTTCAGCTTGAACAGGCTGACAACAGCGGCTGAGAGCGCTGCACGACGTCTCGCACCGTGGGAAGTCCTTAAAGCGACAGAATCACCTCAAAATCTCTCATCAGCCGTTAAAATTTTCACTGAAAACCAGCTTAATTTTTCGAACCGTGTCCACTTCGATGTGTCTCACAGGTTTAGAAAAAATTTTGATCAAACAAAGCGCCAGTCTCTCAGCAACTTCTCAGACAAAGGAATTCCGACGAGGGGCTGGACGACTGCTCCCACAAGGCGTGCCCACAGGCGAATGACGTCACCGACAGGCGTGGAAAAACTCACGCATGCGCACGAGGGTTCAAGCATGTCTGACGTAAAAACATATGAATGAAATCCATATAGTTTTTGAAAAAAATAAAAAGGACCGTTACTTTATTGACAGCCCACGTATATATAGTGAGGCAAATAAGTATTTGATCCACTGTCAATTTTGTAAGTTTTCCCACAAACAAAGAATGGAGAGGTCTGTAATTTTTATTGTAGGTACACTTCAACTGTGAGAGACAGAATCTAAAAAACAACAAGAACAACAAAACAAATCAGAAAATCAGATTGTATGATTTTTAAATAATTAATTTGCATTTTATTGCATGAAATAAGTATTTGATCCCCTACCAACCAGGAAGAATTCTGCCTCTCGCAGACCTGTTAATTTTTCTCTAAGAAGACCTCCTCTTTACCTGTATTAATTGCACCTGTTTGAACTCGTTACCTGTATAAAAGACACCTGTCCACACACTCAATCAATCACACTGCAACCTGTCCTAGGCTACAGGAAAATAGGCAAGCAGCTTGGTGAGAAGAAAACAACTGTTGGTGTAATTATTAGAAGATGGAAGAAACACAAGATGACTGGGGCTCCATGTAAGATCTTGCCCGTTGGGATAAGGATGAGTCTGAGAAAGCCCAGAACTACACGGGAGAACTTGGTCAATGACCTGAAGAGAGCTGGGACCACAGTCGCAAAGATTACATTAGTAACACACGACGTGTTACTATGTGTTACTATGGTTACTCATGGTTTAAAATCCTGCAGGGCAGCAAGGTCCCCTTGCTCAAGCCAGCACATGTCTTGGCCTGTTTGAAGTTCACCAGTGACCATCTGGATGATCTAGAGGAGGGTTGGGAGAAGGTCATGTGGCCAGATGAGACCAAAATAGAGCTTTTTGGAATCAACTCCACTTGCCGTGTTTGAAGGATGAGAACAACCCCAAGAACACTATCCCAATCGTGACGCATGGGGGTGGAAACATCATTTTTGGGGGTGTTTTTCTGCAAAGGGGACAGGACGACTGCACTGTATTGAAAGGAGGATGAATGGGGTCATGTATGTATTCCCTCAGTAAGAGCATTGATGATGGGTCATGGCTGGGTCTTCCAGCATGACAATGACCCAAAACACACAGTCAGGACAACTAATGAGTGGCTCTGGAAGAAGCATTTCAAGGTCCTGGAGTGGCCTAACCAGTCTTCAGACCTGAACTCAGTAGAAAATCTTTGGAGGGAGGTGAAACTGGAAACCTGAAGTATCTGGAAATGATCTGTATGGAGGAGTGGACCAAAATCCCCGCTGCAGTGTGCAAACTTGGTCAAGGATGACAGGAAATGTCTGACTTCTGTAATTGCCAACAATGGTTTTTCTATTGTATCAAATACTTATTTCATGCAATAAAATGCAAATTAATTATTTAAAAATCATACAATGTGATTTTCTGATTTTTTTTTTATATTCTGTCTCTCATAGTTGAAGTGTACCTACAATAAAAATTACAGACCTCTCTATTCATTGTAGGTGGGAAAAACTTGCAAAATTGACAGTGGATCAAATACTTATTTACCTCACTGTAAACAGTTATTAGAATTAATAATAACAAGAATGAACATGTGATTTTTTTTTTTGCCATATAAATTGCACCAGAGTGTAAGACACAGGACCTAACTAGGTTAAAAAAGTGACTATAGAAAATGTGGTACTTTATGAAACAACTCCCATTCATTATCAATGTTCAACCTACAGACATCCTCGGACTATGAGACGATGATGCCCGGTGTCAGAAATGAACCAGAGCTGTGCAGTCATCCCTCAGCTTTACCGCCCCCACCTGACCTCTGCTCCCACGTCACATCAAAGTACCAGGAATCCACTGTCAGTGTGGGCCACTATGAGAGCGTGGATTTAGACGAAGCGGCACACATCTGCCACTACCAACATCTGGATCTCAGCCTGCTGGAGGAGCACATCTACCACAGCCTTCATACAAACAGCGAACCTAAAGAAGCATCTGTAGAAGTGAAAACACAGGATACTGGCACAAATGTCACAATGTTTTCTGAGTCACAAAAAAGTGACTGATACTGTGCAACAAATATTCTACAAAACATTCTGTCTAAATCAAACAAGTACAGTGTCAAATAACTCACTACAGGTCAGAACTCTTATTGTTAGTGTGAATTCAACAAAGAGGCGTTAGATTAGTGCTTTTGTACTTTTCAAAAACAAAAAACTCATCCATGGATCTGTTATGGTTTGCAAATTCTGAAAGGGCCGTACTCTTCTGTCATTTCTTTATGCATGCTTTATTTGAAATTGCTTTTAATGGAATTACATGATTATAGATACAAAATAAATGACTAATGACTAATCACTAATGAAAAAAAGTTGAATGCAAGACAGAGTGCAATGAATCAGTGAGTTGATGATGAAAATTAGTGATGATTCCAGTGGTACCAAGAAGAGATCTCGTTACAAAAATATTCAGTCATCACCTTACGTAACTGGTAAGTGTCCAAGTCTCACAACTATACAGTAAAACAGGAAGAACCAGAAATACTTCATATACTGTAATTTCCTTGCAAAGATATTGGCATTACTAAGGAGGGCAACTAAGGAGGGGCTCCGTAAGAAGCATTTCAAGGTCCTGAAGTGGCTTGGCCAGTCTCCACAACTCAATAGAAAATCTTTGGAGGGAGCTGAAACTCCAAACCTGAAAGATTTGGAGAAGATCTGTATGGACGAGTGGACCAAAATCACTGCTGCAGTGTGTGCAAACCTGGTGAAAAACTACAGGAAATGTTAGACCTCTGTAATTGCAAACAAAGGCTACTGTACCAAATATTAATACTGATTTTCACAGGTGTTCAAATACTTGCAGCACTTATTTGCAGCAGCAACAATGCAAATTAATTATTAAGAAATCATACATTGTGATTTCCAGATTTTTTTTTTTTTTTTTTTTTTAGATTATGTCTCTCACAGTGGACATGCACCTAAGATGAAAATTTCAGACCCCTCCATGATTTCTAAGTGGGAGAACTTGCAAAATCGCAGGGTGTTCAAATACTTATTTCCCTCACTGTATATATATATATATATATATATATATATATATATATATATATATATATATATATATATATAAAATCAGTCTTTTTCCTTTAGTCGAAGGGAAACAATAAAATTACGAGGAGTGGTCCATAACACTTACTTTATTAACACTCGCAATTATCAGTCCTACCAGATTCCAGAAGACAGCTTGCCTCTACTGGTGGTTGGCTCACTGTGGTATTGTATCACTTCCTGTTCCGGAGCACAGCGGTGTTTTGCTGTATCTGTTAGCTGTTTAATCTGCGCAGTTAGATTGATCTAGTTATCTAGATAACGATTTGTTTCACAGTGTAATCTTCACGTGCCTTAACTAAAGCACTCCTTCTGCTGAATCACCTCTAAATTATTTACACATTATTCACTTTGCGTGTTTTTAGGAATCCGCTAGCTTAGCACAGCTACTAGCTCTTAGCCGGTTTAGCATGGCAGCTTCTCCTGTCTCTCCCGCACTTTTCTGCTCTGGGTGTGAAATGTTTAGTTATTCCTCGGCCTCCTTTAGCAGTAACGGTACTTGTAATAAGTGTAGCTTATTCATAGCTTTGGAGGCCAGGCTGGGCGAATTGGAGACTCGGCTCTGCACCGTGGAAAATTCTACAGCTAGCCAGGTCCCTGTAGTCGGTGCGGACCAAGGTAGCTTAGCCGCCGTTAGTTCCCCTCTGGCAGATCCCGAGCAGCCGGGAAAGCAGGCCGACTGGGTGACTGTGAGGAGGAAGCGTAGTTCTAAACAGAAGCCCCGTGTACACCGCCAACCCGTTCACATTTCTAACCGTTTTTCCCCACTCGACAACACACCCACCGAGGATCAAACTCTGGTTATTGGCGACTCTGTTTTGAGAAATGTGAAGTTAGCGACACCAGCAACCATAGTCGATTGTCTTCCGGGGGCCAGAGCAGGCGACATTGAAGGAAATTTGAAACTGCTGGTTAAGGCTAAACGTAAATTTGGTAAGATTGTAATTCACGCCGGCAGTAATGACACCCGGTTACACCAATCGGAGGTCACTAAAATTAACATTGAATCGGTGTGTAACTTTGCAAAAACAATGTCCCCAATCGGACCGGGAGTGACATGTTTAGCCACATGTTCTCCTTGAATTGCTGGCTGTCTGAGTGGTGTCCAAAAAATGAGGTGGGCTTCATAGATAATTGGCAAAGCTTCTGGGGAAAACCTGGTCTTGTTAGGAGAGATGGCATCCATCCCACTTTGGATGGAGCAGCTCTCATTTCTAGAAATCTGGCCAATTTTCTTAAATCCTCCAAACCGTGACTATCCAGGGTTGGGACCAGGAAGCAGAGTTGTAGTCTTACACACCTCTCTGCAGCTTCTCTCCCCCTGCCATCCCCTCATTACCCCATCCCCGTAGAGACGGTGTCTGCTCCCAGACCACCAATAACCAGCAAAAATCTATTTAAGCATAAAAATTCAAAAAGAAAAAATAATATAGCACCTTCAACTGCACCACAGACTAAAACAGTTAAATGTGGTCTATTAAACATTAGGTCTCTCTCTTCTAAGTCCCTGTTGGTAAATGATATAATAATTGATCAACATATTGATTTATTCTGCCTAACAGAAACCTGGTTACAGCAGGATGAATATGTTAGTTTAAATGAGTCAACACCCCCGAGTTACACTACCTGTCAGAATGCTTGTAGCACGGGCCGAGGCGGAGGATTAGCAGCAATCTTCCATTCCAGCTTATTAATTAATCAAAAACCCAGACAGAGCTTTAATTCATTTGAAAGCTTGACTCTTAGTCTTGTCCATCCAAATTGTAAGTCCCAAAAACCAGTTTTATTTGTTATTATCTATCGTCCACCTGGTCGTTACTGTGAGTTTCTCTGTGAATTTTCAGACCTTTTGTCTGACTTAGTGCTTAGCTCAGATAAGATAATTATAGTGGGCGATTTTAACATCCACACAGATGCTGAGAATGACAGCCTCAACACTGCATTTAATCTATTATTAGACTCTATTGGCTTTGCTCAAAATGTAAATGAGTCCACCCACCACTTTAATCATATCTTAGATCTTGTTTTGACTTATGGTATGGAAATAGAAGACTTAACAGTATTCCCTGAAAACTCCCTTCTGTCTGATCATTTCTTAATAACATTTACATTTACTCTGATGGACTACCCAGCAGTGGGGAATAAGTTTCATTACACTAGAAGTCTTTCAGAAAGCGCTGTAACTAGGTTTAAGGATATGATTCCTTCTTTATGTTCTCTAATGCCATATACCAACACAGTGCAGAGTAGCTACCTAAACTCTGTAAGTGAGATAGAGTATCTCGTCAATAGTTTTACATCCTCATTGAAGACAACTTTGGATGCTGTAGCTCCTCTGAAAAAGAGAGCTTTAAATCAGAAGTGCCTGACTCCGTGGTATAACTCACAAACTCGTAGCTTAAAGCAGATAACCCGTAAGTTGGAGAGGAAATGGCGTCTCACTAATTTAGAAGATCTTCACTTCGCCTGGGAAAAGAGTCTGTTGCTCTATAAAAAAGCCCTCGGTAAAGCTAGGACATCTTTCTACTCATCACTAATTGAAGAAAATAAGAACAACCCCAGGTTTCTTTTCAGCACTGTGGCCAGGCTGACAAAGAGTCAGAGCTCTATTGAGCTGAGTATTCCATTAACTTTAACTAGTAATGACTTCATGACTTTCTTTGCTAACAAAATTTTAACTATTAGAGAAAAAATTACTCATAACCATCCCAAAGACGTATCGTTATCTTTGGCTGCTTTCAGTGATGCCGGTATTTGGTTAGACTCTTTCTCTCCGATTGTTCTGTCTGAGTTATTTTCATTAGTTACTTCATCCAAACCATCAACATGTTTATTAGACCCCATTCCTACCAGGCTGCTGAAGGAAGCCCTACCATTATTTAATGCTTCAATCTTAAATATGATCAATCTATCTTTGTTAGTTGGCTATGTACCACAGGCTTTTAAGGTGGCAGTAATTAAACCATTACTTAAAAAGCCATCACTTGACCCAGCTATCTTAGCTAATTATAGGCCAATCTCCAACCTTCCTTTTCTCTCAAAAATTCTTGAAAGGGTAGTTGTAAAACAGCTAACTGATCATCTGCAGAGGAATGGTCTATTTGAAGAGTTTCAGTCAGGTTTTAGAATTCATCATAGTACAGAAACAGCATTAGTGAAGGTTACAAATGATCTTCTTATGGCCTCAGACAGTGGATTCATCTCTGTGCTTGTTCTGTTAGACCTCAGTGCTGCTTTTGATACTGTTGACCATAAAATTTTATTACAGAGATTAGAGCATGCCATAGGTATTAAAGGCACTGCGCTGCGGTGGTTTGAATCATATTTGTCTAATAGATTACAATTTGTTCATGTAAATGGGGAATCTTCTTCACAGACTAAAGTTAATTATGGAGTTCCACAAGGTTCTGTGCTAGGACCAATTTTATTCACTTTATACATGCTTCCCTTAGGCAGTATTATTAGACGGTATTGCTTAAATTTTCATTGTTACGCAGATGATACCCAGCTTTATCTATCCATGAAGCCAGAGGACACACACCAATTAGCTAAACTGCAGGATTGTCTTACAGACATAAAGACATGGATGACCTCTAATTTCCTGCTTTTAAACCCTGAACCATCCCTTAGTTATGCTGCTATAGACGTAGACTGCTGGGGGGTTCCCATGATGCACTGTTTCTTTCTCTTTTTGCTCTGTATGCACCACTCTGCATTTAATCATTAGTGATCGATCTCTGCTCCCCTCCACAGCATGTCTTTTTCCTGGTTCTCTCCCTCAGCCCCAACCAGTCCCAGCAGAAGACTGCCCCTCCCTGAGCCTGGTTCTGCTGGAGGTTTCTTCCTGTTAAAAGGGAGTTTTTCCTTCCCACTGTAGCCAAGTGCTTGCTCACAGGGGGTCGTTTTGACCGTTGGGGTTTTACATAATTATTGTATGGCCTTGCCTTACAATATAAAGCGCCTTGGGGCAACTGTTTGTTGTGATTTGGCGCTATATAAAAAAAAAATTGATTGAATGATTGATTGACAGGCACAATCCATACAAATAAGATTTTCTCATCCATGAGGCTTGACTAGAGACAGCTGTTTAACACCACAATCACGGCTGTAGTGTGGAGGAACAGAAGAACTCAACTCCTTGACTCCAAAGCAAGTATAGAAGACAGAAACAAAAAACTTGACCTAAAGGCCAGAACAAGGGTTAAAATTCTACTGTATGCATTTCAGATGGATATAATGAATAGCTTTAAAACACACTTGTAACTCCTGACTTTGTCTCAGTACATCTTGAATAAATGAACCATAAACACTGGTTATTATTATTATCAAAAATACCTTCTAAACAGGTCTCATCATACAACCCCTGGCAATAATTATGGAATCACCGGCCTTGGAGGATGTTCATTCAGTTGTTTAATTTTGTAGGAAAAAAAGCAGCTCACAGACATGACACAAAACTATAGTCATTTCAAATGGCAACTTTCTGGCTTTAAGAAACACTATAAGAAATCAGGAAAAATAATTGTGGCAGTCAGTAACGGTTACTTTTTTAGACCAAGCAGAGGGAAACAAATATGGACTCACTCAATTCTGAGGAATAAATGATGGAATCACCCTGTAAATTTTCATCCCCAAAACTAACACCTGCATCAAATCAGATCTGCTCGTTAGTCTGCATCTAAAAAGTAGTGATCACACCTTGGAGAGCTGTTGCACCAAGTGGACTGACATGAATCATGGCTCCAACACGAGAGATGTCAATTGAAACAAAGGAGAGGATTATCAAACTCTTAAAAGAGGGTAAATCATCACGCAATGTTGCAAAAGATGTTGGTTGTTCACAGTCAGCTGTGTCTAAACTCTGGACCAAATACAAACAACATGGGAAGGTTGTTAAAGGCAAACATACTGGTAGACCAAGGAAGACATCAAAGCGTCAAGACAGAAAACTTAAAGCAATATGTCTCAAAAAACGAAAATGCACAACAAAACAAATGAGAAATGAATGGGAGGAAACTGGAGTCAACGTCTGTGACCGAACTGTAAGAAACCGCCTAAAGGAAATGGGATTTACATACAGAAAAGCTAAATGAAAGGCATCATTAACACCTAAACAGAAAAAAACAAGGTTACAATGGGCTAAGGAAAAGCAATTGTGGACTGTGGATGACTGGATGAAAGTCATATTCAGTGACGAATCTCGAATCTGCATTGGGCAAGGTGATGATGCTGGAACTTTTGTTTAGTGCCGTTCCAATGAGATTTATAAAGATGACTGCCTGAAGAGAACATGTAAATTTCCACAGTCATTGATGATATGGGGCTGCATGTCAGGTAAAGGCACTGGAGAGATGGCTGTCATTACATCATCAATAAATGCACAAGTTTACATTGATATTTTGGACACTTTTCTTATCCCATCAATTGAAAGGATGTTTGGGGATGATGAAATCATTTTTTCAAGATGATAATGCATCTTGCCATAAAGCAAAAACTGTGAAAACGTTCTTTGCAAAAAGACACATAGGGTCAATGTCATGGCCTGCAAATAGTCCGGATCTTAATCCAATTGAAAATCTTTGGTGGAAGTTGAAGAAAATGGTCCATGACAAGGCTCCAACCTGCAAAGCTGATCTGGCAACAGCAATCAGAGAAAGTTGGAGCCAGACTGATGAAGAGTACTGTTTGTCACTCATTAAGTCCATGCCTCAGAGACTGCAAGCTGTTATAAAAGCCAGAGGTGGTGCAACAAAATACTAGTGATGTGTTGGAGTGTTCTTTTGTTTTTCAAGATTCCATAATTTTTTCCTCAGAATTGAGTGATTCCATTTTTTTTTCCCTCTGCTTGGTCTAAAAAAGTAACCGTTACTGACTGCCACAATTTTTTTCCCTGATTTCTTATAGTGTTTCTTAAAGCCTGAAAGTTGCCATTTGAAATGACTTTAGTTTTGTGTCATGTCTGTGATCTGCTTTTTTCTACAAAATTAAACAACTGAATGAACATCCTCTGAGGCCGGTGATTCCATAATTTTTGCCAGGTGCTGTACAAACTATACAACCTCAATTTCACTGAAGTTGGAACGTTGTGTAAAATGTAAATAAAAACAGAATACAAATTTGCAAATCCTCTTCAACCTATATTCAATTGAATACACCACAAAGACAAGATATTTAATGTTCAAACTGATAAAAGTTATTGTTTTTGTGTAAATATTTGCTTATTTTGAAATGGATGCCTGCAACACGTTTCAAAAAAGCTGGAACAGTGGTATGTTTACCACTGTGTTACATGCTTGCATGGCAGCAGCCTCACATTGGGGTGAATGTGAGGCATTGATGTGTACAGCGCTTTGAGCGTCTGATGCTGATGGAAAAGTGCTATATAAATGCAGTCCATTTACCATTTGGACGAATTGCGCATGAAGTGCGAATGAATTACGTGTAAAATCATAGCTGCTTCCAACGTCTCGTACACCTGTTGCTACAAATATTTGCATACAGAGTAAAATGTGATGCTTGCAACTCGTGTTGCAAGCATCACACATTTTACTTACTACGTAGCTGTGGCTGGATAGGGTGCACATTAATTACAATCCAGACGGTCCAGCATGTGCCGCGTGCTCATAAAGGCAAGCATTTTTTTCCATTAAAATGTATGGCGAGCCGTCAGTGATGTGACATGCTATCACCTTCACCATTCACTTGAGTCTCATAAATGTCACAAATTGCTCTATGAAAATTAATGATGACAACATACACACAATGCAATGCAACTTATTTCACATCTCCATTACCCGTGCGTAGAACAGGTAACTCAGCTAGAAGTGCTATATAGCAGAAAACAGCAAAATTACAATGCTTTTGAGCTACCTCTAAAAATTTATTTATACAAGCAAAATTTTACACAGCATGTTTTTTCATCAACTGAAAACTATTAACAGGGTCAGAATATTACATTTCAAAACTTTGCAAAATAAGGACCACCGTATTACGCATGTAATGATGTGTGCTCCAGATTCAAAACTCATAATTTAATTTAGCTTAATAATACACATACAAATTATTTTTTTTATATGTGATAGTGAGCCAACATTATTCTGTAGACTGCTTATTTGTTAACTATATAAGCCGACTCAGAACTTATATCAAACCCCATATTTAATATTTCAGCAGTGCTTTCTCACACTACAGCTGCTGAAATGCAAATACAAGACTGGTTATCACCATCATCTGGACAAGGTGTGAAGTCCTGACTGCTGTTACTAGAACGAATCATTTTTTTTTTCAGCACTGTACCACAGGATCAAAGAAAGGCATGAGCTTGGAACATTTGAAACAAATCGCCACAGTGACATCTAGTGGCCAAATACATGTCATTTGCAAATGAACCAATTTAATGTGAAAATGTATATAAACGTCTCTCTCTCTCTCTCTCTCTCTCTCTCTCTCTCTCTCTCTATATATATATATATATATAAACGTGAATAAAGTACAGTTTAAAAAGTAACTGTAAACATTTAGGGTCGTGATTGTGAAACACTGAGGCACAGAAGCCAGTGTTGTTAAGGTGCTAAAGGCAGGAGGAGGTATGTTGCATTGTTTGTTGTCTGGTGGGGTGGGGGTGTTTATGGGAGTAAGTCTGTGGGTGAGTGTGTGTGTGTTGATGGGTGTTTCCAATACGTATGACCCAGGAGATGAAGCTGTTTGACTTTGTTGACCTGTAGCATCTCCAGGACTGCAATGAGTCAAACAGAGCTTGCAGGGTGTGTGGCATCTCCTGTGATGACCTTGGTTCTCCTCAGGCAGCAGGATATGCCGAAGGTTGCCAAGCTGGGCAGAGGGCAGCCCATGATCTTTGGGGCATGTTTGTGACCCTCTGCACTGCCTTCCTGTATTTGGCTGTGGAGCCACACACCCAGACAGTATGTCAGTATGCTCTCCACCAAGGAGTGATAGAAGGCCAGCAGCAGCTTCATGTCCAGGTTGTTCTTCCTGAGGACACGCAAGAAGTGTAGCCGCTGCTGAACCTTCTTAACACCAGAACCCGATGTTGGAGGTCCAGGAGCAGTCTGTGGAGATGTGGGTGCACAGAAATCTGAAGGTAGTGACAGTTTGCACTTGTTCTCCATTCATGAGGGTGGGGGAGGGGGCGTGGGGGGGGGGGGGGGTACAGGGTGCAGGTTTTCTTTGTAACCACCAACTCCACCAGGTGATATCACTGATTAACATCACTTTGAGCAGCTGGAATGAGTTCATCAATTAAATCACCTGGTGGAGTTGGTTGGCTTATGGTCTAAAGTTACCAGTGAGTATTATAACAATTACAAGACACCTATAGTGAGGGAAATAAGTATTTGATACACTGTCAGTTTTGCAGGTTTTCCCACCTACAAAGAATGGAGAGGTCTGTATTTATAGGTACACTTCAACTGTGAGAGACAGAATCTAAAAAAAAAAAATCCTGAAAATCAGTGTATGATTTTTAAATAATTAATTAGCATTTTATTGCATGAAATAAGTATTTGATCCCCTAGAAAAACAGACCTTAACAATTGGTACAGAAACATTTGTCTGCCATTACAGAGGTCAGATGTTTTCTGTAGTTCTTGACCAAGTTTTCACACAACAGGGATTTTGGTCCACTCCTCCATACTGATCTTCACCCGATCTTTCAGGTTTGGAGTTTCAGCTCCCTCCAAACATTTTCTACTGTGTTCAGGTCTGGAGACTGGCTAGGCCACTCCAGGACCTTGAAGTGCTTTTTACGGAGCCCCTCCTTAGTTGCCCTGCCTGTGTGTTTGGGGTCATTGTCATGCTGGAAGACCCAACCATGACCCATCTTCAATGCTCTTACTGAGGGAAGGAGGTTGGTTGCCAAAATCTCGCAATACATGACCCCATCCATCCTCCCTTCAATACGGTGCAGTCGTCCTTCCCCCTTGCAGAAGAGCACCACCCCCATGCTTCATGGTTGGGGCGGTGTTCTTGGAGTTGTCCTCATCCTCTAAACACGGCAAGTGGAGTTGGTTCCAAAAAGCTCTATTTTAGTCTCATCTGACCACATGACCTTCTCCCATGCCTCCTCTGGATCATCCAGATGGTCACTGGTGAACTTCAAACGGGCCTGGACATGTGCTGGCTTGAGCAGGGGGACCTTGCTTCCCTGCAGGATTTTAAACCATGATGGCATCATGTGTTACTAATGTAATCATTGTGACTGTGGTCTCAGCTCTCTTCAGGTCATTCACCAGGTTCTCCTGTGTAGTTCTGATCTTTCTCAGAATCATCCTTACCCCACAAAGTGAGATCTTGCATGGAATCCCAGACTGAGGGAGATTGACAGTCATCTTGTGTTTCTTCCACTTTCTAATAAATAATCATAACAGTTGTTGTCTTCTCACCAAGCTGCTTGCCTGTTGTCCTGTAGTCTATCCCAGCCTTGTGCAGGTCTACAGTTTTTTTCCTGGTGTCCTTAGACAGCTCTTTGGTCTTGGCTATGGTGGACAGGTTGGATTGTGATTGATTGGTGTGTGGACAGGTGTCTTTTATACAGGCAACAAGTTCAAACAGGTGCAATTAATACAGGTGAAAAGTGCAGAATAGGAGGGCTTCTTAAAGAAAAATTAACAGGTCTGTGAGAGCCATAATTCTTGCTGGTTAGTAGGGGATCAAATACTTATTTCATGCAATAAAATGCAAATTAAGTATTTAAAAATCATACAATGTGATTTTCTAGATTTTTTTTTTTTTTTTTTTTAGATTCTGTCTCTTACAGTTGAAGTGTACCTACGATAAAAAATACAGACCTCTCCATTCTTTGTAGGTGGGAAAACCTGCAAAATTGGCAGTGGATCAAATACTTATTTCCCCCACTGTAAGTCCTTTAGAAACTATTATAAATACAACTGTCATAAGTTCTGTTCAAACGTGAAAACAGTTGTTTATATACACAAATTATAGGAATAATTCATGGAAAAATAAATGTATAAGCTTCAAGTAATATATGTCATCCATTTGATACTGGGTCTTAGTAAATCACTTTCTCAACTGATTCACTTTGACCCGATTCACTGTGCCTCAGGCGCATGTGACACAAGAGTCATGTTATCAAATAGCCGATAGTCTGAAGAAGACATAACACATGCTCATCAGCTAGACGGGGTAGTCTTCTAACTAATAACAATTTTTGGGCCACCTTTCCTCTGTTGTGAGAAACAAAGACACTGACATCCACAAAATGTACTCTTGATAGAAAAAACTGACTTAATTTAGTTTTACCAAGGCCCGGATCCAGACCGGTTTGGACCGATGCAGTTGCATCGGTCAGATTTTTTTACACATCGTTCGTCATCGTTTATTCATTCATTCATCTCCTACTGCTTAATCCAATTAAGGGTCGTGGGGGGCTGGAGCCTATCCCAGCAGTCATAGAGCGCGAGGCGGGGTACACCCAGGACAGGACACTAGTCTGTTGCAGGGCCACAAACAGACAAACAAGCACAGACACACCCACACACACACCTACGGACAATTTAAAGACTCCAATCCACCTAACCCACATGTTTTTGGATGTGGGAGGAAACCGGAGCACCCGGAGGAAAACACAGGGAGAACATGCAAACTCCACACAGAAAGGGAATTGAATTGAACCCACGACCTTCTCGCTGTGAGGCAACAGTGTTAACCACTAAGCCACCGTGCTGCCCCATTCGTCATTGTTAAAAAGAAAAAAATCTTGAATAGTCCCGAATAGTGCCGAACGTGTCCCCGCGGTGAACACAGCTTTTGATTTGACCCCACAATGCACCACGCAGGTGTACAGAGGAAAATTCAAACCGGATCAAACAAACATAGCATCAGTCCAGTTGAGTCATCCAGGAAAAAGTTGTGCAAGGAAAATTGGGTGTTTATTTCAGCCAGAAACGTGAGTGGTTTATAAATAGTTTTCAGACAATAGTGTGTTTGAAAGCCATTCTGTGATGACTGAAATTACATTTTTGGTGGTTTTCCGACCATACATGTCAACCTGCGGATTGTCCGTAAATTATATGGATTTTTCTGTTTCTGCAGCGTGACTCCACTTTGAAGCGTGAACCAATGAAGCAATGCTTCGATCCACTTGCTCATTGGTTCTTTGATTCGCTGCTCTTCAGAAACGGCAAGTCCGCTTCTTAACCCCTCTCAAAGCCATTAAAATACCATGAGTCACTTTTGTGTGGATTAAAGTCATTAACTGGGACTCTTGTCTTGTTGCAGTCAAGAAACGAGAATCGTCCTCCGTGCTGTTGGCACAGCTCCAAACGCTGCGCAGCTCAGAGCTGAGACAGAGTCAGGTCGGTATTAATAACTTCAAAATGAATTGCCGCTTTAAATAAAATGACACCTCTTACAAACGTTGTAATACAGACAAGAAACTACAATAGACTAAAACGTTTTTTTCCTCCCAAAATGAGACGTGTATTTCTTTATAAATTACATCTAGTCCAGCCGATAAGGGGAAAAAATCTTCAAAATGTGATAAAAACACCAAAACTGGCAGAGATGTTCTTTAAAATATGGAGATTCATTTAAGATAGAAAAGAGAAAAAAGAAAAACTTTTTTCATGTTGTCATTATGGGGTGTTGTGAGTAGAATTTTTAAAAATTATGAAATTAAGACTAACATAAAATGTGAAAAAAATGTTCAAATTGTTTAACAGTTGTAGAATTTACACATGGGTAATTTTGCTAAAGGCACTGTTTTTGTCATAAATGAAGCAGAATGGCTCCGTCAGGTAAAGTGTGCTGATTTAACTTGCTGGTGTTTATTTGTCCTGCGAGCCGAACGGAAGTTTTCATGATTATTGTCAGGAAAACGATACTGTTCGCATTTCATACCGAGTGTCCGAACATTACAAAAAAGAAAAAAAATGTGCGCTCGTTGACAGACGTGCCAGCTGACCAATCGCAAAGAGACGCAGCGCGGCTGGAGGCGGAGCCACGGTATCCGGCGGAGGCTGGGTGTCGCCTGACCGGATGATGACAGTAGTTTTTAGTTTAAAGTAGCTACTTTCATCGAGTGCTCGTTGTTCCGTTCAGGGGTTCCGTGTCTGCGACACAACTCTGCGCCACTGGGATCCTTTGCTGCGCCGTTGGAGCCGCTTCTTTATCCGCCGGGAGGAGATCTCGGACTGACCGAGGAGCCGTTATGGGGAACCGGGGAATGGAAGACCTGATTCCGCTCATCAACAAGCTGCAGGACGCCTTCAGTTCCATCGGCCAGAGCTGTAACTTGGACCTGCCGCAGATCGCGGTGGTTGGCGGCCAGAGCGCCGGGAAGAGCTCCGTCCTGGAGAACTTCGTCGGGAGGTTGTATCGCTGATCTTTCTGCAGTAAAGTTGTGTTCAGATCCCGACTTCTCTTTCCGCTGCTGCGCTTTTGCGCCGCCGAGCTTTTGCGTAAAACTCGCCAACTAAGCACTTGGTTCTGCGCCGGTTCTCCGAACCTCCTAGATTTGACTTTGGGCTGTTCGTTCTCTGATTCTCTACTTTACGCCAAAACTGCTGATGAATAGACAAAAGCTCGGAGAGACTATAAAAGTGATTTTATTATTCTGGAAAACAATCTCTAAAATCAGCACACCTGATTCTGTCAAACATTTACAACAGCTGCCTGCGTGCGATAATCAACATATCTTTATGCCTCATATGTCACAGTTCAGGTCAGTGTTTCACCCACAAGGTGCGCTGCAAAAAAAAAAAAAAAGAAAAGGTTTGGACGTGAAATATTCCCACGGCTGTGTGTGTTCCATGGACAATCTGATTAAGAGCATATTCTGAATAAAACTGCCATGGAAACGCCATTTACATCTTAACCCAAAGGTCAAAATCAATAGATATGTGGAGTTTTCCTAATTATTGAGATGTGTTGTAGAACTGTAAAGGCCTTAATCAGACTATATGGCCTTATTTGAAATTTACCTATATTTTGCAACACTTAAAACATTGCGGATGTAATGTGGCCTCGAGTCATTAATGAGACTTTGCTCTGAAACGTGTAAACAGGAATATGAATGGAATGTTCTTTCAAACAGCCCGTTTAACAAGAGCATTCTGAGATTTCTGACATCCACCGAGGGTTGACCAGGACTCAAAATGACAGATATGTGATTCACATCGGGACCCGGACTTTACCTGGATTCTGATTCCACAAAACAGTGCAGTGACTGCATATTGATCCAGAATGGGCTAATCAATCAAAATGTTGCAATCTGATATTTAATTCAAAAGCTGAAACAAAATAATGTCTTCCTGATCTTGGTTTTATGCTCTGATGTTGCATCCATGAAGTAGTCTTGGCATGATCCTTAAAAGTCTACAAAGTGAAATCCTGATCCAGAATCCATATTTGGATCCAGATCACCTCCAAAATTTAATGGAGTCTTCCAAGGCACCAATGTGTGGTGAAAATCCATTCAGTAGTTTTGATGTAATCCTCAAAATCTGACAAAGTGAAGCGCACAAATTGAAATCCTGATCCAGGATCTGGATCCGGATCACCTCTAAAATTCAGTGGAGTCTTCCATGCCCTCATATCTGTCTGTGGTGCCAATCTGTGCAGTAGTTTTGACGAAATCCTGCTAACAGACAGATAAATAAACAAATGCAGATGATTTTATTACGTCCTTGGTGGATGTAAATATTCAGAATTAGACTTCTTAGTTTAATTCTATATAATTGTGGGCGGGGTTGCTTTGAGTGACAGCGGCTCCGCCTCTTGCAGCCTCCCACTGCAATGGAGCCGCTCACTGTTGTGTTTGGAGTAGTTTATTACAAACAATAATGGAATAATCTGTCTTGTTGCGTGGTGAAATGTCCTAACAGATCACCGGAGACGTCTCTGAAATATTAATGTTGAGTGAAATTCGTCTTGTTTAATATTGTATGCTAATGGTGTTAGCACTTTTACCAGCTATCAGAGGTTCACTTATTGCATGATTAGTGAGAAAATACACAGCTGATAATGTTTACTGTCACCGCACAATCCCCAAAATTGTGATTTTTAATAAACACCCGAACCAAGGTTAGCCTGTTAGCTGGTGCTTCAGACTCAGGACAGAGGGGCGTGTTCAGGCTTTATTCATCACACACTGAATAACTCATGCTCCACCCCTTTAATGCATTAATGAGTTCATAGTGAATCAGTGTGGGCGGGGCTCTCAACATTGTGATGCCCAGAAAGGGGGGGGGGGGGGTCATCTTGGCTGTTCCGGTGTCGCCGACTGAAAGATCTAATCCCTAAAAATCAGTCCCCCATGCCTTCACTGCACATGCGTCATTAGACGCAGTTCACAGATTAACACCTCGTTTCCTCTTCAAACTGCACTCCAGTCATCATCTGTCTTGGTGACAAATATCTGAAGCTTTTGTACAACAATCATTTTCACATAAATTCAGCATTATTTCATCATAAAAGACAAAGGAAGCGATCAGAGCGCTGCAGCTACACAAGTTGCTAGCTGATGCGTTCACTGCGTGTCGGTCATTTCAAAGCGTCTCAGAGTTTTGCAGAGTTTCTGCTTAAAATGGCCTCGTTTCTGCTTAAAACTGACTTTAGAATGATTTAAGAGGTTTTACCTTTATCATCCTATGATTAATAATCAAATTAATCTATTTAATCACTTTTGGTGAAGATAGTCTCAGACGAACTGCTGTGGTCCGAACTGACGCATGTGCAGTGAAGGCAGGTGGACTGATTTTTAGGGGGGGACCATTCGGGCTGCAACACCGGGTCTCTATAGAAAGCCAGTGGGGGGCGTCACAAAGGCTCTGTCCAGTGTATATATACAGTCTGTGCTCATGACAAAACCTCAAATGTTGCAGTGGGCACACCTGTCAGTTTCTGCACATAGTGGATATAGAAAGTCTACATACACACTCTGAGACTTTTTCACATTTACATTTTCACGTCACTGAGGTTGTCTTGGATTAATTTCCAGCAGTCATACTGTACAGACTGTACAGCAAATCTTTCTGGAGCAGCCATTTCTCAAAAACTGAGTGACCATGCAAGAAGGAGGCTAGTGAGGAAAGACACCAAGACACCCAGACAAATCTGAAGGAGTTCCAGGCTTCTGTGGCTGCAATGGGAGAAACTCCAGCTTTTGTCTGTTGCACCACATTACAGCCTCAGACTGACTCAGTGATTTGGAAAAGTTCATGTATTCATCCGCTCACTCACTTGTGTCAAGAAAACTGGCTGTAAAAGTGATGATTTAGTTGTGCCATATGAAGAGGTACCATACTTATTTGACCCGTTGCTTTAATTTCAATCATGATTTGTTTTTCACATGAGTTAATGGGGATCACAAAAAATGTAAAGCCAGAATTGTATTTGTTTTAATCAAATCAAATCAGTTTTATTTATATAGCGCCAAATCACAACAAACAGTTGCCCCGAGGCACTTTATATTGTAAAGCAAAGCCATACAATAATTACGGAGAAACCCCAATGGTCAAAACGACCCCCTGTGAGCAAGCACTTGGCGACAGTGGGAAGGAAAAACTCCCTATTAACAGGAAGTAACCTCCAGCAGAACCAGGCTCAAGGAGGGGCAGTCTTCTGCTGGGACTGGTTGGGGCTGAGGGAGAGAACCAGGAAAAAGACATGCTGTGGAGGGGAGCAGAGATCAATCACTAATGATTAAATGCAGAGTGGTGCATACAGAGCAAAAAGAGAAAGAAATACTCATTGCATCATGGGAACCCCCCAGCAGTCTAAGTCTATAGCAGCATAACTAAAGGATGGTTCAGGGTCACCTGATCCAGCCCTAACTATAAGCTTTAGCAAAAAGGAAAGTTTTAAGCCTAATCTTAAAAGTAGAGAGGGTGTCTGTCTCCCTGATCCGAATTTGGAGCTGGTTCCACAGGAGAGGAGCCTGAAAGCTGAAGGCTCTGCCTCCCATTCTACTCTTACAAACCCTAGGAACTACAAGTAAGCCTGCAGTCTGAGAGCGAAGCACTCTATTGGGGTGATATGGTACTATGAGGTCCCTAAGATAAGATGGGACCTGATTATTCAAAACCTTATAAGTAAGAAGAAGAATTTTAAATTCTATTCTAGAATTAACAGGAAGCCAATGAAGAGAGGCCAATATGGGTGAGCTATGCTCTCTCCTTCTAGTCCCTGTCAGTACTCTAGCTGCAGCATTTTGAATTAACTGAAGGCTTTTCAGGGAACCTTTAGGACAACCTGATAATAATGAATTACAGTAGTCCAGCCTAGAGGAAATAAATGCATGAATTAGTTTTTCAGCATCACTCTGAGACAAGACCTTTCTAATTTTAGAGATATTGCACAAATGCAAAAAAGCAGTCCTACATATTTGTTTAATATGCGCATTGAATGACATATCCTGATCAAAAATGACTCCAAGATTTCTCACAGTATTACTAGAGGTCAGGGTAATGCCATCCAGAGTAAGGATCTGGTTAGACACCATGTTTCTAAGATTTGTGGGGCCAAGTACAATAACTTCAGTTTTATCTGAGTTTAAACGCAGGAAATTAGAGGCCATCCATGTCTTTATGTCTGTAAGACAATCCTGCAGTTTAGCTAATTGGTGTGTGTCCTCTGGCTTCATGGATAGATAAAGCTGGGTATCATCTGCGTAACAATGAAAATTTAAGCAATGCTGTCTAATAATACTGCCTAAGGGAAGCATGTATAAAGTGAATAAAATTGGTCCTAGCACAGAACCTTGTGGAACTCCATAATTAACCTTAGTCTGTGAAGACGATTCCCCATTTACATGAACAAATTGTAATCTATTAGATAAATATGATTCAAACCACAACAAGCACAGAGATGAGTCCACTGTCTGAGGCCATAAGAAGATCATTTGTAACCTTCACTAATGCTGTTTCTGTACTATGATGAATTCTAAACCCTGACTGAAACTCTTCAAATAGACCATTCCTCTGCAGATGATCAGTTAGCTGTTTTACAACTACCCTTTCAAGAATTTTTGAGAGAAAAGGAAGGTTGGAGATTGGCCTATAATTAGCTAAGATAGCTGGGTCAAGTGATGGCTTTTTAAGTAATGGTTTAATTACTGCCACCTTAAAAGCCTGTGGTACATAGCCAACTAATAAAGATAGATTGATCATATTTAAGATCGAAGCATTAATTAATGGTAGGGCTTCCTTGAGCAGCCTGGTAGGAATGGGGTCTAATAAACATGTTGATGGTTTGGATGAAGTAACTAATGAAAATAACTCAGACAGAACAATCGGAGAGAAAGAGTCTAACCAAATACCGGCATCACTGAAAGCAGCCAAAGATAACGATACGTCTTTGGGATGGTTATGAGTAATTTTTTCTCTAATAGTTAAAATTTTATTAGCAAAGAAAGTCATGAAGTCATTACTAGTTAAAGTTAATGGAATACTCGGCTCAATAGAGCTCTGACTCTTTGTCAGCTTGGCTACAGTGCTGAAAAGAAACCTGGGGTTGTTCTTATTTTCTTCAATTAGTGATGAGTAGTAAGATGTCCTAGCTTTACGGAGGGCTTTTTTATAGAGCAACAGACTCTTTTTCCAGGCTAAGTGAAGATCTTCTAAATTAGTGAGACGCCATTTCCTCTCCAACTTACGGGTTATCTGCTTTAAGCTGCGAGTTTGTGAGTTATACCACAGAGTCAGGCACTTCTGATTTAAAGCTCTCTTTTTCAGAGAAGCTACAGCATCCAAAGTTGTCTTCAATGAAGATGTAAAACTATTGACGAGATAATCTATCTCACTCACAGAGTTTAGGTAGCTATTCTGCCCTGTGTTGGTATATGGCATTGGAGAACATAAAGAAGGAATCATATCCTTAAACCTAGTTACAGCGCTTTCTGAAAGACTTCTACTGTAATGAAACTTATTCCCCACTGCTGGGTAGTCCATCAGAGTAAATGTAAATGTTATTAAGAAATGATCAGACAGAAGGGGGTTTTCAGGGAATACTGTTAAGTCTTCAATTTCCATACCATAAGTCAGAACAAGATCTAAGGTATGATTAAAGTGGTGGGTGGACTCATTTACATTTTGAGCAAAGCCAGTCGAGTCTAACAATAGATTAAATGCAGTGTTGAGGCTGTCATTCTCAGCATCTGTGTGGATGTTAAAATCGCCCACTATAATTATCTTATCTGAGCTAAGCACTAAGTCAGACAAAAGGTCCGAAAATTCACAGAGAAACTCACAGTAACGACCAGGTGGACGATAGATAACAACAAATAAAACTGTTTTTTGGGACTTCCAATGCTGACTTTCCTGCTGTAACCAGGTTTCTGTAAGGCAGAATAAATCAATATGTTTATCAATTATTATATCATTTACTAACAGGGACTTAGAAGAGAGAGATCTAATGTTTAATAGACCACTGTTTTAGTCTGTGGTGCAGTTAAAGGTGCTATATTATTTTTTCTTTTTGAATTTTTATGCTTAAATAGATTTTTGCTGGTTATTGGTGGTCTGGGAGCAGGTACCGTCTCTACGGGGATGGGGTATTGGGCAGATGGCAGGGGGAGAGAAGCTGCAGAGAGGTGTGTAAGACTATAACTCTGCTTCCTGGTCCCAACCCTGGATAGTCACGGTTTGGAGGATTTAAGAAAATTGGCCAGATTTCTAGAAATGAGAGCTGCTCCATCCAAAGTGGGATGGATGCCGTCTCTCCTAACAAGACCAGGTTTTCCGCAGAAGCTTTGCCAATTATCTATGAAGCCCACCTCATTTTTTGGACACCACTCAGACAACCAGCAATTCAAGGAGAACATGCGGCTAAACATGTCACTCCCGGTCCGATTCGGGAGGGGCCCAGAGAAAACTACAGAGTCCGACATTGTTTTTGCAAAGTTACACACCGATTCAATATTAATTTTAGTGACCTCCGATTGGCGTAACCGGGTGTCATTACTGCCGACGTGAATTACAATCTTACCGAATTTACGCTTAGCCTTAGCCAGCAGTTTCAAATTTCCTTCAGTGTCGCCTGCTCTGGCCCCCGGAAGACAATTGACTATGGTTGCTGGTGTCACTAACTTCACATTTCTCAAAACAGAGTCGCCAATAACTAGAGTTTGTTCCTCGGCGGGTGTATTGCCGAGTGGGGAAAAATGGTTAGAGATATGAACGGGTTGGCGGTGTACAGGGGGCTTCTGTTTAGGACTACGCTTCCTCCTCACAGTCACCCAGTCGGCCTGCTTTCCCGGCTGCTCGGGATCTGCTGGAGGGGAGCTAACGGTGGCTAAGCTATCTTGGTCCGCACCGACTACAGCGGCCTGGCTAGCTGTAGGATTTTCCAAGGTGCGGAGCCGAGTCTCCAATTCGCCCAGCCTGGCCTCCAAAGCTATGAAAAGCTACACTTATTACAAGTACCATTACTGCTAAAGGAGCCCCAGGAATAACTAAACATTTCACACCCAGAACAGAGAAGTGCGGGAGAGACAGGATAAGCCGCCATGCTAAAGCGGCTAAGAGCTAGTAGCTGCGCTAAGCTAGCAGATTCCTAAAAACACACAAAGTGGATAATGTGTAAATAATTTAGAGGTGATTCAGCAGAGGGAGTGCTTTAGTTAAGGAACGTGAAGATTACACTGTGAAATAAATCGTTATCTAGTTAACTAGATCAATCTAACTACGCAGATTAAACAGCTAACAGATACAGCAAAGCACCGCTGTGCTCCGGAACAGGAAGTGATACAATACCACAGTGAGATCCAACCACCATGCCATTTTAATGTCATTAAGAAATTTAAATGTTATATTCCAAGGGTGTGTACACTATCTACACTAAACAAAAATATAAATGCAGCACTTTTGTTTTTGTTTCCATTTTTCATGAGCTGAATTCAAAGATCTAAAACATTTTCTATATACACAAAAGACCAGTTTCTGTTAAATCCTCACAAATCTGTCTAAAACTGTTAGTGAGCACTTCTTTGCAGAGATGATCATTCCCTCCTCACAGGTGTGGCATATCAAGATGCTGATTAGATAGCATGACTATTGCACAGGTGTGCCTTAGGCTGGCCACAATAAAAGGCCACTCTGAATTGTTCAGTTTTATCACACAGCACAATGCCACAGATGTCACAAGTTTTGAGGGAGCGTGCAATTGGCATGCTGACTGCAGGAATGTCCACCAGAGCTGTTGGCTGTGAATTGAATGTTCATTTCTCTACCTTAAGCCGTCTCCAAAGGCATTTCAGAGAATTTGACAGTACAACCAACCAGTCTCACAACCGCAGACTATATGTAACCACACCAGCCCAGGACCTCCACATCCAGCATGTTCACCTCCAAGATCATCTGAGACCAGCCACCCGGACAGCTGCTGCTACAGTCAGTTTGTAGAACCAAAGAATTTCTGCACAAACTGTCAGAAACCATCTCAGGGAAGCTCATCTGCATGCTTGTCATCTTCATTGGGGTCTCGACCTGACTGCAGTTCTTCATCCTAACCGACTTGAGTGGGCAAATACTCACATTCGATGGTGTCTAGCTGCTGATCAACTTTATGTGAAGGAGATGTGTTGCACTGTGTGAGACAAATGGTGGTCACACCAGATACTGACTGGTTTTCTGACACCTCCCCTCCCAATAAAGCAAAACTGAACTTTTCAGTGGCCTTTCTTTGGGGCCAGCCTAAGGCACACCTGTGAGGTGGGATGGATTATCTCGGCAAAGGAGAAGTGCTCACTAACACAGATTTAGACAGATTTGTGAACAATATTTGAGAGAAATTGGTCTTTTGTGTATGTAGAAAATGTTTTAGTTCTTTCAGTTCAACTCATGAAAAATGGGAGCAAAAACAGAAGTTTTGCCTTTATAATTTTGTTCAGTCCAACGTACAGCTTTGTCATGGGACCACCATCTTACCATGCTGGTGGTGCTGTGACCTCCTGATTTGTGTCACAAGTCCTCCTTGAAGACAGTCAGACCTAATCAGATGTCTTGAAACCAAGTGCTTGTGAGCAGAATCCAAAAAGGAAAGACAGTTAAAAGCATATAAAGACCTGAATGTGCACATTGTGTGGTTTTGTTCATTTCCAGTGCATGAACCCATGTGCACGCTGCCTCCATAGTGAAGGGGTGAAGATTTTGCACCAAACTTTTGGAAGGTGGCCATTGACATTTGGAGAGGGGCCAATCAGTCTGAAGGGCGGGGCCAGAAAATGTGAACTGTGCCTGTGTCCCTGAGTCACAACAGGAAGAAGACATGGCCGTGTCCTCAACTCTGCAGGCCTGATGTCGATTGTGTTGTTTTCAGCATAAAGTGAAAGTTGGTAGAAAAGCTAAGTGGTCTAACTCACAATGATTCCATTCATTTATTGCCTAAGTGATAGCAAGCATTGATTAGAAAGCCACGTCTCCTTTTTTCCCCCGTTGCCTTTGTCTGGCCGTCTGAAGCAGAGGCTTTGTGAGACAGTAGGGGCATTGATGTGTCCGTGCTGGGGTCGTCAGTGATGTCACCAGCTGTGTATGACACACTGGGTACCAGATCCCCTCACAGGACACGCTCATGTTTGTTAATTAGCCTGCTGCTGACGTATAGAGCTCCAACTGTGGTTCATTAATGATCTTCAAATTCTTTTCACCCACACAATTGTTTGTTTAAAAAACAAAAGGCAATAAAATGTTAAAAAATTAGAAGGGCCATGGCACAAAGCACACTATTTTAGCAATAATTAAATATCCTGGCTACATCCCAAATGTATGAATCTGTATTCTGGAACAGACTGTCTTTTTGGCACATAAATATTTAGACACTGGCATAATTTTTGTAGTTTTGCATGGGGACACCACCACAATGGAGTTGGAATGAAACAGTCAAGATGGAACTGAAGTGTAGATTTTCACTTTCAATTCGAGGTTTAACAAAACATTTGTAGCAGTTATAGATCTACACAGAGACTCCACGTTCAGGCATCATACATAGATTGCGACAGCACAGTGGCATATTGGTTTGCGCTGTGGCCTCACATCACGAAGGTCATGAGCTCACGTCCGCCTGGACCTTTCCTTGTGGAGTTTGCGTGTTCTCCCTGTGTTTGCATGGGTTCCCTCTGGGTGCTCTGGCTTCCTCCTCCTTCCAAAGACATACATGCTAAGTATATGTGGCCCTGCAATAGACTGGTGTCCTGTCCAGGGTGACCCCGCGCCACACCTTATGACTGCTGGGATACCCTTAATTGGAGTAAGCAGTTGAAGATGGGTGGGTGTGTGTGTGTATGTATGTATGTATATATGTATATATATATATATATATATATATATATATGTGTGTGTGTGTGTGTATATATGTGTGTGTGTGTGTGTGTGTGCGTGTGTGTGTATATATATGTGTGCGTGTGTGTGTATATATATGTGTATATATATATATAGTTAGGATGTTGTGTAAAATGTAAATAAAAACAGAATACAACGATGTACAAATCCTCTTCAACCTATATTCAATTGAATACGCCATGAAGACAAGATATTTAATGTTCAGAATGATAAACTTTATTGTTTTTGATGTATGTTGTTGATCTATGGCTTTCGCTTTGCATGATAGAGTTTTAACTTGCACTTGTAGATGTAGCGACAAACTGTGTTAACTGACAGTGGTTTTCTGAGGTGCTCTTGAGCCCACGGGGTAAGATCCTTTACACAATGATGTCTGTTTTTAATGGTCACAGGCATTCATTGTTGGTTTTCGGCCTTGCCGCTTGCGTGCAGAAAGTTCTCCAGATTCTCTGAATCTTCTGATTGTATTATCGACTGTAGATGATGGAATCCCTAAATTCCTTGCAATTGAACGTTGAGAAACACTGTTCTTAAACTGTTGGACTGTTTTTTTTTTTCATGCAGTTGTTCACAAGTGCGCAAGTGCTTAGTGCTTAGCTCAGATAAGGTAATTATAGTGGGCGATTTTAACATCCACACAGATGCTGAGAATGACAGCCTCAACACTGCATTTAATCTATTATTAGACTCAATTGGCTTTGCTCAAAATGTAAATGAGTCCACCCACTACTTTAATCATATCTTAGATCTTGTTCTGACTTATGGTATGGAAATTGAATACTTAACAGTATTCCCTGAAAACTCCCTTCTGTCTGATCATTTCTTAATAACATTTACATTTACTCTGATGGACTACCCAGCAGTGGGGAATAAGTTTCATTACACTAGAAGTCATTCAGAAAGCGCTGTAACTAGGTTTAAGGATATGATTCCTTCTTTATGTTCTCTAATGCCATATACCAACACAGTGCAGAGTAGCTACCTAAACTCTGTAAGTGAGATAGAGTATCTCGTCAATAGTTTTACATCCTCATTGAAGACAACTTTGGATGCTGTAGCTCCTCTGAAAAAGAGAGCTTTAAATCAGAAGTGCCTGACTCCGTGGTAAAACTCACAAACTCGCAGCTTAAAGCAGATAACCCGTAAGTTGGAGAGGAAATGGCGTCTCACTAATTTAGAAGATCTTCACTTAGCCTGGAAAAAGAGTCTGTTGCTCTATTAAAAAAGCCCTCCGTAAAGCTAGGACATCTTACTACTCATCACTAATTGAAGAAAATAAGAACAACCCCAGGTTTCTTTTCAGCACTGTAGTCAGAGCTCTATTGAGCCAAGTATTCCTTTAACTTTAACTAGTAATGACTTCATGACTTTCTTTGCTAATAAAATTTTAACTATTAGAGAAAAAATTACTCATAACCATCCCAAAGACGTATCATTATCTTTGGCTGCTTTCAGTGATGCCGGTATTTGGTTAGACTCTTTCTCTCAGATTGTTCTGTCTGAGTTATTTTCATTAGTTACTTCATCCAAACCATCAACATGTCTATTAGACCCCATTCCTACCAGGCTGCTCAAGGAAGCCCTACCATTATTTAATGCTTCGATCTTAAATATGATCAATCTATCTTTATTAGTTGGCTATGTACCACAGGCTTTTAAGGTGGCAGTAATTAAACCATTACTTAAAAAGCCATCACTTGACCCAGCTATCTTAGCTAATTATAGGCCAATCTCCAACCTTCCTTTTCTCTCAAAAATTCTTGAAAGGGTAGTTGTAAAACAGCTAACTGATCATCTGCAGAGGAATGGTCTATTTGAAGAGTTTCAGTCAGGTTTTAGAATTCATCATAGTACAGAAACAGCATTAGTGAAGGTTACAAATGATCTTCTTATGGCCTCAGACAGTGGACTCATCTCTGTGCTTGTTCTGTTAGACCTCAGTGCTGCTTTTGATACTGTTGACCATAAAATTTTATTACAGAGATTAGAGCATGCCATAGGTATTAAAGGCACTGTGCTGCGGTGGTTTGAATCATATTTATCTAATAGATTACAATTTGTTCATGTAAATGGGGAATCTTCTTCACAGACTAAGGTTAATTATGGAGTTCCACAAGGTTCTGTGCTAGGACCAATTTTATTCACTTTATACATGCTTCCCTTAGGCAGTATTATTAGACGGCATTGCTTAAATTTTCATTGTTACGCAGATGATACCCAGCTTTATCTATCCATGAAGCCAGAGGACCCACACTAATTAGCTAAACTGCAGGATTGTCTTACAGACATAAAGACATGGATGACCTCTAATTTCCTGCTTTTAAACTCAGATAAAACTGAAGTTATTGTACTTGGCCCCACAAATCTTAAAAACATGGTGTCTAACCAGATCCTTACTCTGGATGGCATTACCCTGACCTCTAGTAATACTGTGAGAAATCTTGGAGTCATTTTTGATCAGGATATGTCATTCAAAGCGCATATTAAACAAATATGTAGGACTGCTTTTTTGCATTTACGCAATATCTCTAAAATTAGAAAGGTCTTGTCTCAGAGTGATGCTGAAAAACTAATTCATGCATTTATTTCCTCTAGGCTGGACTATTGTAATTCATTATTATCAGGTTGTCCTAAAAGTTCCCTGAAAAGCCTTCAGTTAATTCAAAATGCTGCAGCTAGAGTACTAACGGGGACTAGAAGGAGAGAGCATATCTCACCCATATTGGCCTCTCTTCATTGGCTTCCTGTTAATTCTAGAATAGAATTTAAAATTCTTCTTCTTACTTATAAGGTTTTGAATAATCAGGTCCCATCTTATCTTAGGGACCTCATAGTAGCATATCACCCCAATAGAGTGCTTCGCTCTCAGACTGCAGGCTTACTTGTAGTTCCTAGGGTTTGTAAGATTGGAATGGGAGGCAGAGCCTTCAGCTTTCAGGCTCCTCTCCTGTGGAACCAGCTCCAAATTCGGATCAGGGAGACAGACACCCTCTCTACTTTTAAGATTAGGCTTAAAACCCTGAACCATCCCTTAGTTATGCTGCTATAGACTTAGACTGCTGGGGGGTTCCCATGATGCAATGAGTATTTCTTTCTCTTTTTGCTCTGTATGCACCACTCTGCATTTAATCATTAGTGATTGATCTCTGCTCCCCTCCACAGCATGTCTTTTTCCTGGTTCTCTCCCTCAGCCCCAACCAGTCCCAGCAGAAGACTGCCCCTCCTTGAGCCTGGTTCTGCTGGAGGTTTCTTCCTGTTAATAGGGAGTTTTTCCTTCCCACTGTCGCCAAGTGCTTGCTCACAGGGGGTCGTTTTGACCATTGGGGTTTCTCCGTAATTATTGTATGGCTTTGCTTTACAATATAAAGCGCCTCGGGGCAACTGTTTGTTGTGATTTGGCGCTATATAAATTGATTGACTATTGACAAAGTGGTGATCCTCACCACTTCTTTGCTTGTGAACGGCTGAGCCTTTTGGAGATGCTCCTTTTATACCCAATCCTGACACTCACCTGTTTCCAATTAACCTGTTCACCTGTGGAATGTTCCAAACAGGTGTTCTTTGAGCATTCATCAACTTTTCCAGTCTTTTGTTGCCACTGCCTCAGCTTTTTGAAATGTGTTGCAGGCATCCATTTCAAAATGAGCAAATATTTGCACAAAAACAGTAAAGTTTATCAGTTTGAACATTAAATATCTTGTCTTTGTGGTGTATAAAATTGAATATAGCTTGAAGAGGATTTGAAAATCATTGTATTCTGTTTTTATTTACATTTCACACAGCATCCCAACTTCATTGGAATTGGGGTTGTATGTATATATTAGCAGAGTTACCCATTCTACGCACGGTTAATAGAGGAATTTTAGCCATGGCATTGCATATTGTACATTGTCATCCTTCATTTTCATAGAGCAATTTGTGACATTCATGAGAGTCAAGTGAATGATGATAAAACGGTGATAGCATGTCATGTCACTGCAATGCTGTGGGATATGTATTGTTCTTTATTACATTTCATCCGTTTAGCACTTGGGGTTTTACAACCTAATGCCCCTTGCTTCTTGGGAGGTAAATCGACAGTCTGCCTGCTGTACACAGCAGGTACATTTTAAGTAAAAAAAAAAAAAGAAAAAAAAAAGAAAAATGCGCACCTTAACTCGTATGTGGTGTGCTGCCCTGATGAGATTCTAATTAAAGTCCACCCTCACCAGCCACTGCTACGTAGTAAGTAAAGTGTGATGCTTGCTACCTGACCTGAGTACCATGTGAACTGTGAAAATTAGGGCTCCACTGAGCGTGTCATGATCTAATATATAAGGCTGACCGTGTGTGTGTGTGTGTGTGTGTTCATGAATGTGCGCTTTCAACCAGTGACCTCCTCCTTGGTGCTTCCAGTCACCATACCGTTTGGTGTTGAAAGCTTAATTACTGTGGCTGTGCATAGTGAACACACACACACACATGGGTCAGCTTTATATATTATATATATATATATATTATTTTGTTAACCTTAGCCCTCAAGTGCCCCCATCACATCTGGGATGAGGTGTCATATCCCGGCTCATCCCTGTTTTCACCAGTTCTGCTCTTGAATAAGTGAAAAAGCTTGCTCCTGGTAGCATTAGAAAGTTAAAAGTATCCATGGAATTTGTAGAAAGCACACAATGTCTTTGTGAGAAGAGCAGGAGGGGAGAAAGAATAAGAAAAATAGCTAAGAAAGAGGTAAAATTGGAGAGGCAGCAGTCTCCCACAGTGCCAAATACACACAGGATCTTGGTCCCCAGACGCATCATAAAATTTCTGACCAATCAGATGCGTTCTTTATAACTTTTTATTTTATTGAATTATTAATTATCAGAAATCTGATGGCCATGGCCATCAGAACCATGGCCTCTAAATACGAGGCCATGGTTCTCAGCAGGAAACCGATGGATTGCCTACTCCGGGTAGGGAATGCGGTCTTGCCCCAAGTGAAGGAGTTCAGGTACCTCGGGGTCTTGTTCATGAGTGAGTGGATAATGGAGCATGCAGTTGGCCAGAGAATTGGCGCAGCAGGGGCGGTATTGCATTCGCTCTACTGTACTTTTGTGATGAAAAAGGAGGTGAGACAAAAGGTGAAGCTCTCGATCTACTGGTCAATCTTCGTTCCGACTCTCACCTATTGTCATGGGGGTTGGGTCATGACCGAAAGAACTAGATTGCGGGTACAAGCAGCTGTAATGGGCTTCCTTAGGAGGGTGTCTGGTGTCTCCTTGAGAGATAGGGTGAGAAGCTTGGTCATCTGTGGGGAGCTCGGAGTAGAGCAGCTGCTCCTTCGCATTGAAAGGAGCTAGCTAAGGTGGTTCAGGCATCTGGAAAGGATGCCCCCTGGCGCCTCCCTAGGGAGGTGTTCCAGGCATGTCCATCTGGGAGGACACCCCGGGGAAGACCCAGGACTAGATGGAGAGATTACATCTCCACGCTGGCCTGGGAACACGTCAGGATCCCCCAGTCAGAAGTGGTCAATGTGGCATGGGAAAGGGAAGTCTGGGGTCCCCTGTTAGAGCTCTTGTCCCCACAACCCGATCCCAGATAAGTGGTTGAAGGTGAGTGAGTGGGTGAGTAATTATCAGAAACCAAAAAACCAAAAACCAAAAAAAAAACTCATAAGAAGGGTGGGAAATGTATGGTTTATCAGTTAAATAAGATTTATTTTTAAGCTAGCCCCTCTTTAAACCACTGTCCTTATTCTTCAAACATAATAAATCCTGGTTGCAAGTAGTGAAATGATAGCAGCATTTACTCAGCCACCAGTCCAACACATACAACTGTACACACAGCCTGCCAGCTTTGGACATCAAATATTGTGTAGGACATACTCATGCTTTTGTACTTTGTTTGCCATCAAAACATTTTGAGTAAATTGTGATAACATACCTGGAGTTGTCCCTCAGGGAGAACAATATGACTGGAACAAAGAAACAGTTTGATGTCTCTACTGCATAAACCAAGTTTTTAACTTGCCAACTCATGTCGTCAACATCAAGTCTCCCTGACACGAGAATGACTTTGATTCACGCATGTGCACGACCTGTGTCATCCACCTTTTCTCAACAAATTGTGATTTTACTTTTTCCCTTCATTCGGGAATCATCGTGTGCCGTGTGACTGGGCCATAACAGCTGTCAGGGACTGAGATGTGAACACATCGCAACATTCTTCTCAGTGTTTGCAGTGTCATGCTCAGAACCAACTTTCACATACTCAAAGAAGTATGTCAAGCCCAATTCTTGCCTGAACTCAACTGACCTCCAGTAACCAACAACTCTTTGCATCCTTCTTTGCCTCACTGTGACTTCAGTGACCCAATAGAGGATAAATATTTGAGCCCTCACTACTGTAACTTAGAACAGGTTGTTTTTTGCCTCTTCTGCTGCTGGAGTTAATATTTGTTGATTGGAGGATCAGAAAACCAGAATTCTGACCATATATTTGGGTATATATAATTAGAATCCCAACGGGCCAGTGCGCACTGCATGCGAGTTAATGTGTGCATTTTTTTAACTTAAAATGTACCTGCTGTGTACAACAGGCAGACTGTCGATTTACCTCCCAAGAAGCAGGGGCCGTTAGGTTGTAAAACGCCAAGTGCTAAACGGATGAAATGTCATAAAGAACAATATATAGCCCACAGCATTGCCATGACATGACATGACATCCTATCACCTTTTTATCATCATTCACTTGAGTCTCATGAATGTCACAAATTGCTCTATGAAAGTGAAGGATGACAACATACACACAATGTAATGCAACTTACTACAACTTAACTAAAATGACATGAAATATACAATGACAAGGCTAAAATTCTTTTATTATCTGTGCGTAGAACGGGTAACTCAGCTAGTTATTATTATCAATAACAGATGTTATTATTTATTTACTTATTTTGTTATGTAAAGTAAATCACTATTTTTATATTACAGCCAGTTTTCATGAGATGTCAGGAGATGGCGGCGTGACTGTCTTCATTTCCATAAACCATTAAAACATGCAGAGGGTGTAGTATTGTATGATAAATATGTTTCGAGTAGGCAGTTCTCAAAAGCTGAGTGACTGTGCCAGAAGGACACTAATGAGTGAAGCCACCAAGACACAGACACAAGCCTGTAGGACTTACAGTTTTCCGTGGTTGTGACTGGAAAAACGGTGCATAGTGCAACTTCTGTCTCTTGCATCAGCAGTTATACGAGGTCTATTAGAAAAGTATCCAACCTTATTATTTTTTTCAAAAACCATATGGATTTGAATCACGTGTGATTGCGTCAGACAAGCTTGTACCCTCGTACGCATGCGTTTTTCCATGCCTGTTGGTTGCGTCAGTCGCCTGTGAGCAGGCTTTGAGTGAGGAGTGGTCCACCCCCTCGGCGGATTTTCATTGTCAGGAAATGGCAGCTGGAAACCATTCGAAAAATTTATCTGGCTTTCGGTGAAAATTTTACGGGCTTCACAGAGAATAAGGACTGTTACTACAGCTTTAAGGACAGCTTTAAGGACGCTCGACGCGCCGCGCTCCATGCCACCATCGAGAGCCACAAACCACCGGATCATTTCTAAACGGATGGCTCTGTGGAGCCGGGACCGTCGTGTGCCATTTCTCTGGTTATCACAAGAGCTGGACATCAACCATTTTCCGGCAGATTTCACTTTTAACAAGAGATTTTGTCATGGAAAGCCGAACAGAGGCTTCGAGCGTCACGATGGATTCGCTACTGGAACGAGACAAAACCACCTCTGTTTTGGTCTCACAGGACGGCTTTGAGATGGCGTTCAGACAGCTGTCGGTGGTTTTTCCATCGAGTGATTATCCGAGAAATTGTGGATGTGCCTGGACATGCCAGAACATGTCCCGTGAGGCTTCATCACGGTGTTGCTGTGCGCCATGCGGCACCGCCGTGACGCACGAAGCCTCCGCTCCTCTTTCCATGACAAAACTCCTGTAACAGTGGAATGTGCCATTCATTTCCAAACTGGACGCTGTGTTTTATCTGGGACGTCATCTGACTAGCACAGGAATTGTGAAAAGATGTGGACATCAGCACTTTTTCGGCACATTGAGACAGACGTGCGGAGGAATTCCGTGCATCGTGGCGGTGCCGCATGGCGCAAAGCAACGCCGTGATGAAGCCTCACAGGACATGTTCTGGCATGTCCAGGCACAGCCACAATTTCTCGGATAATCACTCGATGGAAAAACCACCTGTCTGAATGCCATCTCAAAGCCGTCCTGTGAGACCAAAACGGAGGTGGTTTTGTCTCGCTCCAGTAGCGAATCCATCGTGACATGCGAAGCCTCCGCTTGGCTTTCCATGACAAAATCTCTTGGTAAAAGTGAAATCTGCCGGAAAATGGTTGATGTCCAGCTCTTGTGATAACCAGAGAAAGTGCACACGACGGTCCGGCTCCACAGAGCCATCCGTTTAGAATGATCCGGTGGTTTGTGGCTCTCGATGGTGGCACAGAGCGCTGCGCGCCAAGCCGTCCTTAAAGCTATAGTAACAGTCCTTATTCTCTGTGAAGCCCATAAAACTTTCACCGAAAGCCAGATAAATTTTTCGAATGGTTTCCAGCTGCCAGTCTCTAACAGTTTCTGAAAAAATTCTGATGGAAAAAAAGCCCAAATCATTCCGCCATTTCCTGACGATGAAAATCCGCCGAGGGAGTGGACCACTCCTCACTCAAAGCCTGCTCACAGGCGAATGACGCAAACCGACAGGCGTGGAAAAACTCATGCATGTGCACGAGGGTTCAAGCTTGTCTGACGCAATCACACGTGATTCAAATCCATATGGTTTTTGAAAAAAATAATAAGGTCGGATACTTTTCTAATAGACCTCGTACAGCTTCATAGTGCAGTGAGTGACACAGTAGAATGTTCTTAAAAGAAAAGGGAAAAAAGTAACAGTCTGCTAAAGGCACATGGGAGACTTGAGCTTGGATTTGATTCATTTTCTTGTATGAAAATCCTTCTGTTAGACTAGTAGCATTGAAAATGAAAAGTACTGAATGATTTTTAGATTCACTGACATTATTTCATTGACTTTATTGTTGACTTTATTATTTCATTGTTAGAAAACTCAGTATTCATGGGGAGAGGAAAGTGGACGGGAATCACTGTTGTGTAACATCCTGAGTGCTATGTCAGTGGGGGGGGTGGCGCTCTCTTACCTTACAGCTCAGTCTTTGCTGCTGTTGGCCTGGAAAATATACAAATAGCAGGACAGACACGGGCACATAGTCTCATGGCTGGGAGAGATTTGTAGTTAATGACCTGGAATTGATCACAGTTCTATTGAAGAGGAGTTTCCATTCTGAGTGTGTGTTTAATTAGAGACACTTCTTTCCTTTTGCACTATTCATAATGGATTGGCTGTAAGGCAAGCTTTGCCTTGCATCAATAATACACTTGCTCAGAAACATGCTGCACAATGTAAATAAACACACTACAAATACATTTTACATTGTTTTTTCTCTCTTTTGTTCATTAAAGCCTCATCTAGCCGATGATGATGTAATAGATTTAATGATCATGCACTCAGTTCTTTATCCTCTGTTGCGTTTATCTGGTTGAACACATTTGTCAGGTTTTGTCTGTGTGTTGCTGAAGTTGTCATCTGTTTCTCTCTCAGGGACTTTTTGCCACGAGGTTCTGGAATTGTCACCCGTCGTCCTCTCATCCTCCAGCTGGTTAACAGCAAAGCAGGTAAAAGCTTGTTTCCATGTTTGTGTGTGTGTGTGCACGTGCACATTTCCAGAGACAAGTATGGGTGTCTACACAACATTCTCACACATGTAATGTGTAACGTACATTAGTGATTTTGTCTTCTTGCAGCTTATAGAAGGCTGTTGCTTAATTCACTGACTCAAGAGTTCCTGTGCTGTCCCTTCATGTCCCACGTTCTCCATTTTGTACTCTCACTTTTCCTTTGTCATCAATAGACTTGTGTTCATAAGTTTACATACTCTGGCAGAATGTTGTTTTCTTGGCCATTTGTCAGAGAATATGAATGATAACACAAAACGTTTTGTTCACTCATAGTTAGTTGTCGTATGAAGCCATTTATTGTCAAACCACTGTTTGCTCTTTAAATCTCAACTGACCAAATGACATTGATCAAAAGTTTCCATACTCTTGTTTTTAATACCGTGTGTTGCCCCCTTTAATGTCAATGGCAGCTTGGAGTCTTTTGTGGTAGTTGTGGATGAGGCTCTTTATTTTCTCTTATGGTAAAGCTGCCCATTCTATTTGGAAAAAAGCCTCCAGTTCCTGTAAATTCCTGGGAGGTTTGAGATCTCCCAGAGTGGCTCCATGATATTGAAGTTAGGAGACTGAGATGGCCACTCCAGAACCTTCACTTTACTCTGCTCTAGCCAATAACAGGTTGATTTGGCCTTGTGTTTTGGATCTTTGTCATGTTGGAGCATCCAAGTATGTCCCATGCCTAGCTTACCAGGCTGATGAGTGCAAATTTTCCCCCAGCATTTTCTGATAACATGCTGCATTCATCCTGCCATTAATTTTGGCCACGTTTCCTGTGCCTTAATAGCTCACACATCCCCAAAACATCAGCGAGCCACCTCTATGGTTCACAGTAGCAGTGGTGTTTAATTTTTACTTTACCCTTTATTTAACCAGGTTAGTCCCACTGAGGGGGAGGTGATGGTCTAGTGGTTAAGGTGTTGAGCTTGAGACCAGAAGATCATGGGTTCAAATCCCCGCCTGACTGGAAAATCACTAAGGGCCCTTGGGCAAGGCCTTTAATCCCCTATTGCTCCCGGTGTGTAGTGAGCGCCTTGTATGGCAGCACCCTGACATCGGGGTGAATGTGAGGCATAATTGTAAAGCACTTTGAGCGTATGATGCAGATGGAAAAGCGCTATATAAATGCAGTCAATTTATAAATGCAGTCCATTTATTTGAGATCAAGATCTCTTTTGCATGGGAGATCTGGACAATTATAAAGTTTCCAATTCACCTAACCTGCATGGCTTTAAATGTACCTTTCATCATTGACCTTGTTAACTTCTGTCCAAATGTAAGTTTTATGATTGTGGCCAAAAAAATTAAATTTTGGTCTCATCACTCCAAATGACCTTGTTCTCTGTGCTGTTAAGCGTATTGTATGCAGGATACTTCGCGGCAATTGCGTAGTAATGGCTTTCTTCTGGCGACTTGATCATGCAGCCCATTTTTCTTCACATGCCTGCTTATTGTGCATCTTGAAACAGCCACACCACTTTTTTCAGAGTCCTGTATTCCAGCTGAAGTTATTTGTGGGTTTTTCTTTTGCATCCCAATCAGTTTTTCTGGCAGTTGTTGCTGAGATTTTTATTGGTCTACCTGACCATGGTTTGGGTCCAACAGAATCCTTCATTGCCCACTTCATAATTACAGTTTGAACACAGCTGATTGGCATTCTCAGTCCCTTGAATATCTTTTTATTAGGGATGTCCCGATCAGGTTTTTTTTTGCCCCGATCCGATTCCGAGTCATCTGATTTTGAGTATCTGCCGATACCTTTGCTTTGACAATTCTTTTGCTTTCCCTGTGACTCGGAAACCAAAACGTCAGTGCAGTACTGGATGAAAGATGCAAGGGTCTGTCAGGAGCCCAGAAACTCACTGACACACACACTTATTACAAGCAAACAGATCACAGGTGAGGATTCAAACCCATTTGTGTCAAATTATGTGCATGCTCTCAGGCAAGAATCACCAGGGTATGCAAACTTTTGATCAGGGTCATTTGGTTAGTTTTTGTTATCATTATGATTTAAAAAAAAAAAAAAAAGTAACCAGTTGTTTGACAATAAATGGCTTCACTAACCATGAGTGAAAAAAGTTCATTAATATTCTCTGATAAATGGCCAAAAAAAAAAAAAAAAAGAAATTCTGCCAGAGCATGTAAATGTATGAGTACATATGTTTTGTTTTTCTTCCCACATATGTAAGTTGCAGATTTCCACAGAACAACAGTAAAAGCTAGAGTACTGCACTTTTTGAACACAAACCTCCACCAACACATTTTCCAATTCAACAAATTTTTACCTTGGAAAACCTTTTAAGGTCAAATTCTTGTTTGAAGTTGCTTTTCATAATCTAAAGTATGATGCAAAATATATATCAAAAGGGCTTTTCAATGTTAATATCAAGTACCTGCTAAATCCGCAATACGGATCAGATGTGGCTCAAACTTAGTCTATTCATTAAGAGTGTCATTTTGCACCTGATTGTCACAAATGAGTGATTGAGGCAATTTTGATTGAGATATAATGCCAAATGGCTTTTCAGTATTAAATTCAAATGTCCACAAAATGCAAAATCCAGTTCAGAGCCAGATCAAACATTGTCAGGTGATAGTGAGTGTCAGTCTGCACCTTAAGATATAATGTAAATAAACATTAAATGGGATTTTCTATGTTGAATTTAAATGGCCACAAAATCTGCAATCTGGATCAGATCCGGATCGAACATTATCGGTCGATAAAGGATACCATCCCACATAGCAATCTCAAATATGAAAGAAATTTGATCTTTGACAGAATTATGAATTTTTGAAAATTTGTTCAAAGATAAACATCAGGATTTTTCCAGTTTTCCCAGATTTCTCCTGACCTTTAACCTATTACCTTCAAAATTGAATCATGTCTTGCCTATCAGCATGTGAATCTTAAATAAAAATTTCACAACAACATAGGAAAAATAGTGGGCTCCAGGCTCTTCACAAACAAACAGGGGCAAGAACATAACCTCCTCGAACTTCATTAGCAGAGAAAACAAATAGAAAACATCAAATTAAAAAAAGTCAGAGGAAAAACGCCACTATCAATAAATAGGAAATTAAAAAATACATCAGCATAAAATCCAGTGAGGGAAGTTTTCCGGAAATTCATGGAAATCCGGGTTTTTATTTACGTGGTGAACATTTATGGGTTATTTTTGATAGCATACGTCAGAATCCATTCATGCTCCACACCCAAACAGTTGGTGGCGGTAATGCACTGTGTTGGTTTGCAAACCACCAATGAACTCAAAAGAAGAGTTATTTTTGTTTTCTTTGCCCACATCAGTCTGTGATCTGTCTTCATGATGTTTGTATTTGTAAAATTGTTTGGAAAAGTCTGTTGAAACATCACAGTGGATATTAAGTCTCACATTTTCACGTCCTGAACCGATACTTCTTTATGTTCTCTAATGCCATATACCAACACAGTGCAGAGTAGCTACCTAAACTCTGTAAGTGAGATAGAGTATCTCGTCAATAGTTTTACATCCTCATTGAAGACAACTTTGGATGCTGTAGCTCCTCTAAAAAAGAGAGCTTTAAATCAGAAGTGCCTGACTCCGTGGTATAACTCACAAACTCGTAGCTTAAAGCAGATAACCCGTAAGTTGGAGAGGAAATGGCGTCTCACTAATTTAGAAGATCTTCACTTAGCCTGGAAAAAGAGTTTGTTGCTCTATAAAAAAGCCCTCCGTAAAGCTAGGACATCTTTCTACTCATCACTAATTGAAGAAAATAAGAACAACCCCAGGTTTCTTTTCAGCACTGTAGCCAGGCTGACAGAGTCAGAGCTCTATTGAGCTGAGTATTCCATTAACTTTAACTAGTAATGACTTCATGACTTTCTTTGCTAACAAAATTTTAACTATTAGAGAAAAAATTACTCATAACCATCCCAAAGACGTATCGTTATCTTTGGCTGCTTTCAGTGATGCCGGTATTTGGTTAGACTCTTTCTCTCCGATTGTTCTGTCTGAGTTATTTTCATTAGTTACTTCATCCAAACCATCAACATGTTTATTAGACCCCATCCCTACCAGGCTGCTCAAGGAAGCCCTACCATTATTTAATGCTTCGATCTTAAATATGATCAATCTATCTTTGTTTGTTGGCTATGTACCACAGGCTTTTAAGGTGGCAGTAATTAAACCATTACTTAAAAAGCCATCTCTTGACCCAGCTATCTTAGCTAATTATAGGCCAATCTCCAACCTTCCTTTTCTCTCAAAAATTCTTGAAAGGGTAGTTGTAAAACAGCTAACTGATCATCTGCAGAGGAATGGTCTATTTGAAGAGTTTCAGTCAGGTTTTAGAATTCATCATAGTACAGAAACAGCGTTAGTGAAGGTTACAAATGATCCTCTTATGGCCTCGGACAGTGGACTCATCTCTGTGCTTGTTCTGTTAGACCTCAGTGCTGCTTTTGATACTGTTGACCATAAAATTTTATTACAGAGATTAGAGCATGCCATAGGTATTAAAGGCACTGCGCTGCGGTGGTTTGAATCATATTTGTCTAATAGATTACAATTTGTTCATGTAAATGGGGAATCTTCTTCACAGACTAAAGTTAATTATGGAGTTCCACAAGGTTCTGTGCTAGGACCAATTTTATTCACTTTATACATGCTTCCCTTAGGCAGTATTATTAGACGGTATTGCTTAAATTTTCATTGTTACGCAGATGATACCCAGCTTTATCTATCCATGAAGCCAGAGGACACACACCAATTAGCTAAACTGCAGGATTGTCTTACAGACATAAAGACATGGATGACCTCTAATTTCCTGCTTTTAAACTCAGATAAAACTGAAGTTATTGTACTTGGCCCCACAAATCTTAGAAACATGGTGTCTAACCAGATCCTTACTCTGGATGGCATTACCCTGACCTCTAGTAATACTGTGAGAAGTCTTGGAGTCATTTTTGATCAGGATATGTCATTTAAAGCGCATATTAAACAAATATGTTGGACTGCTTTTTTGCATTTACGCAATATCTCTAAAATCAGAAAGGTCTTGTCTCAGAGTGATGCTGAAAAACTAAATCATGCATTTATTTCCTCTAGGCTGGACTATTGTAATTCATTATTATCAGGTTGTCCTAAAAGTTCCCTAAAAAGCCTTCAGTTAATTCAAAATGCTGCAGCTAGAGTACTGACGGGGACTAGAAGGAGAGAGCATATCTCACCCATATTGGCCTCTCTTCATTGGCTTCCTGTTAATTCTAGAATAGAATTTAAAATTCTTCTTCTTACTTATAAGGTTTTGAATAATCAGGTCCCATCTTATCTTAGGGACCTCGTAGTACCATATCACCCCAATAGAGCGCTTCGCTCTCAGACTGCAGGCTTACTTGTAGTTCCTAGGGTTTGTAAGAGTAGAATGGGAGGCAGAGCCTTCAGCTTTCAGGCTCCTCTCCTGTGGAACCAGCTCCCAATTCAGATCAGGGAGACAGACGCCCTCTCTACTTTTAAGATTAGGCTTAAAACTTTCCTTTTTGCTAAAGCTTATAGTTAGGGCTGGATCAGGTGACCCTGAACCATCCCTTAGTTATGCTGCTATAGACGTAGACTGCTGGGGGGGTTCCCATGATGCACTGTTTCTTTCTCTTTTTGCTCTGTATGCACCACTCTGCATTTAATCATTAGTGATCGATCTCTGCTCCCCTCCACAGCATGTCTTTTTCCTGGTTCTCTCCCTCAGCCCCAACCAGTCCCAGCAGAAGACTTCCCCTCCCTGAGCCTGGTTCTGCTGGAGGTCTCTTCCTGTTGAGAGGGAGTTTTTCCTTCCCACTGTAGCCAAGTGCTTGCTCACAGGGGGTCGTTTTGACCGTTGGGGTTTTACATAGTTGTTGTGTGGCCTTGCCTTACAATGTGGGGCGCCTTGGGGCAACTGTTTGTTGTGATTTGGCGCTATATAAAAAAATTGATTGATTGAATAAATATAGAGATAGAACAGTAACAGTCCAATGTGAGTATGTGGTCTATCAAATAGTAACAGGGCACCGCAGTCTCGTTTGAACCCTGCGTGACATCACAGGATTTAACCACTTATGAGGACGTCTACTCTGTTGCGCAGTATATACACAGCATAACTTCACATGGATAAATGGTGTACTGTTTTGTTTTTCGGCATCAATCACCGAAGCGGTCGTGAAAAGTGTGGTTTTTTTTTTTTTTTTTTTTTTGGTTCTCAGTGGAGAAGAAAAGACAAAGCGAGTGGGAGAAGTCGTGCCATTAAGCGTTAGCCTACACAGCTAACCAGAGTAGCTCCGTTGTCTCGCCTGCAAAACTGCCTCGACACATTTGTGCTCCAGATCATAAACAAACCGCAACACATGTCCACTTTCCCAGCGTATCGTCACTTTTTCTTTGCATTTTCACTTTGTTTGCATGTAAGTTGCTGTAAAACCCATTAATAATGCCGTGGTTGGTCCTCTGGATGTAGAGAAATTACATCATATGCATCATATTTTACCCCTTTAGCGCCCGCCCTCAAACAAGACTGCAGTCTCCAATAACACCGTATTCTAATCCATGTGACAGACTGTGTATTGTAGTTTTGTCATCTTGCCAATATGCGAAAATAGTCTGTTCACACAACTTGTAACTTGTATCGTAATGATATCCTGATGATCCTGGGGTGGACAAATTTACCTGACCCAATAAAACATTGATTTTATTTTATTTTTTTTTTTGGTGGGTAAATAGACCAAAAAATGCACAAGAATGCATATGAGATTTCAATTTTTTGCGGGGGCCTTTGGCCGGTGCCAAAAACTTTCATGTTTTGTTGTTTTTTTTTCCCCGTGGCCTAGTTTTATCACTGAAAATTATACATCTACATAAAACTACAATTTTTAAAGAAATATAAATACAGAATTTGAAGTCTACAGCAGTGTTGTATTTTATATTAGGGTATTTAAAAGTTCTGTTTTGAAGGTCTGTGGGGATTGGATATGGATTTGTTTCGGCCATAACCTTGTTGGTGAGACATTTAAGCAGACAGGATTTAACAATGCCTGCTACTGCCACTGGTTTAAAATAATGTATTTATACACGATAATATACACACATACATACATATTTTCATACATCTTCAACTGCTTATCCGGGATCAGGTCATGGGGGCAACAGCTCCAGTAGGGGACCCCAAACTTCCCCTCAGCCAGGCCACATTAACCACATCTGACTGGTGGATACTGAGGCATTATCAGGCGATTGTGGAGATATAATCTCTCCACCTAGTCATGGGTCTTCCCCGGGGGTCTCCTCCCAACTGGAGGTGCCTGGAACACCTCCCTTGGGAGGCACCCAGGAGACATCCTTATCAGATGCCCAAACCATCTTAGCTGGCTCCTTTCAACACGAAGGAGCAGTGGTTCTACTCCGAGCTCCTCAACTTAAGCCCTGGTCCCACCAAATAATGAACAGTGAATAATGAGCCAGGCATCATGTTTTTTAATTTCGGTACGAGAGGAGTTATTCAACATTCGTAGGAGAATAGTTGCTCTGAGAGGCTCTTAGAGGCAGAATATTTGGCTAACAAGGCTCATCTCTGACCGTGGCACCAATTTCAAGAAATTCAAAATTTAGCAACAACAGCATGGGGCAGTTTGTGTAAGAGGTAGTACGAGGACAATCGAGTATTTTAGAGGCATGTTTGTGGTAAGGACGAGGCTGTAAAAGCCCATTATCTCAGCGCCTGGCAGCTATGAGGGACCGGAGAGGCTATTTCTGGACAGGCTCAGTCCTCTTGCAAACACAATTCCACCTGCTCTGTGTGTCGGACGTTGTATATAAAATTATTATTTTGTAGTGGATTAAGCATTTTCTGTCAGAGGTTGGATGTTGAAAACACCTCTAATCACTTTGGAATCGCAGAGGACCTTTTTTCCCCTCTGTCTCTCGTGCACTGAGGTGAACATATTTGGAAATCTTAAAAAGGGTAATTATTTGTAATGTTTTTATTGTAATGGCTTGGTAAAAAAGTTGCAGGTTCATTACTTCTATATAATCAGCTGTAAAAGTATGTCTATGATAGATTTAATATCTTGTTAATGGATCAGGAGCTCCGTTGTATGTGCGCACTGGTGCAATGACGAGCTTAAAACGAGCATTTAGGCAGAACACCAGCTCGCAAAAGAGTGATTTTGCAGACAGTAACAGGCAAACACAAAGGTAAAAGTTGAATCGCAGTGTGAAAATGACTGTTTAAAGCTGCAGGACAAATAAAGCCAGCGAGAAGAAACACAGAGGCGACTGTCCAGGAATGCAGAACAGCAGCGTGCGCAAAAGAGCAATTTTGGAGACATTAACAGATGAACACACAGTTAAAAGTTGGATTACGGTGTCAAAAGAAATAAAGCCAGTGAGAGGAAGCGCAGAGGCAGCTGTCCAGGAACCTGTGGTTCGGTTCTGGTGCATTTAATGACTCTGGAATACAGGTGAACAGCAGCCTGACACACGGTGCACACCGGCCAGACTGTATTAGAGCGTCTATTTTTGGACTGTGTTTAAAAAATGTGACAACATCTTGAATGGATACTTTGACATGAAAGCCCACACTTTAAAGGGACCATGTGTGGGAGGGGTGGAGGGTTGGACCAAACCCATACCTAAACATGCACCAACGTTGCGTTACATGACGCTACATGGATCATATGTGGCTTGATGTGGATCGTATGTGGCAACACGAGCCATTCCAGGCTGCACAGGTCTCAAATGATGGGTCAGTCGTGCCTCGCTAGAGGCTGATACCTGGCACATGTGAGGTACACAGAGCCACATAGAGCCGCCTTAGTTGAAGATAAGTGATAGCTTAAATGTGGATCATTCTTTGAATAATCGCTGACACACCCATGCGTAGGTCATTCTTCATGGCTTATTATTCAGTGGGACCGATGCTTTATCTCTAAGGGCCACCCTCCTGAGGGTGTAGGTGTTTATAAGCTTCGTTTCAGCCTACTCCTTTTGGGCATCATGTATCTATCTTACCTAATGTCTGCTTACAATCATGTAAATTTGTTGCTCAAATAAAAACGGTGAACTGTACTGAACCCATTTCAGCCGCTGGAACCAGCAATTTTTCTGTTTATGACCCAACCCTCATGACCATAGGTGAGAGTAGCAATGAAGATTGACTGGTAGGTTGAGACCTTCACCTTTTGGTTCAGCTCCCTTTTCTTTACACAGTATGGCATGGCAAATGGAATACCGTCCCTGCTGCACCAATTCTCTGGTCAATCTCACACTCCATTGTCCCTTCACTTGTGAACAAGACCCCAAGGTACTTAAACTCCTTCACTTGGGGCAAGACCTCATTCCCTACCCTTAGTAGGCAATCCATCGGTTTCCTGCTGAGAACCATGGCCTCCGATTTAGAGGTGCTGATCTTCATCCCAGCCGCTTCACACTTGGCTGCAAACCAACCCAGTGAGTGCTGGAGGTCACAGTCCGATGCTGCTAACGGGACCACATCATCTTCAAAAAGCAGCGATGAGACCCTGAACACACCAAATTGGAAACCCTCCTCCCACTGACTATGCCTCGATATCCTGTCCATGAATATCACAAACAGGATTGGTGACTAGGTGCAGCCCTGGCGGAGAACCCACAAGAAACAAGTCTGACTTACTGCCAAGAACCAGAATGCAGCTCTTGCTTTGTGATTACAGAGATTAGATGGCCCTGAGAAGGGACCCCCTCAGTCCATACTCCTGCAGCACCTCCCACAGTATCTCCAGGAGTACCCGCATGTAGACTGGATGGACATACTCCCAGCCTCCCTCCAGAATCCTTGTGAGAGTGAAGTGCTGGTAAGTTGTTCCATGGCCAAGATGGAACCCACATTGTTCCTCTTTAATCTGAGCTTCAACAATCTGCTGAACTCTCCTTTCCAGCACCCTGGAGTAGACTTCTGTACTACTGAGGGTGCTCCAGTGTGATGTAGTAGTTTCTCAAAGTGTTCCTTCTAGCAACCGATTACCTCCTCAGTTGAGGTTAACAGATTCCCATCCTTACTGTATACAGCTTGGATGGTTCCCCATTTTCCTCCCCTGAGGTGTTTCACGGTTCTCCAGAAGCACCTTGGTGCCAACCAAAAGTCCTTCAACATGATTGCACCAAAGTTCTCCCACACCCCCTGCTTTGCCTCCTTCACAGCAGAGGCTGCCACCCTTTGGGCTTGTTAGTACCATGCAACTGCCTCCAGAGTCCTTGGAGATAACCTGTCCCGGGTGGACTTCTTCTTCAATCGGACAGCTTCCATGACCACCGTTGTCCACCACGGTGTTTGAGGGTTGCCGTCCTTGAGACACATAAGACCTTCAGCATTTTGTTATCCTCCTCTAGACGTTCCCAGTTAACCCGCACTATCTGTTTGGGCTTACCTGGTCTGTCCAAAGTCCTCCTCCACTTTCTGATCCAACTCGCCACCAGATGATCAGTTAATAGCTCTGCCTTCTCGTCACCTGAATGTCCAGAAAATGCGTCCTCAGATCAGATAATATGATCACAAAATCGATCATCGACCTTCGGTCTAGGGTGTTCTGGTACAATGTACCCTTATGAGCATCCTTAAGTTGGAGCATGGTCTTCATTATGGACAGTCCATGACTAGCACAGAAGTTCAGTAAGAAATGACCACTCTGGTTTAATTTATAAATGAAACTGTGAGTGAGAAGTGCCTTGCATTTTCTCGTCTGCCACTGTCTGCATTGTTGTATGTGAAAGGTAAGTGAGACGTTTTTTGCAGCAGCTGGCAGGGTGCATAAAGACAGAAGCTCTGTCTCTTTGTTTGTTTTGGGTTTGTGGTCACATTTGGATTTACTCAGAAGCCCCTGCGGTACTTAAACTCAAAACTGGCTTATGAGTAGCTGACAGTGTGCCGAGTCAATACTAAAAATTAACAGTTAGCCGTAATGTCTGCTAAATTTTTTTAGCAGTTTAGCAATTTAATGTTCTAAAAGTTAACTTTTCAGTTAGTGGATTTGTGGTTATTGAAGCTAACTTTTTGGTTATCTGTGCCCACTACTGTTGAAAACTGGTATATAGTTTGAAGTCCGCATTTTCAACACACATTCAAACGGAAACTCAGAGTGTGGGGGATTTGATGGGAGGACTGTTTAATTTGGTCATGTGACTTTGGCGTGTCTCCATGTGAAATGACTCCAGAGGGTTAAAAAAGAAAAAGAACAAAATCTAATACACGTCCCTGCACTGAAATGTACTGTATATCTGTACACCAATCATATGCTTTTTGCACAGCCCCATTCCACTACGTTATATTTATTTAACACTGAACATAATTTTGACTGTTTACTTCTTATAGAATTTTTTTTTTCTTGTCTTTTTAGGTCCCGAGTAGGACAACGTCCTACGAGAACCCTATTGTAATTGCTCTGTTTATCATTATTATTATTATTATTTACACTTTTCAAATCCAAATTTCAGCTTTTTCCCATGCTCAAAAACTTACCAAATTAAGTCATATACGGGCCCTCACGGAACGAGGGCCTGCATATGACTGCTTGCAGTCCTAGTTTATTATTGTTGTTATGCACCAATAACACCAGATCAAATTTCTTGTATGTGAGAACTTGGCAATATATTTGATTCTGATTCCAGGGGCCACAACACTGCTCTTGGAGGGCACCTTCCTTGCATTGTTTTTTCCATTTCTCTGTCATCCAACCACAAGTGATTCGTTGAGACTGGTGTTTCCTAGCTCTTGATTGGCTAAGCACACCTGACTTAAATAGTAATGGGTGAAGCAGTGAGAATTGGGATACATACAGGGCAGGTGATCAAAAGGAGCAGACTTGGCAACCCCTGATCTACTCCATGTTAAGTACCCATAATGTAAATATGAACATTTCTCCATTCAGTTCCACAAAGATGTAGTTCTTAAGAGCTTAGTATAAAAAGTATGGACAAAACATCCCCAAATACTAATAACCTCATCTAACCCCTCAGGGCTACTGTAAGTACCTCTTGGCTTCTTCCTTGTTTACACTCTGAGTTGCCACAGCAGAACGGAGGTGGATCTGCATTCTTGATTTGGCACACATTTTACACCGGACCCTTTCCTGGCCAAACTCCACATTATATGGAGGCTGGGCAGGGTGGTCTCAGAGTTGTTGTCTGTGATTATCAGGGCAAGCATCAAATGAATGGATTCAGTCAGTTAGTGAATCTGCAAAACGTGTGTAATTGAGTGTGTTTCCCAATCCTGGTCTGTGGGGCCCATGGCATTGTGCACTGTCTAATTCTTGCTGCTCTTATTGCACATAAAGAGCCAAACCAGGTATGTTCCGTTGTTGAACCAGCGGTTTATTGGCTGAACACACTTAACTGATCTGATCTGGTCTAAATAGATAAGGGACAAATGGAAAATATGTAATAATATGGATCCCAAGGACCAGGATTGGGAACCACTGATGTAATCCACTCATCTGCATTAGAAAAATGCTTCCATACCTCACACCAATCGCTGTCTTCCTTGTCTGTTCTCTAAAATGTATCCTTGTAGAGTATGCAGAGTTTTTGCACTGTAAAGGCCGTAAGTTTGTGGACTTTGATGAGGTCCGTGTGGAGATTGAAGCGGAGACCGACCGGCTGACTGGATCCAACAAGGGCATCTCCCCAATTCCCATTAATCTCAGAGTCTACTCCCCGAATGGTAATGCACAGAAACACTGGCACACCTTTTTTGTTGCTGATCTTTTCATTCCTCTGTCTGATTTGCACTTCTTCCACCATCAATGTCTCTCAGTGCTGAATCTGACGCTAATTGACCTGCCGGGGATGACCAAAGTGGCCGTGGGAGACCAGCCTCCAGACATTGAGCACCAAATCAGGGACATGATTCTACAGTTCATCACCAAGGAAAGCTGCCTGATCCTGGCGGTCACCCCAGGCAATACTGACTTGGCTAACTCTGATGCACTCAAGATAGCCAAGGAAGTAGACCCTCAGGGTAGGCACAGCTGTGTGTGTGTGTGTGTGTGTGTAGTCATTTAATGTGTGCACTTAATGTTAAACTTTTTTTTCAGAAAGTAATTGTTTTTACTCTAATCTGATACAAGGATAATTAGTTTTGCTATATTGGACCCAGTTCACTTCTTTCATTGGCAGTAGAAACCAGTTCATTAGAATAATTAAGACTGATTATTTTCTCTTTTTAAAGGCCTTTTCATTTTTAGTCTGTATTTGAGCTGTCCTGCCAGTGTGTAGACCTGGGTTTGAATCCTGCTCATGCTACCTGTTTATATCAGGGATATTTAATCTGCATTGCCTCTGTCCACCAAGCTGTAAATGGGTACCCACCTTTGCTGGGGAAGTAACCTGCATCATACTGGTGTCCATCCAGGGGGAGCTGTAGACTGTTGTTGGCTTCACATTACAGAATTCGGAGATGAGCAACAGTCTGATTGGCCTCATGGCCTATACAGGGCTCACTTTTTATTTGAAAGAGAACTGGAGGTGATGGGGGATGTGCAGGAAAGGTCACCCACAAGGCTGTGAAAACGCCACGGATCTGTGAAATTCCGCGGATTTCATCATTTGGGGGGGGGGGGGGTGTTAGTGTTTAACTCTGTAATTGTGATCGTCACTGAGTTTTTAAAATGTCTATCGCAAAGTGTTCTTTTTTTATGACATCGTGCAAGTTTTATAAGACCGCGGTGGTCCGCGGACACTGATCAGTAAACAAATCAGTGTCCTCGGATCCCCGGAGTTTCAAGGAGAAAAAAGCCTGGCTGTTGCGACAGTTGTCATAAAGGGAGACTGGTTGCTTGCAGCGGCGACGCTGTGCGGCTCCTGTGTGAAGCTTAAGCTAAACGTAGCATGTGGACATCACAAACCTTTAGAGCTCTAAAGTTTTTAAAAGAAGACTTGTGCAGAATGTCTGTGTCACGGACCGGCGTTGGACAGAGAGAAGATGGCGAGAAAGACGGTTTGAAAAAGTTTGATAAGGACAAAAATCTGTGGAATTGTCGCTAGCTTCATCAACACAGATGAAACAGAAAAAGCGACTGTGCCATCAGGAAACACGGTAAGGATTTTTCTCTCTCTGGAAAATAAACATTATGCCGTTCAAACAGGGTTTTAGACAAGATTATGTGATTTATTTATTTTTTTTCATTAATCTTGACTTTCTTTCATTGGGGAAAAATTATTTGAATGGATTTACATGAATTTCCACAAGAATGTAAATGAGGTTTTATTAATGTAGACTTTTTTCATGGGAAAAATACACTGGATTTACAAGAATTTACACAAGAATGTGTTTTTTTTTTGTTTTTTTTTTGGTTGGTTTGTTTTTTACTATAATGTATGTTATTGATATTTTACCACGATTTTCAAAATATTCGACAAGCTTTAGCTGTGGTTTTTGAAATGCTGTAACAGTCTTTTCAGTCTTCATGAATTTCATGTAGTTTAATTGTTCTGTGTTAATGCATAATTTGGTTTAGAATTAAAAATAAAATCATTCCAGGTCCTGCTTCCATGTCATATTCTGTTATTTCAACATGATCATTGACAGTTCAAATGAAAAGTTGAATACAGGGTCATTTAAATATGCACTAATTTTGAGACTTTTTGTTCCAGGAGATGCTGAAATTGTATCATTAGATAAAAAAATTCATTTGATTTCTGGGATCCCACGGGGCCCGAGACCCCAGCTCCTGGGGGCCTATGCCCCCCCAGACACCCTGCAAATTTTCCTCTGATTTCACTTGGGACTCAAACCTGGTGACTCTGCAAGCTGCGTCATGCTATCACTTCAGCCACTCGTGCACTCATATAGTCTCATTATTAGATTTGTAGGATTGAATATCCAAAGAGAGTTGCAATTAAAATGAGCTGCTTCCACTTGAGGTCTTGATTCACTCCATCCTATACATATGAACTGGCAGTTGGTCGGAACTATGCGCTGCTCCAAGTTTGCAAAGAACCTCTGCTTGGAATGGAGGTGCTGACACTTCTTTAATAATTTTGCACGTTTGCCTACCCATCGGACAGTACATAATTCTACACAAATTTATTGCAGATGAGCCACAGTAAGGTCATTTGATGTTGTCTGTCAGCCAGACAGGAGACAACAGGCCATGTTGGGATGATAAGTGGTGAGGCATCCTCGAATCTGATGTATCACAACATATGATAACCTTTCCTTTAATTTTACAAAAAGAAAACCAATAATAATACAATAGCATGCTTTTGGAGGGCGGTATGCCCTCCAAAAGGTCTAAGTAGAGCTGCTGCTTCTTCACATTGAAAGGAGCCAGCTGAGATGCTTCAGGCATCTAGTGAAGATGCCTCCGGTCGTCTCCCTATCGAGGTCTTACATGCATGTCCAACTGGGAGGAGGCCCCGGTCAAGATCTGGGACATGCTGGAATGATTATATTTCCCAGCTGGCTTGGGAACACCTTGGGATCCCCCAGGAAGTGTTAGAGGACTTAGCCAAGGATAGGTCTACTTCTTGGTCTACTGCCACCGTGACATGGACCCGGACAAGAGGCAGAAAATGAATGAATGACTGAATGAATGAAAAATTCAGGTTTGCCAAGAACTCTGAGCAGGACTGTCTGAAATGGTCACATCACACAATTATATGAATATATGGGTAAATGTACACCTTTATAGGACTACGGACCATTGGCGTAATCACCAAGCTGGACCTGATGGACGAGGGGACAGACTCACGAGACATCCTGGAAAACAAACTGCTGCCACTTCGCAGGGGTGAGAACGCGTTCACGCACACACACGCAAACAGTGTGATGGATTTGTGAATTTTAAAGGAGATCCTCATGAGGTTAACATTACTTTCAAGACATATTGTGATTTGTAATCTCTATCAGCCATCACAAGCTTTCCACACAAACTCACACTCACTCATCTTCAACCACTTATCTGGGATTGGGTCACGTGTCCCCACAAACTTTTAATCACAATTATTTGATTGATCCAAGAGCCTAAAATGAAGTATTTCCAAATGTTATGTTAATTTAGGTCAGTGGGTCACATCATTTAAATCCCATGGCTTTGTTTTGAATTCCTGATTTACGTTTTTTAAAAAATCATAAATATTTTTGGATAATTTAAAAGTCATTACAAATTTGAAAATCTGACATTTTTTATTAATTTTTAATTCCCACCTACATTTCCTTCATGGAAAACCACGGAGCCGTGGCCCAAGCTTTGGAAATCATTGATCTATGTATTAAAAGTCAGTTGGTCAAAAGTGAATGCCATGGTGGCTTGGTGGTTAGAACTGCTGCCTCACAGCAAGAAGATCCTGGGATCGCTTCCCGCCTGGTCCTTTCTGTGTGAAGTTGGTGTGTGTTCCCTCAGGGTGCTCCGTCTTCATCCCACTTTGAAAGGCATGCAGGTTAGGTGAATTGGAAACTCTCTCTCTCTCTCTCTCTCTCTCTCTCTCTCAGTTTTGTCCATGCACGTGCACGAACACAGTGCGAGCAGCTGTAACATGTTGCGCCACATTGTGCTTCTGCTGTGAAGGAAAAAAAAAAAAAAAAACACACCATAAAGAAAAAACACTGCAATTTATTGAATTCCTCTTATTGAGTGGACAATAACGTGCACGAACACAGTGCGAGCAGCTGTAACATGTTGCGCCACATTGTGCTTCTGCTGTGAAGGAAAAAAAAAAAAAAAACACACCATAAAGAAAAAACACTGCAATTTATTGAATTCCTCTTATTGAGTGGACAATAAAAGTATGAACTGGCTGTTCCTCTGTATTTGACCCATGGTCACAGACGTACAGTCATGAAATGACATGAATGAAGCAGTACACTCTTATTATATCCAGCTGGATATATAAATAATTAATACAATGGCCGGACACTGATAGAGTAGATATTGGTTTCTAATTAGTGCAAATCACTGGGTTGATATAAAAAAATAAATAAAAGGGGACCCAGTACAGAAACCTGCAGTTAAATAAAAAATAAATGCTACTTGCGGGATTCGAACCTGCAGCTTACAAAAGCTCTGATTAATTGATGGAAACATTACCACTGTGCTACAATCACTGTCTTATAACAGGAGCGTGAAATGTTTAAAATCAACAAGGAGATAAATGTATGTTTTCAAAAAAGAGAAATTAGACGATGTATTGACATGGGTTGGGCCGGCCTGCAGCCTGCCGAGGTGTGCTGCGTGCGGCCGCTGCAGCCTGGCACAAAGGCGAAAGATGTTTTATGTATTTCCACGTGAGGTCAGCAGACGGCAGAGACACGCGCCTGATGGGTTGTAAGTTCATGTCCTTCAAAACACGGTATGTGTTTCCCAGCTGGGATGTCCAGGAGCAGAGATCTCAACAGCAGCTGCTGTCGGCGGCTACGCCCCCCTGCCCATTCAGCACCTAGACCAATGTGTCACTTACTGTTTCTGTCATTCATTTTAGTTATTTGTTATGTAATTGTGTATGTAGGTATTGTCAGAATTATTTATATACCTGTCCTGGCAATGGACTATGTGTTTGTAATGTGCCACGTGTGCAGCAGTCATTTCCAGCTGTCACTGTGCTGCGATCAGCTGACAGGTGCCTTCCTCTGCTGTGTGCGCTCAGACGTGGCTGTCTGGCCCCCATGTGATCATCTCTGTACATACATATCAGTACATACATATCAGCATTTGTGCTGGTGTGCACGAATAATTGTAGCGACAGGTGTGAGGCGTTGGAGGCAGCTCTGATTTTTTTTTTTTTTTTTTTCCCCAACTGGCATGCAATTTCTCCTTCATGCTCTAAGTTGGCTTCAGCCGTGTTATGTGTGAAGGGGCCCTAACACTGATTTTAGAATGAATTGAACCATCATTTTTGAGGAGCATTTTGTAGGACAGGGATACAGCACTTACTTCCTGATATGACGGGTATGATGATACTTTGGTGCTGGTTTGTTACATATCTATATTTTATTTTAATTTTATTAAATAGAACATTTCTAAACAGTTGTAATAAGACGTTGAAAATATCTACGACAAACACATTCAATTGATAATGTCATTGAATAGAACAGAAACGGGTGTATTAAATTACACATTGAAATATTTAGGATCGCACATGCCGTGACATCACAACATATGTATGGATTGGCTGATTACCAAGGCGACATTCATTTTGTGGGTTTTACTCGGGTGGTATGAAAAATATTACCGGTCCGCGAAAAATATCACAAGGGTGTATTGCTATTTATTTTTAGTGTTTTATCCAATCATATTAGCATATTATTTATAGGTATATGATAATACAATATATTGTAAATTATTTGTTTTGTGTTTTGTAACACTAGACCACAGAGAAAAGTTAAATATCAGAAATCATATTTTCAGAAACAATGCATATCACTTTATTTATTTATTTTGAGAGTCTTGCCCCATCCTTAATTTTTGCACACTCTGTGTGCCAGTCCTCAAAGTAAATATTCATTAGTGCTGAATTTAATCTCCAAGGAAATTTCTCCCAGTCTGCCTTTTTTGTTATTTACTTTTGTTTATTTCTTGTGACTGCTTGACCTGAGGTGACATCACATTATACTCAGGTTTACAGTACATTCCACCCTCTGCTGAATATATGCAGTATTTCCTTATTTCCATCTCGTCTACAAGCACATGAATTTGAATTATATCGATTCTGGATGTTGAAAATTCATATTTGAAAAAATGAATGTCACGATGTTGTGAGAAAGGATTCTCCTGACTCAAGGTTTTTCTGGTGTTTTACAAGGTACTCTCTTGTTACCACTGCAGTTGGTTTGTGGAGCTAAACGGTAACCTGCCTTTCTGCGCAGGTTACATTGGTGTGGTTAACCGCAGTCAGAAAGACATCGATGGAAAGAAAGACATCCGTGCTGCCTTGGCGGCAGAGAGGAAATTCTTCCTGTCCCACCCTGCATACAGACACCTGGCAGAGCGAATGGGCACGCCACACCTGCAGAAGACACTAAATCAGGTAGGTGCACTGTCGCACATGCACACATTGTATATGTGCAAGACATTACATAGTACTTAACCTGTACACCTATATATTATGGTTATGTTGTTAGTGTGATTTTTTTTTTTTTTTTTTTTTTTTTTTTTCCTTCTTTCCTAAAACATATTAGCGGTACATGTAACAATCCATAGGTCTTTTGACTGTACATAATGGTAATGTTCAGTTAAATGCCAAATGGACAGCTATCTTACTTAAATACACAATCATATCGATGGTTTGAGGCAATATGTTTATTATATTGAGCGTGTCACTCACTAATTTGTATTATTTATGAGTGCAATGTTTTCTACAACCCCAATTCCAGTGAAGTTGGGACATTGTGTAAAATGTAAATAAAAACAGAATACGATTTGCAAATCCTCTTCAACCTATATTCAATTGAATACACCACAAAGACAAGATATTTAATGTTGAAACTGATAAACTTTATTGCTTTTGTGCAAATATTTGCTCATTTTGAAATGAATGTCTGCAACACATTTCAAAAAAGCTGGGACAGTGGTATGTTTCCTTCTAACAACACTCAATAAGCGTTTGGGAATTGAGGACACTAATTGTTGGAGCTTTGTAGGTGGAATTCTTTCCCATTCTTCCTTGATGTACGACTTCAGTTGTTCAACAGTCCGGACTCTCCGTTGTCGTATTTTGCGCTTCATAATGTGCCACATATTTTCAATGGGCGACAGGTCTGGACTGCAGGCAGGCCAGTCTAGTACCCGCACTCTTTTACTGCGAAGCCATGCTGTTGTAACACATGCAGAACGTGGCTTGGCATTGTCTTGCAGAAATAAGCAGGGACGTCCCTGAAAAAGACATTGCTTGGATGGCAGCATGTGTTGCTCCAAAACCTGGATGTACCTTTCAGCATTGATGGTGCTGTCACAGATGTGTAAGTTGCCCATGCCATGGGCACTAACACACCCCCATGCCATCACAGATGCTGTTTTTTGAACTTTGCACTGGTAACAGTCTGGATGGTCTTTTTCCTCTTTTGTCTAGGGGCACGACATCCATGATTTCCAAAAATAATTTGAAATGTGGACTCATCAGACCACAGCACACTTTTCCACTTTGTGTCTGTCCATTTCAAATGAGCTTGGGCCCAGAGAAGGCAGTGGCGTTTCTTATATTGTTGATGTATGGCTTTCGCTTTGCATGGTAGAGTTTTAACTTGCACTTGTAGATGTAGCGATGAACTGTGTTAACTGACAGTGGTTTTCTGAAGTATTCTTGAGCCAACACGGTAAGAGCCTTTACACAATGATCACGGGCATCCATTGTTGGTTTTCGGCCTTGCCCCTTACGTGTATTAAGTTCTCCAGATTCTCTGAATCTTCTGATTTTTGTTATGGACTGTAGATGATGAAATCACTAAATTCCTTGCAATTGAATGTTGAGAAACATTCTTCTTAAACTATTGGACTTTTTTTCATGCAGTTGTTCACAAAGTGGTGATCCTCGCCCCATCTTTGCTTGTGAACGGCTGACCCTTTTGGGGATGCTCCTTTTATACCCAATCATGACACTCACCTGTTTCCAATTAACCTGTTCACCTGTGGAATATTCCAAACAGGTGTTCTTTGAGCATTCATCAACTTTCCCAGTTTTTTATTGCCACTGTCCCAGCTTTTTTTTAAATGTGTTGCAGGCATCCATTTCAAAATGAGCCAATATTTGCACAAAAACAAAAATGTCTATCAGTTTTAACATCAAATATCTTGTCTTTGTGGTGTATTCAATTGAATATAGATTGAAGAGGATTTGCAGATCATTGTATTCTGTTTTTATTTACATTTCACACAACGTCTCAACTTCAGTGGAATTGGGGTTGCATAAAGCATATATTAGCTGTCCCCAATCGGACCGGGAGTGACATGTTTAGCCGCATGTTCTCCTTGAATTGCTGGCTGTCTGAGTGGTGTCCAAAAAATGAGGTGGGCTTCATAGATAATTGGCAAAGCTTCTGGGGAAAACCTGGTCTTGTTAGGAGAGACGGCATCCATCCCACTTTGGATGGAGCAGCTCTCATTTCTAGAAATCTGGACAATTTTCTTAAATCCTCCAAACCGTGACTACCCAGTGTTGGGACCAGGAAGCAGAGTTGTAGTCTTACACACCTCTCTGCAGCTTCTCTCCCCCTGCCATCCCCTCATTACCCCAGACCACCAATAACCAGCAAAAATCTATTTAAGCGTAAAAATTCAAAAAGAAAAAATAATATAGCACCTTCAACTGCACCACAGACTAAAACAGTTAAATGTGGTCTATTAAACATTAGATCCCTCTCATCTAAGTCCCTGTTAGTAAATGATATAATAATTGATCAACATATTGATTTATTCTGCCTTACAGAAACCTGGTTACAGCAGGATGAACATGTTACTTTAAATGAGTCAACACCCCCGAGTCACACTAACTGCCAGAACGCTCGTAGCACAGGCCGACGCGGAGGATTAGCAGCAATCTTCCATTCCAGCTTATTAATTAATCAAAAACCCAGACAGAGCTTTAATTCATTTGAAAGCTTGACTCTTAGTCTTGTCCATCCAAATTGGAAGTCCCAAAAAACAGTTTTATTTGTTGTTATCTATTGTCCACCTGGTCGTTACTGTGAGTTTCTCTGTGAATTTTCAGACCTTGTGTCTGACTTAGTGCTTAGCTCAGATAAGATAATTATAGTGGGCGATTTTAACATCCACACAGATGCTGAGAATGACAGCCTCAACACTGCATTTAATCTATTATTAGACTCAATTGGCTTTGCTCAAAATGTAAATGAGTCCACCCACCACTTTAATCATATCTTAGATCTTGTTCTGACTTATGGTATGGAAATTGAAGACTTAACAGTATTCCCTGAAAACTCCCTTCTGTCTGATCATTTCTTAATAACTTTTACATTTACTCTGATGGACTACCCAGCAGTGGGGAATAAGTTTCATTACACTAGAAGTCTTTCAGAAAGCGCTGTAACTAGGTTTAAGGATATGATTCCTTCTTTATGTTTTCTAATGCCATATACCAACACAGGGCAGAGTAGCTACCTAAACTATGTAAGTGAGATAGAGTATCTCGTCAATAGTTTTACATCCTCATTGAAGACAACTTTGGATGCTGTAGCTCCTCTGAAAAAGAGAGCCTTAAATCAGAAGTGCCTGACTCCGTGGTATAACTCTCAAACTCGCAGCTTAAAGCAGATAACCCGTAAGTTGGAGAGGAAATGGCATCTCACTAATTTAGAAGATCTTCACTTAGCCTGGAAAAAGAGTCTGTTGCTCTATAAAAAAAGCCCTCCATAAAGCTAAGACATCTTACTATTCATCACTAATTGAAGAAAATAAGAACAACCCCAGGTTTCTTTTCAGCACTGTAGCCAGGCTGACAAAGAGTCAGAGCTCTATTGAACCAAGTATTCCTTTAACTTTAACTAGTGATGACTTCATGACTTTCTTTGCTAATAAAATTTTAACTATTAGAGAAAAAATTACTCATAACCATCCCAAAGACGTATCGTTATTTTTGGCTGCTTTCAGTGATGCCGGTATTTGGTTAGACTCTTTCTCTCCGATTATTCTGTCTGAGTTATTTTCATTAGTTACTTCCTCCAAACCATCAACATGTCTATTAGACCCCATTCCTACCAGGCTGCTCAAGGAAGCCCTACCATTAATTAATGCTTCGATCTTAAATATGATCAATCTATCTTTATTAGTTGGCTATGTACCACAGGCTTTTAAGGTGGCAGTAATTAAACCATTACTTAAAAAGCCATCACTTGACCCAGCTATCTTAGCTAATTATAGGCCAATCTCCAACCTTCCTTTTCTCTCAAAAATTCTTGAAAGGGTAGTTGTAAAACAGCTAACTGATCATCTGCAGAGGAATGGTCTATTTGAAGAGTTTCAGTCAGGTTTTAGAATTCATCATAGTACAAAAACAGCATTAGTGAAGGTTACAAGTGATCTTCTTATGGCCTCAGACAGTGGACTCATCTCTGTGCTTGTTCTGTTAGACCTCAGTGCTGCTTTTGATACTGTTGACCATAAAATTTTATTACAGAGATTAGAGCATGCCATAGGTATTAAGGGCACTGCGCTGCGGTGGTTTGAATCATATTTATCTAATAGATTACAATTTGTTCATGTAAATGGGGAATCTTCTTCACAGACTAAGGTTAATTATGGAGTTCCACAAGGTTCTGTGCTAGGACCAATCTTATTCACTTTATACATGTTTCCCTTAGGCAGTATTATTAGACGGCATTGTTTAATTTTCATTGTTACGCAGATGATACTCAGCTTTATCTATCCATGAAGCCAGAGGACACACACCAATTAGCTAAACTGCAGGATTGTCTTACAGACATAAAGACATGGATGACCTCTAATTTCCTGCTTTTAAACTCAGATAAAACTGAAGTTATTGTACTTGGCCCCACAAATCTTAGAAACATGGTGTCTAACCAGATCCTTACTCTGGATGGCATTACCCTGACCTCTAGTAATACTGTGAGAAATCGTGGAGTCATTTTTGATCAGGATATGTCATTCAAAGCGCATATTAAACAAATATGTAGGACTGCTTTTTTTGCATTTACGCAATATCTCTAAAATTAGAAAGTCTTGTCTCAGAGTGATGCTGAAAAACTAATTCATGCATTTATTTCCTCTAGGCTGGACTATTGTAATTCATTATTATCAGGTTGTCCTAAAAGTTCCCTGAAAAGCCTTCAGTTAATTCAAAATGCTGCAGCTAGAGTACTGACAGGGACTAGAAGGAGAGAGCATATCTCACCCATATTGGCCTCTCTTCATTGGCTTCCTGTTAATTCTAGAATAGAATTTAAAATTCTTCTTCTTACTTATAAGGTTTTGAATAATCAGGTCCCATCTTATCTTAGGGACCTCATAGTACCATATCACCCTAATAGAGCGCTTCGCTCTCAGACTGCAGGCTTACTTGTAGTTCCTAGGGTTTGTAAGAGTAGGATGGGAGGCAGAGCCTTCAGCTTTCAGGCTCCTCTCCTGTGGAGCCAGCTCCCAATTCAGATCAGGGAGACAGACACCCTCTCTACTTTTAAGATTAGGCTTAAAACTTTCCTTTTTGCTAAAGCTTATAGTTAGGGCTGGATCAGGTGACCCTGAACCATCCCTTAGTTATGCTGCTATAGACTTAGACTGCTGGGGGGTTCCCATGATGCACTGAGTGTTTCTTTCTCTTTTTGCTCTGTATGCACCACTCTGCATTTAATCATTAGTGATTGATCTCTGCTCCCCTCCACAGCATTTCCTTTTCCTGGTTCTCTCCCTCACCCCCAACCAGTCCCAGCAGAAGACTGCCCCTCCCTGAGCCTGGTTCTGCTGGAGGTTTCTTCCTGTTAAAAGGGAGTTTTTCCTTCCCACTGTTGCCAAGTGCTTGCTCACAGGGGGTCGTTTTGACCGTTGGGGTTTTTCCGTAATTATTGTATGGCCTTGCCTTGCAATGTGAAGCGCCTTGGGGCAACTGTTTGTTGTGATTTGGCGCTATATTTGATGTTTAATGGGGGATTTTTAAGTTGCGATAGAGCAGCGCCTACGCACATGCGCGATGACATCACAACTCTATCAGGTTAGGGAGATGCGGTTTCATTCAACAACTGTCAAGAAACTTTCTGGTCACTGTTTGGAGTTGTGTGGAGGTAGGAATAGCCTTTTGAATGCTTGAATAACGATGTCAGTCACACAGAGAAATCAAATAATAGTGAAAACCTGTTCATTGAGCCCAGAATGTTGGTATTTTGGTCGTTGAACTTTCCTACCGACGAATGTAAAGTCCCTTTCACACGGCACTAACGGAGGACACCGAAGCCAAAACGAAACAAGAAATCTGGACTTACGTTGACTTTCGGAGACATCGTTTAATCGGCGTCCAGTTTCGATCAGTCAGCCACTCCGTGAAGCGTCCTAACAACAGATCGGTTAGCTGCTCTGTGAGGCGTCATAACAACGGATCGATTAACAAGTCCGTGAGGCTTTATAACAGTGGATCGGTTAGGAGCTCCGTGGGGCGTCGTAACAGGGAGTGACTGCTGACCCACTATTGACTCATAGTCAAACTTTGCTGTTCGCCCGGCTGCTGTCTCTCTCTGGCTGGTGTGAGGGATTCAGCACTCCCCTCACACTGGGACCACACTGACGAACAGTCTCTGAAAGAAGCTCCTCAGCAGACATCCGTCACTCTTCTGTTTTTTGCTCAGACTGAGTGTTTTCGCTTTTTCATTTTCACTTTTATGGAGAACACACAATGCTTCACAAACACATTAACTGGCCCATAAGAACCGATCGGTTAGCTGCGAGGCGTCATAACAAGCTGTTGTTTCTAATGACGCCAAACACGCGAGCGAGAGGCTCACTAACCAGAAGTCTTGGCAGCGCAACTTGAAAATTGTCCATTGACATTTGATGATAATGTTCAGTCAACAACCAGATTAGAATTCTTTTCTAATTGACTGTAAAACAAAGATGCACACTTCAGCCTATTACCCAAGAATATATAATTAATACTCAGTAATACATTTCTGCTAAAATGTATTTACTGTGAATTCCTTCAAAGCCCAAGTTACATTTTTACAGTGTTAGATTGAACTATTAATAAATATTCATTGTATGTTTTAATTGTTTTAGTTGCTTCAACACATTGCTGATTAGTTTTTAAAGAATATAAAACTCTCATTAAATAAATATAATACACATTTGAATATAAAAAAACTTATATTTGTCACATGCAAGTGTGTTGTGCCCACCCCCCAACCATGAATCAACATTGAGGCAGGCTCTCATGCTGTCATGACATGCTGATAATTATATACAGACAAGATCACATGGGGACTGGCCAGCCACGTCTGAGCACGCACAGCATGGAAAAGCGCCTCTCAGCTGATTGCTGGCTGGCATCTCACTGGCAGCTGGAAATAACGGCTCAGTGCACATAATGTGTTAAATTAAAATTTATAGTGCCAAATCACAACAGAGTCGCCTCAAGGCACCTCACACAAAACATTTCAAAAAATAAAATAAAAGATTAAAAAGCACAATAAAAGAGTAAAAAGTAAAAAGCATAGTAACACAATATCCAATATGCTAGCTATACGAAAGGGAAAACAAGTGCGTCTTAAGTCTGGACTTGAAAGTCTCCACAGAATCCACCTGCTTTATTGACGCAGGGAGATCATTCCATAAAACAGGCATGACAAGAGAAAGCTCTTTGACCCGCAAACTTTTTATTCACCCTAGGGACACAAAGTAGTCCTGCATCCTGTGAACGCAAAGCCCAGGCAGGTACATAGGGTTTAACCTTAAAATCACAGAACCTTAAAATCACAGACAGGAAGCCAGTGAAGAGATGCCGATATGGGTGTAATGTGAGCAAACTTTCTGCTTCGTGTCAAAAGTCTGGCAGCAGCATTTTGAACCAATTGGAGACCCCTAATGCTGGACTGCGGCAAACCAGAAAATAGAACATTGCAGTAGTCCAGGTGTAGGCAACCTGTTCCAGAAAGAGCCATGAGGGTGCAGGTTTTCTTTGCAGCCGCTGACTCCACCAGGTGATTTTACTGATTAATATCACTTTGAGCAGATGGAATCAGTTAATCAGTGAAATCACCTGGTGGAGTCAGTGGCTGCAAAGAAAACCTGCACCCTCATGGCTCTTTCTGGAACAGGTTGCCTACCCCTGCAGTAGTCCAATCTAGAAGAGAAAAATGCATGAATCAGGGTCTCAGCATCAGCCGTAGATAGGATGGGATGCATCTTCACTGTATTTCACAGATGGAAGAAAGCAGTCCTCATAATATCTTTAATATGGAGCTCAAAGGAGAACGTAGGATCAAAAATTACTCCAAGGTTCCTTACTTTGTCAGTATGATATATGACACATGAGCCTAGGCTAAGCACTAGCTGGTCAAATTGATGCTAATGTCTCACTCCCTTGTTATATCCAAATAACTCAATTTTAGTTTCCATTGGACAAGCCAGCTTCATTTTGGAATAAGGTGCTGTGGACTGATGTGATTCCTGAATCACTCCCAAATTAAACATGAAAATGAACATAATTCTTCTCAAGTATAAATTTGTTGTAAAGTGTAAAGCATCAGTTCCGGGGGGGGAATATAGTTCTTTCATCTTTTTTATTTTGACAGGTATCTGACAGATTTTTTTCAATTATTCTTTTTATTTTTAATTTGAAGACTGATATATTTATGTATTTGTCTCTCACGTTTATGTCTCTCCAGCAACTTACCAACCACATTCGTGACACGTTGCCAGGTTTACGGAGTAAACTGCAGAGCCAGCTGCTATCACTGGAGAAGGAAGTGGAGGAATATAAGAACTTTCGCCCGGATGATCCAGCACGCAAGACCAAAGCCCTGCTTCAGTCAGTGCATGCAAATACAGGGAATAAAAGGATTTATAGAATGCATGAATAGATCCTTGTCATTTGATTGGTTGTTTGTATGTCACATGACGTGCATTGTTCGTACCATTTGCCATTGTGTTCCACTTACTGTGCATTCCTGCTATTTAGCATGTAATTATGGTACTATATTTGATTCTTGCTATTGCACGCTGTGACCACTGCTCACGCTCACACTAGCAGCGATGATGCTGAGCTTAAAAACAAACATGGTGGGACCTGCTTATTCTTCTAACACAAAAAATCAAATCCAGTACACCGCAAGCCATCTGGAGGCATTTGCAGTATTCACTGGGACCAGAGGTGTCAAATCCGGCTTCAGAAAGTAAAAACCCTCCCATGTGTTCCTTCTACCTGTGCACCTAAAACAGGTGATCTGAATAATTAGCTCATCCACCTGCCTGAAGAGCTGAACTAATTACAGTCAGCTGGTTTATTGGGAAGATGGAACAAATATGTGGCTGGACTTTTACTTTCTGAAGCTGGATTTGACACATCTGACTGGGACGTCTCTAGGTGAAGTGGAACCGCTGTCGGATGAAGAGCTCAACACATTTCTGTTGCAATTTTTCACTGGACTGAGAAAAACAGACAAAGACAAACAAAGACAACAGTCTGTACGCTGATGCATGGTATCAGCTATGGACTACATAGTCAGGATTGTTTTTGAATTTACAAGTTGACTGAGAATAATTTTGGACTGGATTGGACTCCTATTTAAAATTTGTGTTGGACTGTTTGGAACCTGTTGACGTCAAAGCACCAAAATGTACGTCCCTTTCTCTTATTTATAAATTAATAAAATATCAAATGACAAAGATCTGTTTTAGCCGTTATGTATGGTAAAACAAATAATAAATGTTATTTCAGTCATTCAGTGGAAAATATTTCTATTGGCTTAGCCTTGTTGGATGTAACATTCCATTGTTGACGCCCTGAAATATTATTACCATTGCACTCATAAACATTCATTTTGTGTGTGTGTATGTATATGTGTGTGTGTGTGTGTGTGTGTGTGTGTGTATATAAATATATATATGTATGTATATATGTGTATATATGTATATATGTATATATATACACAGTGGGGAAAAAAACAAGTTTCTATTTCATTCCTCCTGACCGCCAGAGGGCGGTGCTTTAGCAGCTGGATAACTACATGTGCGCAGCACAGAGGTCGAGAATATATACCAACAAAGTCACACCATTGAATGTGACCTGGGTGATGTCACTGGTTGTCTTTATATACCAGACGCACCCAGCGCTCGCTTCTTTTCTACATTCTCGCATTCTTAGAGGTTGAGAACGCATTTAGCTGCGATTGCCGCTCTCGCTTGTAGCTTCGCAACCCACCTTCGGTTGGAGATACGTGCACTGCACACGTCCTCCAGAGGCTGCGAGACACGGCTTCACCGTTTTTTGTATTCTTTGACGCCTGTCGTGAGTACACCTTCCTAAACGCCAGGTGCGCGCCTTGCCGCTGCCCTGCTGGATATTTTCCTCTGTGCACATTAGCTGAGTTGTTTCGATGAAAGCTGGCTATTTGTTTAGTTGTGTCGCTAACCCCGTTAACTACGTGGTAGTGTGTGTATCAGAACCAGTATAGTGTACTGTGTTGGGCTTTCCGTGAGTGTTTTCCACTCCTTGAAGTACTTTGTCTGCACTGTCGCCATTTGCTAAGTTTAACAGCTCCACTAGCAGCTAGTGTTGTCGTCGTTGCTCTAAGTGACTTAGCACTTGGGCTGTGAGTTTTTTCGGCTGTGTGCATCGTGTTATTACTGTGGCTGTGAGTGTTTCACGCTCCGGGCCTTGTATTAGCTTTTACACTGTGAGTGCTTCACGCTCCGTGCCTCGTGTCGAGTCTGCGGCTGTGAGTGCTTCACGCTCCGTGCCTCGTGTCAAGCCGACGGCTGTGAGTGCTTCACGCTCCGTGCCTCGTGTCAAGCCGACGGCTGTGAGTGCTTCACGCTCCGTGCCTCGTGTTACTATTTACACTGCGTGTGATTCACGCTTTGTCTTTCCATTTGTAACCATCAGGGCTTGCGTTAGCCATCTGCATGCAGTCCACAATGTTGACAGGGCCTTTGCTGCATGGCTGTAGTACCTGTTTGGCTCCCTTGAGCCCAGATGATGGACATATGTTTTGCCCCTCCTGTCTTGGGATCGGACACCTGAGGGAAGCCCTGACTGGCGATGCCTACCTTAATTGTGCCAGCATGCCACTGGCAGAGAGATCTGCTAGACTTGCGGCATTGGAAAGTGGAATATCCCAAAGCGCCGTAAACGCCCACATGCAGGAGCCCCTTCTGCTAAGAAGGTTATTCATGACCATGCTTTGGCTGAAAAGGTCGAAACGTTGACTTCTGAGTTTGCTCAGATTAGGTCCTTGCTTCTGAATCTACAGCCTAAGGATGCAGTGACAGTTCCTGCTGTCCCTAATGAGGCTGATCAGACCAATGTAGTTACTCAGCAGGAGGACGATGTCGTGTCTATTGCTGCAACTGATTCCTTGTACATGACAAGTGATATAAACTGTGTGGAGGATGAGGATGAGAGGAGTCTTTCTCCAAACCATTCATTAGTGGGCTCTCATACCTCCGAGGCAGAGTCCATGCCGCAAACTGAACCTGGACTGTCCTTTGTCAAGCAAGCTGTTCAGTTGGCTTTATCCAGGCTTGGGGTCGACAATCCCCCTGCGGAAACCACTGCTTCAAGTGCCTTTTTCAAAGTCACTCAGAAGCCTGAGTTCAACGTTCAAGTTTCACAACCATATATCGAGGAGCTCCACCGATGTTGGGCGGACCCCAAATCATTGACCCATCTATCACAGGACTGCAGAGCCCTTAGCTCTATGTGTGATTCAGCGCAGTATGGTCTGAACCGTATGCCCGCCGTTGACAGCATTATTGCGAACCTGGTTGTGGCTCCAGCTGATGCTGCTCGGCCGGATGCCCGCTGCCCACGCCCTCAGTGTAGGTTTATTGATGACCTCCTCACCAAAAGCTATGACATAGCTGCTCGCATCGGTCGCCTAGGCAACTCACTGTCCCATTTAGCCCTTGCCCTCTCAAAGTCTTTGAGGGAGGCAGAGGTTGATGATGCTATGCAAAGTCTTAGTGATGCCTCACTCCAAACCTTTGCTTATATGTCCAGAGAGCTTGGCAGACTGATGTCAACCCTTACCATCACTAGACATCAGGTGTGGTTTGCGCAGTCCCCCCTTTCCGAATCCTGCAGAGGCACACTTCATTCGCTGCCGGTTCTTCCAGGCCAAGTATTTGGACCTGCGGCGCAACAAACTTTAGAGCGCGCTGTCTAGGCTAGTAAATCTCGGCAACAGTTTGTTGACCTACACCAGTCTTCCAGACCTCAGCCAGTCAGACGTGCTACAGCCTTTCACTCTACATCCAGGCTTCAGCCGACTCCCAGAGCTGCACGTGCTTTTGCAGTTGAGGGCCAGCTCTCCCAGCAGCCTGCCTTACGTGAGCCTACGGGCACGGGGAGAACTGAACGGTTTCGCAGAGCTTCCAGTAATCGCACCCAGGGGTCCTCAGGGATGCGAGGCAGAGGTGGTCGGGTCTGACTGCCAATGTTTGGCCCCCAGCCGTTTTTCACGAAATCAACTCAGCCACTGGAAGGCTCAAGTTCAAGACCCTTGGGTCATTTCAACATTGTTCAAAGGTTACAGAATTCAGTTCGGATGTCGTCCTCCAAAGTTCAGTGGGGTGAGGATGACTGTTGTTTCCAACTCTGTGCAGTCTGCTGCCCTACAACGGGAGATTTTGGAACTCCTGGAGAAGGGGGCCATAGAGCCAGTTCACAGATCAGACCAGCTCAGGGGGTTCTATTCAATTTACTTCCTTGTTCCAAAGAAGGATGGCGGCTTTCGTCCTATCCTCGATCGCCGACGTCTGAATCGTTATATCAGAGTGCTGCAGTTTCACATGCTCCGCACAGTAGACGTCCTTCAAACTATCACACCAGGAGACTGGTTCACAAGTGTTGACTTAAAAGATGCCTATTTCCATGTGCCAGTGGCGCCTCATCACAGGCAGTTTCTCCGCTTTGCTTTCGAAGGTCAGGCATACCAGTTCAGGGTGCTTCCTTTTGGCCTCTCTCTTGCCCCTCGTACATTTACCAGATGTATGGCTGCAGCACTAGCCCCACTGCAAACTCTTGGATTAAGAATCCTACCCTACTTAGACGATTGGCTTGTCTGCGCTCCGACTCAGGAGCAGGCGCACAACGACACAGCTCTTCTACTGAACCATGTCTCTCATTTAGGACTCACAGTGAACTTTGCAAAGAGTTCTCTTGTTCCCAGTCAACAAACAACCTTCATCAGCATTGCCATCAACTCCCGGACTATGACTGCATCGCCATCCCTGCAGAGTGTGGACGATGTAATTCGTCTTGTCTCACACATTCAACGGGCTGTGACCTCAAACCCTGCGGGAACGTGGACTTTATCTGCAAGGGGATCCCTCTAGGCTCTGTTCCTTCTCGCCGAGAGGTGGTTGTTACAGATGCATCACTCAAAGGTTGGGGGGCCGTGTGGAATCACAGCATGGTGAGGGGTGTCTGGAGTCCCCAGGAGAGACTCCAACACATAAACGTGCTGGAGCTTCGCGCTGTGCGACTGGCTCTCAAGCATTTCCTCCCAGCCCTGAGAGGAAGACATGTTCTTGTCCGGTCGGACAACACGTCAACAGTCTATCACATAAACCATCAGGGGGGCACCAGGTCCAATCACTCATTGGCAGAAACTCGGAAGCTTCTCTTATGGGCGTTGCCTCGCCTTCAGAGTGTCAGAGCAGTTCATCTGCCCGGTGTACAGAACAGCGCAGCGGATTTACTCTCCAGACAGAAACCACCACCGGGAGAGTGGAGACTGAACCCAATTGTGGTCCAAATGATCTGGCAGAAATATGGTGCAGCGGAAGTGGACCTTTTCGCTTCAAGCACCTCGACACATTGCCCACGATAGTACTCCCTCTTGGAGCCAGACAGCCCGCTGGGGCAGGATGTATTGGCTCACCCATGGCCGGATTGCCTCCTTTATGCCTTCCCTCCTCTCCCGCTGCTGATGTTGACACTGCACAGGATAGATCAGAGCAGCCACAGGGTGCTGCTGGTTGCTCCATTCTGGCCTGGGAGGATTTGGTTTCCCATGATTTACAAACTCCTCGAGGGAGAACCTTGGGCTCTCCCGGAGAGGAAGGATTTGTTGTCACAGCTACAGGGGAGGATTTGGCACCCTCACCCAGAACGCCTTCAACTGTATGTGTGGCCATTAAGGGGCCAGACTCCTTGTTAAGTTCTTGTGACCAGGCTGTTGTTCAGACTATCCTTAATTCACGTGCTGCTTCTACCAGGGCTTTGTATGACAACAGATGGAAGCTGTTTGCGCGGTGGTGTGAGAAACAAAAGTTAGACCCGGAGCATTGCCCTGTGCCTATTCTCCTCACATATTTACAAGAACTGCTGGAGAAAGGACTTTCTGTCGCTACCTTTGAAGGTTTATGTTGCTGCAATCTCTGCCCGGCACGTCTACGTTGATGGCCGGTCAGTGGGTTCACACCTCTTAGTGTGTCGTTTTTTTGAAAGGTGCTCTACGTTTGCGGCCTCCAAGGCTTGCACGCGTACCTTCATGGGACCTTCCTCTAGTCCTGGAAGGTTTAAGCTTATCCCCTTTCGAACCAGTTGAAAGTGCTGATCTTAAATGGGTGTCAGTGAAGACTGCCTTTCTACTTGCACTGTCTTCGGCTAAGCGGGTGGGAGAGCTCCATGCCCTCTCAGTCGCTGGGGACTGTTTGCGATGGAATTCTGACGGATCTGGGGTTACGCTGTGGCCTAATCCGTCCTTTTTACCCAAGAGAATTTCAACTTTTCATGTAAATCAGCCAGTTTCCTTGGCTGTGTATGTCCCGCATTCTGATCCAGGATTATGTGTTTCAGGTTCTGTCCGAATGTTGAAGCAGTACATTAGTGCGACTGCCGGGATCCGGAAAACGGATGCCCTGTTTGTGTGTTACGGTGATCACAAATGAGGCTGTGCTGTCTCAAAGCAGTGACTCTCGCATTGGGTCGTGGATGCCATTTTACAAGTATACAGGTCCAGAGGTCTTCAGCCTCCTAAGGTTACGTGCCATTCCACCAGAGGGGTGTCCACCTCCTGGGCTGCACTGAGAGGTGTCCCTTTGAGTGATATTTGTGCTGCTGCTACGTGGGCTTCATCCTGTAACTTCGCCTGCTATTACAGACTGAATGTGGCCGCTCCTCCTGCAGTGACTTCGGCGGTGTTGTCTGCCTCCACTCCCCACTGCTGATGCGAGGTGAGTGTGACTCTTCGTGACCTTGTTGGTATTAAGTCATCCAGGTGCTAAAGCACCGCCCTCTGGCGGTCAGGAGGAATGAAATAGAATGAGAGTTACGAATGTAGCTACGGTTCTATGAATTCCGGATGACCGCCAGAGTTGCTTGTCACTCAGAGTCTTGCGAGTTAATTCCGAAAAGAAGCGAGCGCTGGGTGCGTCTGGTATATAAAGACAACCAGTGACGTCACCCAGGTCACATTCAATGGTGTGACTTTGTTGGTATATATTCTCGACCTCTGTGCTGTGCACATGTAGTTATCCAGGTGCTAAAGCACCGCCCTCTGGCGGTCATCCGGAATTCATAGAACCGTAGTTACATTCGTAACTCTCGATTTGAGCACCCTGCTGTTTTGCAAGTTCTCCTACTTAGAAATCATGGAGGGGTCTGAAATTTTCATCTTAGGTGCATGTCCACTGTGAGAGACATAATCTAAAAAAAAAAAATCAGGAAATCACAATGTATGATTTTTTTTAATAATTTATTTGTTTATATATATATATATATATTCATTTAAATATGTACTCTCCCGCCGCCCTCTTTTCTCTTGCTGTGCAGGATGGTGCAGCAGTTTGGTGTGGACTTTGAGAAGTGCATTGAGGGCTCTGGAGATCAGGTGGACACCTCCAATTTATCTGGTGGAGCGAAGATTAATCGAATCTTCCATGAGCGCTTCCCCTTCGAGCTGGTGAAGGTGATCAGTATTTACAATCGATTTTCTTTAGGGACTCTAGTTTCCCTCAAACGGCATGAAACACAGCGCTTATGTTCCTAAATATCATCTCAAATAATAGAAAATATGTAAATATTAAATCGTGATAGGTACTCAAGAATTGGTGTTAAAACGTTTACTCATGGATGTTTTTTCAGGCATCGCTCTTTCTGCTGACCTCATAGTACAGCTGTTAATGTCGTTATGAATATGTCCACTTTTTACAGTTTAATTCTTAACCACTGTTGTCATGGTATCATGGTGTCTGGTTATTGGCGACTCTGTTTTGAGAAATGTGAAGTTAGCGACACCGGCAACCATAGTCAATTGTCTTCCGGGGGCCAGAGCAGGCGACATTGAGGGAAATTTGAAACTGCTGGCTAAGGCTAAGCGTCAATTTCGTAAGATTGTAATTCACGTCGGCAGTAATGACACACTGTTTCGCCAATCGGAGGTCACTAAAATTAATATTGAATCGTGTGTAACTTTGCAAAAACAATGGCAGACTCTGTAGTTTTCTCTGGGCCCCTCCCCAATCGGACCGGGAGTGACATGTTTAGTCGCATGTTCTCCTTGAATTGCTGGCTGTCTGAGTGGTGTCCAAAAAATGAGGTGGGCTTCATAGATAATTGACAAAGCTTCTGGGGAAAACCTGGTCTTGTTAGGAGAGACGGCATCCATCCCACTTTGGATGGAGCAGCTCTCATTTCTAGAAATCTGGCCAATTTTCTTAAATCCTCCAAACCGTGACTATCCAGGGTTGGGACCAGGAAGCAGAATTGTAGTCTTACACACCTTTGCAGCTTCTCTCCCCCTGCCATCCCCCCAATACCCCAATTCTGCCTTACAGAAACCTGGTTACAGCAGGATGAATATGTTAGTTTAAATGAGTCAACACCCCCTAGTCACACTAACTGTCAAAATGCTCGAAGCACGGGCCGAGGTGGAGGATTAGCAGCAATTTTCCACTCCAGCTTATTAATTAATCAAAAACCCAGACAAAGTTTTAATTCATTTGAAAGCTTGTCTCTTAGTCTTGTCCATCCAAATTGGAAGTCCCAAAAACCAGTTTTATTTGTTGTTATCTATCGTCCATCTGGTCATTACTGTGAGTTTCTCTGTGAATTTTCAGACCGTTTGTCTGACTTAGTGCTTAGCTCAGATAAGATAATTATAGTGGGCTATTTTAACATCCACACAGATGCTGAGAATGACAGCCTCAACACTGCATTTAATCTATTGTTAGACTCGATTGGCTTTGCTCAAAATGTAAATGAGTCCACCCACCACTTTAATCATACCTTAGCTCTTGTTCTGACTTATGGTATGGAAATTGAAGACTTAACAGTATTCCCTGAAAACCCCCTTCTGTCTGATCATTTCTTAATAACCTTTACATTTACTCTGATGGACTACCCAGCAGTGGGGAATAAGTTTCATTACAGTAGAAGTCTTTCAGAAAGCGCTGTAACTAGGTTTTTAGGATATGATTCCTTCTTTATGTTCTCCAATGCCATATACCAACACAGTGCAGAGTAGCTACCTAAACTCTGTGAGTGAGATAAATTATCTCATCAATAGTTTTATATCCTCATTGAGGACAACTTTGGATGCTGTAGCTCCTCTGAAAAAGAGAGCCTTAAATGAGAAGTGCCTGACTCCGTGGTATAACTCACAAACTCGCAGCTTAAAGCAGATAACCCGTAAGTTGGAGAGGAAATGGCGTCTCACTAATTTAGAAGATCTTCACTTAGCCTGGAAAAAGAGTCTGTTGCTCTATAAAAAAGCCCTCCGTAAAGCTAGGACATCTTACTACTCATCACTAATTGAAGAAAATAAGAGCAACCCCAGGTTTCTTTTCAGCACTGTAGCCAGGCTGACAAAGAGTCAGAGCTCTATTGAGCCGAGTATTCCTTTAACTTTAACTAGTAATGACTTCATGACTTTCTTTGCTAATAAAATTTTAACTATTAGAGGAAAAAATTACTCATAACCATCCCAAAGACATATCGTTCTATTTGGCTGCTTTCAGTGATGTCGGTATTTGGTTAGACTCTTTCTCTCCGATTGTTCTGTCTGAGTTATTTTCATTAGTTACTTCTTCCAAACCATCAACATGTCTATTAGACCCCATTCCTACCAGGCTGCTCAAGGAAGCCCTACCATTAATTAATGCTTTGATCTTAAATATGATCAATCTGTCTTTTTTAGTTGGCTATGTTCCACAGGCTTTTAAGGTGGCAGTAATTAAACCATTACTTAAAAAGCCATCACTTGACCCAGCTATCTTAGCTAATTATAGGCCAATCTCCAACCTTCCTTTTCTCTCAAAAATTCTTGAAAGGGTAGTTGTAAAACAGCTAACTGATCATCTGCAAGGGAATGGTCTATTTGAAGAGTTTCAGTCAGGGTTTAGAATTCATCATAGTACAGAAACAGCATTAGTGAAGGTTACAAATGATCTTCTTATGGCCTCAGACAGTGGACTCATCTCTGTGCTTGTTCTGTTAGACCTCAGTGCTGCTTTTGATACTGTTGACCATAAAATTATATTACAGAGATTAGAGCATGCCATAGGTATTAAGGGCACTGCGCTGCGGTGGTTTGAATCATATTTATCTAATAGATTAAAATTTGTTCATGTAAATGGGGAATCTTATTCACAGACTAAGGTTAATTATGGAGTTCCACAAGGTTCTGTGCTAGCACCAATTTTATTCACTTTAAACATGCTTCCCTTAGGCAGTATTATTAGACAGCATTGCTTAAATTTTCATTGTTACGCAGATGATACCCAGCTTTATCTATCCATGAAGCCAGAGGACACACACCAATTAGCTAAACTGCAGGATTGTCTTACAGACATAAAGACATGGATGACCTCTAATTTCCTGCTTTTAAACTCAGATAAAACTGAAGTTATTGTACTTGGCCCCACAAATCTTAGAAACATGGTGTCTAACCAGATCCTTACTCTGGATGGCATTACCGTGACCTCTAGTAATACTGTGAGAAATCTTGGAGTCATTTTTGATCAGGATATGTCATTCAATGCGCACATTAAACAAATATGTAGGACTGCTTTTTTGCATTTGCGCAATATCTCTAAAATTAGAAAGGTCTTGTCTCAGAGTGATGCTGAAAAACTAATTCATGCATTTATTTCCTCTAGGCTGAACTATTGTAATTCATTATTATCAGGTTGTCCTAAAAGTTCCCTGAAAAGCCTTCAGTTAATTCAAAATGCTGCAACTAGACTGCTGAGAGGGACTAGAAGGAGAGAGCATATCTCACCCATATTGGCCTCTCTTCATTGGCTTCCTGTTAATTCTAGAATAGAATTTAAAATTCTTCTTCTTACTTATAAGGTTTTGAATAATCAGGTCCCATCTTATCTTAGGGACCTCATAGTACCATATCACCCCAATAGAGCGCTTCGCTCTCAGACTGCAGGCTTACTTGTAGTTCCTTGGGTTTGTAAGAGTAGAATAGAGGCAGAGCCTTCAGCTTTCAGGCTCCTCTCCTCTGGAACCAGCCTCCAATTCGGATCAGGGAGACAGACACCGTCTCTACTTTTTAGATTAGGCTTAAAACTTTCCTTTTTGCTAAAGCTTATAGTTAGGGCTGGATCGGGTGACCCTGAACCATCCCTTAGTTATGCTGCTATACACTTAGACTGCTGGGGGGGTTCCCATGATGCACAGTGTTTTTCTTTCTCTTTTTGCTCTGTATGCACCACTCTGCATTTAATCATTAGTGATTGATCTCTGCTCCCCTCCACAGCATGTCTTTTTCCTGGTTCTCTCCCTCAGCCCCAACCAGTCCCAGCAGAAGACTGCCCCTCCCTGAGCCTGGTTCTGCTGGAGGTTTCTTCCTGTTAAAAGGGAGTTTTTCCTTCCCACTGTCGCCAAGTGCTTGCTCACGGGGTCGTTTTGATCGTTGGGGTTTTTCTGTAATTATTGTATGGCTTTGCCTTACAGTATAAAGCGCCTTGGGGCAACTGTTTGTTGTGATTTGCCGCTATATAAATAAAATTGATTTAATTGATTTGATGGTATGGAGAGTATAACCTCGTCATGCTGGCGTTTTTGTTTGTGTGTCTGTCTGTGTGTCAACACTTTCCTATGAATTCAATAAAAAGTCACTAACAGTGATGGTTGACATTTCATATTTTCAAAATGACCTAAATTGGTAGTTGGTGAGTTTAGTGCATAAACTTTGCATCCTAAGGAGAAGAAGCGGTGACGGCTTTGGTAGCCACCAGACCTAGGCTTTGGACCTAGGCATAGTGAAATTATGCACTTCAGTTTCAGACAGGATTTGTACTGGTGTACATATCTCTCATTCCCAGTCATGTTATTTTATAGCTTTTATATGATTTCACAGATTATTTGAAACACAAGGACACAGACTAACTTAGAAAATTGACATGACAAAACCTTGTGTGAATGTCAGGTCTGTCATTTTTAGGTACAAGCCCAATTCCAATGAAGTTGGGACGTTGTGTTATTTCAACAAGACAGTGCCAAGCAACATTCTGTGTGAGTGCGTGTACTAGACTGGCCTGCCTACAGTCCAGACCTGTCACCCATTGAAAATGTGTGGCGCATTATGAAGCGCAAAATACGACAACGGAGACCCCGGACTGTTGAACAACTAAAGTCCTACATCAAGCAAGAATAGGAAAGAATTCCACCTACAAAGCTTCAACAATTAGTGATGTAACACAGTGGCAAACATACCACTGTCCCAGCTTTTTTGAAACATGTTGCAGACATCTATTTCAAAATGAGCAAATATTTGCACAAAAACAATAAAGTTTATCAGTTTTAACATTAAATAGCTTGTCTTTGTGGTGTATTCAATTGAATATAAGTTGAAGAGGATTTGAAAATCATTGTATTCTGTTTTTATTTACATTTTACACAACATCCAAACTTCATTGGGGTTGTACATTTCATTCTTTTATGTAAATGTATCCTATTTAATTTGGGAAATATGCCCAAGGCTCGACAGGCACCTTTGGACAGTGCTGACCTTGTCAGTGCAGTGCATCATAAGAAGCAGCAGCATGACTTCAGAAGAGTACACAAAGAATGAAATCTTTAGTCTTTGTCTTTTAGATGGAGTTTGATGAGAAGGAACTGAGGAAAGAGATCAGCTATGCCATCAAGAACATCCATGGAGTCAGGCAAGTTGAAACAGCCTCTAAGGAATGCGTCAAATGCATTACACACGTTATCGCCACTGTTTGTCTGCCAGCCTGTTTCCTGTTTGTGGCTACGGTATGTCCCTTCAGCTTCGTAAAGATCTGTGTTGTGGTCGCCTTTAAGTGTGCTGGCGTGATGTTTCCATCAGGTCATGACCACCTTGCTTTGTCTTCCACTTATCCTCTCTCGGCAGTTGTCTGTTGATGTGTTTCCTCTCTGGCCGCTTTCACACGTACACCAGAACACAGCAGGACTTCCTGTTGTAGGAGTGTTCTTTGAATACTCTGTTATCTAAATGTAGTAAAATCTAGTACAAACCCAAATCAGAAAATGTTCGGACAGTATGGAAAATGCAAAAAACAAACAAAAACACAACAACAAAACAAAAAACAAACTTATTCTTATATTTACCTGCATGAGAAAATTATTCAAATGTTGTAAACCAATGTTACTCAAAGAGCAACTTTAAAGGATTTGCATATTTTCCCTTCTCCAGTGCATGATATTATTATACGATTGAAGGAAAAAGGAGGAATGTGAGTGTGTAAGCTGAACACCTGTGATCTCCCATCCCTCAGACGGCAGTGCATCAAGAACTAGGCCTGTCAAGATATTTACTACATTGACTTATCGTTCAGTATATACAGATGGATACAGTCATTTTTCTGCCTTGACAGATCGAGAGTTATGAATGTAACTACGGTTCTATGAATTCCGGATGACCGCCAGAGGGCGGTGCTTTAGCACCTGGATAACTACATGTGCGCAGCACAGAGGTCGAGAATATATACCAACAAAGTCACACCATTGAATGTGACCTGGGTGACGTCACTGGTTGTCTTTATATACCAGACGCACCCAGCGCTCGCTTCTTTTCGGAATGAACTCGCAAGACTCTGAGTGACAAGCAACTCTGGCGGTCACCCGGAATTCATAGAACCGTAGTTACATTCGTAACTCTCGTTCTATTTCATTCCTCCTGACCGCCAGAGGGCGGTGCTTTAGCACCTGGATGACTTAATACCAACAAGGTCACGAAGAGTCACACTCACCTCGCATCAGCAGTGGGGAGTGGAGGCAGACAACACCGCCGAAGTCACCGCAGGAGGAGCGGCCACATTCAGTCACGTAGCAGCAGCACAAATATCACTCAAAGGGACACCTCTCAGTGCAGCCCAGGAGGTGGACACCCCTCTGGTGGAATGGCACGTAACTTTAGGAGGCTGAAGACCTCTGGACCTGTATACTTGTAAAATGGCATCCACGACCCAATGCAAGAGTCGCTGCTTTGAGACAGCACAGCCTCATTTGTGATCACCGTAACACACAAACAGGGCATCCGTTTTCCGGATCCCGGCAGTCGCACTAATGTACTGCTTCAGCATTCGGACAGGACACAGGGAACCTGAAACAGATAATCCTGGATCAGAATGTGGGACATACACAGCCAAGGAAACTGGCTGGTTAACATGAAAAGTTGAAATTCTCTTGGGTAAAAAGGACGGATTAGGCCACAGCGTAACCCCAGATCTGTCAGAATTCCATCGCAAACAGTCCCCAGTGACTGAGAGGGCATGGAGCTCTCCCACCCGCTTAGCCGAAGACAGTGCAAGTAGAAAGGCAGTCTTCACTGACACCCATATAAGATCAGCACTTTCAACTGGTTTGAAAGGGGATAAGCTTAAACCTTCCAGGACTAGAGGAAGGTCCCATGAAGGTACGCGTGCAAGCCTTGGAGGCCGCAAACGTAGAGCACCTTTCAAAAAACGACACACTAAGAGGTGTGAACCCACTGACCGGCCATCAACGTAGACGTGCCGGGCAAAGATTGCAGCAACATAAACCTTCAAGGTAGCGACAGAAAGTCCTTTCTCCAGCAGTTCTTGTAAATATGTGAGGAGAATAGGCACAGGGCAATGCTCCGGGTCTAACTTTTGTTTCTCACACCACCGCGCAAACAGCTTCCATCTGTTGTCATACAAAGCCCTGGTAGAAGCAGCACATGAATTAAGGATAGTCTGAACAACAGCCTGGTCACAAGAACTTAACAAGGAGTCTGGCCCCTCAACGGCCACACATACAGTTGAAGGCGTTCTGGGTGAGGGTGCCAAATCCTCCCCTGTAGCTGTGACAACAAATCCTTCCTCTCCGGGAGAGCCCAAGGTTCTCCCTCGAGGAGTTTGTAAATCATGGGAAACCAAATCCTCCCAGGCCAGAATGGAGCAACCAGCAGCACCCTGTGGCTGCTCTGATCTATCCTGTGCAGTGTCAACATCAGCAGTGGGAGAGGAGGGAAGGCATAACGGAGGCAATCCGGCCACGGGTGAGCCAATGCATCCTGCCCCAGCGGGCTGTCTGGTTCCAAGAGGGAGTACCATCGTGGGCAATGTGTCGAGGTGCTTGAAGCGAAAACGTTCACTTCCGCTGCACCATATTTCTGCCAGATCATTTGGACCACAATCAGGTTCAGTCTCCACTCTCCCGGTGGTGGTTTCTGTCTGGAGAGTAAATCCACTGCGCTGTTCTGTACACCGGGCAGATGAACTGCTCTGACACTCTGAAGGCAAGGCAACGCCCATAAGTGAAGCTTCCGAGTTTCTGCCAATGAGTGATTGGACCTGGTGCCCCCCTGATGGTTTATGTGATAGACTGTTGACGTGTTGTCCGACCGGACAAGAACATGTCTTCCTCTCAGGGCTGGGAGGAAATGCTTGAGAGCCAGTTGCACAGCGCGAAGCTCCAGCACGTTTGTGTTGGAGTCTCTCCTGGGGACTCCACACATCCCTCACCATCCTGTGATTCCACACGGCCCCCCAACCTTTGAGTGATGCATCTGTAACAACCACGTCTCGGCGAGAAGGAACAGAGCCTAGATGGACACCCTTGCAGATGAAGTCCACATTCCCCCAGGGTTTGAGGTGCAGAAGGCACTGGTTGGAGAGTCATACAAGCCTGTGCTGATGCAACTTCGAGTTGAGGCCTAGGTTGTTGATCCAAATCTGTAGGGGACGTAAGAACAGAAGTCCCAAAGGTACCACTAGCGACATTGCAGTCAATTTGCCCATCAACCGGAGCAGCAAACCAAAAGGCAGCGTCACAGCCCGTTGAATGTGTGAGACGAGACGAATTACATCGTCCACTCTCTGCGGGGATGGCGATGCAGTCATAGTCAGGGAGTTGATGGCAATGCCGATGAAGGTCGTTTGTTGACTGGGAACAAGAGAACTCTTTGCAAAGTTCACTGTGAGTCCTAAATGAGAGACATGGTTCAGTAGAAGAGCTGTGTCGTTGTGCGCCTGCTCCTGAGTCGGAGCGCAGACAAGCCAGTCGTCTAAGTAGGGTAGGATTTTTAATCCAAGAGCTTGCAGTGGGGCTAGTGCTGCAGCCATACATCTAGTAAATGTACGAGGAGCAAGAGAGAGGCTGAAAGGAAGCACCCTGAACTGGTATGCCTGACCTTCGAAAGCAAAGCGGAGAAACTGCCTGTGATGAGGCGCCACTGGCTCATGGAAATAGGCGTCTTTTAAGTCGACACTTGTGAACCAGTCTCCTGGTGTGATAGTTTGAAGGACGTCTACTGTGCGGAGCATGTGAAACTGCAGCACTTTGATATAACGATTCAGACGTCGGAGATCGAGGATAGGACGAAAGCCGCCATCCTTCTTTGGAACAAGGAAGTAAATTGAATAGAACCCCCTGAGCTGGTCTGATCTGTGAACTGGCTCTATGGCCCCCTTCTCCAGGAGTTCCAAAATCTTCCATTGTAGGGCAGCAGACTGCACCGAGTTGGAAACAACAGTCATCCTCACCCCATTGAACTTTGGAGGACGACATCCGAACTGAATTCTGTAACCTTCGAACAATGTTGATATGACCCATGGGTCTTGAACTTGAGCCTCCCAGTGGCTGAGTTGATTTCGTGAAAAACGGCTGGGGGCCAAACATTGGCAGTCAGACCCGACCACCTCTGCCTCGCATCCCTGAGGACCCCTGGGTGCGATTACTGGAAGCTCTGCGAAACCGTTCAGTTCTCGGGGGTCTGCCCGTAGGCTCACGAAAGGCAGGCTGCTGGGAGAGCTGGCCCTCAACTGCAAAAGCACGTGCAGCTCTGGGAGTCGGCTGAAGCCTGGATGTAGAGTGAAAAGCTGTAGCACGTCTGACTGGCTGAGGTCTGGAAGACCGGTGTAAGTCAACAAACTGTTGCCGGGATTTACTAGCCTTGACAGCACGCTCTAAAGTTTGTTGGGCCGCAGGTCCAAATACTTGGCCTGGAAGAACCGGCAGCGAACGGAGTGTGCCTCTGCAGGATTTGGAAAGGGGGGACTGCGCAAGCCACACCTGACGTCTAGTGATGGTAAGGGTTGACATCAGTCTGCCAAGCTCTCTGGACATATAAGCAAAGGTTTGGAGTGAGGCATCACTAAGACTTTGCGTAGCATCATCAACCTCTGCCTCCCTCAAAGACTTTGAGAGGGCAAGGGCTAAATGGGACAGTGAGTTGCCTAGGCGACCGACGCGAGCAGCTATGTCATAGCTTTTGGTGAGGAGGTCATCAGTGACCCTACACTGAGGGCGTGGGCAGCGGGCATCCGTCCGAGCAGCATCAGCTGGAGCCACAACCAGGTTCGCAATAATGCTGTCAACGGCGGGCATATGGTTCAGACCATACTGCGCTGAATCACACATAGAGCTAAGGGCTCTGCAGTCCTGTGATAGATGGGTCAATGATTTGGGGTCCGCCCAACATCGGTGGAGCTCCTCGATATATGGTTGTGAAACTGGAACGTTGAACTCAGGCTTCTGAGTGACTTTGAAAAAGGCACTTGAAGCAGTGGTTTCCGCAGGGGTATTGTCGACCCCAAGCCTGGATAAAGCCAACTGAACAGCTTGCTTGACAAAGGATAGTCCAGGTTCGGTTTGCGGCATGGACTCTGCCTCGGAGGTATGAGAGCCCACTAATGAATGGCTTGGAGAAAGACACCTCTCATCCTCATCCTCCACACAGTTTATATCACTTGATATCACTGAGTGGTGTCCAAAAAATAAGGTGGGCTTCATAGATAATTGGCAAAGCTTCTGGGGAAAACCTGGTCTTGTTAGGAGAGACGGCATCCATCCCACTTTGGATGGAGCAGCTTTCATTTCTAGAAATCTGGCCAATTTTCTTAAATCCTCCAAACCGTGACTATCCAGGGTTGGGACCAGGAAGCAGAGTTGTAGTCTTACATACCTCTCTGCAGCTTCTCTCCCCCTGCCATCCCCTCATTACCCCATCCCCGTAGAGACGGTGCCTGCTCCCAGACCACCAATAACCAGCAAAAATCTATTTAAGCATAAAAATTCAAAAAGAAAAAATAATATAGCACCTTCAACTGCACCACAGACTAAAACAGTTAAATGTGGTCTATTAAACATTAGGTCTCTCTCTTCTAAGTCCCTGTTGGTAAATGATATAATAATTGATCAACATATTGATTTATTCTGCCTAACAGAAACCTGGTTACAGCAGGATGAATATTGTTAGTTTAAATGAGTCAACACCCCCGAGTCACACTAACTGTCAGAATGCTCGTAGCACGGGCCGGGGCGGAGGATTAGCAGCAATCTTCCATTCCAGCTTATTAATTAATCAAAAACCCAGACAGAGCTTTAATTCATTTGAAAGCTTGTCTCTTAGTCTTGTCCATCCAAATTGGAAGTCCCAAAAACCAGTTTTATTTGTTATTATCTATCGTCCACCTGGTCGTTACTGTGAGTTTCTCTGTGAATTTTCAGACCTTTTGTCTGACTTAGTGCTTAGCTCAGATAAGATAATTCTAGTGGGCGATTTTAACATCCACACAGATGCTGAGAATGACAGCCTCAACACTGCATTTAATCTATTATTAGACTCTATTGGCTTTGCTCAAAAAGTAAATGAGTCCACCCACCACTTTAATCATATCTTAGATCTTGTTCTGACTTATGGTATGGAAATAGAAGACTTAACAGTATTCCCTGAAAACTCCCTTCTGTCTGATCATTTCTTAATAACATTTACATTTACTCTGATGGACTACCCAGCAGTGGGGAATAAGTTTCATTACACTAGAAGTCTTTCAGAAAGCGCTGTAACTAGGTTTAAGGATATGATTCCTTCTTTATGTTCTCTAATGCCATATACCAACACAGTGCAGAGTAGCTACCTAAACTCTGTAAGGGAGATAGAGTATCTCGTCAATAGTTTTACATCCTCATTGAAGACAACTTTGGATGCTGTAGCTCCTCTGAAAAAGAGAGCTTTAAATCAGAAGTGTCTGACTCCGTGGTATAACTCACAAACTCGTAGCTTAAAGCAGATAACCCGTAAGTTGGAGGGGAAATGGCGTCTCACTAATTTAGAAGATCTTCACTTAGCCTGGAAAAAGAGTCTGTTGCTCTATAAAAAAGCCCTCCATAAAGCTAGGACATCTTTCTACTCATCACTAATTGAAGAAAATAAGAACAACCCCAGGTTTCTTTTCAGCACTGTAGCCAGGCTGACAAAGAGTCAGAGCTCTATTGAGCTGAGTATTCCATTAACTTTAACTAGTAATGACTTCATGACTTTCTTTGCTAACAAAATTTTAACTATTAGAGAAAAAATTACTCATAACCATCCCAAAGACATATCGTTCTCTTTGGCTGCTTTCAGTGATGCCGGTATTTGGTTAGACTCTTTCTCTCCGATTGTTCTGAGTTATTTTCATTAGTTACTTCATCCAAACCATCAACATGTTTATTAGACCCCATTCCTACCAGGCTGCTCAAGGAAGCCCTACCATTATTTAATGCTTCGATCTTAAATATGATCAATCTATCTTTGTTAGTTGGCTATGTACCACAGGCTTTTAAGGTGGCAGTAATTAAACCATTACTTAAAAAGCCATCACTTGACCCAGCTATCTTAGCTAATTATAGGCCAATCTCCAACCTTCCTTTTCTCTCAAATTCTTGAAAGGGTAGTTGTAAAACAGCTAACTGATCATCTGCAGAGGAATGGTCTATTTGAAGAGTTTCAGTCAGGTTTTAGAATTCATCATAGTACAGAAACAGCATTAGTGAAGGTTACAAATGATCTTCTTATGGCCTCGGACAGTGGACTCATCTCTGTGCTTGTTCTGTTAGACCTCAGTGCTTTTGATACTGTTGACCATAAAATTTTATTACAGAGATTAGAGCATGCCATAGGTATTAAAGGCACTGCGCTGCGGTGGTTTGAATCATATTTGTCTAATAGATTACAATTTGTTCATGTAAATGGGGAATCTTCTTCACAGACTAAAGTTAATTATGGAGTTCCACAAGGTTCTGTGCTAGGACCAATTTTATTCACTTTATACATGCTTCCCTTAGGCAGTATTATTAGACGGTATTGCTTAAATTTTCATTGTTACGCAGATGATACCCAGCTTTATCTATCCATGAAGCCAGAGGACACACACTAATTAGCTAAACTGCAGGATTGTCTTACAGACATAAAGACATGGATGACCTCTAATTTCCTGCTTTTAAACTCAGATAAAACTGAAGTTATTGTACTTGGCCCCACAAATCTTAGAAACATGGTGTCTAACCAGATCCTTACTCTGGATGGCATTACCCTGACCTCTAGTAATACTGTGAGAAATCTTGGAGTCATTTTTGATCAGGATATGTCATTCAAAGCGCATATTAAACAAATATGTAGGACTGCTTTTTTGCATTTACGCAATATCTCTAAAATCAGAAAGGTCTTGTCTCAGAGTGATGCTGAAAAACTAATTCATGCATTTATTTCCTCTAGGCTGGACTATTGTAATTCATTATTATCAGGTTGTCCTAAAAGTTCCCTAAAAAGCCTTCAGTTAATTCAAAATGCTGCAGCTAGAGTACTGACGGGGACTAGAAGGAGAGAGCATATCTCACCCATATTGGCCTCTCTTCATTGGCTTCCTGTTAATTCTAGAATAGAATTTAAAATTCTTCTTCTTACTTATAAGGTTTTGAATAATCAGGTCCCATCTTATCTTAGGGACCTCGTAGTACCATATCACCCCAATAGAGCGCTTCGCTCTCAGACTGCAGGCTTACTTGTAGTTCCTAGGGTTTGTAAGAGTAGAATGGGATGCAGAGCCTTCAGCTTTCAGGCTCCTCTCCTGTGGAACCAGCTCCCAATTCAGATCAGGGAGACAGACACCCTCTCTACTTTAAGATTAGGCTTAAAACTTTCCTTTTTGCTAAAGCTTATAGTTAGGGCTGGATCAGGTGACCCTGAACCATCCCTTAGTTATGCTGCTATAGACGTAGACTGCTGGGGGGTTCCCATGATGCACTGTTTCTTTCTCTTTTTGCTCTGTATGCACCACTCTGCATTTAATCATTAGTGATCGATCTCTGCTCCCCTCCACAGCATGTCTTTTTCCTGGTTCTCTCCCTCAGCCCCAACCAGTCCCAGCAGAAGACTGCCCCTCCCTGAGCCTGGTTCTGCTGGAGGTTTCTTCCTGTTAAAAGGGAGTTTTTCCTTCCCACTGTAGCCAAGTGCTTGCTCACAGGGGGTCGTTTTGACCGTTGGGGTTTTACATAATTATTGTATGGCCTTGCCTTACAATATAAAGCGCCTTGGGGCAACTGTTTGTTGTGATTTGGCGCTATATAAAAAAATTGATTGATTGATTGATTGACTTGTCATGTACAAGGAATCAGTTGCAGCAATAGACACGACATCGTCCTCCTGCTGAATAACTACATTGGTCTGATCAGCCTCATTAGGGACAGCAGGAACTGTCACTGCATCCTTAGGCTGTAGATTCAGAAGCAAGGACTTAATCTGAGCAAACTCAGAAGTCAACGTTTCGACCTTTTCAGCCAAAGCATGGTCATGAGTAAACTTCTTAGCAGAAGGGGCTCCTGCATGTGGGCGTTTACGGCGCTTTGGGTCCTTCCTGGGGCTGGAGGCCAAAGTCGCACTAGATATTCCACTTTCCAATGCCGCAAGTCTAGCAGATCTCTCTGCCAGTGGCATGCTGGCACAGTTAAGGCAGGCATCGCCAGTCAGGGCTTCCCTCAGGTGTCCGATCCCAAGACAGGAGGGGAAAAACATATGTCCATCATCTGGGCTCAAGGGAGCCAAACAGGTACTACCGCCATGCAACAAAGGCCCTGTCAACATTGTGGACTGCGTGCAGATGGCTAACGCAAGCCCTGATGGTTACAAATGGAAAGACAAAGCGTGAATCACACGCAGTGTAAATAGTAACACGAGGCACGGAGCGTGAAGCACTCACAGCCGTCGGCTTGACACAAGGCACGGAGCGTGAAGCACTCACAGCCGTCGACTCGACACGAGGCACGGAGCGTGAGGCACTCACAGCCGTCGACTCGACACGAGGCACAGAGCGTGAGGCACTCACTGCCGTCTACTCGACACGAGGCACGGAGCGTGAAGCACTCACAGCCGTCTACTCGACACGAGGCACGGAGCGTGAAGCACTCACAGCCGTCTACTCGACACGAGGCACGGAGCGTGAAGCACTCACAGCCGTCTACTCGACACGAGGCACGGAGCGTGAAGCACTCACAGCCGTCTACTCGACACGAGGCACGGAGCGTGAAGCACTCACAGCCGTCTACTCGACACGAGGCACGGAGCGTGAAGCACTCACAGCCGTCTACTCGACACGAGGCACGGAGCATGAAGCACTCCAGCCGCAGACTCGACACAAGGCACGGAGCGTGAAGCACTCCAGCCGCAGACTCGACACGAAGCACGGAGCGTGAAGCACTCCAGCCGCAGACTCGGCACAAGGCACGGAGCTTGAAACACTCACAGCCACAGTAATAACACGATGCACACAGCCCAAAAAACTTACAGCCCAAGTGCTAAGTCACTTAGAGCAAGGACGACAACACTAGCTGCTAGCGGAGCTGTTAAACTTAGCAAATGGCGGCAGTGCAGACAAAGTACTTCAAGGAGTGGAAAACACTCACGGCAAGCCCAACACAGTACACTATACTGGTTCTGATACACACACTACCACGTAGTTAACGGGGTTAGCGACACAACTAAACAAATAGCCAGCTTTCATCGAAACAACACAGCTAATGTGCACAGAGGAAAATATCCAGCAGGGCAGCGGCAAGGCGCGCACCCGGCGTTTAGGAAGGTGTACTCAGGTGGGTTGCGAGGCTACAAACGAGAGCGGCAATCGCAGCTAAATGCGTTCTCAACCTCTAAGAATGCGAGAATGTAGAAAAGAAGTGAGCGTTGGGTGCGTCTGGTATATAAAGACAACCAGTGACGTCACCCAGGTCACATTCAATGGTGTGACTTTGTTGGTATATATTCTCGACCTCTGTGCTGCGCACATGTAGTTATCCAGGTGCTAAAGCACCGCCCTCTGGCGGTCAGGAGGAATGAAATAGACCACCCTTTACATACGTGTTTGCTTCCATAAGTCACCAACACCTCAGCGAGTCACGTGTTTCTGTTCCTCAGTCTCGTGCTTTCTGCAGGAGGTGGGGCAGCTCTGTGTGTACCAAGCAAACTGTTTTTGTCTTCTGAAATATGATTCTAAAAGCCAAAGTGAACATCCAATTTTTTTTTCTTTTTTAATAGCTACTGTCCCTGTGTGAAATCAGTCTGCACTGCAGGTGTGTTTCAGCAGACAAACTAATTACAAAGTTGGCATTTTGTATGAATTGGTTTAATATTTAATGGATGGAATAGTTGCTGAATAGCAACACTACTGGTGATTATTTTAAATCTGTACAGTGTGAGGTTTTGCAAGATTCCTTCATTTACACAAAATCAAACACTTAAAATTGACAAAATATTGAAGGCAGTCTGCCGCAACATGTCATGCAACACATGAAAATCAACAACAACAAAAAAACACTGACAAGATTCAAAAGCCTCTAATGAAAAAGACAAGTTTACAGCACATTAACATTTTGTTCACATGGTCCTGACAGAGCTCTCTGCTGCTCGTGACTAAAGCTCAAACATGGAAGCAAACATTGTATCAACCTAATATTAATGTTTTTAAACCGTTTAAACATTATTTATGATCTATGCATAACATCAAATGACATTAAATTTAACACAAAACACATCATATTTAACTTTTACTCAAATTATCTCTAGTGGTGGCTTTTTATAATAGATTAAAAAATGACAATACTTTAATTATTTTATGTTGTTCCACTTTGTGTAAGCCCTTCTGACATCTGACAAGGGTCCATCATATGGAGAAAATGGCCTGTTATCTTAGACACTGAGGGACCCTTAGACACCCTTGTGATATGTGAGTCACTAATTTAGGAAGCTTTATTTATTCATTTAATTATTTATTTGCATTTTCTGTGCCATCCCAATGTTTTCTGATATGTGACAATTTTAGTCTGAAAATCCTTGTCAGAGAGGTTATGTGATCTTTCCCACCCATATTAACAGTACCACAATGAAACCCTTACAATGTGGCAAAGACTGGCACTTTTCTCTAAATTAAAATGGTGGCTTCTGTTTTACCAGCTCACAGCTGTTACTCAGGTGTGATGACAACAACAACTGCTTCCAGGTTTCATCTATTGCATCTGTGCAGGAGCATTTACATGCTGCAAGACATGAAGATTGGTTTCTTTGAGTATTTTCACAACTTTAGATAGCTAATTTGTTTGAAATGTCACTAGTACAACCCCTGGCAAAAATTATGGAATCACCGTCCTCGGAGGATGTTCATTCAGTTGTTTAATTTTGTAGAAAAAAAAGCAGATCACAGACATGACACAAAACTAAAGTCATTTCAAATGGCAACTTTCTGGCTTTAAGAAACACTATAAGAAATCAAGAAAAAAATTGTGGCAGTCAGTAAGGGTTACTTTTTTAGACCAAGCAGAGGGGAAAAAATATGGAATCACTCAATTCTGAGGAAAAAATGATGGAATCATGAAAAACAAAAGAACGCCCCAACACATCACTAGTATTTTGTTGCACCACCTCTGGTTTTTATAACACCTTGCAGTCTCTGAGGCATGGACTTAATGAGTGACAAACAGTACTCTTCATCAATCTGGCTCCAACTTTCTCTGATTGCTGTTGCCAGATCAGCTTTGCAGGTTGGAGCCTTGTCATGGACCATTTCTTCAACTTCCACCAAAGATTTTCAATTGGATTAAGATCCGGACTATTTGCAGGCCATGACATTGACCCTATGTGTCTTTTTGCAAGGAATGTTTTCACAGTTTTTGCTCTATGGCAAGATGCATTATCATCTTGAAAAATGATTTCATCATCCCCAAACATCCTTTCAATTGATGGGATAAGAAAAGTGTCCAAAATATCAACGTAAACCTGTGCATTTATTGATGATGTAATGACAGCCATCTCCCCAGTGCCTTTACCTGACATGCAGCCCCATATCATCAATGACTGTGGAAATTTACATGTTCTCTTCAAGCAGTCATCTTTATAAATCTCATTGGAATGGCACCAAACAAAAGTTCCAGCATCATCACCTTGCCCAATGCAGATTCGAGATTCATCACTGAATATGACTTTCATCCAGTCATCCACAGTCCACGATTGCTTTTCCTTAGCCCATTGTAACCTTGTTTTTTTCTGTTTAGGTGTTAATGATGGCTTTCGTTTAGCTTTTCTGTATGTAAATGCCATTTCCTTTAGGCGGTTTCTTACAGTTCGGTCACAGACGTTGACTCCAGTTTCCTCCCATTTGTTCCTCATTGTTTTGTTGTGCATTTTCGATTTTTGAGACATATTGCTTTAAGTTTTCTGTGTTGACGCTTTGATGTCTTCCTTGGTCTACCAGTATGTTTGCCTTTAACAACCTTCCCATGTTGTTTGTATTTGGTCCAGAGTTTAGACACAGCTGACTGTGAACAACCAACATCTTTTGCAACATTGCGTGATGATTTACCCTCTTTTAAGAGTTTGATAATCCTCTCCTTTGTTTCAGTTGACATCTCTCGTGTTGGAGCCATGATTCATGTCAGTCCACTTGGTGCAACAGCTCTCCAAGGTGTGATCATTCCTTTTTAGATGCAGACTAATGAGCAGATCTGATTTGATGCAGGTGTTAGTTTTGGGGATGAAAATTTACAGGGTGATTCCATAATTTATTCCTCAGAATTGAGTGAGTCCATATTTTTTTCCCTCTGCTTGGTCTAAAAAAGTAGCCGTTACTGACTGCCACAATTATTTTTCCTGATTTCTTATAGTGTTTCTTAAAGCCAGAAAGTTGCCATTTGAAATGACTTTAGTTTTGTGTCATGTCTGTAATCTGCTTTTTTCTACAAAATTAAACAACTGAATGAACATCCTCCAAGGCCGGTGATTCCATAATTTTTGCCAGTGTTTGTATGTTAAATTGTACGTTTAATATTTTTCTCATTGGATTCTCAAAATGCCAATAAAAAGCGTATGTGAGCACAGTGTTCCCTCAACTATGCACATATGTGGTCATCTAACAAATTTCAGTCAGAAACGCCACTTCAGCTCCCGACTCCCACTGCAGCGTCTGTTAACCGTCAGACCTGTGGTACTGCCCATCATTCAGTGTCCTCAGGTCCCACAATTCATCACACAGGCTGTTATTTGGTATGTGTAGATTGGATTGGGTTATCGCTTGAAATAAGCTGCATTATTTTTTTACTCTTTGGCCACAGATTCAAGTGCAATTACAGTGTTAACTTGAGTGGAAACTGCACCAGGTCCAAATCAAACACTCCAAACGAGCGAGGTGTGAAACCGCGCTGTCTCTTTCATGCTTTTGCTGAGGCTGTGTGTTCCCTGCTGCTTGTCTCCATGTCTATTTGTGTGTATGTCCTTCAGGACAGGCCTCTTCACTCCAGACTTGGCGTTTGAGGCCATAGTGAAAAAGCAGGTCATTAAGCTGAAAGAGCCCTGTCTGAAATGCATCGACCTGGTCATCCAGGAGCTCATCAACACAGTCAGACAGTGCACCAATAAGGTATCGCGACGTGGACTCTCGCCCGCCTGCCTGCCTCACTCACACATGCACAACACAGAGACTGGTCCACTGCAGCGCTGCACACACCGGTGTGCTGCCAGCAGATTCTACGCTGCAGCCGGTTTAGTTTACAAAACTATGTGCTTTTGGACATCATTTGGCATCTGGTAGTGAAAAATAAGCTCGTGGTTTAATTGAAGGGGGGGGCTTCTTTTGTGCATTGCTGTTCTGAGGTTCACATGTGGATATATTTGAATATGATGGGCAGTGCTGCAGTGTCTCTGAGCAGCTGTGTGGTGTGAAACAGGCAGACTGGTACACCTTACTTCAAAAATAAGCTGCAGGCCAGATTTAAAGCAGGGGGCACTCATTAAAGCACATTCCACTATCACTGCACATAATGCATTTTATTGGGTACCGTATTTGCCAGAGTATAAGATGCACCTGTCCACAAAAAAAAAAAAAAAAAAAAAAATTAACCCAGACAGATGGAGTTTTTGAGGGTCAATACAGCCGAATGACTGACCTTAAAGGTTTAATTGTTGATCAAACACACAGAGGCACTAAAATAACATAAATAACAATGAAAAATAATAAATTAGAAATGAAATAACAGAAATAAAACTAGAGTTCCAGTTCAGATTTTGTACAAATATTTAGAAAGTCCTGACAGATCCCACAAAATGAATAATGAAAAGGTGCGTGTGTGTTTTAGTTGGTAACAGTGGGCCTTATAGAAACAGAATATACAAACAAAACAACACAAAACTATAACGTAGCACTAAAATTATATCCAAATCAGGTCTGCCATAACTGTCTGCCTGTCTGTCTTATGATAACAGCACGGGGGTCCTTCATGGCACCGTGTAGCTCTGCTATGACAGACTACCGTGCTGTTGTTATAAGACAGACAGTGACGTCACATGAAATTTCTGTATTTGAGTAGGATTTCCTCACTGCATCTATCTTTAATTTCTGCAAGCTTTTTAAAAATAATACAATACATACTTACAGTATGTAGTATATGAAGCTCCTGGGGTTTAGGGAAAATTACTTTGTTCTTAAATATTACAAATAGGATGGTGACAATGATATATTATTAAATATTATCTTATTTTTTCCAAATTATTAGAATATGATTATGATGATGAATAATACTTATAATTATTATGTGCAAAAAAATGCCTTTAAAAAGGCTGCAAAAGTGGATCTTTAAGGGGCATATCGCACACCAATCAAGTTTATATTTAAAAGAATATGTCAGATTCTGACTGATTAGTTCCAACTCTTTAACTGGCATGAGTCGTGATGTGGGTCATAAAAATAAAATTAGCCATATAGCATCTGAAAAATGCTATAGGGCAGTGCAATCTCGTTTGAACCCCTGCATGATGTCTCGGGATTTGACCACTTCCAGTGACAGCCTGCCGTGGCGCAACACAAACACAGCATCACTTCACATGGGAAAATGGTACTGTTTTGTTTTTGGCTGCAATCACCAAAAAGTTTTTTTTTTTCACTTCTAGTGGAGAAGGGAAGACAAGGCACATGGGAGAGGTCATGTCAGTACGTTCTAGCACACTCACTTTGACAGAGTAGCTGTGTTCTCTCGCCTGAACAACCGACTCGACATGTTTGAGCTCCGGGTCATAAACTTTAACACATGTCCACTTTCCAGCACATTGTCACTTTTTCTTTACATTTTCAGTTTGTTTGTGTGTAATTTGCTCAAAAACTCAGAGAAAGTCCTAATTCTGATGGGGACATACGAGGGCCGTCCCTGGATCTAGAATTATTGCATCAAACGAGACTGCACTGCCCAGTTCAGAGCCATGTTTAGCCATAAAAGTGATGTAACCTCAGGTGCTGACCATCACGTGTCTGAAGGTCACTCCCCCTGTGTCCACTTCATGATTTACTCCAGTACACACAGTTAATCTGGGTTGTTTTTGTCTCCAAATGTAATATGGCTTTGCTTTTGGCTTTCAAATCAAATTCTTGTATTTTGCGATCAACTTAAGTCCATCTCCGCCTCTTTGTAAGCTGAGGTCTATTCAGAAAGAAAACAAACATTGCATATATCTCAATGAGACGGAATAAGAAATGATTACATATGTGAAAGCAGCGTCTCTGATTTCACTGTAGAATTATTGTTCCACTGTGTGATGCGGCTGTCTGTTTGTTCACAGCAAAACAGTGTTGCTCTACCAGAAGCTGGCTGCCCGTAGCTTAGCTTAGCTATTGGTTTAGCTCAGCTTGGCCAATAGCGCAAACGCTGAAGCTGGTCAATGTTGCAGCTCTCCTGTTAACAGCACTCGTCGTCACGTTCTGTCCGACTCTGTGATCATAGACACGGCTTCCTCAGCGAGACTGGCTGCTGTTGCGAATTTAGCAGCTTAGCTTGGCTTGATGCAGTGCTGTGTCACAAACCACAGCCATTTCCATGCTTTCATGAGAGGAAACATACTTTAATAATTTTTTTTTCTGACCACACGAAAGGAAAAGCTATAATACATGTTTTGAAGATCATTCTCATGCTGTGCTGTGCTCCACTTCTGCTATTTGTACCAGGCGCACGATTTAAAAAAACCTCTTCACATTCCTCCTCAAAATAGTATGTTTAGAAAATCTTTCCAACTAATAAGCAACATTAGTCATTTTTCCTGTATCCTCGCAAAACAGATTTTAACCATTTTGATTCAGTCACCATCAAAGTCCATAAAAATGCTGATTTCACACTGTAAAAAGTTTGAGTTTTCCTTCATTCATTTAAATGGAGCGAATTGAGAGGCAGGACCAAGGATGATGTCACCAAAACTCAGATTCCTGACAGTTTAAGGTTTCTGAGCATTTATCAGAGGCAGGTGAAATCAGGCTAGTTTATCATGTTCATGACTTTATTTTTCCAGGCATATGGCACCAAAAACTAAAACAAAACACATCATTGTTTTCATAATTCTTTATTTATTCTAAATAAATAAAGAATTATGAAAACTAATTCATCTAGAAATCTAATCTGTTTAATCTGCCTTGCTCATTTTACATTTTATTTATTTATTTTATTACTAGTGATTTCCCACCCCTGGCCCCTGCGGGTCGGCCCCTTGCACCATACACCTGGAGAGTGTGTGTGCAACTGCACAGTTCACTGTCTGTTCTTATTGACTCCGTGTTCTCACACAGAGACTTACTGCATATTTAAAGTGAAGCAGCGTGTTTGTGTGTTAAAAAATAAAAACACACTGCACTGTGTGTCGAATCCAGAAGTGAGAGGTGGCTCTCGAGGACCGAACTTGGCCACCCCTGGTCTATGCCAAGCGCTGGCCCTGAATAGACATCTCATCTATTTTGGCCCTGCTGAGCTGGCAGGAATAAAATTGCTGTCTCTGGTCTATGTAAAACACCCACTCTGATTGGCAATGAGTGGCAGCTGGTTGCTTTGTTTTTGTCTCTTGTAGCTGATGTGACCAAGGAGTGGTGGGGGTCCCAGCCTTGCTTGACAGCATTGTAAACAGTGTTTGAGTGCCCTCCACTGGACAAGCTATGTAGTAATTTCCAATAGCCAAAGTGTTTTTCTGAGTTGTTTGTTCAATAAAATGAAAGTTTTCATTTTGGCAAGATACCAGCATGTTCGTACTTCACTAGCCAAATGATATATCAGTCAGCTGTATGAAAGATGCCTCTTGAAGAGGAAAAAAAAAAAAAAACTCGTACAAGTCACACTTTTTTCTGTATTAGCAGTTCTTTAATTTGGGATCATGTGCATTATTTGGTATGCTTTTTTATTTTTAACAATTATTATTTTACTGTTTTAGTTTATTTGGTTTAGTGCTTTCATTCCTGGAAAATTGCTATAAAAGTTATTATTTTTAATAATGAGTGTTTTTATTGGTATATAGGTTGCACCATGTATAAGTCACAAAACTTCCCAACACGTAAAAATAAATAAGAGGCAACTTATACACTTGAAAATACGGTATTTTTACTTGGCTAGTACCACTTTTTTGTCTAAATGGATCCAAAAAATGTAGTTTATCTATTCCAGGTAAAGAACTTTAAATAACCTCCTTGATGACAATGAAAACCTGCACAGGTTTGCTCAACAAGGACTTTGAAAACCCGCAGCTTGTTTTTGACATGACTAAATGCTTTTTTCTTTTTTTCCTTTGTCACATTCAATCTTCATTTTGTTTTCCTCCCTTTTGAAATTCTTTATTTCTAACCTTTAAAACTTCTCCATCCACTCTGTCCTTTCCTGCCTGATTCCTCTGACCTTTTTTTATTCCTCACCTTGGCCACGCCTTCCCCTCTCCTACACTTGGCATTAAACACCCGACTTCCCCGACAACCCCCCCCCCCCCCCCCCCCCCCCCCCCCCCACAGGACAGGCCTGTTTACCCCAGACTTGGCGTTTGAGGCTATAGTGAAAAAGCAGGTCATTAAGCTGAAAGACCCCTGTCTGAAATGTGTCGACCTCGTCGTCACGGAGCTCGTGGCCCTGATCAGGAAGTGCACTGAAAAGGTAAAGAATGGCGAAATAGAAAACGTGACTACAGAGGATAGAAATATATATTTAAAACAAAGTTCCTGGAAGTCATTAATAATAAAGGAAAGGAAGATGAACTAACTTGTTGCTGTCCGCGTTCTGTACCAGTGTCACTTTCTTGCGTTGTTGATCATCATCCCTCAACACTGCTTCAAACCCGGCCCACCTCACTGCAACCCTTTACACTTGATTTAAAAATAAAAACTGAAACACACCCTTCTCATTCTAATCCTCCAGTTACCCCATAATCTACCTTGCAATCTCCCCCCAAACCCATCACCCTGACTCACTATTCAAGTTTTAAAAAATTTTCCTGCTTAGGTCCTGAAACAGCAATGGACTTATTTCTTTGTTTTTTGATGGCGTGATGCAGCTTTTTCTGCACATTCATAAGTGCACCTGTCAATCCCACCACAGTGTACCTCGCCCTATGCTGTCATCTCTGGACTCTAACCTGATCTTTCTTCATTATTGCTCCCTGTTTGATGAATCTCACTATCAGCTTGAGAAAATATTGCAGCAGGAAGTAGAACTGAAATAGCAAATCAGATGACAATTTGAACTGCTATCAAGAAGAAATGCCAAATCATATTTTTTTTTATTCTCTCGTATGAGGATTTTTCTCTTACTTAAAGAAATCATACTGTGCAAGTGTTTTTTTTTTTTTTACACAAGCTAATGTAAAGGGCAGCATGGTGGAATAGTGGTTAGCACTGTTGCCTCACAGTGAGAAGGTCATGGGTTTGATTCCCACATGTGGCCTTTCTGTATGGAGTTTGCGTGTTCTCCGAGTACTCCAGCTTCCTCCCACATTCAAAAGGCATGGTTAGGTGGATTGGAAACTTTAAATTGTCCGTAGGTGTGCGTGCGGGTGTGAATATGTGTGTTTGTCTATATGTGGCCCTGCGACAGACTGCCGTCCTGTCCAGGGTGTACCCTGCCTTGTGCTCTATGACTGCTGGGATAGGCTCCAGCCCCCTGTGACCCTTTATTGGACTAAGTGGTTGAAGACGAGTGATTGAGTGAGGTAATGTAATTCAGCGGGTGTCTTAAAAACAAGTATTCCCAGGCTTGGCGAAACAAACTGGTGGAATCGAAGAGGTTTATACCTGTAATTTATACAATCATGTGGAATTACGTGTATTTCAAGAATCTGGCATGGCACGTTCATTCAAGTCCATCCTACTAAAAAGGTATGGGAAATCGCATGAGACCAAATGAGTGGGAATACTCACACACAGAACTAGAGCACCACGCTCGTAGAGCGCAAACCTCCACCAACGCTAGTTTCCAATTCCACAAAAATTTTTAATTGGGATAAATTTTCAAGGTCAAAGTCCTGTTAGAAATGGCTTTTCATAAGCTGAATTAGATGTGATCAAATGTCAGGAGTATGTATTTAGTTCATGCAGTGGAATCAAAGTTTTTGTGGTGTTACCAGGTTTTTTTTCCAGCTATTTCAGTTTCTGAGTTATTTATCAGATAATTCTCCCTCAGCCCCAACCAGTCCCAGCAGAAGACTGCCCCTCCCTGAGCCTGGTTCTGCTGGAGGTTTCTTCCTGTTAAAAGGGAGTTTTTCCTTCCCACTGTAGCCAAGTGCTTGCTCACAGGGGGTCGTTTTGACCGTTGGGGTTTTACATAATTATTGTATGGCCTTGCCTTACAATATAAAGCGCCTTGGGGCAACTGTTTGTTGTGATTTGGCGCTATATAAAAAAAAATTGATTGATTGATTGATTGATAACACTGGTCAATACGATGTTTCTCAATGGATTTTGGATCATTTGGGGGTGCTGAATTTCAAATCTGGTGTTAGTTTTTGCAAATCACATTACTTTTTTGAGATATGAAAACATATTTCTCGTATCAAGCATTGATGCAAAAGCTGCAGTCTTGCACACCTCTTCAGCACCATAAATGATATTACAGCTCTTGTTCACATTTTGTGAAACTGGTTTAAAAACTATGCTTTTGAAGCTGCTTTTGTGCATGATTAGTGGCATCAAACACGTGAGTGCGTGAGCAACTTTTGCGTAATCCATCAATACGGAACATGCACATTGCAAAAAAATGTGACGTGATAAAGGAACTCTGAGCTCAGATTCAGATTCAACACCCCAAACTCAGTGGTGGGCTAGTTCCGCTAACCGCTAATTATCGAAGATAGTGTTTTCATTATCGGATTAGCTTTCCAGATAACTTTGAAAACCATCATCGGACTAATTATCTTCCGATAGGTTTTGGGCCAATAATTTTTAGACCGCTAACGTATTTTTGCAGAAGTGGTAAACAAAGCTGAATAGTTACAAACATCTATGAAATCTAAAATCAATTAAGCACCTACCTGTTAAATGTTTTATAGTAGATGCGTAGTTCTATTTCATTCCTCCTGACCGCCAGAGGGCGGTGCTTTAGCACCTGGATAACTACATGTGCGCAGCACAGAGGTCGAGAATATATACCAACAAAGTCACACCATTGAATGTGACCTGGGTGACGTCACTGGTTGTCTTTATATACCAGACGCACCCAGCGCTCGCTTCTTTTCTACATTCTCGCATTCTTAGAGGTTGAGAACGCATTTAGCTGCGATTGCCGCTCTCGCTTGTAGCCTCGCAACCCACCTTCGGTTGGAGCTACGTGCACTGCACACGTCCTCCAGAGGCTGCGAGACACGGCTTCACCGTTTTTTGTATTCTTTGATGCCTGTCGTGAGTACACCTTCCTAAACGCCAGGTGCGCATCTTGCCGCTGCCCTGCTGGATATTTTCCTCTGTGCACATTAGCTGTGTTGTTTCGATGAAAGCTGGCTATTTGTTTAGTTGTGTCGCTAACCCCGTTAACTACGTGGTAGTGTGTGTATCAGAACCAGTATAGTGTACTGTGTTGGGCTTGCCGTGAGTGTTTTCCACTCCTTGAAGTACTTTGTCTGCACTGCTGCCATTTGCTAAGTTTAACAGCTCCGCTAGCAGCTAGTGTTGTCATCGTTGCTCTAAGTGACTTAGCACTTGGGCTGAGTGTTTTTTCGGCTGTGTGCATCGTGTTATTACTGTGGCTGTGAGTGTTTCACGCTCCGGGCCTTGTATTAGCTTTTACACTGTGAGTGTTTCAAGCTCCGTGCCTCGTGTCGAGTCTGTGGCTGGAGTGCTTCACGCTCCGTGCCTCGTGTCGAGTCTGCGGCTGTGAGTGCTTCACGCTCCGTGCCTCGTGTCGAGTCTGCGGCTGTGAGTGCTTCACGCTCCGTGCCTCGTGTCGAGTCTGCGGCTGTGAGTGCTTCACGCTCCGTGCCTCGTGTCGAGTCTGCGGCTGTGAGTGCTTCACACTTTGTCTTTCCATTTGTAACCATCAGGGCTTGCGTTAGCCATCTGCACGCACTCGACAATGTTGACAGGGCCTTTGTTGCATGGCTGTAGTACCTGTTTGGCTCCCTTGAGCCCAGATGATGGACATATGTTTTGCCCCTCCTGTCTTGGGATCGGACACCTGAGGGAAGCCCTGACTGGCGATGCCTGCCTTAATTGTGCCAGCATGCCACTGGCAGAGAGATCTGCTATTGGAAAGTGGAATATCTAGTGCAACTTTGGCCTCCAACCCCAGGAAGGACCCAAAGCGCCGTAAACGCCCACATGCAGGAGCCCCTTCTGTTAAGAAGGTTACTCATGACCATGCTTTGGCTGAAAAGGTTGAAACGTTGACTTCTGAGTTTGCTCAGATTAAGTCCTTGCTTCTGAATCTACAGCCTAAGGATGCAGTGACAGTTCCTGCTGTCCCTAATGAGGCTGATCAGACCAATGTAGTTACTCAGCAGGAGGACGATGTCATGTCTATTGCTGCAACTGATTCCTTGTACATGACAAGTGATATAAACTGTGTGGAGGATGAGGATGAGAGGAGTCTTTCTCCAAGCCATTCATTAGTGGGCTCTCATACCTCCGAGGCAGAGTCCATGCCGCAAACCGAACCTGGACTATCCTTTGTCAAGCAAGCTGTTCAGTTGGCTTTATCCAGGCTTGGGGTCGACAATCCCCCTGCGGAAACCACCGCTTCAAGTGCCTTTTTCAAAGTCACTCAGAAGCCTGAGTTCAACGTTCCAGTTTCACAACCATATATCGAGGAGCTCCACCGATGTTGGGTGGACCCCAAATCATTGACCCATCTATCACAGGACTGCAGAGCCCTTAGCGCTATGTGTGATTCAGCGCAGTATGGTCTGAACCGTATGCCCGCCGTTGACAGCATTATTGCGAACCTGGTTGTGGCTCCAGCTGATGCTGCTCGGCCAGATGCTCGCTGCCCACGCCCTCAGTGTAGGGTCACTGATGACCTCCTCACCAAAAGCTATGACATAGCTGCTCGCGTCGGTCGCCTAGGCAACTCACTGTCCCATTTAGCCCTTGCCCTCTCAAAGTCTTTGAGGGAGGCAGAGGTTGATGATGCTACGCAAAGTCTTAGTGATGCCTCACTCCAAACCTTTAGTTATATGTCCAGAGAGCTTGGCAGACTGATGTCAACCCTTACCATCACTAGACGTCAGGTGTGGCTTGCGCAGTCCCCCCTTTCCAAATCCTGCAGAGGCACACTCCATTCGCTGCCGGTTCTTCTAGGCCAAGTATTTGGATCTGCGGCCCAACAAACTTTAGAGCGTGCTGTCGAGGCTAGTAAATCTCGGCAACAGTTTGTTGACCTACACGGGTCTTCCAGACCTCAGCCAGTCAGACGTGCTACAGCTTTTTACTCTACATCCAGGCTTCAGCCGACTCCCAGAGCTGCACGTGCTTTTGCAGTTGAGGGCCAGCTCTCCCAGCAGCCTGCCTTTCGTGAGCCTATGGGCAGACCCCCGAGAACTGAACGGTTTCGCAGAGCTTCCAGTAATCGCACCCAGAGGTCCTCAGGGATGCGAGGCAGAGGTGGTCGGGTCTGACTGCCAATGTTTGGCCCCCAGCCGTTTTTCACGAAATCAACTCAGCCACTGGGAGGCTCAACTTCAAGACCCATGGGTCATTTCAACCTTGTTCGAAGGTTACAGAATTCAGTTCGGATGTCGTCCTCCAAAGTTCAATGGGGTGAGGATGACTGTTGTTTCCAACTCGGTGCAGTCTGCTGCCCTACAACGGGAGATTTTGGAACTCCTGGAGAAGGGGGCCATAGAGCCAGTTCACAGATCAGACCAGCTCAGGGGGCTCTATTCAATTTACTTCCTTGTTCCAAAGAAGGATGGCGGCTTTCGTCCTATCCTCGATCTCCGACGTCTGAATTGTTATATCAAAGTGCTGCAGTTTCACATGCTCCGCACAGTAGACGTCCTTCAAACTATCACACCAGGAGACTGGTTCACAAGTGTCGACTTAAAAGACGCCTATTTCCATGTGCCATTGGCGCCTCATCACAGGCAGTTTCTCCGCTTTGCTTTCGAAGGTCAGGCATACCAGTTCAGGGTGCTTCCTTTCGGCCTCTCTCTTGCCCCTCGTACATTTACTAGATGTATGGCTGCAGCACTAGCCCCACTGCAAGCTCGTGGATTAAGCATCCTACCCTACTTAAACGATTGGCTTGTCTGCGCTCCGACTCAGGAGCAGGCGCACAACGACACAGCTCTTCTACTGAACCATGTCTCTCATTTAGGACTCAGTGAACTTTGCAAAGAGTTCTCTTGTTCCCAGTCAACAAACGACCTTCATCGGCATTGCCATCAACTCCCTGACTATGACTGCATCGCCATCCCCGAATAGAGTGGACGATGTAATTCGTCTCGTCTCACACATTCAACGGGCTGTGTCACTGCCTTTTGGTTTGCTGCTCCGGTTGATGGGCAAATTGACTGCAGTGTCGCTAGCGGTACCTTTGGGACTTCTGTTCTTACGTCCCCTACAGATTTGGATCAACAACCTAGGCCTCAACTCGAAGTTGCATCAGCACAGGCTTGTACGACTCTCCAACCAGTGCCTTCTGCACCTCAAACCCTGGGGGAACGTGGACTTCATCTGCAAGGGTGTCCCTCTAGGCTCTGTTCCTTCTCGCCGAGAGGTGGTTGTTACAGATGCATCACTCAAAGGTTGGGGGGCCGTGTGGAATCACAGGATGGTGAGGGGTGTCTGGAGTCCCCAGGAGAGACTCCAACACATAAACGTGCTGGAGCTTCGCGCTGTGCGACTGGCTCTCAAGCATTTCCTCCCAGCCCTGAGAGGAAGACATGTTCTTGTCCGGTCGGACAACACGTCAACAGTCTATCACATAAACCATCAGGGGGGCACCAGGTCCAATCACTCATTGGCAGAAACTCGGAAGCTTCTCTTATGGGCGTTGCCTCGCCTTCAGAGTGTCAGAGCAGTTCATCAGCCCGGTGTACAGAACAGCACAGCGGATTTACTCTCCAGACAGAAACCACCACCGGGAGAGTGGAGACTGAACCCAATTGTGGTCCAAATGATCTGGCAGAAATATGGTGCAGCGGAAGTGGACCTTTTCGCTTCAAGCACCTCGACACATTGCCCACGATGGTACTCCCTCTTGGAACCAGACAGCCCGCTGGGGCAGGATGCATTGGCTCACCCGTGGCCGGATTGCCTCCTTTATGCCTTCCCTCCTCTCCCGCTGCTGATGTTGACACTGCACAGGATAGATCAGAGCAGCCACAGGGTGCTTCTGGTTGCTCCATTCTGGCCTGGGAGGATTTGGTTTCCCATGATTTACAAACTCCTCGAGGGAGAACCTTGGGCTCTCCCTGAGAGGAAGGATTTGTTGTCACAGCTACAGGGGAGGATTTGGCACCCTCACCCAGAACGCCTTCAACTGTATGTGTGGCCGTTGAGGGGCCAGACTCCTTGTTAAGTTCTTGTGACCAGGCTGTTGTTCAGACTATCCTTAATTCACGTGCTGCTTCTACCAGGGCTTTGTATGACAACAGATGGAAGCTGTTTGCGCGGTGGTGTGAGAAACAAAAGTTAGACCCGGAGCATTGCCCTGTGCCTATTCTCCTCACATATTTACAAGAACTGCTGGAGAAAGGACTTTCTGTCGCTACCTTTGAAGGTTTATGTTGCTGCAATCTCTGCCCGGCACGTCTCCGTTGATGGCCGGTCAGTGGGTTCACACCTCTTAGTGTGTCATTTTTTGAAAGGTGCTCTATGTTTGCAGCCTCCAAGGCTTGCACGCGTACCTTCATGGGACCTTCCTCTAGTCCTGGAAGGTTTAAGCTTATCCCCTTTTGAACCAGTTGAAAGTGCTGATCTTAAATGGGTGTCAGTGAAGACTGCCTTTCTACTTGCACTGTCTTCGGATAAGCGGGTGGGAGAGCTCCATGCCCTCTCAGTCGCTGGGGACTGTTTGCGATGGAATTCTGACGGATCTGGGGTTACGCTGTGGCCTAATCCGTCCTTTTTACCTAAGAGAATTTCAACTTTTCATGTTAACCAGCCAGTTTCCTTGGCTGTGTATGTCCCGCATTCTGATCCAGGATTATCTGTTTCAGGTTCCCTGTGTCCTGTCCGAATGTTGAAGTACATTTTACAAGTATACAGGTCTAGAGGTCTTCAGCCTCCTAAGGTTACGTGCCATTCCACCAGAGGGGTGTCCACCTCCTGGGCTGCACTGAGAGGTGTCCCTTTGAGTGATATTTGTGCTGCTGCTACGTGGGCTTCGTCCTGTACCTTCGCCCGCTATTACAGACTGAATGTGGCTCCTCCTCCTGCGGTGACTTCGGCGGTGTTGTCTGCCTCCACTCCCATTATGGGTACCTCAGTACATTCACAACAGAAGAAATGCGTTTGAGACGCTCTGATCAGGCTCCACATGGACTACAGCATTAAACTCTGTATATTGTGCCTAAAACTCTCATGAATATATTCTCTGGGTTTATAGACGTTGTTATTGTTTGTTTTATGTAAAAATGCCAGAAGAAGCACTGGTTGCTCCTCCATTATTTTCAGTTGAAATCATTGCAATTGATTCCTGTTTGATATTAGAGTCCTGCTTATGCCAAACACCGTCTGTCATCTTTATTCCAGAGATATTGTCTGAAATTCAGTTTGCATTTATTAAATTCCACGCATACAAACGTATCTGCAAACGTAGCAGACATGTATTATCTGGAATTTTGTTTTGGCAGGTTTTCAAGGCCTCTACTGCCATCTAATGGCCAGTAGTGTTCATGGCAGTATTCACCCTAGTACTGAGCGTCCAGTAGTTAGTTGGCAGTGTTATATTTATTTTGACACCGGTTATATCAGATGGTTACTTAATTACAACTTGGCTTTGTTTTTTGTTTTTATTTTTTTTCTTGAAAATTCCTTTTTTTTTACAAATTAAAAAATGGCATATTTTACAAAAGCACATTTATCTGTAAACACCAACACATGACACACCTCACATTAACGTGTTGGTTTACATAGAATGAATGAGTCAACTAATCGGTGTTAGCGGAGGCACATTTTACACATAATCCTTTACCATCTGTCTGTGTTTGTTACAAAACTTCAGAATTAGTGCATTATTTAACATTAAAAGATATATGTTATATTTTAACTTCGTACAAATGACAGAATTGACATTAATGGAGTTATTCTATCAGTATTAATTTTATTTCTGTTCCGGAGCACAGCGGTGTTTTTCTGTATCTGTTCCCTGTTTAATCTGCGCAGTTAGATTGATCTAGTTATCTAGATTACGATTTGTTTCCCAGTGTAATCTTCACGTGCCTTAACTAAAGCACTCCTTCTGCTGAATCACCTCTAAATTATTTACACATTATTCACTTTGCGTGTTTTTAGGAATCCGCTAGCTTAGCGCAGCTACTAGCTCTTAGCCGATTTTGCATGGCGGCTTCTCCTGTCTCTCCCGCACTTTTCTGCTCTGGGTGTGAAATGTTTAGTTATTCCTCGGCCTCCTTTAGCAGTAACGGTACTTGTAATAAGTGTAGCTTATTCATAGCTTTGGAGGCCAGGCTGGGCGAATTGGAGACTCGGCTCCGCACCGTGGAAAATTCTACAGCTAGCCAGGCCCCTGTAGTCGGTGCGGACCAAGGTAGCTTAGCCGCCGTTAGTTCCCCTCTGGCAGATCCCGAGCAGCCGGGAAAGCAGGCCGACTGGGTGACTGTGAGGAGGAAGCGTAGTTCTAAACAGAAGCCCCGTGTACACCGCCAACCCGTTCACATTTCTAACCATTTTTCCCCACTCGACGACACACCCGCCGAGGATCAAACTCTGGTTATTGGCGACTCTGTTTTGAGAAATGTGAAGTTAGCGACACCAGCAACCATAGTCAATTGTCTTCCGGGGGCCAGAGCAGGCGACATTGAAGGAAATTTGAAACTGCTGGCTAAGGCTAAACGTAAATTTGGTAAGATTGTAATTCACGTCGGCAATAATGACACCCGGTTACGCCAATCGGAGGTCACTAAAATTAACATTAAATCGGTGTGTAACTTTGCAAAAACAATGTCGGACTCTGTAGTTTTCTCTGGGCCCCTCCCCAATCGGACCGGGAGTGACATGTTTAGCCGCATGTTCTCCTTGAATTGCTGGCTGTCTGAGTGGTGTCCAAAAAATGAGGTGGGCTTCATAGATAATTGTCAAAGCTTCTAGGGGAAAACCTGGTCTTGTTAGGAGAGACGGCATCCATCCCACTTTGGATGGAGCAGCTCTCATTTCTAGAAATCTGGACAATTTTCTTAAATCCTCCAAACCGTGACTATCCAGGGTTGGGACCAGGAAGCAGAGTTGTAGTCTTACACACCTCTCTGCAGCTTCTCTCCCCCTGCCATCCCCTCATTACCCCATCCCCGTAGAGACGGTGTCTGCTCCCAGACCACCAATAACCAGCAAAAATCTATTTAAGCATAAAAATTCAAAAAGAAAAAATAATATAGCACCTTCAACTGCACCACAGACTAAAACAGTTAAATGTGGTCTATTAAACATTAGGTCTCTCTCTTCTAAGTCCCTGTTAGTAAATGATATAATAATTGATCAACATATTGATTTATTCTGCCTTACAGAAACCTGGTTACAGCAGGATGAATATGTTAGTTTAAATGAGTCAACACCCCCGAGTCACACTAACTGTCAGAATGCTCGTAGCACGGGCCGGGGCGGAGGATTAGCAGCAATCTTCCATTCCAGCTTATTAATTAATCAAAAACCCAGACAGAGCTTTAATTCATTTGAAAGCTTGACTCTTAGTCTTGTCCATCCGAATTGGAAGTCCCAAAAAACAGTTTTATTTGTTATTATCTATCGTCCACCTGGTCGTTACTGTGAGTTTCTCTGTGAATTTTCAGACCTTTTGTCTGACTTAGTGCTTAGTTCAGATAAGATAATTATAGTGGGCGATTTTAACATCCACACAGATGCTGAGAATGACAGCCTCAACACTGCATTTAATCTATTATTAGACTCTATTGGCTTTGCTCAAAATGTAAATGAGTCCACCCACCACTTTAATCATATCTTAGATCTTGTTCTGACTTATGGTATGGAAATAGAAGACTTAACAGTATTCCCTGAAAACTCCCTTCTGTCTGATCATTTCTTAATAACATTTACATTTACTCTGATGGACTACCCAGCAGTGGGGAATAAGTTTCATTACACTAGAAGTCTTTCAGAAAGCGCTGTAACTAGGTTTAAGGATATGATTCCTTCTTTATGTTCTCTAATGCCATATACCAACACAGTGCAGAGTAGCTACCTAAACTCTGTAAGTGAGATAGAGTATCTCGTCAATAGTTTTACATCCTCATTGAGGACAACTTTGGATGCTGTAGCTCCTCTGAAAAAGAGAGCTTTAAATCAGAAGTGCCTGACTCCGTGGTATAACTCACAAACTCGTAGCTTAAAGCAGATAACCAGTAAGTTGGAGAGGAAATGGCATCTCACTAATTTAGAAGATCTTCTCTTAGCCTGGAAAAAGAGTCTGTTGCTCTATAAAAAAGCCCTCCGTAAAGCTAGGACATCTTTCTACTCATCACTAATTGAAGAAAATAAGAACAACCCCAGGTTTCTTTTCAGCACTGTAGCCAGGCTGACAAAGAGTCAGAGCTCTATTGAGCTGAGTATTCCATTAACTTTAACTAGTAATGACTTCATGACTTTCTTTGCTAACAAAATTTTAACTATTAGAGAAAAAATTACTCATAACCATCCCAAAGACGTATCGTTATCTTTGGCTGCTTTCAGTGATGCCGGTATTTGGTTAGACTCTTTCTCTCCGATTGTTCTGTCTGAGTTATTTTCAAGGGTAGTTGTAAAACAGCTAACTGATCATCTGCAGAGGAATGGTCTATTTGAAGAGTTTCAGTCAAGTTTTAGAATTCATCATAGTACAGAAACAGCATTAGTGAAGGTTACAAATGATCTTCTTATGGCCTCGGACAGTGGACTCATCTCTGTGCTTGTTCTGTTAGACCTCAGTGCTGCTTTTGATACTGTTGACCATAAAATTTTATTACAGAGATTAGAGCATGCCATAGGTATTAAAGGCACTGCGCTGCGGTGGTTTGAATCATATTTGTCTAATAGATTACAATTTGTTCATGTAAATGGGGAATCTTCTTCACAGACTAAAGTTAATTATGGAGTTCCACAAGGTTCTGTGCTAGGACCAATTTTATTCACTTTATACATGCTTCCCTTAGGCAGTATTATTAGACGGTATTGCTTAAATTTTCATTGTTACGCAGATGATACCCAGCTTTATCTATCCATGAAGCCAGAGGACACACACCAATTAGCTAAACTGCAGGATTGTCTTACAGACATAAAGACATGGATGACCTCTAATTTCCTGCTTTTAAACTCAGATAAAACTGAAGTTATTGTACTTGGCCCCACAAATCTTAGAAACATGGTGTCTAACCAGATCCTTACTCTGGATGGCATTACCCTGAGCTGTAGTAATACTGTGAGAAATCTTGGAGTCATTTTTGATCAGGATATGTCATTCAAAGCGCATATTAAACAAATATGTAGGACTGCTTTTTTGCATTTACGCAATGTCTCTAAAATTAGAAAGGTCTTGTCTCAGAGTGATGCTGAAAAAGTAATTCATGCATTTATTTCCTCTAGGCTGGACTATTGTAATTCATTATTATCAGGTTGTCCTAAAAGTTCCCTAAAAAGCCTTCAGTTAATTCAAAATGCTGCAGCTAGAGTACTAACGGGGACTAGAAGGAGAGAGCATATCTCACCCATATTGGCCTCTCTTCATTGGCTTCCTGTTAATTCTAGAATAGAATTTAAAATTCTTCTTCTTACTTATAAGGTTTTGAATAATCAGGTCCCATCTTATCTTAGGGACCTCGTAGTACCATATCACCCCAATAGAGCGCTTCGCTCTCAGACTGCAGGCTTACTTGTAGTTCCTAGGGTTTGTAAGAGTAGAATGGGAGGCAGAGCCTTCAGCTTTCAGGCTCCTCTCCTGTGGAACCAGCTCCCAATTCAGATCAGGGAGACAGACACCCTCTCTACTTTTAAGATTAGGCTTAAAACTTTCCTTTTTGCTAAAGCTTATAGTTAGGGCTGGATCAGGTGACCCTGAACCATCCCTTAGTTATGCTGCTATAGACGTAGACTGCTGGGGGGTTCCCATGATGCATTGTTTCTTTCTCTTTTTGCTCTGTATGCACCACTCTGCATTTAATCATTAGTGATCGATCTCTGCTCCCCTCCACAGCATGTCTTTTTCCTGGTTCTCTCCCTCAGCCCCAACCAGTCCCAGCAGAAGACTGCCCCTCCCTGAGCCTGGTTCTGCTGGAGGTTTCTTCCTGTTAAAAGGGAGTTTTTCCTTCCCACTGTAGCCAAGTGCTTGCTCACAGGGGGTCGTTTTGACCGTTGGGGTTTTACATAATTATTGTATGGCCTTGCCTTACAATATAAAGCGCCTTGGGGCAACTGTTTGTTGTGATTTGGCGCTATATAAAAAAATTGATTGATTGATTGAATTAGTTATTAGCACAAATTGCTAATCAGCCAATCACACGGCGACTCAATTTTGGCATCTAGACGTGGTGAAGACGACTTGCTGAAGTTCAAACTGAGCATCAGAATGGGGAAGAAAAAGGATTTAAGTGACTTTGAATGTGCCGTGGTTGTTGGTGCCAGACGGGCTGGTCTTAGTATTTCAGAACTGCTGATCTACTGGGATTTTGTCACACATCCATCTCTGGGGTTTACAGAGAATGGTCCAAAAAAGAGAAAATATCCAGTGAGCGGCAGTTGCGTGCCTTGTTGATGTCAGAGGAGAGCGGGCAAACTGGCTGAATTGGTGACTGCGTGATGCTGTCATGTCAATATGGACCAACATCTCTGAGGAATGTTTCTAACACCTTGCTGAATCTATGCCACAAAGGATTAAGACAGTTCTGAAGACAAACCTGGGATCCAACCCGGTACTAGCAAGGTGTACTTAAAGTGGCTGGTGAGTGTATGTGTAGTTCTTTAGTTTCAACATTCCTATCATTGTGTGTTTTGTTAATCCGTTTTGACTTGTTAGCCTGGACATAGTGGAGGTTCGCTCCTCTGAATCTGGTCTGCTTGAGGTTTCTTCCTGTCAAATCCAAACCTGTCAAGGGACTTTTTCCTTACCACTGTCTACAGCAGGGGTGGCCAACCAGTCGGAGACCAAGAGCCACATTTCTTACTGGGTTACAGCAAAGAGCCACTTCAGCACACGGGCACATGAACATGGGTACACAAACACACACACACACACACCTCTGCTCAGTCAGATTAATTGTAAATACCCCTACAATAGTAAGACGACAGGCCAGCAACATCATACACATCGGCACACCCCCCCAACCATCTCTTCCTCTCCCTCACTCTCTCTCTCACACACACACACACACAGGCTCAGCCAGATTGATGTCACTCCAACATGATAACAAATAACAAATGCCCCAAACCAACATGATAATGACATATTTACTACAGTACCAAGACCACAGGCCAGTCATTTTTCAATAATCAATATAGTGTGCACTTACTATGCATGTTGCTTAGTGGGACTTCTGGCATTCCTTCCCTTGAACAATCCTCCTCAAATCTGGCTCGTACTCCGTTGTTGCCACTCGAAGCAATTCTTTCAATCAACTCAATCAACTTTTTTTTTATATAGCGCGAAATCACAACAAACAGTTGCCCCAAGGCGCTTTATATTGTAAGGCAAGGCCATACAATAACTATGAAAAACCCCAACGGTCAAAACGACCCCCTGTGAGCAAGCACTTGGCAACAGTGGGAAGGAAAAACTCCCTTTTAACAGGAAGAAACCTCCAGCAGAACCAGGCTCAGGGTGGTGTCACATGGGTGTCAGTCATAACAGAGCGGTGTTTTGATTTGACATATTTCATGGTAGAAAACACAGACTCACAGATGTACGTTGAGCCAAACATTGACAGTATTTTAAGTGCAGCCCTTTTGACATTGGGGTATTTTTCCATTGACACACTTTTCCAGAACTCAGTGGTCCCTTCCCTTAAAGCAGGTTTCAGTTGGTCCTCCTCAGCGAGATCAATCATCTCCAACTCAGCGGCTGCCTCATCTGCGACTAAAGGGGCTTTCAAACAGTCCGTATCCGCATTAAATGGGTCGACGAGGAACGTGATCTGTGGCCTTTTCAGTTGTAGATCGCAGAACCGGATCACAAAGGTTTCGTGCAGGTTTTCAACCAGAGTTGCATATCTGGCTCCTTGCTTATTCAGGGTGGCACTGGTGACTTGCCCGCTAACTTTTAGCAGAGTGGAGAAATGCGTTAAATCTCCCTTTTGAATATGCGCCTTGAACAGCTTCAGTTTGATGACAAACGCAAACACACTTTGCACCAGATCAGGCAGCACTTTCATTTTACCCTGCAGGGTAAGGTTCAGTCTATCCAAGTGGCCCAACATGTCGACCAAAAAGGCCAAATCCAAAATCCATTTGGCGTCCGAGAGCTGGGGATAGTCCTTGTTCTTCTCTTCCATGAAGAGTTTCACAGCATCCAAAAGTTCAAAGAAGTGAGAGAGTACCTTTCCCCTTGACAGCCACCTCACGGTGCAGTGTAGTGGCAGGTCACCTGGAAGCTCTTCGTCCAGCTCAGCGATGAAATTCTTGAATTGCCTGTGATTAAGAGCATGTGTACGGATGTAGTTGACGATTTCCATCACAGGTTTCATGATGTTGTCTAAATTCAACGATTTAGACACGAGTTGCTCCCTATGGATGATGCAGTGGAAATTCCAAAAGTCGGGAAATGTTTCGTCGGCTTTGCACAGCCCCACGAGCCCGTTTACAGATCCGATCATGGATGGTGCGCCATCCGTGGCTATTGCGGTTAGCTTCTGTAGGGGCAGTTTTGCTTTCTCAAATGTAGCCATCATTGTTTCTTTCACATCTATGCCACAGGTTCGTTCTTTCAGTGGCACAATATCCAGGAGTTCTTCTTTGATCACACATTCCTTTGACACAAAGCGTGCAAATATTGCCAACTGAGGCTTGTCTTGTATGTCACAACTCTCATCCAATGCGACACTGAAATACTCGCATGCTTGAAGGTCAGAGTGCAACTGTGATTCAATAACTGTGTTAATGTCTGATATTCTGTGTTCAACAGTGTGGCGGGACAGTTGGAGGTCTGATGCCATGCATTTTAGTTTGTCGTTTTCAGGAGACAAGATTTCAACAGCGTCAATTATGCGTTTTTTAACGAACTCCCCTTCGTTGTATGGCTTTTTAGCCCGTGCAATGTTCCAAGCCAGTTTATACGATGCAAGTGTTACTGTCTCTGACTGCTTCGTAAATTTTTTGAAAACCTGTACCTGCTTTTCTGCCTGACTTTTCAAAGTGGTCAGCTTGTGCTTGCGAAGTTCAGTCCCTTTTGGAAATTCCTGGTCAATGTTAGCGTGGAGTGAGCTGAAGTGACGCTGAAGATTTGAAGCCTTGAAATGCACCAATGACGACTGACATATAAGGCAGAATGGCTTGCCATTACGTTCGACGAAAAAATATAAATTCTCCCACTCTTAGAAACGTCCTGTTTTCATCTTCATATTTTCTTTTTGCAGTACATTTTTTCCCTGCCATTTTGAGATCTGACAGAAGATCGACCCCCTGACCTTCTTCTTCTTCTTCTTGCAATTTTTCTTTTTGCACCTGCGCATTTGCCATGATCTTGAAATACCGTAATGAACCCAAGTGAAGCACATTCAACAAAATTACCGTATTGAACTTAAGCGAAGCGAACACGCACATAAATACACACACAAACACAAACTTGGACATGAACGTAAGAGCCGCATGACACCAGGCAAAGAGCCGCATGCGGCTCGTGAGCCGCTAGTTGGCCACTACTGGTCTACAGTGTCCTCCTCATGGGGTGTAAAACGTCTAGGCCAGGGGTGGGAATGAAGGGCCAAGATGACACTAATCACCTTCACAGGTCATTTTGCAGATGATCTGGGTTTTTTAAGTTGAAGGGAGGATCTTATCATTAAAATCACCCGCTGAGACAGAGATCCTGCATCAGCATGACCCTTCATGGCACACTGTTTCCCACTCCTGGTCTAGAATTGTATAGTGTGTATAGTGCTTTGGGGTGACTTTTGATTTGGTGCTGTATTGAACTGAATGTTGGTGTAGTTGGAATAAAAAAACAAAAATCAGGACTGTTTGAACTGAAACTGATACATAATGTGCTGTTGTGTTAGTTAAGAGAATTTGAACACATGATACAAAACTCTCTCATAGGAGATCTCAAGCTGATAGGGAAGTCCTTCATGCATGCCTCCTCAACACTTGTGTGTGTGTGATATTTGTGTATTTACTTTTAGGTGTTGGGTGTAACAGTTCATGTACATGATGTGTTTGCACAGTTATGTAAGCTTGCATTTGTGTTAATCCTGTAAGCATGGCGCCTGCAGCTCTCTGTCTGTCTGTGTGTGTGTGTGTGTGTGTGTGTGTGTGTGTGTGTGTGTGTGTGTGTGTGTGTGTGTGTGTGTGTGTGTGTGTGTGTGTGTGTCCACAGCTGGGCTCGTACCCACGACTGAGAGAAGAGACTGAGAGAATTGTCACCACTTACATCAGAGAGAGAGACGGCAAGACAAAAGACCAGGTGTGTGTGTGTGTGTGTGTGCATGCGCACTTCTAGCAGTGGCTACGTTTACATGCCATTAATATTCGGGATAAGGTCAATATTCCGGTTTCTGAATCATTAGGAATAACCTTAAGCAGACATGGTCATTGGTATCATTTGGAATATCCCCATCTAAACAGCGACGCACGTCTTCTAACGTTTGGCCACCTTCTTGTAAATGTCGCTATCTCTGTACTTTCTACCATCAATAAAAGACTTTATATTCATGTCTTTCACGATACTAATGAAGTACAGTGGTCCCTCGTTTATCGCGGGAGTTACGTTCTGAAAATAACCCGCAATAGGCGAAATCCGCAAAGTAGTCAGCGTTAGTTTTTACAATTATTATAGATGTTTTAAGGCTGTAAAACCCCTCACTACACACTTTATACACTTTTCCCAAACAGGCATTAACATTTTCTCACTTTTCTCTCCTGTGTAAACACTCTCTTTTTTCTTCTGGGCAAGAAGATTATAAACAAAACACAATGCACGTGCTCTCCCTTCGCTCACTGCCTCCGGGGGTACGGATGTGGGACTCGCAAAGAATCCATGCCATGGCCACGGAGCTCTGTAGCTGCGGTATACCGAGACCCTGCGGCGCTGTGGATTTTTCCGCAAGAAATCTATCCTTGCGGGCTGCTGGAGCGCATCAAAACAGCGAGCGTAGTCTCTGGACCTGTTGCCAGAGTTGGCGCAGCTCTGCACAGCAGAGAGGGGGGCAGTGTGAGTGAGCCGGTGCAGCGTTTACTGAGCCCGCAGACTCAGTAAGCGCATCGGAGGCAGTGAGAGCAATCACGTGCCGCGACCGGCCCGCCTGATAAGGACGCCTGTTGCGCGCGCCGCATACAAGTAGTTGGCATACTCAAAAGACCAAGATTCCTTGCGGATAGGACATGCACAGAACACAAAATAATGTTGCTTTCTATGGGGATATCCCGATGCGGGTTTATATGACCTGATATTCGGGTTAGAAAAGGAGTAACCCAGGGGTCTTATTCAGGTTTTTAAAAACCAGAATATGAGCATATTCGGGTTTTTGCCATGCGCAACCGGTTTATTGCTAATATTCCGGTTATGAAAGGGTTATTGGCTGCATGTAAACGTAGTCAGTGACGCACCATAAGCCACAAGCTGTATGTTATTGAAATTTTACATTGGAAGATAAGATTCCATATTTGGTTGTCAGGTGCTGCTGCTGATTGACATTGAGCTCTCCTACATCAACACAAACCATGAAGACTTCATTGGATTTGCCAAGTAAGATGCAACTTGCAGACTGGAAATGATGCTTTGATTACAAGTTTTAGTTTTGCCTGGATCAACAGAGACTTGAACATATCGGCCGATTTCCTGGACTCTAGTACCTGATGTATCCTGTCGGATGTTTTATTCTTTTTCAACTTGTCTTTGGACTTGCATGATATCACCATGTTGGCAGAGAAACCAGGACACACCTACTGTTGCTGTGATCAAAACCACACTGTGGTGTATAAATATTGTTGCAGTGGCTCCTTTTCAAGGCAGGAAGCATCACCTGGAACATGTTGTCTGCAGGTTTTGTAAAGACAGCCTTGAGTACTACATGTAAAAAATAACATCTGAGGAGATACAAATAAAAAAACTCCACTTGTAGGCTCCACAGCCTCCACCTCAACTCCCTCCATCAGAACTGGTCACGGTCTTGGTCTGGACTTCCCAAAGTTAATTTTGATTAATTAATTATACAACCTATAACATTAAAAAAAACATACTAATCTCACCAGTGCCTGGCCACAAATATATATTTAATAGCACCAGCAGAAAATACCACCTATTATTATCACTTACTGAGGCGTTGCTGGGCCGGTAGCATAGATTTACATTTATGCTACCTGTCTATAACTGCCCGCAGTAACGGGCGGGTATCCCAATACCCGCCCGTTGTGCATAAACTGATGACGTCATATCATGCGCAACCCAAGAACTGTCCGCAGACATGAAAAGGTGAGAAGTGTGTGTTGGTCCCAATATGGATATTACAGATGATTTTCTCATGGATAATCTGACAATGAACAGCAGCCAAAGCAGCCAGCTTGATGTGAACGCACTGGTGAATTTGGAGAGCAGTGCGGTATCGGCCAACAAGACAAAAGTGTATCTCCCAAAATGAGGGAGATACACAACACGGGCGAATATCTGTCATTTTGGGCAACAGGGCATGGACGGAGGGACTCAGAAAATGCATACAACCCTCCAAAAGCATGTTATTGTATTAATATTGTTCTGAAAATCAATTATGATTTGAGCACATTGACAGAAAGGTGAGGAGTAAAGAGCTCTGTTCTTTTTTTGTTGTCGTCTTTTCCTTTGCACATGTAAGTCAAAGACCTGTTATTTACTTTTCTTACAGAAGAAAATGGTCAGATCTCTGAAATGTGTAAACTGTAAAATGTTTGATTCATATTTGTCATCCCAGTGTTAACATTCAAGGATTAGATATGGGAGCATGTGATGTATAGAAACGCATGGTTCATAAATGAAAGCAAACTAGGAATTGCACAGTTTTTCCAACTTAATCAAATTAGGTAAATGCATTAAATACATTTTCAAATGAGTTTTATAGATCTAAATTAATCATATTGGATGATTATAAGACGGGTATGACTACGGAGTTGTTGTGTATGAATATAGTAAATGCAGAGTGCAACGGATAACGCCAGGAAGCAGTATGGCTTCAAGGTGCTAGCTGCGAGTTGATTGGTCAGCAAGATTTGTTTAAAAGTGAAATGGACTAAAACCAGATGTGATACATCAGCTGATCATAGTTGTAAGAATAGAATTTGATTGAATCTGGACTCTTCAGTGTTGTTGTGCAGGTAAACCAGTGGTTCAAACGCTTCCTTCCAGACGCTGGTTATTTTCTGCGTTTGCTCCTCTGAGTTCTGTTCTGAATATGTTCTGTTCTGGTTCTCCTGCAGCGCTCAGCAAAGGACGGCTGCTAACGCCACAAAGAAGAGAGTCATGCCCAATCAGGTATCTGCTTCTAAGAAGTGCTCAGTCAACAATGACATGTCACACTACTTTTCAGTTGAAAGCTCCACAGAATGTCTCAGTGAGGTCATTGCCCCCCCCCCCCCCCCCATAAAGTGACTCTTCCTTCCTCCTCCTTTTTTCTTTTTCTTTGGCCGCACATTTCTTGTCACCAGATTGTAATCATGCAAATAATGACATCTGACTTCTCATTTTTAGTCAGGTTGATATCATACCTTTTTTTATTGAATCCCCCACCCCCACCCCCCCAGAAGAAAGCTTTTAATTGCTACTTATTTTATTTTCTCTGTCTCTTTACTCGGCCTTGATTCTTGGTGACCTCCTTGCCTTTTCCTTTCTCTTAATTCTTCGGCGGAGCTGCACCTGGTAGGCTGAAACCTGGAGCAAATATGGCCATCCTTTCCGGAAACTTCAGCAGTCCCCCCCCAGTGTTCAAACGTTGGGTCGTGTGATTGGGTGTCAGACCGCAGTGATGAAATTGTCATGATGTTGGTCTGCTACAGGCTCTTATTTTCTGGATTCTGCAGTAGCCACACATTTCCTTGTATGTTTCTTATGTAGAGCAATGTCTGTTTTCCTTGATTATGTTCAGACAAATCATCAAAATCTGACCCCATGACGGTGAGACCAGGTTACTTCCCCCTGCCACTCTTAGTTCTCTGTCATTGTTACAGCCCGTATCTCATCTCTGGCCCGTTGTTTTGTCCCACATTTATATTCTGTGCTGTTTTTCATTTTCTCTTTTGTTTTTGCCTTTCCTGCCTTCTTGTTTCAAAGCCCTCTGAGACCATGGACCCTTGTAATCAGTGTCCCTTTGGATTTTTGAGACCATGACCTACATCTGGGGTGGGTGCAGAAATGTTGGCAGAGGAAAGCCTGTCGTAGACCAAACAACATACTTTTTCACAAATGTGAATTTTGAGCATTAGTGAGAACCACTGGCCCAAAATGTCAACATGCATCAAGTACATGTTATTTTCAAAGAAAAAAAACAAAACAGGAGCAGTCAAAGATTTCTGATGTCCACTAGTCCAGATCTGGATCACCTCCAAAAAAATTAATAGTCTTTCATGCCCTAATCTGTGGTGAAAATTTTGTCAAAATCTGTGACGTAGTTTTGACGTAACCCAGCTAAAAGTCAGACAAATAAATAAATGCAGATGATGTTATTGCATCCTTGGTGGACGTCATAATACAGAAAGCATGCAGTGACTTTTAAAAAATAATTTAATCGGTATTTATGGATTTTATTATTAAATAAGCAAATAAATGGTGATCAGTTACTGCATTTCACCATCGCTGCTTTAATGTACAACACTGGTTGTGCATTAAAATTCAGACATGTCTAATTTGAAAGGTTCAACACATTTAAGCTGCACAAACAAGAGAAATCAATGAAAATGGCGCACACGAGCAGTGCCAGCAGTGTTCCATTGTTTTATATATATATATATTTATATATATATATATATATATATATATAATATAAAATATTCCATTAGATGTGCCAATTAATACAGATTGATGTGTGTTATCGACCTACCTTTCAGTTTCCTAACCTGTCCAACTCGTATTTAGAGCATCAGCAGAGACCGACTGGCTTCCTGCTTTGTCTTTGGGATTCAACACAGCCTCACATGCGCTGGCCATAATATAATAATTAATTTATTGTTTTAAACTAATAACAATTACATGTATATATTTTGTTGATCCATTTACATATTGCAAATTATTCTTGATATAGTAAAACAGTAAAAAAACAAAACAAAACGAGAGTAATCTGGTTTTCGTCTTTTTTTTTCCTGCATGTTTTTAAACTTGTTAGACTAGTGTAGACTTTAGCGTAACACTTATAACTTTTAATTTTTAAAAATACCAGCTTTTTACATGTTAACAGAAGAAGAATACCCCCCAAAAAGTCTATTGCGTGTCATAAATGTTATTGCAATTCACATTAATTTCTAAATTCTTGTTTTCTTTTCTGCTGTTATAGCAAACACCCAAATCAATAATAATCAACATCATCAAGCTTTCTCTGCTTTTCTTGTCTATAAGGCTGATGTAGCACACAGTTTAAAATAAGTTGTCTTCATGCATGCTGTCCATCCGTTACTGCCATGCCAGCTTCCATTACTCCTTACAAAGCGATCTTCCAAAAGGGCATTTAAATTAATTGTGATGAGAACAATAATGATTCGATGGAGCTCATCAACACAACTGAATCATCTCAGAAAGACTGTAATCATGTCCTCTTATGCTGTGGAAGAACAATCATTTGCTTTGAATTTAGGAAAACCTGCAGACTAAAAAAAGATAGCTTTCAGTGTCAGAATCCTTTGAAAAAACACACAGAGATGGCAAAATAATTATGCCTTTTATGTTCATTCATGTACTGGCATACAAATGTTAACAACAAAGCCAATTTTGTTGCAGCTGAAAAGTTTTCTTGCCACAACTTGCAGACGTTAGAAATAAAAGCTTGCAGAGTGTTTTGATTTGATACATAAGCTTCAAAAATATTTGATATTAATAAGGTAACCGGCTCGTTACTGGGCCTAACTGTTATCAAGACAAACTTAGAGAATACATGTAATTCATGAAATGTAATACAAACACACTGCGGTTATCTACTTGTCCACTTTATTGCATATGATACAGGTTGCTGGTAAAATAGTTGACTTCTGAACCAGGCTGGTACTGCCACTTCTTAAGAAGTGTGTTTTTTTTTTTTGTTTGTTTTTTTTTTTTGGCTGGTGGTTCATTCAGTGAAGCAGCATCTGAGGAGGATCACATTTAATGACTGGGTACAAATATATTCAATTAACTAAAAACACACTAAATGTATGTATGTTTGCTGCTCTGTGCAGTGACATGTAAAGGAGGAAGCGGGGTCTTTTAAGTACTCTGTCAGCAATGAACCCTAAAATATTAGGAAATATTCTCTTAATGTACTTTGGCCATCAAATTTATGTTGGTGAAATGACGATGACATGTCGGATGTAACCTGAAGTCGGGGTGTTCTGCGACATCATGAAAGGTCTTCACTCCATCTCTCCAGGATTTACAGCAATCACCAACCTTAATCCACCTCGCTGCTGTTATTGGGGCGGATTTCTCATTATTTGCGGATTCATGGTGGAAAAAGCATTTATTACCACTTCCCTAACCAGCGAGCCGGCACTCATCATGTTGTTTACATGCTGCTAGGATGTGAAAGCGGAGGAGTGATTGGTCCAGATGGATCACGTGGGGTTCTGCTTCTCAGTGAAAATATATATATTTTTCTTGCGTTTATATCCCCTACTCTGCAGACTTTTTGAGTTGACCTCTGTGAAATGTGCTTTCGTATATATTTATTACAAAATTATTGCATAAAGATCATTTAGGCCGATTTTACTGGAACAGAATGTAAAGAAGGATTTTTCATCTAATCACCTAACAGGTCTGTGCATGGAGCATTGTTTTGCAGACGTCTACATCTCCACATTTAGGTTTCTTTTTTTGTTGTTGCTTTTGTCTGTGCACACAGTAGAGACGCCAACCAATTCTTTTGTACTCGGTGCAATGACAGTAAAAGAACTGTGATTGTAATTGCACATATAGTGCAACCCAGAACTTCCATCTACATTACCTGCAGGAGCTGTATGTGACAGTGCAAATACCCCACTGAGATGGACTGGACATTAAATGGACTGTACATGGAGTCTACATTTGATATGATTGAGTTCATCTGTGAATAACTCAGGTCATTGTCTAGATTATTGGCATCAAGTGAGCGGACATTCCAGTCACATGACAGAAATGAAACCAGAAGAACACAAATGTTAAAAGGGTGAAGGAAAGTCATTTATTGAAAGGCACCAACAAAATGTCTAACTAGAGACTTGATGAAATTCAGGAACTGAGGGAAAGAGTAGGTAGTTGAGTGGGACTGGAGCTGGACTACCAATATGTAGACCTGGGTTTGATTCAAAGAAATGCTTCCTGTCTATGTCCTTGTAAAAGACACTTCTTCAGCATTGTGCTAGTCCACCCAGCTGTAAATGGGTACCAGCTTTGGGTGAGGAAGTATCTGTCAAGAGGGTGTTGCAGGCTCTGAGATGAAGCCAACATTGACATGCCTCAGGGTCTATGCAGGACTTACTTGTCACAAAGGGCCAACGCCACAGTCATCATAACAAATTGAAGTACTGTGAAGAGTGAGTTCTTCAGTGTGCACTTTTCATTACGTCCAGCCTCTGGCATGTTTCCCTTTGTCAGAACCAAACATAGTGGTTCCAGAGGGTAAGTAGGTCACAATCTTCTGTTGTGTGCAATATGTGTAAAAGGGCAACTCCAGGCAACGTCTAGAGCTAATTGGAATAGGAATAGTTTCTTCCTCATCACCAGTGGGAGTTTTTCCTTACCACTCTTGCCTGTGTGCTTGCTCGGGGGGGGGGGTTGGTGAGGTTAGACTTTACTCATGTGAAGTGCCTTCAGGCAGCTTTGTGATGATTTGGCACCAGATAAATGAAATAAATTGAAACGGAATTGTCTGGAGCACTCCTTCATAAATAAGACAAAGTGAAAAGACTCTTATTCTGTTGTGTATCTATTCTGTCTGTCTCCATGTCTGTCAGTCTGGCAAAGAAAGTGATACAGAGAAGGTGACGTTGGGCTTTTGTTTGTTTAGTTTTATCTCTGTGTTTGTGCAGTGTTTTTGGTCAGTCTGGTAGAACTGGTTATGATTGCATTGTGCTATTCTTTTTTTAAATATCTTTTGCATGTGCTGTTTTAGTCTCATCATATCATTTCTATTCTATTTTTTATATATATGTTTTTTGTCATGGAGGCTCAACAGTCTGCAGATTTTCATTCCATTTAAAGACACCCACATCAGATTCACTCCTCAGGGAGAGTCATTATCCAGGTTGGAGGTTCAGGTATCTCACGGTCTTGTGCATGAATTGGGGGGGAGATGCAATGTGATCAATGGACTGATCGGGGCTGCGTCTGATTTTTGTGTTTTTATGGATGCTGTACTGGGTGGTCCTGGTGAATAAGGAGCTGAGCCACAAGGCAAAGCTCTCAATTTACCAGTCAATTTACACTCCTATCCTCACCTGTGGTCATAAACCGTGGGTGGTTTCTGAAAGAACAAGGTTAAATGGTAAATGGGCTGCATTTATATAACGCTTTTCCATCTGCATCAGACGCTCAAAGTGCTTGACAATTATGCCTCACATTCACCCCGATGTCAGGGTGCTGCCATACAAGGCGCTCACTACACACCGGGAGCAGTAGGGGATTAAAGACCTTGCCCAAGGGCCCTTAGTGATTTTCCAATCAGGTGGGGATATGAACCGAGGATCTCAAGCCCAAGGTGTTGGGCTTGAGACCAGAAGGTTATGGATAGAAGTGGTGGAAATGGGGTTCCTGTGTGGTATCTGGACAGGGTTTGAAGCTCGAATATCCAGGAGAGACTCAGATTAGAGCCACTGCTTTTTCTCATTGAAAGGAACCAGCTGAGGTGGTTTGGGCATCTGGTGAGGATGCATCCTGACAGTCTCCCTAGAGAGGTCTTCCATGCACGTCCAACTGGAAGGAAGCCCTGGTGAAGACCCAGGACACACTAGAGCATTATATTTCCAAGCTGTCTTAGGAGCTTCTCTAGATCCTCCAGGAATTGTTAGAGGGCTTGGCTGAGATAGGGAAGTGTGAGATGAGCTGGTTGGTCTGCTGCTACTGTGACCTGGGCCTGGATAAGTGGCAGAAAGTGAATGAATGATTGAATAAATCACTCTTTCAGTTGTGGTGGTTGGATGGAATGAAAACCTCTTCAGTGCATGTGGGCCCCCTCTCTGCTTTACATGCACATTAACCCCTCTCACAGTGTGTAGTTAACTGTTGGATTCTGCATGTGCAGGTAATCCGCAGAGGCTGGCTCACTATCAACATCAGTATCATGAAGGGAGGGTCCAAAGACTACTGGTTTGTCCTGACAGCTGAGTCTCTCTCTTGGTATAAAGATGAAGAGGTAAGGATCTTTTTCGAAAAGAAAAACATAAATTGTTCGTATTTGCAAGGATTGTTTGTAAAGTTGACAAACTTACCCAGAATATTTTGTAAGTATGCCTGTGTGTTTTTGCTGTCCATCCATCTGTCCATCCATTTTCTATACTTGCTTACTCCAGTTAGGGGTCATGGGGAACAAACGCATTCACACTCACACCTACGGTCAATTTAGAGTCACCAATTCACCTAAGATGCATGGCTTTGGAAGTGGCCAGCTGGAGCACCTGGGAGAGACCCATACAAATACAGAGAACATGCAGAATATACACAGGAAGGGCCAAGGCGAACATGAACCTAGGCCCTTAGCACGGTGACGCAACACTACCACGCAGTCATACTCTATAACAGAGGACACATTTGTGTAGAATATTAATCTAAGGGCATCCACAAAGAATATTAAAATGAATTTAATCCTACTGCTAATAACTGGGTGTCTTCTAGGATGCAGAGAGGCCTATGAGCTTGGATTGTTTAACGGAACCAAAACTCCCATAAATCAATACTTTCTGGAATACATTTTATGTTCAATTGATTAAAAAGATGAGTTCAGACAACCACTGGGGTTTTGTGACAGTCTGTGGTACCATTGCGTTGGAGCTTATATCTGAATGCTCTTTGCTATTCAGTACATAAAATTCATTAGGAATATAGAAATACTCAGTGCAGCAAATGTAGCAGAGTGTCTTTATGCAGTGCTTTGGTGAAACAGAACCCGCAAGTCATCTGTGTTCATATGCAGCGATTAGTTCTGAACCCTTCAACCAGTTTGTTTTTGGAGAACCTGATAATGATGTCACTCAGGCTGTTGTGATGGATTTTGACTTCTTTTGCCATGGGACAGCAATACACAACTATAAGCTGTCCTCGTGTGTTGCAGTTAAGATGGGACTATTTTGAAAATGGTTAAAGGACAACTGTTGTCCCATGATGTTTTTCAGTGAGGATGAGGCTTTCCAACCGTCCCTCACATACAAAGCTTGGAGGCGGTGTACTTTAGCCCTCTGGGGTCGATGGACACTCCAGCGCATCTAAGTGTATTTTTTTTTTTTTTTCATGTTTCTATCACTAGATCGGGGACAGAACATCACAGACTTATTCACACACTTCCTGAAACTACAAATTTTTATCTGCAAAGTGGATCTGTCCTGTAGACGATCTTTGACTCAGTCAATAGACAGTTGTTACATTGTTTAGTGCATGCACACTGAGTAGTTCTCAGGTCAGTCATGTAGAACGCCATGGGGAGCTAAGTGTTTTAATGCGGACACGCATGTTCCACCTAACTATACGGACATGACTGATTCCACGGCTAACACTGCAGCAAATGTCTGTAACTTGCCCAAAGAAAGGTGGGCAAAGTCCCTTTAACGTTTCCCAGGAGTGACAAGCTGAACAATAAGACAGTATTTAGTAGAGAACATTTGTGCCTTCAGCTGTAATTTTTCTATGCACTGTGCACACATTTTTTATTTTTTTTTTTACTGCATAATTCATGAAAATCATTCAGTCATACAACAATAAAAATAGCTTGTATGAAAACTACTTTTAATATCTTGATTCAAATGTGCTTCACACAAATGACAGCTGTGTTTGGGGTGGGGGGGGCACAAAAACTGTAGTATTCAATCATAGCGTGTTCTCAGGCAGATTGTACTGTAGAACACTATAAAAATGCAGTGTTCCATTCATTCATCAAAAACATTAAAGTGCACCACTCCAGTCGTTATGAAAAGAAAACACCAACTCATTGTTTTTCAAGCATTTAGAAACTGTAAAATGTGCACTGAAAGCAGCTGAGCTTGACCTCAGCTCTCGGACTTTGTCCCTGTGTTTGGACGTCTCAGGGTTGCCCTCGCCTCTCCTCAGTGGCTCTGTCAGCAGACACCTTCTGAATTTACCTTCAGCCAAAGTGTCCATATCAGACGGGCCGTCAGCCTCTGATCTGGATGGTGTCAGGTCTTATTGAACCTGTGCTCCGTAGATCTGCCCCTCACATGTATTTTGGATGAATAGGCACTTAACACTTTCCTTCCCATGCTGACAGCATCACATGAGATTTACGCACCACTGAGCATGTGCGCTGAGAATGTGTCTGTCTCCTCTCTGCCTGCTGTGAGAGGCTACACTCTGACTGCAGTGTCTTAGTGGCAGATCATCACTCAAATGTACCAGAAAAGGCTTGTAAACTCTAAAAGAATGGTTCTGTTGACCCAAAAGCACTTTTTTTTTAAATTTACTCTTAGAGACAGACAGTTATTGTGGAAAAACATGTGGAAGGATTATTTTCTTCAGGAACGGTGCACTATTTTATTTATTTCTTTTTTCAAGGCAGCAATGGACATTTTCAACATTAGTTTTTTTAATCACAAATAGAATGCATTAATCCAAAAAGGAATGATATGAGAAGAGCAGCAGACAGGGAAGAGATATTATTTTGCAAATATACTGTTTTGGAATGTTCCAGATCTCTCCAATATTAAAGACAGGGCGCGCGGCGCACCGATCGGCCATCGACAGGCTGGAACGACCAGATCATTTCTAAACTGAACGCTGTGTTGATCCGGGACATCATGTGACTACCACAGAAATGGCAAGAGAGCTGGACATAGCACCTGTGCGGCACATTCCACTGTTACAGGAGATTTTGTAATGAAAGACGTGCGGAGGATTTCGCGCATCGGCACGGTGCTGCTCATTGCACGCCACAAAAAAACATGTCCGTGTTGAAAACCATTCAGAAGATTCAGACGGCTTTCGATAGCTTTTCAGTTGAGTGAGTATTCGAGAAATTGTTTAACAGCAGGACATGCTATAACATGTCCTGTGAGACTTCCAACACGGAGGTGCATGAATGTTGTGTAAATCAAGGAATATTTGTGGATCACCATCTGTGCATTTACAGGTATTAATGAGACAAATTAAACTCCATAGGAAGTTAGCCTTGAGTTAGTGGAAATTAATGTGCACGTTAAGGCTGCAAAATATCTTGTAAATGACTCCAGAGGTGTTATCAGGTTCCAAATATAGTATTTTCATTTTTATTTTTAGTTATAAGTGTTTATTTCTTGCTAGCTTTTACATAATATATGACAAAGAGGTTCTATTTACACACAAACAAAACTGAGTTTTGCAGCTAGCTACCAGCCTGTTACGTCACCATACTAACATCTCCTAAATGTCTTGTAAATGAGTTCCAAAGTGTTATTAGGCTCCAAAATGGTGTCTTCAGTTTTAGAAGTGTTTACGAGGTCTATTAGAAAAGTATCCGACCTTATTATTTTTTTCAAAAACCATATGGATTTGACTCTCCCTCAGCCCCAACCAGTCCCAGCAGAAGACTGCCCCTCCCTGAGCCTGGTTCTGCTGGAGGTTTCTTCCTGTTAAAAGGGAGTTTTTCCTTCCCACTGTAGCCAAGTGCTTGCTCACAGGGGGTCGTTTTGACCGTTGGGGTTTTACATAATTATTGTATGGCCTTGCCTTACAATATAAAGCGCCTTGGGGCAACTGTTTGTTGTGATTTGGCGCTATATAAAAAAAATTGATTGATTGATTGATTGATTACATCAGACATGCTTGAACCCTCGTGGGCATGCGAGAGTTTTTTCACGCCTGTCGGTTACGTCATTCGCCTGTGGGCAGTCTTTGAGTGAGGAGTGGTCCACCCTCTCGTCGATTTTTTTTTTTTTCATTGTTTAGGAATGGCTCAGAGACTGCTGCTTTGTTTGATAAAAATTTTTTCAAAGCTGTAAGGCACAACTGAGTGGACACCATTCGATAAATTCAGCTGGTTTTCGGTAAAAATTTTAACGGCTGATGAGAGATTTTGGTCTGGTAGTGTCGCCGTAAGGACGGCCCACGGCGCCTGACGGCGATCTGCGCTTCGAGGCGGCAGCGTCTCGCTGTTTCAAGTTGAAAACTTCCACATTTCAGGCTCTGTTGACCCACTAAGTCGTCAGAGAACAGAACTTTCAGAAGAAGTCGGCATGAGGAGTTTATTCGGACATGCCATTGTTAACGGACATTTTGTAATGAAAGAACGTGCGGGCAGAGTCGCATGTCGGGCCGGACCCAACCGCGGGGGGTCGCGACAGGAAAAACACGTCTTTCATTAAAAAATGTCCTTAAACAGTGGAATGTCCGCATAAAGTCCTCATGCCGACCTCTTCTGAATCTTCTCTTTTCTCTCACGACGTCCTGGGTGAATTAAGCCTTAAATTAGGATGTTTTCAGGTCGAAACAGGCCGACGATGGCGCCTGGAAGCGCTGCAGGACGTCCCGCTCTGTGGGAAGTCCTTACACCGACAAACACCCCATAATCTCTCATCAGCCGTTAAACTTTTCACCGAAAACCAGCTTAATTTCTCGAATAGTATCCACTCGGATATTCCTCACAGGTCCAGAAAAAATATTGATAAAGCAACGCGCGCCATCTGGAGCAGCATGTGAAACAAAGGAATTCAGCCGAGAGGGCGGGACCATATCTCACTCAAGGCCTGCCCACAGGGAAATGACGTCACTGACACGCGTGAAAAAACTCACGCATGCGCACAAGGGTCCAAGCATGATTGGTGGAATCGTACGTCATTCAAATCCATATAGTTAAAAAAAAAATAAAAGGGTCGGTTTATTGTCTAATAGACCTCGTATTTCTCGCTATAATATATGAGAAACATGTATTTAAAGTAGACCTGCATTGAAATAAATGCAGTCAGATCTTTGGACCAAAAAATGACTTATATTTACACATAAGATCGTTCTGAATGTAGTAAAGTAAATCTGCAAGCCCAGATCTGTCATTCAACGGAGAAATCTTCATTTATAAAAAATACAAATTTACAGCTAAAATTTAGCCCTCCGCAAAACTGTCATCACATCCGGGACACTGTTGAGACGTCAGGGAAAAGACCCTATCCCAGCATGCATTGCGCGCGCCAACTATAATTTGTGGATTTACGTCAGTTTGCATCTGCACCTTTTTCTTGTCTTATACGGAAGGATCTACTTTTTTAAAACTTGTCTTGCGGCACGTTTGGTGAGTATACATTTCTTTTATTTGTGCTTGAAAATTATTTTGGGGTACTTTTTCATACGCCCGTTTGAGTGGTGTCGCATTGAAAATCTACTGTCTTTGGCCTCCGGTGTTACCGTCGCGGGGTACGGAGGCGGGACCCGCAAAGAATCCAAGTCATTAAAAAGATATAAACCTCTCTCAGCGGCCACGGAGCTCTGCGGCTCCGATTACCGAGACGTGTGGCACTGCGGAAAGTCTTTTCTTGCAGCAACAGGTGTCACCGGCCGCTCCGCATCAAAACAGCGAGCGTAGTCTCTGGACTTTTGCCAAGTTGGCTGCACCTCCATTCAGTAGACAGGGACGTGGTGCCAGCTGCACAGCAGACACGGGGGCGATGTGAGTGGGCCGCTTCGGTGTTTACCGAGCACGCAGACTCAGTAAGCACAGCGGAGGCAGAGAGCGAGGCGTTGGGGAAGAACGTCGCCCCCTGCCGCTGATCTGAGCATACAGAGCTGTATCTCACATTTATTGCAGCTTACTTTTGGATGCTGAAACCAGGATGTGTATAACAGTAACATTACTAACAGATAAAATCAGTTTCAGTGGGGGATCGGACTGAAGGCGCGAGCGCTCGTCTTCTGCCGGACGTCACTGCGATGACCCGGATGTACAAACAGTTTTTGCTGAGGGCCAAATTTTAGCTGCAAATTTGTCATTTTTAAATGACGATTTCTCTGCTGAATTACAAATTTGGGCTTGCAGATTTACTTTACTGCATTCATAAGGGTCTTAAAATACATATCGGCTATTTCTTTCTGAGATCTGACCACATTTATTTCAATGCAGGTCTACTTTAAACACATAGAGCAAAGCGGTTTTGGAGAGACCAACCACTGACGTCACGGTGCAGCTCTATTCTGATTGGCTGTCACCCCGCCACTCAAAAAAAAAAAGCAGAATGTGACTTTTTAACCTCTTAAAATACCTCTTAAAATAGGTCAGGGTTAACTATCTATGAACTTGTCCAAGGTCTGTGTCCCAAGAAAGTTCCCAGTGAGTTTTAGGACTCAGTAATAGGACTGGACTTATGCTGAGCCAGGCAAACAGAAAACCTTTGCAACACCCGATGGCCATATTTGATGGCCTCTGGGAAAAATGGATAGTCGCAAAGGTTCAAAGAAATTTGAACAACATTTCATATTTTTAGGATTAGAGCAATATTATATCTTTTCGTCAGTACTCTAGACAAATATTTGTCTTACATTCAAAATGCTGAGATTGTTTTGAACATTTTGAAGTGCAAAACATGGGCATCATAATAAAAGAAAGTATCTTAAAAGGGGAATTACTGAGAGTATGGTAAAATCGAGAAAATGCCCTTGAGCCCCAGCAGGTTAAGGAATAGAAATGTCTGACCACTGGAACTGTAAAATCTTACTCACGGCACATTGAAGAAATCACTCATAGCTGTTATGGTGTTTATATGCTGTGATTTTTGTGTTTTAATGTTTATCAGGAGAAAGAAAAGAAGTACATGCTGCCTCTGGACAATCTGAAGTTGAGAGATGTTGAGAAGGGCTTCATGTCCAGCAAACACGTCTTTGCCATTTTCAACACTGAACAGAGGTGAGCGTGTTATAAAAATAAATATACTCAACAAAAATATAAACGCAACACTTTTGGTTTTGCTCCCATTTTGTATGAGATGAACTCAAAGAGCTAAAACTTTTTCCACATACACAATATCACCATTTCCCTCAAATATTGTTCACAAACCAGTCTAAGTCTGTGATAGTGAGCACTTCTCCTTTGCTGAGATAATCCATCCCACCTCACAGGTGTGCCATATAAAGATGCTGATTAGACACCATGATTAGTGCACAGGTGTGCCTTAGACTGCCCACAATAAACGGCCACTCTGAAAGGTGCAGTTTTATCACACAGCACAATGCCACAGATGTCGCAAGATTTGAGGGAGCGTGCAATTGGCATGCTGACAGCAGGAATGTCAACCAGAGCTGTTGCTCGTGTATTGAATGTTCATTTCTCTACCATAAGCTGTCTCCAAAGGTGTTTCAGAGAATTTGGCAGTACATCCAACCAGCCTCACAACCGCAGACCACGTGTAACCACACCAGCCCAGGACCTCCACATCCAGCATGTTCACCTCCAAGATCGTCTGAGACCAGCCACTCGGACAGCTGCTGAAACAATCGGTTTACATAACCAAAGAATTTCTGCACAGACTGTCAGAAACCGTCTCGGAAGCTCATCTGCATGCTCGTCGTCCTCATCGGGGTCTCGACCTGACTCCAGTTCGTCGTCGTAACCGACTTGAGTGGGCAAATGCTCACATTCGCTGGCGTTTGGCACGTTGGAGAGGTGTTCTCTTCACGGATGAATCCCGGTTCACACTGTTCAGGGCAGATGGCAGACAGCGTGTGTGGCGTCGTGTGGGTGAGCGGTTTTCTGATATCAATGTTGTGGATCGAGTGGCCCATGGTGGCGGTGGGGTTGTGGTATGGGCAGGCGTCTGTTATGGACGAAGAACACAGGTGCATTTTATTGATGGCATTTTGAATGCACAGAGATACCGTGACGAGATCCTGAGGCCCATTGTTGTGCCATACATCCAAGAACATCACCTCATGTTGCAGCAGGATAATTAACGGCCCCATGTTGCAAGGATCTGTACACAATTCTTGGAAGCTGAAAATGTCCCAGTTCTTGCATGGCTGGCATACTCACCGGACATGTCACCCATTGAGCATGTTTGGGATGCTCTGGACCGGCGTATACAACAGCGTGTACCAGTTCCTGCCAATATCCAGCAACTTTGCACAGCCATTGAAGAGGAGAGGACCAACATTCCACAGGCCACAATTGACAACCTGATCAACTCTATGCGAAGGAGATGTGTTGCACTGCATGGGACGATTGGTGGTCACACCAGATACTGACTGGTATCCCCCCCAATAAAACAAAACTGCACCTTTCAGAGTGGCCTTTTATTGTGGACAGTCTAAGGCACACCTGTGCACTAATCATGGTTATATTTTTGTTGAGTGTAGAATTCTACTCCAATTACACTTGTTCCACAAATCTGATTAGTTAATTGTGTGAGATTTCAGACAATAAAATATCACATTGACGGTGGCAAAATATTTGACCGTTTCACATTTGATGTATTACTCCCCGCCCTGACTGCGTTGCTACGCCGATGTCAATAATGGTGCTGTCAGCTGAGATCAAGAGAAACTAGTGCAGCGACGACTATGCCGAAATGGGTGAATTTAATCTATCATACAAAAGTATTGATGTGGATTCTGATACAGAATTACTCAATACAGTCGACGAGATGAAGAAATCTGTGGGTCTGCTCACAGAATTTTCAGTTTGGCATGAAGATGCTGTTGCTACGGTAAGCTTTGACAACCGAATAACTTTCAGAAAAATAAACTGTGCAAACGTTGAAACAGAGGCCCGTGTAAATTGGGTGAATCCTTTTCAATATTCTGCATTTGTGAATATGGATGATCTGATCTGTACAGTTGTGATCAGATCTAATCAGACAGATGTGATCAGATCTGTCATATTTCATGTCCATGTTCATAGCAGCAATAAAACAGCTCAGTTGCGCGTTAAAACAGCATGCCGAACGCACACACACACATCCAGGTCCATTTCCACAGACTCGCAGTAAAATTAAAAATTGACTTTCATTGAATGCTCCATTGAAAAGACAAAAACATTTTATCATGCCACTCGCCCAGATTTCCAAATAAAAAGTCCACAACATCAAAGAAGCCCCCACACACGGATCGCCAGCCAGGGTCCACAAGTCCTAATTCAGTTCAACAGCCAGAGATCATTTTCAAGTTCCACTAGTCCTCAGGTACGGATACCTGGCCATAGAATAATGCCCAGGTCCACTTGCCCTCAGGTTCTGATCGTGTGCGAGTGAGCATAATGTCCAGTTGCAGCTCTGCCCAGCTCAAATTCTGTCACGATTGTGGCACGTTATAGAGTCTAGTATCTTTTGAAAATGGCCTCTTCTGAGTGTTTCCCAATATCAATCAATCAATTTTTTTTATATAGCGCCAAATCACAACAAACAGTTGCCCCAAGGCGCTTTATATTGTAAGGCAAGGCCATACAATAATTATGTAAAACCCCAACGGTCAAAACGACCCCCTGTGAGCAAGCACTTGGCTACAGTGGGAAGGAAAAACTCCCTTTTAACAGGAAGAAACCTCCAGCAGAACCAGGCTCAGGGAGGGGCAGTCTTCTGCTGGGACTGGTTGGGGCTGAGGGAGAGAACCAGGAAAAAGACATGCTGTGGAGGGGAGCAGAGATCGATCACTAATGATTAAATGCAGAGTGGTGCATACAGAGCAAAAAGAGAAAGAAACAATGCATCATGGGAACCCCCCAGCAGTCTACGTCTATAGCAGCATAACTAAGGGATGGTTCAGGGTCACCTGATCCAGCCCTAACTATAAGCTTTAGCAAAAAGGAAAGTTTTAAGCCTAATCTTAAAAGTAGAGAGGGTGTCTGTCTCCCTGATCTGAATTGGGAGCTGGTTCCACAGGAGAGGAGCCTGAAAGCTGAAGGCTCTGCCTCCCATTCTACTCTTACAAACCCTAGGAACTACAAGTAAGCCTGCAGTCTGAGAGCGAAGCGCTCTATTGGGGTGATATGGTACTACGAGGTCCCTAAGATAAGATGGGACCTGATTATTCAAAACCTTATAAGTAAGAAGAAGAATTTTAAATTCTATTCTAGAATTAACAGGAAGCCAATGAAGAGAGGCCAATATGGGTGAGATATGTTCTCTCCTTCTAGTCCCCGTCAGTACTCTAGCTGCAGCATTTTGAATTAACTGAAGGCTTTTTAGGGAACTTTTAGGACAACCTGATAATAATGAATTACAATAGTCCAGCCTAGAGGAAATAAATGCATGAATTAGTTTTTCAGCATCACTCTGAGACAAGACCTTTCTGATTTTAGAGATATTGCGTAAATGCAAAAAAGCAGTCCTACATATTTTTTTAATATGCCTGTAAGACAATCCTGCAGTTTAGCTAATTGGTGTGTGTCCTCTGGCTTCATGGATAGATAAAGCTGGGTATCATCTGCGTAACAATGAAAATTTAAGCAATACCGTCTAATAATACTGCCTAAGGGAAGCATGTATAAAGTGAATAAAATTGGTCCTAGCACAGAACCTTGTGGAACTCCATAATTAACTTTAGTCTGTGAAGAAGATTCCCCATTTACATGAACAAATTGTAATCTATTAGACAAATATGATTCAAACCACCGCAGCGCAGTGCCTTTAATACCTATGGCATGCTCTAATCTCTGTAATAAAATTTTATGGTCAACAGTATCAAAAGCAGCACTGAGGTCTAACAGAACAAGCACAGAGATGAGACCACTGTCCGAGGCCATAAGAAGATCATTTGTAACCTTCACTAATGCTGTTTCTGTACTATGATGAATTCTAAAACCTGACTGAAACTCTTCAAATAGACCATTCCTCTGCAGATGATCAGGTAGCTGTTTTACAACTACCCTTTCAAGAATTTTTGAGAGAAAAGGAAGGTTGGAGATTGGCCTATAATTAGCTAAGATAGCTGGGTCAAGTGATGGCTTTTTAAGTAATGGTTTAATTACTGCCACCTTAAAAGCCTGTAGTACATAGCCAACTAACAAAGATAATATGAGACATACATGTGCGTGTCCAGGCAGTCTGTAAAAATAGCGTGGTGGAGACAGTGGTCCATGATCACAGCAGCAGTAAACCAGCATCCTGTGACACAAGCAGCAGCGTCACAACACTTTAGGTTCCAAAATCTGACAGACTCTGAAAAAGTTAAGAGTTTCAGGGTGAAATGTGTCCTCTCCTCTGTAAATCCGAACCATAACTCTCAAATAAAAGCTCCAGAGCTTTGTTACTGGACATAACTGCATTCGTTCCGCTCTGTCCATCAGCCATCGGAATGTTTCTGTTTTCTTAATATGTACGTCACACACCGAGAATTGCCGAGTGAGACATTTCCTGGAAATGCACCTGTTAACTTGCTCAGGGAGAGCAATAAAAAAACATCAGAGACCAGTAAATATGAGCGCATGTGCGCGGAGAGACTTACATTCATGAGTACTTTGGGAGAGACTGCTTGTTTAAAGAGAAGTTGTGTAATTGTTAGCAGAATTTTAAATGTATTGTAGGAAACGGCAGCAGCACAAAGCCATCAAGATAATTCAGTGATTATCTTGTGAGATGATCACTGTGCTGGTCCCTGTGCTGGTGGAACATCATAAATTTCCTCATCGTGGGAATATTAAAGGATTATCTTATTTAATCTTAATCTTATTTTATTTTATTTCCGGGTTTTGTTCAGTCTTCTCCTTCACATCAATACCACAAATTCAGCTTTACACTTACAGTCGGCTCCATAAGTCATTGTACAGTCAAGTCTGGGAGCATGTGCTGGTGCTGTGCATCACTGCATCCACCACACCACAGAACTGCGCTGGGTTCTGGATGGCAACCAGCCAAGCCGGTCAATCAGTCCATCCCCACCTCATGAAAGCAGTCATCTGTCTGCTGCAACCAGGTGAACCATGGATGTCACATTGACCTTCTCCAGCTACTGGGTCCTCAACACTGAGGCACCTGTGTGTACAGAAAAACGTGCCATATGGTCAGAAGTTGTAGCAGTTGTCACCTCACAATGCAAGTGATACTCCTCATCTTATTCGTTTGACTCGTTTGATCCAGTAATTCCAACAGTACCTAAGACTCTTCCAATGAGACCAAGCATCAGACAGCTAGTCCTCACCGCTGGTCTCTGGATAGCATCCATATCTTACAACCAATGCACGTCTGCAAGATCAGGCTGTCTTATAAAGTGGAGACTTGGCAACAGGCTGTCTTATAAAGTGGAGACTTGGCAACAGGCTGTCTTATAAAGTGGAGACCTGGCAACAGGCTGTCTTATAAAGTGCAGAGCTGGCAACCCGCCTGAAAACAAAAGAAAAGAGCTGCACTCCTGGGAAGACATGAGCGATCTGTCTCTTTGTAGTCGGCCACAATGGTTTGAATTCTGCGGGTGGGGTCCCGGTGCACTTGGCGTTGTGGTGGTGCAGGCTCGCCGGCTCATATCTGCTGGTCCACAACTTTGATCATTGCTTGCTCCTGCTTTAGTATATCCAAGAATGCCCAGATGTTCGGGTAGTGACAGCCATGCAGCAGTGCCAGTCTTCTACACTGTTGTTTGTGTGTGGCAGCCCTTCCTGTATTCTTGCTGACACGTCCCAGATAGAGTGGTCGAAAACTGGACCCCTGCGGTTTCTCCTTCCTGGGCGACCAATGAAGTTGTCCTCAAAGTAGTTGACCACATGCTGGAGCTCCTCAGGCAGTCCATCTTAAACCATCTCAAAGCAATTACATCTTCTGGTGGCACAAAGGCCAGAGCAGGCAACATCCTGGTTGTAAGGCAGAGCTCGGAGTCAGCAGCACATCTCTCCTGGAGCCCGCCTGCACCAGACAGTACACACACTGGGCCAAGTGGTAAAGGCACCTTGCAGCTCTGCTCCCTCAGAGGGGAAAAGGGCCAGGGGGAGAAAGAATGGGGGTGTGGGGAATGCCCTGATACCCTGCCAGGTACCATTCTGGACCTACTCTGCTTCACTTCTGAGAGCTGACTGGGGTCAGGTGTACTCAGGGAGGTACTGCAGCAGCCAGATTCTAAGAGGCAAAACAAGTCTTCCATTTTAGTTTCCTGTATCATCAGATATGCTGAAGTAAAGTAGGGATGGTTGTGTTGTTCTGTGATAGCGCATGGTTCAGAATAATGCATGTGTGTGTTTTACAGGAACGTGTACAAAGACCTCCGTCAGATTGAGCTAGCGTGTGACACTCAGGAGGACGTGGACAGCTGGAAGGCCTCGTTCCTCAGAGCCGGTGTTTACCCAGAGAAAGACCAGGTACTGAACATTTCAATAGGTCATTCACGGGTTTATGGATTTGAACTACCAACTGACAGACGGGGGTTTGATTCCAGGTGTCTCCATTTCAGGCTAATTGTGTGTGTGTGTCATTGGGACAAGCCTTTGAGAGCTGTTGTACACCAGACAGAGATCAGGACAAAGTCCTGTACAAGCCTTACTGCTAAATTCCACCGGACACACTTGTCTTGTGACAGCCGTGTGCTGTGAGTGCCAACACAGTGTAACAACAAAATAAGACTAAAAACCCAAAACAAACAGGAGACGTAAACCCTCACTTGGTGTGTCATTTCAAGAGTGTTTGTGGCCACTGCCTGCCTTTCGCCCACCCACAGGAATGAGAATATCTGGCCTATTCCACGTTTGCCATCCAAAAGGAGTAAAATTTGCAGGTTAACAAACGTTAGTCGTGTTAGTTGTCTGACATTAAGCTCTACCCTTAGATTAATGTTGCCTAATTTGGAGACACCTGTTTCTGTGTTGGCGCCTCTGTTCATCTCTCATCGCTCCTCCACTGCGGAATGTGGTGAACTGCTCATGAAGCTTTTCTGACACGTTCCTCAAGTCTTTTCTTGTTTTTGCCACAGTCGTCTCCCATCCTTCGTTGTGCTTTGGTTTATTCTTACCCGTCTTGTTCACTCAGTTTAGGCTACTACAGCCATGCTGATGGTTCCATTATTTATTTTGTTGTTGTTGTTGTTTTACAAAACTGGTGAAAACCAAAGAATTCTGTGTGAGGATTGTTCTCAATATGAGCGCCATTTCCTGAGTGTAAGCGAAGTGGACAAACTTGTTACACGAGCTGTGATTTGTCAGAAATTGAAGCGACTCGATGAAGCGGCTGGACACAGATATGGTTCGAGTCATCAATTCCATCAGCTTCCTGTGCTGTGTGCTATTCACTGCGGAATTTGGAATTTATTTTCTCTGTTGTAATCAAAGGTAAGAACACTACAATTAATATAATGAATAAGATGTTTCATAATGAAAGTATTATAGAAACGGTAAAAAAAAACAACAAAAATATTGTGGTCGACACAGGCGGTAAAGTCAAACATATTTCGGTGGACCACGTCAAGCCAGTCCACCTGGATTTGGATAGACCCACAGGGCTTGCCCATCCTCCTCCACTGTGTGCTCCGGTGTGGACTCGTCGTTGCAGTTGGATTATATTTTCCCGCCTCGTTTATTGTGAATTTGGGGGAGGGTACGTAGTGGGCATAAAACTGGTGTGTGTGTGTGTGTGTGTGTGTGTGTGTGTGTCGTACACATCAATGTGTGCCATCGGGACTGCTGTGTTTTTGATGTGCAGAGTTGGTTTTGAAGTCAGTAACTTTTTGAACCTGTGACACAAAAAAAATGACTCGCTGTTGCGTTGCCGACATGGGAGATTGTCTCGTATTTTTCCAACCATGACAATTTCCACAGAACATTTATCCGGATGGGTGAGAAAAGTCACTGAAATACATTCAAATGATAACGACTGTTAAGATTTTAGTCATATTTTGATGTATAGAATGATCATTGATCTGAAGCCTGTATCGTTTCACTTAAAACTGCAGTCAAAGATACACTTTTTACTTAGAAAAAAAAATACTTTCTAGTTATACCTTGTTCAGATATAACTCAGAATACTGATTTTTCTAAATAAGAATTGTGTGTCAAGAATCTACCAGAATGCACCAAAATGCATCATTTTTTAAAAATTTTTCGTGAGGGCATGCCCCTTAGAGGACTTTGCGACTTCGGTGCTCATGTTGTACCGCTTCGCCGCACAGTCCATCCAATGGCAAAAAAGTTTCAGTCAAATAATTCTTTTCTCACCAGCAACCATGCTACTGTTTGGTTTTATTTGCTACCTCAGCACCTGGACTCACAAAGCTGAGCAAAATCAAATGTATCCCATTTCATTTTATTTGATGATGACCGACTGTGAATGTAGTTACTTGGATAAGCCCGAATGATAAATCAGCAAGCATAGAAGTGTCTGTGTTTATGACAGCCGATAAAACACAATGAAAAAGAAAAGGAGAGACAGAAGGTCGACTGTGGAATCAGTGTTGTTGTTGTTGCATACTTTATCCCCCAGAGGGAGCGCTCGACCTGTCCACGCATTTATGGAGGACAACAATGAGCTGACAGAAGAAGACAGAGCACCCAAAAAATCATGTCATCAGAATTAATCTGCTAGTGATCATGCAGAACACAAGAGGAATGTTGATTTTGCATAAATGTAGTGTCTTGGGTATGTTAAATCTATCCCAACTTGTGTGTGTGTGTGTGTATATATATATGTGTATATATATACACTCAACAAAAATATAAACGCAACACTTTTGGATTTGCTCCCATTTTGTATGAGATGAAATCAAAGATCTAAAACTTTTTCCACATACACAATATCACCATTTCCCTCAAATATTGTTCACAAACCAGTCTAAATCTGTGATAGTGAGCACTTCTCCTTTGCTGAGATAATCCATCCCACCTCACAGGTGTGCCATATCAAGATGCTGATTAGACACCATGATTAGTGCACAGGTGTGCCTTAGACTGTCCACAATAAAAGGCCACTCTGAAAGGTGCAGTTTTGTTTTATTGGGAGGGGGATACCAGTCAGTATCTGGTGTGACCACCATTTGCCTCATGCAGTGCAACACATCTCCTTCACATAGAGTTCATCAGGTTGTCAATTGTGGCCTGTGGAATGTTGGTCCACTTCTCTTCAATGGCTGTGCGAAGTTGCTGGATATTAGCAGGAACTGGTACACGCTGTCGTATACGCCGGTCCAGAGCATCCCAAACATGCTCAATGGGTGACATGTCCGGTGAATATGCCGGCCATGCAAGAACTGGGACATTTTCAGCTTCCAAGAATTGTGTACAGATCCTTGCAACATGGGGCCGTGCATTATCCTGCTGCAACATGAGGTGATGCTCTTGGATGTATGGCACAACAATGGGCCTCAGGATCTCGTCACGGTATCTCTGTGCATTCAAAATGCCATCAATAAAATGCACCTGTGTTCTTCGTCCATAACAGATGCCTGCCCATACCATAACCCCACCGCCACCATGGGCCACTCGATCCACAACATTGACATCAGAAAACCGCTCACCCACACGACGCCACACACGCTGTCTGCCATCTGCCCTGGACAGTGTGAACCGAGATTCATCCGTGAAGAGAACACCTCTCTAACGTGCCAAACGCCAGCGAATGTGAGCATTTGCCCACTCAAGTCGGTTACGACGACGAACTGGAGTCAGGTCGAGACCCCGATGAGGACGACGAGCATGCAGATGAGCTTCCCTGAGACGGTTTCTGACAGTTTGTGTAGAAATTCTTTGGTTATGCAAACCGATTGTTTCAGCAGCTGTCCGAGTGGTTGGTCTCAGACGATCTTGGAGGTGAACATGCTGGATGTGGAGGTCCTGGGCTGGTGTGGTTACACGTGGTCAGCGGTTGTGAGGCTGGTTGGATGTACTGCCAAATTCTCTGAAACGCCTTTGGAGACGGCTTATGGTAGAGAAATGAACATTCAATACACGAGGAACAGCTCTGGTTGACATTCCTGCTGTCAGCATGCCAATTGCACGCTCCCTCAAATCTTGCAACATCTGTGGCATTGTGCTGTGTGATAAAACTGCACCTTTCAGAGTGGCCTTTTATTGTGGGCAGTCTAAGGCACACCTGTGCACTAATCATGGTGTCTAATCAGCATCTTGATATGGCACACCTGTGAGGTGGGATGGATTATCTCAGCAAAGGAGAAGTGCTCACTATCACAGATTTAGACTGGTTTGTGAACAATATTTGAGGGAAATGGTGATATTGTGTATGTGGAAAAAGTTTTAGATCTTTGAGTTCATCTCATACAAAATGGGAGCAAAACCAAAAGTGTTGTGTTTATATTTTTGTTGAGTGTATATATAGCAGTGGTGGGCACAGATAACCAAAAAATTAACTTCGATAACAGATAATAAGATAACTGAAAAGTTATCTTTGATAAAGATAAACCGTTAAACCACCCAAAAATGTATCGGAAGTTACAGATAATCGATAACCGATAAATTCCGGTGTTGTCTATGGGACATTTGCAGTTACTAAAGAGCTGAAATTGATTTTTAACATGATCACTTTTGAAAGCATCAAAAGTGGTAAAAGACCTAAAGAATAAGCAAGAATGTTTAATCATGCTGCCCCCTGCAGGAAGCAGCACAGACAAATCCTGAAAGCACCCACGAAATCAACTCTTTACTAATCATAATCATTTTTCTTTCAACATTGTGCCCCTGGGGAAGCTCTTGTTTGCAACAACGCTCCCACCACAGAGACACACTGAGAGCAGCCATAAAGCCAGCTCCCTCTCAATTCCAACACTCCGGTCAGGCTGAGGTCTTGAAAATAGTCATACTAACTTATGGTTTTTTGAAAATACTGATAGAATAACTCCATTAATGTCAATTCTGTCATTTGTACAAAGTTAAAATATAACATATATCTTTTAATGTTGAATAAGGCACTAATTCTGAGGTTTTGTAACAAACACAGACCGCAAAGCATTCTGGGTAAAAGTGCTAAACAGTGATTGGTTCAGTAATCCATTATGTAAACCAACACGTTAATGTAACGTGTGTCATGTGTTGGTTTAAAGATAAATGTGCTTTTGTAAAATATTCCATTTTTATTTGTAAAAACAAGCATTTTTACGGAGCCCTGAAAGTGTCATCGCAGTTGCATGTTTTAAAACTTTTATGATGTTGTAAAACGTGCACTCAATATTAGTAAGTAAGTAAATTTATTTATATAGTGCCTTTCACAGACATAAGGCTATGTACACACGTTGTCGGGTATTTGTAAAACCGAATATCTTACCCTTTCAGTTTGGGGAAAAAACTTCATCCACACTACGTTGTTTAAAAAAAAAATCCATCCACATCGAACCGTATAAATGTGTTGTAATTAGTCTGCCAAACCTTTGGGTGCCGGTACTGATGAAAATTCTATCCAGTCAGGAGCCTTATTCTCTTGTCGTCACTTCCACAAAAACTAAAAACATGGTACCAACCTCGTTCGTGTGGACCGATACGGAGTCGGAATTACTTCTAACTGTAGTTTTAGAACACAAAGTTAACAAATATATGCACACAAAAAGCACCTGGACAATGGACAGTACCAACACTTTGAGAGCAGCCATGTACCCAGACGTTTAATACTGCCATGAACACTCCTGGCCAGTAGATGGCAGTAGCGGCCTTGAAAAAATGTCAAACAAAATTCCAGATAATCCGTGTCTGCTACATTTAAGATGCGTGGAATTTAACAAACGCAAATACACTAACGTCTATAAACCCAGAGAATATATTCACGATAGTTTTAGGCACTAGAGTTTAATGCTGTTATCTGTGGACCCTGAACAGTGTCTGAAATGCATTTGTCCTGTCGTGAACGTCTGAGATTACCTTATGCTACCCATAATGCATTGCTGCCTGGCACAGCATGTGCTCACAAAACCTTAAACATTAGCACATTACTTTAAAAGGAAAACATATATCTGATATTTCACTTTATAAACTTCAGACATGACAATAATTTTAAATAACTTGTCTAAAATGAGTGGTTAAAATTTGAACCATATGTTAAACATGTATGCCTCTGGATGACTTGGTGACATTGCGATTATATTAGTATGGTGTTAAAGGAAATGACTCTTTTTTTGGTCACTAGTTCTTCTTTGCTTACAGAGGATAGAGTGGTTTCTGTTTGTAGAGGGTAGAACAACATGCCTTTTAGGAAACTTTTAACAGGTAGGTCTCAACAGCTTTAACGGTTTTAAAAATGTTTTTCATTGTACAGCTTAGTTTAGTACGTTATTGGTCTAAACGTTATCGGACGGTAATTCATCGTAAGATAATTAGTCCGATGGTTTTTAATTTATCTAAAAAGATAATCCGATAATGAAAACGTTATCTTTGATAATTATCTGTTATCGGATTATCGGAAGTGTGCCCACCACTGATATATAGTAGTGTTCAGAATAATAGTAGTGCCATGTGACTAAAAAAATTGATCCAGGTTCTGAGTATATTTCTTATTGTTACATGGGAAACAAGGTACCAGTAGATTTTCACAAATCCAACAAGACCAAGCATTCATGATATGCACACTCTTAAGGCTATGAAATTGGGCTATTAGTTAGAAAAAAAGTAGAAAGGGGGTGTTCACAATAATAGTAGCATCTGCTGTTGACGCTACAAACTCAAAACTATTATGTTCAAACTGCTTTTTTAGCAATCCTGTGAATCACTAAACTAGTATTTAGTTGTGTAACCACAGTTTTTCATGATTTCTTCACATCTGCGAGGCATTAATTTTGTTGGTTTGGAACCAAGATTTTGCTCCTTTACTAGTGTGCTTGGGGTCATTGTCTTGTTGAAACACCCATTTCAAGGGCATGACCTCTTCAAGTATTTTGACATATCCAAACTGATCCATGATACTTGGTATGTGATATATAGGCCCAACACCATAAAGAACCAAAAAGAACAATTTTACTCTCATTAATCCACAAAATATTCCTCCATTTCTCTTTAGGCCAGTTGTGTTCTTTGGCAAATTGTAACCTTTTCTGCACGTCTTTTATTTAACAGAGGGACTTTGCGGGGGATTCTTGCAAATAAATTAGCTTCACACAGGTGTCTTCTAACTGTCACAGCACTTACAGGTAACTCCAGACTGTCTTTGATCATCTTGGAGCTGATCAATGGGTGAGCCTTTGCCATTCTGGTTATTCTTCTATCCATTTTGATGGTTGTTTTCCATTTTCTTCCACGCGTCTCTGGTTGTTTTGTCCATTCTAAAGCATTGGAGATCATTGTAGATGAACAGCCTATAATTTTTTGCACCTGCGTATAAGTTTTCCCCTCTCCAGTCAATTTTTTAATCAAACTACGCTGTTCTTCTGAACAATGTCTTGAACGTCCCTTTTCCTCAGGCTTTCAAAGAGAAAAGCATGTTCAACAGGTGCTGGCTTCATCCTTAAATAGGGGACACCTGATTCACACCTGTTTGTTCCACAAAATTGACAAACTCACTGACTGAATGCCACACTACTATTATTGTGAACACCACCCTTTTCTACTTTTTTTTACTAATAGCCCAATTTCATAGCCTTAAGAGTGTGCATATCATGAATGCTTAGTCTTGTTGGATTTGTGAGAATCTGTTGAATCTACTGGTACCTTGTTTCCCATGTAACAACAAGAAATATACTCAAAACCTTAATCTTTTTAGTCACATAGCACTAATATTATTCTGAACACTACTGTATGTATGTGTATGTATATATATATATGTATATGTGTATGTATATATATATATATGTATATGTGTATGTATATATATATATATGTATGTATATATATATATATGTATATGTATATATATATATGTATATGTGTATGTATATATATATATGTATATGTGTATGTATATATATATATGTATATGTGTATGTATATATAATCTGTCTTATTTATCAAAGTAACACATTGTTCAAATTTTGTTCATATCAATAGAATGGGATTTATTTCAAACTGCATTATGTCATGTTATCTTGGTGAGGACTTGATACAAAAACAGCACAAAACAAATGTGTCAAAGCTTTAGCTTTAATTTTAAAGGGGGGGAAAAAAAGTATTTTTCTTGAAATGTTTCCCCACATATAAACAGACCTGATGATGTGACCCTGCCTCTGTCAACCTGACCCCCCACCCCCACCCTTCACACTGGCCTCCCGCTTTCAGCCTGAGAGCGAAGATGCAATGAATCCTGGAGACACAGTGTCCATGGACCCTCAGCTGGAGCGACAGGTTGAGACCATTCGCAACCTTGTGGACTCCTACATCAGCATCGTCAACAAATCCATCAGAGACTTAATGCCCAAGACCATCATGCACCTCATGATCAACAGTGTAGGTCTCCTGCTTTTTCCTTCTGTTGTTCTGCTAGACGTCACAGATGTGTAGGGTGTTTTCCCATCTCCAGAAGATAATAGTGAGTGTATTCAGCAGTGGTCCAGCTGGTAGACATTACATTGAAAACATAACAACTCTTACAGTTATTTATTATTTATTTATTTATTTTTTCAGTTGTTCAACTGTCAAGAAAGATTGTTCTTTGGTTAAGAAAATTTTAAAAAGCTTTAAGATATTAGATGTGAGCTCGTTGTTGTTTCTGATGGATTGAGTCACAGACTGTTTATTTTTTTTCTGTCACATGAGTGACTGTTTGCTTCCTGTTTGTTCTCCATCCATCCTGTGTTTTTTCCTCTCCAGGCGAAGGACTTCATCCACTCGGAGCTGCTGGCCTACCTGTACTCAGCCGGGGACCAGGGCAGCCTGATGGAGGAGTCTGCAGAACAGGCCCAGAGGAGGGATGAGATGCTGAGGATGTACCACGCTCTGCAAGAGGCTCTGGTCATCATAGGAGACATTAGCACCACCACTGTCTCCACACCAGTGCCCCCACCAGTAGATGACACCTGGATAGTCAAGGAACCAAGGTAATGCACATTAGACAACATGACCTTCACCAACACCATTTGTTAACATATCGAGGAAAAACCTAATGATTACACAAAGTAAAGCAGCTGTTGTATGGTGGGGCCACCTTGCTGCCACCTTGTACTGCAGCTATGGATCACTGGGCTAGCGCTACCTATTAGCCTTTTAGTCAAATGCTAAGACTAACCACAGTGACTTAGAGCATTTTTCACATTTGCACATAATTCATATGAACTACACACCAGGTGCAATTATTGGGGTAACTGTCAAGAGAGATATCTTTGACCGTACCGACGGTATTGTAAACGGTACGTTATGTTGCTCAAAGAAACTACTTAAGACTAAAGAGAAAATACATCGACCCACACTGGCTAAGCATTAAAATGTCTTAGCTCTATCTGAGGAGCGGCTCCTTCTTCGAAGTTCAAAATGGGGACCTTATAGTCAGGGCCACAAGTATTTGGACAGCGACACAATTTTGGGAATTTTAAGCCCCTTCAGGAATTTATAATATCATGATCGCAACATCCATCTGAACCTCCTTAATCTGGTTACTCCAAGTGTCACAGGGGGAGGAGCCTATCCCAGCAGGTAGTGGGTGAGAGACAGGGGACACCTTGGATTTGGCCACCAGTGTTTTGCAGGGCCGACACACACATATAGACAGGCAAACACATGCACACTCACTCACACTTACAATCACTTTCGAGTCACCAGTTCACTGGACCGGCATGTCTTTGGAAGTGGGAGGAAGCGGCGCGCCCAGATTAGATTCTTGCAGGAACTGTGCTTGTCAAAAACTTTTTTATTTGCATGAAAGATTAAAGATATTGAAGACTACTCTTTTCTAACTGTCATTCTTAAAATCTGTGCACGTCCTTGAGTGCATGATGTATGATGTTAGACAGTAAAAGAATTTTTGGAAAAACAATTATTTTCAGGTAAAGTTCAAACATAAATTTTTTGGAAATAACATCTGAACAACAGCAGAACAACTTGAACATCATTAAACAATGCAACAATCTGTTCTTTTTTTCTGAAAATAACAGAGAAAGGGAAAATGCACTGCCACCTGCTGGTGGCACAGAGTAATGCTAGTGCAGGCTTTTTGATTCTACTTCAACGAATCTATTTCAACACGTCATGGGCGGCACATTCTGTAGATGATTTTCATGTATTCATCAAATTTCCATTTATTTAGGAGAAATTCGCGTGAAAATTGAAAGAGCTCGTGTTGTGTGTCTTCCGAGCCGTACCCCTGCCTTCCGGCTGTAGAGGACTGTATATCTGTATGTTTCTGTCCTTGCTCCAGTTTGCTGTCTGTGTACATTTGCATGATGTGTATACCTTTGGAAATTTTATTTACTTTTTAAATAATTCTTCCTAGTCTTGATCTGTTTTTTTAATTAACCTGTTATTGAGTATGTTCTTTTTGTTGTTGTATGTTATCCTCTATAAGACCTCTGTGTAACTTTTTGTTTTTCTCAATAAAAAAAACTGTGAAGTCCGAGGTAGATAGAACTGTTGCGCGGTGGCTCTCATCTCGTCTAGACACCTGTTATACTTTTAAAAGTCTGCTCATTTTGATTACCTTTTACAAAATGCTTGTGTAGCAATAAACGTGTAAATACATAGAGAAAAAAAAAAAAAAAAGACTGCAGACATTTTCCACAGTCTGAGCGCTGCCCCAGTCTGAACGATCACCTCTAAATTATTTACACATTATTCACTTTGCGTGTTTTTAGGAATCCGCTAGCTTAGCGTAGCTACTAGCTCTTAGCTGATTTAGCATGGCGGCTTCTCCTGTCTCTCCCGCACTTTTCTGCTCTGGGTGTGAAATGTTTAGTTATTCCTCGGCCTCCTTTAGCAGTAACGGTACTTGTAATAAGTGTAGCTTATTCGTAGCTTTGGAGGCCAGGCTGGGCGAATTGGAGACTCGGCTCCGCACCGTGCAAAATTCTACAGCTAGCCAGGCCCCTGTAGTCGGTGCGGACCAAGGTAGCTTAGCCGCCGTTAGTTACCCCCTGGCAGATCCCGAGCAGCCGGGAAAGCAGGCCGACTGGGTGACTGTGAGGAGGAAGCGTAGCCCTAAACAGAAGCCCCGTGTACACCGCCAACCCGTTCACATTTCTAACCGTTTTTCCCCACTCGACGACACACCCGCCAAGGATCAAACTCTGGTTATTGGCGACTCTGTTTTGAGAAATGTGAAGTTAGTGACACCAGCAACCATAGTCAATTGTCTTCCGGGGGCCAGAGCAGGCGACATTGAAGGAAATTTGAAACTGCTGGCTAAGGCTAAGCGTAAATTTGGTAAGATTGTAATTCACGTCGGCAGTAATGACACCCGGTTACGCCAATCGGAGGTCACTAAAATTAACATTGAATCGGTGTGTAACTTTGCAAAAACAATGTCGGACTCTGTAGTTTTCTCTGGGCCCCTCCCCAATCGGACCGGGAGTGACATGTTTAGCCGCATGTTCTCCTTGAATTGCTGGCTGTCTGAGTGGTGTCCAAAAAATGAGGTGGGCTTCATAGATAATTGGCAAAGCTTCTGGGGAAAACCTGGTCTTGTTAGGAGAGACGGCATCCATCCCACTTTGGATGGAGCAGCTCTCATTTCTAGAAATCTGGCCAATTTTCTTAAATCCTCCAAACCGTGACTATCCAGGGTTGGGACCAGGAAGCAGAGTTGTAGTCTTACACACCTCTCTGCAGCTTCTCTCCCCCTGCCATCCCCTCATTACCCCATCCCCGTAGAGACGGTGCCTGCTCCCAGACTACCAATAACCAGCAAAAATCTATTTAAGCATAAAAATTCAAAAAGAAAAAATAATATAGCACCTTCAACTGCACCACAGACTAAAACAGTTAAATGTGGTCTATTAAACATTAGGTCTCTCTCTTCTAAGTCCCTGTTGGTAAATGATATAATAATTGATCAACATATTGATTTATTCTGCCTTACAGAAACCTGGTTACAGCAGGATGAATATGTTAGTTTAAATGAGTCAACACCCCCGAGTCACACTGTCAGAATGCTCGTAGCACGGGCCGGGGCGGAGGATTAGCAGCAATCTTCCATTCCAGCTTATTAATTAATCAAAAACCCAGACAGAGCTTTAATTCATTTGAAAGCTTGACTCTTAGTCTTGTCCATCCAAATTGGAAGTCCCAAAAACCAGTTTTATTTGTTATTATCTATCGTCCACCTGGTCGTTACTGTGAGTTTCTCTGTGAATTTTCAGACCTTTTGTCTGACTTAGTGCTTAGCTCAGATAAGATAATTATAGTGGGCGATTTTAACATCCACACAGATGCTGAGAATGACAGCCTCAACACTGCATTTAATCTATTATTAGACTCTATTGGCTTTGCTCAAAAAGTAAATGAGTCCACCCACCACTTTAATCATATCTTAGATCTTGTTCTGACTTATGGTATGGAAATAGAAGACTTAACAGTATTCCCTGAAAACTCCCTTCTGTCTGATCATTTCTTAATAACATTTACATTTACTCTGATGGACTACCCAGCAGTGGGGAATAAGTTTCATTACACTAGAAGTCTTTCAGAAAGCGCTGTAACTAGGTTTAAGGATATGATTCCTTCTTTATGTTCTCTAATGCCATATACCAACACAGTGCAGAGTAGCTACCTAAACTCTGTACAATAACGTTTCAACTAATCAATCAATCAATCAATTTTTTATATAGCGCCAAATCACAACAAACAGTTGCCCCAAGGTGCTTTATATTGTAAGGCAAGGCCATACAATAATTACGGAAAAACCCCAACGGTCAAAACGACCCCCTGTGAGCAAGCACTTAGCAACAGTGGGAAGGAAAAACTCCCTTTTAACAGGAAGAAACCTCCAGCAGAACCAGGCTCAGGGAGGGGCAGTCCTCTGCTGGGACTGGTTGGGGCTGAGGGAGAGAACCAGGAAAAAGACATGCTGTGGAGGGGTGCAGAGATCAATCACTAATGATTAAATGCAGAGTGGTGCATACAGAGCAAAAAGAGAAAGAAACACTCAGTGCATCATGGGAACCCCCCAGCAGTCTACGTCTATAGCAGCATAACTAAGGGATGGTTCAGGGTCACCTGATTCAGCCCTAATTATAAGCTTTAGCAAAAAGGAAAGTTTTAACCCTAATCTTAAAAGTAGAGAGGGTGTCTGTCTCCCTGATCCGAATTGGGAGCTGGTTCCACAGGAGAGGAGCCTGAAAGCTGAAGGCTCTGCCTCCCATTCTACTCTTAAAAACCCTAGGAACTACAAGTAAGTCTGCAGTCTGAGAGCGAAGTGCTCTGTTGGGGTGATATGGTACTATGAGGTCCCTAAGATAAGATGGGACCTGATTATTCAAAACCTTATAAGTAAGAAAAAGAATTTTAAATTCTGTTCTAGAATTAACAGGAAGCCAATGAAGAGACAGGGTGAGATAGCGACCCCTAACGGGAACAGCCGAAAGACAAAGAAGATGATAGTGGCAAAATAAGACGTTCATGAAAGTCTCATATCATTTCTCCCATCCGTAGTGATGACTACCAGGAGTGTAGTGTTCTGTTACTTCACTTTCCGGCAACCGCATCATGCCTCAAATGTGTAGCCAACCAATTACATAACACAACAGATGTTACCTGCCATAAGTTGGGCTCTAATATAGACAACATTATAGTATTCATGTCTTTTATTCCTGAATTAATATATTTTTGAGAAATAAAAATTCTTGATGCTAAAAATGCAACTAATTGTATAATTTTAATGTCCTCGTAATTAGATTGTGTTTGTCATTCAGTGATTTTTTTTTATTTTTTTATTTTATTTTTTTTTCTGCTGACAGTTTTGTAAAAACTCTGAAGCTGTCGAGTTTTAAGTGTCCTTCTGAACTCTAACCTGTGTCCGGATAACACTCTTGTTTTTGTGTCTAAGTCCGCCCCCAGGGTCTCGCCCTGCCTCAGCAACAGTGCCCCCTCCTACTCGCCCACCAGCAGTTAGGGGTCCTGCCCCAGGTTCAACAACCCCTCTCAACCCTTCACCAGCTTTTGGAGGGCCACCTGTTCCTTCTCGCCCTGGCCTTCCACCGGCCCAAGCGGTTTATGGAATCGACCCCGTTTCTGGTGCTGCTCCTCCTCTGATCCCTTCCAGGCCTGTCCGTGTGCCCCCTACTCTGCCACCGGGCATCCCCAGGTATGGAAGCATGCACATGGGACAATATATTTCATCATTTGCTTTGATGTTCACCATTGCGGGTGGTGGTTAGGTGCTGGTGGTTGTATGTTCTAGCTTGTCTGGCGGTGGAGCGGCTGATGTTGGGAAACACTGATGCACGTTCATCTGATGATTTGCTTTGCATGTTTCTTCTTCCCCACCCCTCCCCAATACCGCCCCCTGTCTCCCTGCAGCAGACGACCCCCAGCTGCTCCCAACAGACCCACAGTCCTTCGTCCTTCAGAGCCCTCCCTGCTTGACTAGAAACACGTGCAAATGTCTTTCTTTTATCTGGTCATGCAGACTTTGTTTACACTTTTCTATTCCTCTTGTGCAAATATATTCAAATATTTCTAGTGTATATTTCCAGAAGTAAACATTTGTTGGATTGTAATTGGTAATCTGATACTGTTTCAGTCTGTGCATGTCAGAAGTACTTTGAATGAAATTTGGACTGTATGTTTAAGCAGCGTTTTAACCGTACGCGATGTCTGAATCATGACAGTGGATACATTTGATCTGACTGACCTGGAGGTTATGAACCACCAAGTCATCATGAATTTTGTTTTTCACTTATTTCATTTAAAATGAAACAAGACTTGAGACAATATGTAATTCAGAAATTTTGATGGCATGTCAAGAAAAATTGAGTATTAACTCACTAATGTTTGTTAGTAATCGCACACGGAGCGCCTCAGTAACGAGCAGCACTTTTTTCCAAAATTGTGGCTTACCTTGAAAAGATTAGCTTGACCATTTCTTTCATATTTGCCACATTTAGTTGATTCTTTTTTGGTATTTATCTTGTCTGGATGTGAGGTGTGAAGGGACTACATAGTATGTCCACTGATGTAATACCGATACGAGTGTATAAACCCGCGGTGCTAACAGTGTGTCCCATCATCACTTTGAAAATGAAAGTAGCTCAAGCAAAACAACTTTTGGCACTTAAGAGGTCTTGTCCTGCATCAGGTGCACAGCAGCGCAGAGGGAAAAGAAAGTGTCACTTTCACACCCCAAACCCACATTGATTAAACACCAAATGATACTCTGATTGGTTTAAATCACTGTATGCCCTAAACACACCCATAATTATTTAAGAGACTAAATGAAACCACTTGTCACCCTGTGACTTACGCTGTATTCAGATTATGTGTCATGTAAATAACATAGTGGGGATGGACATGCTCCACCTGCACTGGCACCTTAAGCACAATCTTTGTGTCCCTAGGGTGAATAAAAAGTTTGCAGGCCACAGAGCCTTCTCTTATCGTGCTCCTGTTCTCTTCACATAAGTAAGCTCTAACCTTACCAACCCCTAGAGCGAGCACACAGGCGACAGTGGTAAGGAAAAACTCCCTCTGATGATATTGAGGAAGATACCTCAAGTAGCCAGACTCAAAGCGACGACCCACTGCTTAGGCCATTCTAACAGTTACAAGGTTTTGCAAAGTTTTACAAAGCTGAAGAAACAGAAAACAGGAAATCAAATAACATAATAATACAAAGCACATACGTCCATGTAGGCGTCAGCACCACAGGCAGCGGTCATCTGGCATTCCTCTCAGTCTGGCATCTGGCATGTGGCATGTGTTAAGCCCATGCATAAACTCTCCATATCAGTAGGTGGTGGTAGTTTTTGTGTTATTCAAAAAGGGAAACCAGAAGCCATGGAAATTTAAATTGTAATCAGTGCAGTGTTGCTACCACACTCCCACTCATCACTGACAGCTTTGGTGGTCCATCTCCACGTCAAACTCTTTATATACAGGTTCTGCTGTATGTCCCTTTGACTTCATTTGTGTGATTTTGTCACTTTCATTTCTCTTCTAATGCATTGATTCATTAAAAGATGATCAGTCACTCAGAGTGCACACTCTCACTTGGAACATTTGTGTCATTTTGTCGAGTGCAGACGCACCAATGATACAAACTAGGGCTGGGCGATACGAGCAGAACCTCATGTCTCTATATAAATCATCTCACCTCCCAGTAAGGTTATATATTATGATATAGTACATTTTCTGTAAATTCAATTAAATACATTTTCTATAATATGTATATGTAACAGACATGAATAAGCGAAGCTCTTCAGCATCTCAACATGTCATTTAGGTCCTTCAGACTTTTTTTCAGTAAATGCTTCTGGATAGCATTGGCATGGCTAAAAATCTTCAGCTTCTTGGGAGCTTCGCTCCCCAGTCCCCCCAACTACGGTCCTCTTAATCACCGCCATTTTAAACATTTCCTTAAATTGCATCTTACATGCCTGGAAGAGTCCTCACCATGTAATTTAGGTCCTTCAGACTTTTTTTTTTCAGTAAATGCTTATGAGGAGCATATGCATGGCTAAAAATCTAACCCTACCCCCCTGCCATTAAGCATTTTTTTATGTTGATATAAATTCATATTCCAACTTTTCAGCTACTTCATAGTAGAGCTGCACAATATGGCCACATTAGCAGAACTTTCAGGTCTTCTTTTTAAGAAAAACCTCCTACACCACTCCATCAGGAAGCTGTATTTTATATTTAAATTTATACCAAGTTGTAGAGATTTGCTATCAATTTGAGTTTAAAAAAGATCATTTTAGACATTAGAAAACGGCTGTTAATCACCAATATAACTAGGAGTCTGTGGTTCAGACGTTTTCTTCTTCTGCTAAGGTGGATTACAACTTTTTTGTGGAACACAGCACCGACTACTGTAGAGGAGGAACTCAGCAGTCAAAATGGCTCTTTTCAACCAGACGTGTGGTGCCGTGACATGTCAATCATCGGGTGGCACCTGGGATGTCCAATCAGGTTTCAGGGAAGTCCAGTGCAACCCAGTTAAACCCATGCCAGGAAGTGTTCAACATTTGACATTTCCTGTTTCACTTTGGACTCAAAATTTGGCACTTCCTGTTTCAGTATGAACTTGCTACAGAGTTTCCGCAAGATTCCACAAGATCTCATCTGTCAATCCAGGAAGTGTTCAATATTTAACATTTCCTCTTTCACTCTGGACTCAAAATTTTGCACTTCCTGTTTGGGACTCCCTGTACCATGAGCGAGCATTGCGCTGCTGCGTGTTTCGCTCATATAACATATATACATCGAAAGGCCTATTTCCTAATACATTTTAAATTATATACTCAAAAGTGATTTACTCATACTTGATTATAGCAACAACAAAACAAAAACCTGACATTTGAAACATGTATTTACTGAAGTGTTTTAACTACATTTTATCGGGGGAAATTCTTTCAATATATTTTCAGTATCATCAATTTTATATTCTGGTGGGGTCGGGGGGAGACTAGAGCCTATCCCAACAGTATACAGGGTTCACCCTGGACAGGCTGCTGCAGGGTGACATTCAGACAAGCAAACTCCCCTTACCAAAAAGTAGTATATGCAAGTATGTTTCAAGTATACTTCTAGTTTACTTTTTATATACTTATCAGTACTATTTTTTGGTAAGGGTCACTCAAATACTCACTCACACCTACGGTGTACATTCATACGGTGTACATTATTCATTTTTTTGGCGTCCTGTGCTCGACGCAGAAAGGAAGTGGTTCCAGCGCAAGTCGGGGCAAAGAGGCGTAACTCGGGGCAAATAGGCATTACCCGGTGTGACTCGGAAGCCAGTTTATGATTCCTGCTGTGTTCCATTGTTCCCGCAGTATAAATCACGCAGGATTGTTTTATACCGTGTACTTAATGCAGTAAAAACTACACGCTGAAAAAAAAAAAGACCACCGAAAAAAAATGCAGACTGATTGCCAGAAATATCCAATAAAAAAGTCCGGACAGCTCGAGTCCACTCATGGACGTTCTTCTCACATGCACATCAGAACAATTAAAAGAAAAAAGTCTGGCTGCAGGCATTAGTTCCTTGTTCTCTGCTCAAACTCTCACATCACAATTAAAAAAAAAGGACATAAGTCCTGAGACAGGACATGTCAACATCAAGTAGAACTCCAGACATCTCCACATTTGCTTGAGGGATCGTTCGCGTATGCGCACGCGGTCAAAGGAGGAAAGAAAAGAAAAAAAAATTGTCTGCAGGCAGTTAGTTCCTTTCTCTCCTCAGACTCTCTCATCACAGTTAAAAAAGGACATAAGTCCAGGACATGTCAACATCAAGCATGTTTCTCCTACTATGGTTTTGGGCCTATATATCACATACCAGGTATCATGGATCAGTTTGGATATGTCAGAATACTTGAAGAGGTCATGTTGCCTTATGCTGAAGAGGACATGCCCTTGAAATGGGTGTTTCAACAAGACAATGACCCCAAGCACACTAGTAAAGGAGCAAAATCTTGGTTCCAAACCAACAAAATTAATGCCTCGCAGATGTGAAGAAATCATGAAAAACTGTGGTTATACAACTAAATACTAGTTTAGTGATTCACAGGATTGCTAAAAAAGCAGTTTGAACATAACAGTTTTGAGTTTGTAGCGTTCAACAGTAGATGCTACTATTATTGTGAACACCCCCTTTTCTACTTTTTTTTTTTTTACTAATAGCCCAGTGCTTGGTCTTGTTGGATTTGTGAGAATCTACTGAATCTACTGGTACCTTGTTTCCCATGTAACAATAAGAAATATACTCAAAACCTGGATTAATCTTTTCGTAACTTCCTGCAGGCCTCCCTACAAGGCCCTGCCTCCAAAACACATGCATGGAATGCACACATTGTCTCTTTGCTCTAGGGACACAACATGAGTGCTTGAGGGGCTAAAAAAAAAAAACTTATTTACTGAATGTTTCACAGTGGTTGTGTCAACAGCCACCTCTTAAAAAAGTGTGGGATATATATATATATATATATATATATATATATATATATATATATATTATAAAGTCTGTCATTGAAGGCTTTACTGGAGCATTGCACAGAGCGTTATAGAGAGGAGCAAATGCATGTGGTTGATGCGCTTGATTTATCCACCACATAAACTTAGAGCAAAGCGAAGTGCACGCCACAAAATAAATGATAGATAGATATGATTATAGTAGTATTTTTCTCTCATATTTTCTCATATTGCAGAGCGTCAAACACACCCGGCTACGTGGGTTATAGAGTCATGCTTTAGACTGCCCCCTGTAGGCTGTCAAGACAGGGCCTATACTGTGATTCCTTGATAAATCAAACAAAGTAGAAGGGTGATTCTTTAACTACCGGCACTATTGGCCTTGTAAATGTAATTTCCACCACACCATTGCCTTACAATATAAAGCACCTTGGGGCAACTGCTGTTGTGATTTGGCGCTATATACATGTGCTCTGATGTCACTGATATCTCCATAGAAACTACCCAAACAATCTTTCATACAAACTGTTTAAAGGGACATTACAGTGTTGTGGTGGAAATTACGGCAATAGTGTGGGACAATTACATTTTGTTTAAAAAAAAATCACAACAGTTGTATGACATTGAATACCCCAAGTATGTTTTTATTATTTTACTGATATTTTATTCAGAGATATTTTAAAACATTCGAAAAAACGTTTTTTTACCATTCATTTTTATCACTGAAGATCAAAAGTCTGGGTGTGGGACAAGCACAAAACGGCAATATTTGCATATAATGATGCTGAAAAAAGGTGAAAAAGTCATCATAGACTACTAGAACAAATTCCTTAAAACACTTTCATTGTAAAGATAACTATAAAAGTGTGAAATTTCCCCTCTTTTCTGTTTTACATACAATATGATCAAAGGACATAAGTGCCCGTAGTCTAAGAATCACCCAGAAGACTCTTGGAGAGGGCATGCCTCAGTTGTGGCACAGGAGTTCTCATTTGTCTTCTAAGTATGCTGTAGTGCCTGTGGGGGCGCTATTTCACCAAAATACAAAGTAATGAGACATTGAGTAGAGTGCATCTGTCTGACAAAGTGCAACAGGTACTTCAACTATAGTAACTCTTAAATGGAATTTAAAAAAAAGTTTTTTAAATACCTGTATTATTTCATTAGAAATGAACTAAAATCCAGAACAAGCCAACAAGCGCCAGTGAAAACATAACCAACTTCTGACAAATTCTATAACAAAGAATGATCTGCCTGAATCAGCTTGACCTTCACCTGAGGCTCACTCCATCCAGTTTCAGTCGATATCCTTTCATATCATGTTGAGATATGCTGCTGAGAAATCCACTCATCAAACCTCTGTGGCAGAGGTAAAATGATCACAACGGGAAAATGTGTGATGGAATGAATAATAATAAAAAAAAATCACTGTGGTTGCTGGTGGTTTTTGTTGCATTCTTTCTTTTCCTCAACAAGTTTCATAATTCTTTCAACCTGTCATTTCTTAAACTGCTTTTAACCACAGATGTGATTTGGAACATCTGCTTTGCATGATGACAGATGGTGAGGATGATGCAGACTTTTCCTTTTAGGGTAGGGGCTTCCTTCCAGACTGTATGATGAATCAATCAATCAATCAATTTTTTTATATAGCGCCAAATCACAACAAACAGTTGCCCCAAGGCCATACAATAATTATGTAAAACCCCAACGGTCAAAACGACCCCCTGTGAGCAAGCACTTGGCTACAGTGGGAAGGAAAAACTCCCTTTTAACAGGAAGAAACCTCCAGCAGAACCAGGCTCAGGGAGGGGCAGTCTTCTGCTGGGACTGGTTGGGGCTGAGGGAGAGAACCAGGAAAAAGACATGCTGTGGAGGGGAGCAGAGATCGATCACTAACGATTAAATGCAGAGTGGTGCATACAGAGCAAAAAGAGAAAGAAACAATGCATCATGGGAACCCCCCAGCAGTCTACGTCTATAGCAGCATAACTAAGGGATGGTTCAGGGTCACCTGATCCAGCCCTAACTATAAGCTTTAGCAAAAAGGAAAGTTTTAAGCCTAATCTTAAAAGTAGAGAGGGTGTCTGTCTGGGTGAATCTGCCAGTTCCCATGGTAACCCTTTTGTTACCAATGGCAACAGTGAAGTTGGTGTTGCTGTGGCTTTGAGGCTGCCTGTGGTGTGGCATGAGAATGAGAAAAGGTGTTTAATCCTGCTCGGTTGATCCCCGACTGACTGTGACTGTCATCACACAGGAGACCTCCACACGTCCCCACTCGGCCCAGCCACTGGTGAAGAAAATCCACAACCTTGGCGCTCTGCTGGACTCGGTAGTCCAGGAGGAGCTGCACTTGATTTCTTTCAATAAATGTTCAGATATTTGTCAACTCAACTCTTTCATACTTATGATTTAGAAAGAGCTGTTCATATATATATATATATATATATACACATATATACATATATATGGCTCTCACTGCGGTATTGTATCACTTCCTGTTCCGGAGCACAGCGGTGTTTTGCTGTATCTGTTAGCTGTTTAATCTGCGCAGTTAGATTGATCTAGTTAACTAGATAACGATTTGTTTCACAGTGTAATCTTCACGTGCCTTAACTAAAGCACTCCCTCTGCTGAATCACCTCTAAATTATTTACACATTATTCACTTTGTGTGTTTTTAGGAATCCGCTAGCTTAGCGCATCTACTAGCTCTTAGCCGGTTTAGCATGGCGGCTTCTCCTGTCTCTCCCGCACTTTTCTGCTCGGTGTGAAATGTTTAGTTATTCCTCAGCCTCCTTTAGCAGTAATGGTACTTGTAATAAGTGTAGCTTATTCGTAGCTTTGGAGGCCAGGCTGGGCGAACTGGAGACTCAGTTCCGCACCTTGGAAAATCCTATAGCTAGCCAGGCCCCTGTAGTTGGTGCGGACCAAGGTAGCTTAGCCGCCGTTAGTTCCCCTCCAGCAGATCCCGAGCAGCCGGGAAAGCAGGCCGACTGGGTGACTGTGAGGAGGAAGCGTAGTCCTAAACAGAAGCCCCGTGTACACCGCCAACCCGTTCACATCTCTAACCGTTTTTCCCCACTCGACGACACACCCGCCGAGGATCAAACTCTGGTTATTGGCGACTCTGTTTTGAGAAATGTGAAGTTAGCGACACCAGCAACCATAGTCAATTGTCCTCCGGTGACCAGAGCAGGCGACATTGAAGGAAATTTGAAACTGCTGGCTAAGGCTAAGCGTAAATTTGGTAAGATTGTAATTCACGTCGGCAGTAATGACACCCGGTTACACCAATCAGAGGTCCCTAAAATTAACATTGAATCGGTGTGTAACTTTGCAAAAACAATGTCGGACTCTGTAGTTTTCTCTGGGCCCCTCCCCAGTCGGACCGGGAGTGACATGTTTAGCCGCATGTTCTCCCTGAATTGCTGGCTGTCTGAGTGGTGTCCAAAAAATGAGGTGGCCTTCATAGATAATTGGCAAAGCTTCTGGGGAAAACCTGGTCTTGTTAGGAGAGACGGCATCCATCCCACTTTGGATGGAGCAGCTCTCATTTCTAGAAATCTTGCCAATTTTATTAAACCCTCCAAACCGTGACTATCCAGGGTTGGGACCAGGAAGCAGAGTTGTAGTCTTACACACCTCTCTGCAGCTTGTCTCCCTCTGCCATCCCTTCATTACCCCATCCCCATAGAGACGGTGCCTGCTCCCAGACCACCAATAACCAGCAAAAATCTATTTAAGCATAAAAATTCAAAAAGAAAAAATAATATAGCACCTTCAACTGCACCACAGACTAAAACAGTTAAATGTGGTCTATTAAACATTAGATCTCTCTCTTCTAAGTCCCTGTTAGTAAATGATATAATAATTGATCAACATATTGATTTATTCTGCCTTACAGAAACCTGGTTACAGCAGGATGAATATGTTAGTTTAAATGAGTCAACACCCCCCGAGTCACACTAACTGCCAGAACGCTCATAGCACGAGCCGAGGCGGAGGATTAGCAGCAATCTTCCACTCCAGCTTATTAATTAATCAAAAACCCAGACAGAGCTTTAATTCATTTGAAAGCTTGACTCTTAGTCTTGTCCATCCAAATTGGAAGTCCCAAAAACCAGTTTTATTTGTTATTATCTATCGTCCACCTGGTCGTTACTGTGAGTTTCTCTGTGAATTTTCAGACCTTTTGTCTGACTTAGTGCTTAGCTCAGATAAGATAATTATAGTGGGCGATTTTAACATCCACACAGATGCTGAGAATGACAGCCTCAACACTGCATTTAATCTATTATTAGACTCTATTGGCTTTGCTCAAAAAGTAAATGAGTCCACCCACCACTTTAATCATATCTTAGATCTTGTTCTGACTTATGGTATGGAAATAGAAGACTTAACAGTATTCCCTGAAAACTCCCTTCTGTCTGATCATTTCTTAATAACATTAACATTTACTCTGATGGACTACCCAGCAGTGGGGAATAAGTTTCATTACAGTAGAAGTCTTTCAGAAAGCGCTGTAACTAGGTTTAAGGATATGATTCCTTCTTTATGTTCTCCAATGCCATATACCAACATAGGGTAGAGTAGCTACCTAAACTCTGTGAGTGAGATAGATTATCTCGTCAATAGTTTTATATCCTCATTGATGACAACTTTGGATGCTGTAGCTCCTCTGAAAAAGAGAGCCTTAAATCAGAAGTGCCTGACTCCGTGGTATAATTCACAAACTCGCAGCTTAAAGCAGATAACCCGTAAGTTGGAGAGGAAATGGCGTCTCACTAATTTAGAAGATCTTCACTTAGCCTGGAAAAAGAGTCTGTTGCTCTATAAAAAAGCCCTCCGTAAAGCTAGGACATCTTACTACTCATCACTAATTGAAGAAAATAAGAACAACCCCAGGTTTCTTTTCAGCACTGTAGCCAGGCTGACAAAGTCAGAGCTCTATTGAGCCGAGTATTCCTTTAACTTTAACTAGTAATGACTTCATGACTTTCTTTGCTAATAAAATTTTAACTATTAGAGAAAAAATTACTCATAACCATCCCAAAGACATATCGTTCTCTTTTGCTGCTTTCAGTGATGCCGGTATTTGATTAGACTCTTTCTCTCCGATTGTTCTGAGTTATTTTCATTAGTTACTTCCTCCAAACCATCAACATGTCTATTAGACCCCATTCTCTGTGAAGCCCGTAAAATTTTCACCGAAAGCCAGATACATTTTTCGAATGGTTTCCAGGTGCCAGTCTCTAACAGCTTCTGAAAAAAGTCTGATGGAAAAAAACCCCCAAATCATTCCGCCATTTCCAGAAAATGAAAATCCGACGACGGGGCGGGACCACTCCTTCCTCAAGGCGTGTTCACAGGCGAATGACGTCACCGACAGGCGTGGAAAAACTCATGCATGCGCACAAGGGTTCAAGCTTGTCTGACGTGAAAACATATGAATCAAATCCATATAGTTTAAAAAAAAATAAAAAGGTACGATACTTTATGGACAGACCTCGTATGTTTGCATTCTTGGTGAAATGTATTGCTTACAGATTGTCTGAACACACCTGTCACTGCCACATCTCCTTTCTGCATTTGCCACATGTGAACTTGTTACAGTAAACACAACACTTAGTAGAAGGTAGACACACTTTATGTTTGCATTCTTGGTGAAATGTGTTGCTTACAGATTGTCTGAACACACCTGTCACTGCCACATCTCCTTTCTGCATTTGCCACATGTGAACTTGTTACAATAATTTTTTTTTTTTTTGCCAGCTTGCACTCGGCCGAGACGGACGCACTTTTCTCTTCTCCCTCCCTCCTTATCTTTCCTGCTTCTGTGGCGTGTTGTCTGTGAGGCTGCAGCTTTGCTGTTCTGGAAAACGACAAAAATGGATCTGTTAAAGTGGTCTCTGAACGCAATTGACACTATTTTTTCTACAAGACATTCGGGGGCGGAGGACCCAACCTGTCCTGCCAGGACGCATGCGATGGGTTACGTGATGGACTCGTGGAGGAGATGGCAGGTCATGTGCCTTTACATGCTTTCTGTGGAGGACGTCGAAGATGTGTACATATTCGGCTTGGTGGTGACCGGCTTTCTGATGTGTGGAGCGGGCACTATGCTGGTCTACCGGAAAATCAAGAAAGTGGAAGCAGCTTTGATTGGTCCTTCCAGGCTGCCCTACATGATTGATTCGATTGGGAAGGCAGTGGCTGCGCAGTCGGTGGGGGTTAACCGCGCGTTGGAAACATCTCGAGCAGAATTGCAGCCCTGGAAACCCGCTCTGACCGTCTGTGAAGACCACATTCTACATTCAGATGCATTGAGAGCCACTCTGTTCTCAGAACTGTGGAATCTTTCAGGCATCTGCTAATCTGGCTATTCATTTGGCTTCCCCAAATACAGCTGCACTTCAAGGTCGCTGTGATAAAACCTCCTCAGAAGATCAACACTTAAGCCTCGCTCCCTGGTCTTCCCCCCTCCCCTCAGCTTCTCCAACTCTGACGTTGACTGTGTTCAGGACTGCTCAGGACTGCTCCTCCCCCCTCCAGGACTGTCGGACAAAGCCGTTGACGGCACCAAACAGGCTGCCTCCGGAGTGTTCTGATAAACTGGACCTTTTCAAATCTCGGTTGTCGTCCTGTGTCCTTGTTTTTGTCTGTGTGATTGTTTTTCTGTGCTGATGGGGATTTTTTTTCCTCATTGCCGCTGTGTAATGCAGCGGCTATGAGGGTTTTTTTTCTCCTTTTCCCTCGTGTTTTGCTTTTATATATATGTTTTATGTACCGGGCCGGCCTATGTGTTGTGTGTTGTGTGTGTGTTGTTTGTTATGGGTCGGTGTTGGTTTGCTCAGCCCTGCTGTTGACCAAGGCAGGGATGTACATCTGGAGCTGGTCCCTGGGCGCCTAATGGCGACTTCTGCTCCTACTGGCAATTAGGATGGGTTAAATGCAGTAGACACATTTCATTGTGCAGGGAACATGTTCTTCTGTGCATATGACAATAAAATTTCATTGAATCCTTGAATAAACACAACACTTAGTAGAAGGTAGACACAGTTTATTTTTGCATTCTTGGTGAAATTTATTGCTTACAGATGGTCTGAACACACCTGGCACTACCACAACATCTCCTTTCTGCATTTGCCACATGTGAACTTGTTACAATAAACACAACGCTTAGTGGCATGATTATTCTTGCAGCAACACTTAACCTGGCACAATGCCCTTTTCCCTGTGTCAGGTGTGGGTGGTTGCTGCTGAAGGTTTTCCTTATCTACCTCCTTGGCTGCCATGTGAGACTGTGCAAGCTCTCTTCCAAGCTTCACCAAGAAGTCCACCCGTCTCTCTTTGACCCCAGTGCATGCTCGATAAAGCACATGTGCATTCAGTGCTGCAATGTCAATCAGGTTGTAAAACACAGCGACTAGCCAACACCGTGTTCCTGAACGTACAGTGTACTTTCGCACCATCTGGTCCATGACATCCACACCGCATTTCAGGCTGTTGTAGTCGGTGACAGTCTCCACCACACTGTGCATGCTACTGAGGATGCAGACAGTCTTTCTCCGTTTGGGCGCATAAACGGTCAGTGTGGCACCAGAGGTTGAAAACACCTGTGTGCTGAATTCCTCGTGGTCCAAAGTCTTTTTTGGCAGAGTCTGGAAGCTCACGGTGAATCTTGTTTACTGTGCCAAGGAGGGTGGTCTTCCGGCTGAGCAGTCGTTGTGCTAGTGACAATGAGGTAAAAAAAATTGTCTGTGGCAACGGTTCTTCCTTTGTCCATAAATGGTTCCATAAGCTTCATCACCACATTTTCCGATAGTTTTCCCCCGTGGGACGACTGGGGTCTTTGCCAAGATATGGGATGATGTTGCATACATACCTGGATTTCAGGTCACATGCCACCCAGAACTTTATGCCAAACTTGTCAGGTTTTGTTGCTATGTACTGCAGGAAACAGCAACGAGTCTTAGTTGGAAAAAGTTGCTCATCTATGGTGATGTGCCTTCCTGGGTTGTAAGAAGTGATGCAGTTGGCAACAAAAGACCCCCAAACGTCAGAGACTGCAGCAAACCGGTCATTTGCAACTCGTTCACTGCGTGTGTCCTTGTAATCAAAGAGTAGGTGCTGCATGATGTCCGGGAAGCGGTTTCGAGCCATAATCTTGCTGATCAAGGGCACTCCCAGTGTTGCTGACCATCCGTCATGCACAGCTGGAAGGTGGACAATCCCTTGCAGGATGAGGATTGCAATGAACGCCATTAGTTCAGGGAGGGCCATGAACCAGTTTCCATGCTGTGTCTGGCGTGCATGCTGGACAGTCCACTCCTGAATGGTCCAAAGCATTTCCAGAGTGATAAAACAGAGAAAACTCTGTAAGCGGCTCTACACCTTTCTTCTGGCCAAAGCAGTTGGCTCTCCATCTGTGGCATGACATTCAATTGGGCTGTGATGCAGAGGCCTTCCGATCTGTTCTTCACGCCACACTGTGCCGTCTTTTGCCGTCTCTGTCAGCCACTCGTGTGTCTCCATGCGACCTCTCTTTTCTGGAGGTTGCGAAATCTCCTCATCTACAGGGTGATCATACGCAGTAAAATCACCAGTGTTAAATTAACACTGACAGTGAACATATGGCCCCACTCTGACCAGAGTAGGACCATATGTACACTGTCAGTGTTAATTTTACTGTGTATGTTTAAGATTTGATTAGTGAAATGTTGAAATAATGTGAAATTGACACAAAGATATTATTTGAATTATAATTCCAAAACATCTCAAGTATGCCTCCTTTGTACTAATTTAGGATTGTTTCCACGCTGCAAAAAGTGGCATATTGATTAGTCAAAATAGCTCAAGTTCAGATTTTTTTTAACCTTATTTTAAGTAATTTTGACTTTTGAAAAACTGCCAATAGGTAAAGATATTTTTACATAAATTTAGATTAAAAAAAAAAACCCAACCCTCAGCTACTTGAAAAAATACATTTTTTACTTAAACTTTCATAAAAACCTAAGTAAAAACATCTTATCAAGACATTTTGTCTTGATTTAAGTCAAAATATCTTACCCCATTGGCAAACATGTTTTTTCTTGACAAGTCAAAATTACTCAAATTAAGATAAAATAATATTTTTTGAGCAATTTTAACTTATCAAGATGGTACTTTTTGCAGTGCGTCTCTTCCTAAAACACAACAGCCATAATCGGCAAACGAAAATAGGAAATCTTACCAGAAGAAATCTCAGAGTCGGAACTCAGCACAAGGGTTATTTCTTCTCCATCGGAGTCACAGGGGTTGACATGGTTGAGGATCATATCCAAAGCCTGCTGAGCGCTGTAAACCTTTGGCATCTTTGCTTCTCAGTCAACAGAGTGAAATATGTATTGTGACCTGGCTATTTATCCACCTGGAGGCCCTGGATCATCATCGTTCACACCCACACACATCCCTGTTTACCATTAGCATTTAGAAAGTTGTTCATATTAGTTACAGATTTATTCATAACACATGAAACAGAATAATTATCTTCACTGTCCTTTCTATAAAACTAACCATGGTCTGTTTTCCATCAGATATTGTGTCGTACAAATATGGAATGATAAAAGAAATGTAACAGAGCTCGTCATCACTGCAACCTTTTAAAAGAAACTGCCTTTACATTTAACTCATGAAGCTTAGTTTTGTGTTTTTAGTCTTATATTTGATCAATTTTTTGGTCATTTTTTAAAAACTCACTACTGTGTTTTATTGAGACTATTTATCTTTGTCTCATTGTTGATTATTTGTCTGCATGCATATAGTTCTTGAATTAGTAGAACAAAGTTTCACAATACAGCCTCCACACCATGGCCTATAACATTTGCATTCAAAGAAGTGAATAATTTAAATTCCTGCTAAAAAGGCATAAATCATAAAACTCATTTTGTATTTTTATTTGTTGGCAGTAAGTGGCAAACCAAGCCTGCAGTGCAGTGATGGATATCAGAGCATTTTTTTTTTTCAAAAGCAAAAAAGCTTCAGGTGAGGTTTGTGCACTCTGTAGACCTTATGTGATAGTAGATATGGACATTGAGATTAGCAAAGAATGGAAAGTGAAGCTAAGGGTAAATTGAATATGTGTATCAGACTGCGGAGGTGTCTTACTTGTGTTATTGGTATGAATTCTGACTTTTAAGTCACACGTTTTTATTTTTCTTACTTTTAAGGACTTCATTAGATCTTGTCTGTCCTTTCTATGCTTTGCTGTTAATTCAATAAATAATTCATATTCATACATTTCTTATCCTGAACCCATTTATGTGCAGTATACCATCTGTTCTCCATCCAGCCTTATAGTGGAGTGCTGCTGTAGCTGTGCTAAACCAGGTCCTCATGCACACGGCACTAAACCTCACTGATCATAACAACTGCAACTACTGTATTTTTCTGACTTACAATGTGGATGTGTGTGCTGCCAGAGAAACCAAGACAACCAGTTTGTAGAATAAATAAATGGCCAAAACTAAAACACAATCTAAGTAATGCATAAACCGTCTAAATGTAATTGAAAAGTGATACCAGGGTGAGTGTTCTGTACTAAGTACTATGACATAATAACCTGTTAAGATGAAATAAAAAAAATCTTCAATAATTATAGGCTCATAAAACTAATATAAAAACAAGGATAATATACTTTACTCAGCCTCTGAATATTTCAGACCTGTTCCTAAATTGCAATTACCATTAAATTATTTGTTATATAAACTGCACCAGAATGCAAGAATTTTATTTATTTTTTATCATTTTGACAATGAATGAAGCTTTTACAAGCAATGTTTTCACTCTGAAATCATGGGAAATTGTACTTCTGGACATCTAGATTTTAAAAATTTTAAAAATGTGCTATGCACCCCTAAAACTGGAAGTCTAAAATCGCCTCTGATTCCCAGTTTCTCCACTCACAGAAGCCAAACGTTCTTCCAGAGTTGTGTAATTATACTACGATAGTAGTATATAAAGAAGGGGGAAAAAAAAATAGACAATTCCCTACATTCACCACTTTATTGAGAGCTGTCTCTGTGGAATGACATTTTCTGAAAGCAGACTCCAATGGCTCAAAAAGATTATTCTCAGTAAGATGGTCCACGAGCTGTTGTGAAACCACTTTTTCCGGAATTTTAGAGCAAAATGATAGATCTGAAATTGGCCTATATTTTTTCAATACACGAGGGTCAAGATTAGATTTCTTAAGTAGTAGTTTAATCACTGCAGATTTGAAACATTTAGGAACAGATCCAGAGGTTAATGAGAGATTAATAATTTCCAGCATTGTTGGCTCAAGAGTGAGCCACATACCCTTAAAGTTTTGTTGTTATTATAGGATCAAATAAGCAGGTTGTGCTGTTTGTAGACGTTACGAGTTTTGTCAGCACACAAGTGAGATACTATCAAATTCTGTGAATCTAGGTGATACCTTACCCACCTCAATAACAGGGTGTAATAAGCGTAAGTGTAATACGTGAGTGTTTGAGTTGTATTATGTGCTTCAAAATGCTGAGCTGGGTTTTGAAAAGTCCTGAGAGGAGAAGCACAAGATAGACAAATGATTACCAAATATAGCATTTTTTTATTTATGTGAATACAAATGAAAAGCCAACTATACATTCTACAAAAAAGAAAAGAAAAAACAAAGCATTTATTAAAACCAAGAAACCAGTTTTTCATAGAATAGGAAAGTCTCACAAAAAGGGTAAAATGAGAATAGAAAATGAAAAGAAGAAAAACTGACATACAAATGAATTATGCTGTTTAAACAACGCAAACTTGATGAAAAAGGAAGACCACTAGTGCAACACATAAGTCGGTGCAAAAGTTTATTAAAAATGCAAAACAATGAACAGACAAGCATTTCGATGTAAAAGTTATGTCTTCCTCAGAGTCCTTGAAAGACATGGATGGTACAGCCTTAAATACTCATCAGGGCCAGGTGTCATCATGCGTAAAGGGGCGTTAACTATCCATCAATCAAGGCGCTGCACTCAATTCATGATTAGAAACACACCATCCCAATTAAAAACAAGCATAAAATATATCAGTACCCCAGAGAAAACCTATAAATATTAAAGAAAACAAGTTCAATTTAATTCCTCATTTAAAACCAAACGGTTCCAAAGTACCTAATGTATAAATCCAAAATGCTTCCCTACACAAAAGTTTTTTAATATCACCGCCTCTGGGTGGGGCTGTAATTTTCTCAATCCCCCAAAATTTTCAAGATGCTGGAGAGCCATGATTGGTCTGTTTGTAATGTCTCGACATGGCATAAGTTAAATTCTGGGTACAGATTGCTGTATTATGTTCAGCTATCCGTAATTTGAGTTGCCATTTTGTTTGGCCTATATAGGACATTTTAAAAGGTATACTACATGTGCAGTGTTACAGTTGGTAAAAGAATGGTAAATAAATGGTAAATGGACTGCATTTATATAGCGCTTTTCCATCTGCATCAGACGCTCAAAGCGCTTTACAATAATGCCTCACATTCACCCCGATGTCAGGGTGCTGCCACACAAGGCGCTCACTACACACTGGGAGCAATAGGGGATTAAAGACCTTGCCCAAGGGCCCTTAGTGATTTTCCAGTCAGGCAGGGATTTGAACCCAGGATCTTCTGGTCTCAAGCCCAACACCTTAACCACTAGACCACTAGACGGGAATGGTCATGTCTGAATGAACCAGTTGATCACGAATATTACAGGCATCCCTGAATATCGATATCATTATTATGAATTATAACTTTCACTCCATTGACTTTTTAGATCTCACTATTAAGGATGGATTTTTTTTTTTTTTTTTTTTTTTTTTTTTTTTTAACAATCTACCATCTATTGCAAACCTCTTAGTAGAAACACTTAATTGAGAGCAGACAGTATCCATCTGCCTCATTTAGTTCGTAATATACCAGTGGGCCAATTTTTGAGAGTTAGAAGAAGTTGTAGCATTACTACTGATTTTATGTCAAAAGCAGTTCATCTAGCACATCGGTTTGAACAACATGGTTATAATAAAACTGATATCATCAAAACTTGGGACCGGGCTTTAAATACTGATCGTGCCTCATTAAGAAAAAAATCTAAATCTTCTTCAACATCAAACTGTTTATTCTATCTGCTATACTCCACTAGTGGGAAGAATAAAAAACATTATTTATAAATATTGGCATGTCCTTAAGAGTGATCCAACAGAAATCTGTGCTGAGCCACCTAAGTTTATATTCAGGAATGCCTGTAATATTTGTGATCAACTGGTTCATTAAGACATGACCACTCCCATCTCCTGCCTCAAATACTTGGCTTTCTAGCCGACCGAAAGGTTTCTTTAAATGTGGTAATTGTGCATAATGTTCTAATTCCATCAATGCAAAATGCTTCTCTCACCACGCAACATTAAGTAATATTCTATTTCTTCTTTAACGAACTGTAACACTGCACATGTAATATACCTTTTAAATGTCCTACAACCCCTGGCAAAAATTATGGAATCACCGGCCTCGGAGGATGTTCATTCAATTGTTTAATTTTGTAGAAAAAAAAGCAGATCACAGATATGACACAAAACTAAAGTCATTTCAAATGGCAACTTTCTGGCTTTAAGAAACACTAAGAAATCAGGAAAAAAAATTGTGGCAGTCAGTAACAGTTACTTTTTTAGACCAAGCAGAGGGAAAAAAATATGGAATCACTCAATTCTGAAGAAAAATTATGGAATCATGAAAAACAAAAGAACGCTCCAACACATCACTAGTATTTTGTTGCACCACCTCTGGCTTTTATAACACCTTGCAGTCTCTGAGGCATGGACTTAATGAGTGACAAACAGTACTCTTCATCAATCTGGCTCCAACTTTCTCTGATTGCTGTTGCCAGATCAGCTTTGCAGGCTGGAGCCTTGTCATGGACCATTTTCTTAAACTTCCACCAAAGATTTTCAATTGGATTAAGATCTGCAGGCCATGACATTGACCCTATGTGTCTTTTTGCAAGGAATGTTTTCACAGTTTTTGCTCTATGGCAAGATGCATTGCCATCTTGAAAAATGATTTCATCATCCCCAAACATCCTTTCAATTGATGGGATAAGAAAAGTGTCCAAAATATCAACGTAAACTTGTGCATTTATTGATGATGTAATGACAGCCATCTCCCCAGTGCCTTTACCTGACATGCAGCCCCATATCATCAATGACTATGGAAATTTACATGTTCTCTTCAGGCAGTCATCTTTATAACTCTCATTGGAACGGCACCAAACAAAAGTTCCAGCATCATCACCTTGCCCAATGCAGATTCAAGATTCATCACTGAATATGACTTTCATCCAGTCATCCACAGTCCACGATTGCTTTTCCTTAGCCCATTGTAACCTTGTTTTTTTCTGTTTAGGTGTTAATGATGGCTTTCGTTTAGCTTTTCTGTATGTAAATCCCATTTCCTTTAGGCGGTTTCTTACAGTTCGGTCAGACGTCGACTCCAGTTTCCTCCCATTCGTTCCTCATTTGTTTTGTTGTGCATTTTCGATTTTTGAGACATATTGCTTTAAGTTTTCTGTCTTGACGCTTGATGTCTTCCTTGGTCTACCAGTATGTTTGCCTTTAACAACCTTCCCATGTTGTTTTGTATTTGGTCCAGAGTTTGGACACAGCTGACTGTGAACAACCAACATCTTTTGCAACACTGCGTGATGATTTACCCTCTTTTAAGAGTTTGATAATCCTCTCCTTTGTTTCAATTGACATCTCTCGTGTTGGAGCCATGATTCATGTCAGTCCACTTGGTGCAACAGCTCTCCAAGGTGTGATCACTCCTTTTTAGATGCAGACTAACGAGCAGATCTGATTTGATGCAGGTGTTAGTTTTAGGGATGAAAATTTACAGGGTGATTCAATAATTTTTTCCTCAGAATTGAGTGAGTCCATATTTTTTTCCCCTCTGCTTGGTCTAAAAAAGTAACCGTTACTGACTGCCACAATTTTTTTCCTGATTTCTTATAGTGTTTCTTAAAGCCAGAAAGTTGCCATTTGAAATGACTTTAGTTTTGTGTCATGTCTGTGATCTGCTTTTTTTTCTACAAAATTAAACAACTGAATGAACATCCTCTGAGGCTGGTGATTCCATAATTTTTGCCAGGGGTTGTATATAGGCCAAACAAAACATCAACTCAAATTACAGATACCTGAACATAATACAGCAATCTGTACCCAGAATTTAACTTATGCTATGTTGAGACATTACAAACAGACCAATCATGACTCTCCAGCATCTTGAAAATTTTGGGGGATTGAGAAAATTACAGCCCCACCCAGAAGCAGTAATATTAAAAAACGTTTGTGTAAGGAAGCATTTTGGATTTATACATTAGGTACTTTGGAACCATTTGGTTTAAATAAGGAATTAAATTGAACTTTTCTTTAATATTTATAGTTTTTCTCTGGGGTACTGATGTAGTTTATGCTTGTTTTTAATTGGGATGGTGTGTTTCTAATTGAGTGCAGTGCCTTGATTGATGGATGGTTAACGCCCCTTTATGCATGATGACACCTGGTCCTGATTAGTATTTAAGGCTGTACCATCCGTGTCTTTCAAGGACTCTGAGGAAGACACTTTTTACATCGAAACATTAGTTGTTTTGCGCCTTTAGTAAACTTTTTTGCATTGACTTCTGTGTTGCGCCAGTGGTTCTCTTTTTTCTACAAGTCTGTCCTGACCTGGTTGCACCGGATTTTTGTGCTTGGCAGAAGCGCAGAGAACTTTCCCCTTTTTTGCTTTGACACTTTTAAAGCAAAACTGATCTTTCTTCCTTGCATTATGTTGTCAACAAATAGTCACATATGTACTCACATACGCAAAATATCAGGCTACATCCAAAGGAAGACTGACAAATATGGAGAGATGGAAAAGAAATCATACACTAACAATTGCACATCATTTGTCATCCCTCGTAAACTCAGATATGATAATTAGCAGTAAAATAGTTTTCAACTTTGTGATTGAGGCTTTGCAACAACAACAGCAGCCTGAAGACAGTCACGCTGTAAGGTAACAGAACGGTGATGTGGCCAGATCTGACAAAGGCACATCATCAAATTTATTGATCCTGTCGCCATCTGCTTTTGCTTAGTTTCTGAACAATAATAATCGTTAGACTATTCCATCCATCCATTTTCTATACCTGTTTACTCCAATTAAGTATCATGGAGGGCTGGAGCTTATCCCAGCAGTCACAGTGTATGAGGTGTGGTACACCCTGGACGGGACGCCAGTCTGTCGCAGGGCCACATATACACAAACCAACACATTCACCTAGACAATTTAAAGTTTCCAATTCACCTAACCTGCGTGTCTCTGGATGTGGGAGGAAGCCGGAGCACCTGGAAAGAACCCACACAAACACAGGGAGAACATGTAAACTCCACACAGAAAGGCCACAGGTGGCAATAGATCCCATGACCTTCTTGCTGTGAGGCAACAGTGCTAACCACTGAACCACCGTGCTGCCCATTAGATTATTGTTCACAAACTAACACTGCAACCAGATTCTACAAATCTGAAAGAACAAACAAAACAAAAATCACTTTTGTCTATGCTGTTGGACATGTAGACCAAAAATGTGAAGAACAATCTTATCGAGTCTCTGCTGGCTTATTTTCTTCCACAACTTCACAGCAAAGTGTTTCACTATGTGTGGACCCTCCGCTTATCGTCAAACAGTTTTCTGACAGTGTAGACCTGTGGCAAGAGAAATAAAGACACAGCATAATGTCCAGAACCATTTAAAAGGTGGTTCTTAAAAAGTGCAGTCCCCTTTGATTTTTTATTTTTAACCATTTAGGTCATAAAAAGGATTTGCTCTCTGTACTATGATCATTTTGTACTTTAGTATACCAATAAAGGATTACGAGTATCTTCACACAACTTGTCTGAAAACTTAGAATTTTAAAGTACAGTTAACAAATGCAATGCCATAGCTCATCCTGGGGGAGCGCTTGGACAATATCCACATCCTGAAGCTGAAGAAATGCAGCAGACCATCAAATTATGACAGAATATCAGCACCTCCCCCACCCCTCCCCCCACTCACAGCAGTGAGATGCGCAGTAGGAATGACAGACTCATTCAAGGTGGAGGTGGGATTACACCAAGGATCAGCTCTGAGTCCTTTCTTGTTCACAATTGTGATGGGCAGGTTGATGGACAAGATCAGACAGGAGTCTCCATGGCTATGATGACAGATGACATTGTGATCTGTAGCGAGAGTATGTTGAGTCTAGCATGGACATGTGGCGATACGCTCTAGAGAGAAGGGGAATGAAAGTGAGTAGAAGCAAGACTGAGTACATGTGTGTGAATGGGAGGGAGCCCAGTGGAATAGTGCAGTTACAAGGAGTAGAAGTGGTTAAAGTAGATGAGTTTAAATATTTGGGGTCAACTGTTCAAAGTAATGGAGGATGTGGTAAAGATGTGAAGAAGAGAGTGCAGGCAGGGTGGAGTGGGTGGAGAAAGGTGGCAGGAGTGATTTGTGACTGAAGAACATCAGCAAGAGTGAAGGGGAAAGTTTACAAGACAGTAGTGAGACCAGCTATGTTGTACGGTTTAGAGACGGTGGCACTAACAAAAAGACAGGAGGCAGAGCTGGAGATGTTGAGATTCTCGCTGGGAGAGATGAGAATGGACAAGATTAGGAATGAACGTATCAGAGTGAATGACACCCTCCACGTTGTTGTCCAATAGGTTTTGGTCCCGCTCCTCAAAGGCCCGTAACACTGTCTGCATCCGTTGAGTGCGTTCCAAGCATCTGTACAGAGAGTCCATGGTCTCCTGAGTGAATGAGTCATGTAGGACGGTTTGGAGACAAAGTCTGAGAGGCGAGACTGAGATGGTTTGGACATGTGCAGAGGAGGGACCCAGGGTATATAGGGAGCAGGATGCTGAGGATAGAACTACCAGGCACGAGGAGGCCAAAGAGGAGATTTATGGATGTGCTGAGGGAGGACATGCAGGTGGTTGGTGTGACAGAGGAAGATACAGAGGACAGGGTGAAATGGAAATTATTCTGGTTTTTGAGATGTTGGGGCTTTCAAAATGGGGTGTGACACTGATTTGACTGCAAAAACAAGTGGTACTGAAACTGTTAAGTTATTACTTTTGAAGTTCAGGAGTTGTTCTTAGGTTCCCTCTGGGTGATCCGGCTTCCTCCCACTTCCAGAGACATACAGGTTAGGTGAATTGGTGTCTCTAAAAGTGTAGGTGTGAATGTGTTTGTTAGTCTGTCTATATGTGGTCCAAGGTGTACCCTGCCTCTCGCACACTGACCCCTGGGATAGGCTCCGGCTGCTCTGTGATGACAGCAAGCAGGTATTGGAATGAATGCTCTTAGTCTTTAACAACTTTAAAAGAAGATCCACAGTTGCATACTTCTCACTTTATTACTTGATGAAAACTGAAAAATACTTAAATCACCAAAATAGTACAATAACATAAGAAATGAATACCAAAGTTAAAAAAAGAAATCTGATGTGTTTCATTGTGATGATACAGAGTGCCAAAACTGCACCAAAGCACAGCTTTTAACACATTTCAGCAAGCTAAAAACTGACAAATATGCAACTGTGGATCATCTTTTAAAGTTGCTCAAGATTTCAAGTTTATAAGAACAACTCCTGAAAATTTGATGCATCTAGTGCGAATAGTTTAAAAGTAATGACCTCTTGAATCTATCTTTTGGTGTACCACTCACTTTTGCTGTAAAAATAGTGTCATGCCCATTTTTTAAAACCTCAATAGCTCAAAAACAAAGATATAAGGCTGAAATTTTGTATTGTGATTACTGGGAAAAACGGTTTGTGAAGGTATGAAGCAAACCGTTGATGGTCACTCATGAGGTATCCACCGATTTCACATGGATCAACACCACAGAAATAGAGATACTTCATCATAATACTTTAACACAAAATCAGTTTGGTCGATTTTGTCGGAAATTGAAGGGGACTACACCTTTAAGAGACTCATGGTCACACTGTGCCGTCAGTGCTTCAGTTACCTGGGTGAGAGCCACACACAGCATGACTAACACACTGGCACAGGACCAGAAGGACACCCTCCACATGTTGTCCTCCAATAGGTTTCGGTCCCGAGCCTCAAAGGCCCGTAACACCGTCTGCATCTGTTGAGTGCGCTCCAAGCGTCTGTACAGAGAGTCCATGGTCTCCTGAGTGAATTCAAAGAGAGGACAAAAACACAATAGGAATGATTTGGGATTTTTTTAAATGCATGCGAGTGAAGACATTTTAACTCGACAGAGGAAATGCAACAACTTCTTGTTCATCAAATCTTGAATGTACACAGAGCAGAGAGGCCTCATTTAGCACAGCCTGTGAGGTCTTCCTTTTGATACAGATTCTGGAACAATGTTCAAAATGGGCTTTAAAATATTCCAGGGCTGTGTCGAGTTTGCCATCACTAATCTGTAGTAGTGACTAAAGGTGGCCAGTCAGTTATACCCAATGACTGGAAAGTAGCAGGGAATCCGGAGATCATCATTTTGATTGTCTGACATGTATTTGGAGACAGATGAGTGGTTCTGATCAGGGAAGTTCACTCACTTACTCATTTTCAACCGCTTACTCCAATTAAAGAGTTTTTCTGATAAAACATAAAAACATGAATTTTTGTTTTTGATAATTAATAAAATGGATAAAATAAAAAATTATAAGGAAATGCATCTAATTGGTCAGAAATTTTATGACGTATGCATATGGGGACCAAGCTTCTGTCTTAAAGGAAAAGAAAACCCACTGATAATTTACAATTGGGTTGGTAGATTATGATATTGAGAGCCCATAAGAAAAGTTGTAGGCATGTCTGATCATTATGTTAACATTAACATCCTGGATCAGTACCGGGTTCCGATACCAACATAATTCGCGGATCAGAATTTCCTAATCCAACCTGCGGGATTTTCCGATACTGGAGAGAAACCACGTCTGTGAAACCTCTGTTGTGCTGCCTGCTCTGTTTACTGCTGAGCGGCAAGAATGGATGGGGAGCGGGAGGTTCCTGCGCTCAAGGTGAGCTGTTACCAGTAAATTCCCGCCTGGCTCTCAGGTTCAAATGGTCTGTGCCGCAAAGCATGGATTTTCCAAAAAATGAACTGAATTGTTATTAACAATCAATCAATCAATCAATCAATTTTTTTTATATAGCGCCAAATCACAACAAACAGTTGCCCCAAGGCGCTTTATATTGTAAGGCAAGGCCATACAATAATTATGTAAAACCCCAACGGTCAAAACGACCCCCTGTGAGCAAGCACTTGGCTACAGTGGGAAGGAAAAACTCCCTTTTAACAGGAAGAAACCTCCAGCAGAACCAGGCTCAGGGAGGGGCAGTCTTCTGCTGGGACTGGTTGGGGCTGAGGGAGAGAACCAGGAAAAAGACATGCTGTGGAGGGGAGCAGAGATCGATCACTAATGATTAAATGCAGAGTGGTGCATACAGAGCAAAAAGAGAAAGAAACAGTGCATCATGGGAACCCCCCAGCAGTCTACGTCTATAGCAGCATAACTAAGGGATGGTTCAGGGTCACCTGATCCAGCCCTAACTATAAGCTTTAGCAAAAAGGAAAGTTTTAAGCCTAATCTTAAAAGTAGAGAGGGTGTCTGTCTCCCTGATCTGAATTGGGAGCTGGTTCCACAGGAGAGGAGCCTGAAAGCTGAAGGCTCTGCCTCCCATTCTACTCTTACAAACCCTAGGAACTACAAGTAAGCCTGCAGTCTGAGAGCGAAGCGCTCTATTGGGGTGATATGGTACTACGAGGTCCCTAAGATAAGATGGGACCTGATTATTCAAAACCTTATAAGTAAGAAGAAGAATTTTAAATTCTATTCTAGAATTAACAGGAAGCCAATGAAGAGAGGCCAATATGGGTGAGATATGCTCTCTCCTTCTAGTCCCCGTCAGTACTCTAGCTGCAGCATTTTGAATTAACTGAAGGCTTTTTAGGGAACTTTTAGGACAACCTGATAATAATGAATTACAATAGTCCAGCCTAGAGGAAATAAATGCATGAATTAGTTTTTCAGCATCACTCTGAGACAAGACCTTTCTGATTTTAGAGATATTGCGTAAATGCAAAAAAGCAGTCCTACATATTTGTTTAATATGCGCTTTGAATGACATATCCTGATCAAAAATGACTCCAAGATTTCTCACAGTATTACTAGAGGTCAGGGTAATGCCATCCAGAGTAAGGATCTGGTTAGACACCATGTTTCTAAGATTTGTGGGGCCAAGTACAATAACTTCAGTTTTATCTGAGTTTAAAAGCAGGAAATTAGAGGTCATCCATGTCTTTATGTCTGTAAGACAATCCTGCAGTTTAGCTAATTGGTGTGTGTCCTCTGGCTTCATGGATAGATAAAGCTGGGTATCATCTGCGTAACAATGAAAATTTAAGCGATACCGTCTAATAATACTGCCTAAGGGAAGCATGTATAAAGTGAATAAAATTGGTCCTAGCACAGAACCTTGTGGAACTCCATAATTAACTTTAGTCTGTGAAGAAGATTCCCCATTTACATGAACAAATTGTAATCTATTAGACAAATATGATTCAAACCACCGCAGCGCAGTGCCTTTAATACCTATGGCAATCAGCGGCTTCACAGCCGCAGCTCACTTGCAGCGCAGCTGAAGAGAACAGTCAATCAGAAAGTCACTTTCTCCCCTTGAACAGGAAAACCACCAAAATCCTTCAGTGTTTACCCAGTTACTCATGAGCACTGATGAATTTAGTTTATTTTACAGCTGAACGGCTTTGTGTTTGCTCAGCAGGAAAACGAGGGAGAGAGAGGATTTTTACATCAGCGCCTGTTTGCCTCCTGTAGCATTCTGTGCCCATACTATGTCACAGCAGCGCTGTAAGCGATCCATGTTTATTTTTTCTGATTGATTAAAATTGTGTCAGTGGCGGCATTTATGAAATTGTCAAATTCTGCTTTAATGCCAACTTTCAAGGCAGATATTTCAGTTGTAAGAGCTCCTTATTTTCATTGATATGCATCAATCGTTAGACTGTGCTATAAACTATCTTCCCAGCTGTATTTTATCAGTGGGTTTTCTTTTCCTTTAATTTTTTTTTTTTTGAATAATATTTATTTCATTCATTTAAAAGAAAAACAGAAAAGCAAAAAACAAAAGCACCACAATACCAGAATGAAAAGGAGCAGAAAGAAGAACAAGTCTTATGATTTCTGCCCCTTTTAACAATACAATCTTTCAATATACAGCATCATAGTCAACATTATTTAACAGATTGCATTTCTTTAACTTGTCACATACCACTGACCCATTTCATAATTATGACCATTAATTAATAGATTACATCACTGACAGGTTACATTTAAACTTAAGACACTCCAAACATTATTAACAGTTTACTTTTTTTTTTTTTTGACTTTCTTGCAGCCCACTGACTTACTTCATAGTTTCATACTTACTTAATACATCTAATTTAATATGTTTTTTAAATAATTTAAGCGACCTTAATTCTTTAATTTCTTTATTAAGATTGTTCCATAATTTGACACCATTTACTGCAATACTCCTTTCCTTTACTTTGGTTCTAAATCTTGGTTTTTTAAAGACTTCTATTCCTTTCCATTTATAACTACTTACTCTTTTTTCAAACATATTTTGAATGTTTGTTGGTAAAGTATTTTTATTAACTTGGTACATCGTTTGTAATATTTTCAAATAGACTAAATCATGAAATTTAAGTACCCTATACTTAATAAACAATGGATTAGATGGATCTCTAAAACCACTGTTGCTAATCACTTTTAAAGCTCTTTTCTGCAAAATAAATAAAGGTTGTATATAGGTTGTATATGTTGATCCCCAGATTTCTACACAGTAAGTTAAATATGGGACAATCAATGAATTATACAATGTTAATAAACCATAACTATTTAATGAATATTTTACTTTATGCAAAACAGCAATGGCTTTCGCTATTTTTCCTTTTATGTAATTTATGTGTGACTTCCATGTAAGATCTTCATCAATCATGACTCCTAAAAATTTCATTTCTTTTACCCTTTGTATATCCATTCCATCTATTTGTAATGACATTTTTTTTTTCGCTCTATCATTAAACAATATGAAATTTGTCTTATTAATATTTAGTGACAATCTGTTTATATCAAACCAATGTTTAACTTTTTCCAACTCTGTATTTATCACTTGTGCTACTTCCTGTATATCTGATCCAGAGTAAAACAGCGTTGTATCATCAGCAAATAAAATGCTGCCAAGCACATTGGATACATTCACAAAATCATTGATATACAAAATAAACAGTTTGGGTCCAAGTACCGATCCTTGTGGTACTCCATAAATAATGTTACACAATTCTGATTTGGTATTATTTATCTGAACAAACTGTTTTCTATTTTCTAAGTAGCTTTTTACACACTGATGTGCAACACCTCTTATTCCATATTGTTGTAACTTGTGGAGCAATCTTGAGTGGTCTATAACATCAAAAGCCTTTTTCAGGTCAATAAAAATACTTACAAAATAATCCTTATTATCTATTGTTGATATTTTCTCTATTAGTTCCATAATTGCCATAGCTGTCGAATGTTTTGTTCTGAATCCATACTGAGCATTATTTAAAATATGATGTTTCTCAATAAATTTATCCAATCTTGTTACAAAAACTTTTTCCATAATTTTAGAAAACTGTGGAAGCAATGATACTGGCCTGTAATTAGAAAAATTATGTTTGTCTCCATTTTTATATAATGGGACTGGAAAAACCCCAGTTGACAGAGACAGATTACAAATATAAGTAAATGGTTCAATAACAATTTCTATTATACTTTTTACAGTCATCATGTCTAAATCTTCATGGTCAGTTGATCTTTTGCTTACACAGTTTTTTACAATATTTCTTATTTCATCTTTTTCCACATTGTCCAGGAAAATACTATTGACCGTATTTACCAATGTACATAATTTATCTTCTATTATTGGTTTATTTCCCACCAAACTTGACCCTACATTTGAAAAATAATCATTAAACCCATTTGCAACTTCTTTTACATCATTTCTCTCTTTATTTTCCTTAACAAAGTAATTTGGAATAGTTTCTTTCGTTCCATCACTATCAATCACACTTTTTATAATTCCCCATGTTACCCTCATATTATCTTTACTCTTATTTAGTTTTTCACTGTAATCTTTTTTTTGTTTCCTAATTATTGTTAATAGTTTATTTTTATATTTTTTGTATTTATGTTCTGATTCCTTTGTTTGCAATTTTAAAAAGCACCTGTATAAATTGTTTTTCTTTGCACAAGCATTTTTTATTCCCTTTGTCAGCCATGGTTTATTTACTCTTTTCTTACTAATTTCAATTAATTTACAATTTTTATTGTATGATTTCATGAATATTTTCATAAATGAGTTATATGCTACATTAACATCACTGACAAACTTCTTCCCAGTTTTGATTTTTAAGGTCATATTTTAATGCCTCTAAGGCTTTTACTGACTTATCTCTTTTAAAGTTTATATCAGTTTTTTTGTTGTACCTATTTTTATATTTAAATATTGAAAAAATTGGTAAATGGTCGCTAATATCTGTCATGAAGATCCCATTCTTGATAATTTCATCTGTTCTGTTTGTAAATATATTATCAATTACCGTTGCACTTTGCAATGTAATTCTGGTTGGTTTTGTTATCAAGGGGAATAACCCCAAACTATACATTGAATTCACAAAATCACTTAATCATTGGCAGCTGGAGCTTTCTATGTTAATATTAAAGTCCCCACACATAAAAAGCGTTTTGTTTTTAATTTGATGGAATAATTCAATTATTTTATCTGTAAATTTCACAACACAAGAATCTGGTGCTCTGTATACACAACTGATTAAAATATTCTTAGATGTTTCATGTACAAGTTCCACTGTTACAATTTCTATGACATCATTCATAATTGTCATTTCTTCAACAATTGTACACATCAGATCTGTTTTTGTATATAGAGCAATACCACTGCCTTTTTTATATCTTCTGTTTACAAAATACAGCTCATATCCCTCCATTTGAACTTCATCCATGAGATCATCTTTAAGCCAAGATTCAGTGATTGCAACAATACTAAATCTATTTTTAAACTGATTTAAATAATCTTTTATTTGTGACATTTTACAATACAAGCTTGTAATTACAATACAATAATGTATCCACACTGAATTCTATGTGCAAGTGAGAAAAGGTATTAGAGTGTTTCAGCGAAAATGCAGGTGTTTTGCATGGCTCCCAGCTGCACTGACGAGGGAAAGAATGTTAGCTATCATGGCCTACTATGGAAAAATAAGGAAAGGCTTGGGCAGCAGCTAAGCGCAATGAAACTAAAGGACCTTGCTGAAAGAAAACCTTGTTGAAAGACACTGCAGTCCCAAAATTATTTGACTTCAGTAAGCTACCATCGACATTAACGCTTGTCCGATTGTCCGGGACAAGTGTAAAATGTGATCGGACTAGCAATAGCTCTAAATCGTTGTCCGACCGAACAAGTTGTTTTCTCATCTACAAACTGTTTCGCACCTCGCAAGAAAGCGTCTTCGGTTTTCCCGCAACTCTCCACGCAGTGGACAATCGGAAAACATGATATCACAGGGTTCTCCCCAGGCAATGGAACAACAGCGCCGCGCCATCAGTGTTCTGACAGCGCCGTCACACTCTGCTCTGCTATCAAGTAGTTTTTTAAATCCAGCCAGGCTGTTTGTGCAACTGCCTGCTGGCCCCCCCACGCCCCGCTGGCAGAGAGCCGAGCAGCACTGCAGCTCAGAGCGCACAGTGAAAAAAGAACTCTGTCAAAGTCTTTAGGTAAAAAGAGCTCATTCTGCTTGTATAGCCCCAGAAATTCATTTATAGGCTTTATTTTACAGTTGAAAGCCTTCATGTTTCCAAAGTTTGCTCAAATACGATGTGAGAGTGAAGAGTCTCTCGTTCCCTCAGAGAGAGAGAGAGAGAGAGAGAGAGGGAGGAGGAAAAATGTTAGCAGATGCTACAGCTGTAAAAACCAGCAAAACAATTTTAATAAACGATCATCTTCACCACACAGCCTCAGTGAAACAGTAAAGTGTGAAAAACTGATTCAGAAAGTTTTTCATCCAGGATTCATCTTTAAAAGCGGGGACTTACTCCTTTACTTCTTCCAGAATTATTTTTTCATTTTCTTGTTATTATTGTTGTTTATGCACCAATGACACCAGATCAAATTACTTGTATGTGAGAACTTACTTGGCAATAAATGTGATTCTGATTTGACAATCAAATCAGTCCAGATTTAGCTCTTGTTCAAACAAGACAATAAGAGGTTATATTCTTAAAAAAAAAAAAAAAAAGTATGCAATTCCACTCAAAAATGTTGGAAAAAAAAAAGCTAAACTGTCAACATGACAGTAAAAACTCTACCTGGACTCTTACTGGATTAAAGGTACAGTGTGTCATTTTTAAAGAATAGAGCAAATGTTATGTCCATCAAATATTAATGTTTTTAAACTTTTCAATGTAATTTATTTTCTTAACATAGGCAGAAAAATACAAAAAAGAACTTTGATATTACAACATAAGTGCAATTTTTTTGTCTATTATTCTTGCTTTCGATGCATCTAAAACCAGTCAAAATGACTCGCGACGCGCACCGCCTCAGGTGATAATTGCCAACAGCACCACTATACTAAAAATTTCTGGGGACAACCCTGTATCATGTGTGCACGAGACCACTGTATGGAGTGTGCGTGTGTAGCATCTTCTTACAAGATGCTGTGGTGGGAAACATTAGATAACGAACATCGCATCGATTAACACGCCTTTTGAAGAATATATTGAATGGAATGTCTTTTCTAAAACCTCCGAAACCGAGCCAGATACCAGGGAAAACACCAGTCAAACGCAAACCATCAACCCCTGCAGCAAGTGTAGAAGCTTCAAAGTAGAGGTATGAAGAGAAAGGAAGAGAGAGAAAGTTTGTGAGTAGCTGGACACAGGATTATCCGTGGCTGGGGCACAAGGAAGAGGACAACACAATATACTGTCATGTCTGTCGGGATTTTCATTCAATTGCGGACCAGTAAGTTATTTTTAAATGTTGAAATAAAAGAATTTGATTTGCTTTATCAAAAAACATACTGGCAAATGATCATGCATTGAACAGTGATGAATTCAGAAAACACACAGGAGAGAAGCAGATGCATATTGGCATTTACCAATTATTTTAATTTTTTCCCCAATTATGAACAATCGCAGGAGAGAAACATTATGACCTATGTCTTGGTTAATGGATTAAAAGGCTAGAGGCTATTCATGCAATATATAATAAAATGTATTATTTGGAAATTCAAATTTACCACCCACACAGGAGAGAAGCAATTTATGAAAAAGTGTAATTTCAGTACTTCCACAATAGCATGCCCCCAGACACCCCTAGGTGACACGCGCCATTGGTATATGTATCGCGTGCCTTCACCTGCGGCGCTCGCTTGTCCGGACAACCAGCTTTTCCTATAGGACAAGTAAACCACCAGGGTTACTTGTCCTATGGACAAGTACACTAAAAAGCTTAATGTCAATGCCTGGTAAGTATGTAAACTTGGGAGGAGCCACAGCCAATGTGAGCCCCTGAAATAGGATCCCGGTCAAGTAGACCAAAGCCAGCTGTCACTGTGAGCGCAGAGACAACCAAGAACCAGGTAAGTCTTTGCAGGAGGTGAGTTTCAAAAGTACACTATTTATCTTTGTCTAGCTGAGGACATGATATAAATTCAAATATAAAGTCTTAATTTTACCTGCTACATTATTTCAGTGTGACTCATCATCACAGCCTGACAAAAGCCTATCCACATAAATTGTCCTGATTTTGGAAAAAGACGTCTGAAAATAGTTCCTTGTCGTGGCTAAAGAAACATGGCATTTTAAAAGAAGCCCCACTGTGTTTTCAGCCTGAACCAGAGAACGCAGGCATTTTTGCTCCACAACAAGAAAATTAAAAGTTCAGAGTCACAGTGCATCATTCATTCACATCACCTCAGCGTTTATCACAGCCATCAGGATCCACCAGGACAAAAATAAAATAAAATCTAAAAAATGTTAAATTATTCTGTTTGGTCTGTGTAAGAAGTGAAATAGGTGCAGAGCTTATGGCTTCCAGCTGCACAGTAAACATTTGTTTTATTTAACACTTAGAATGACACTATAATACCAAAAATAGTTTAAAGGAGGTCCCTTGTCACGCTGTGAATAAGGTGAATTGTCTCTGCACACACCCCCATATTCATCCAACCATCAGTTCCTGAACAATTCAGATCACTCCAGTTTGCTCCTCAAAAGCCAGAGCAACGCAGAACGGAGGAGGAGACTGGAGTGGCACAGAAAGGAGGAGGAGACTGAAAGACAGATGTGTGGCTCCACACGGCTCTCGTCTTGCTCATTTCCCCAAACATCGGGTACATGCAGCAAGTGGAACACGTGCAGGAGCGAGCTGAGGAGCATCAGAACGAGACTTTTAGCCGACTTGGCGTCACTGTCCTTCAGCATACTGCGGCAATGAAACTGAATGCGGTGCAGCAGGGTTTAAATGCGCGCACGTCAGAGAAGAACGCTGTCACGCTCTATTAAGGATTATCACGCCCAGTTGTGACCTCCACGACATGAGTCGAAATGAGGGTGGTGCGTGACATTCGTGGAAGATTTTTTGACAGCCAAAAACATACTCCATGAAAATCATTATTATCACGCACTAACACGCACTATTAATAAACCTATTCAGATGCATTAAGTCACGTTAAGAATGTCAGGAATGTGCCAAAAATGATGCAAATATGACATTCGCAATGCGTCTTGCCTATGTGTAAATGCAGCATGATGATTAATAATCCCATTAATCCATTTGATTGCTTTGAGTGAAGAGACTCCGTCTCAGACATGCTGATGTGATCCGAAATGACGCAGGAAAACAAACATGTTTTCCTCCTCATTTGTTTCACTCCCATTTACAGGTACACTGCCAGAGATGGGTGTCTAAAGCCACTCCCCCTCACAGTAATCACACACTCACCAAATTGATTCAAAGAGCAGTAGCTCTGCTACATTAACTGATTTGTTCCATCTCTTGAAAACATGAAATAGATCTTTTAGGACTGTATTAATGGTATGGATTTGTTTGCTGTCACATTACAGCAAAAACGAGGGATAGGACGACTAGTTGTAATAGTCTATTACGACTAGCTAACATCCTAGTAGTTGACTATTTTTTCATGAGTCAACTCGTCGAAAGCCATGTATTAAATTAATTTGAAAGAACAGACCTGCTGGAGCTGCCCCCACCCCCTTTCACTGAGTGAAGAAAGTGTGTGAACCTTGGCAGGTGAATTAGTCAGCTCAAACATGAATGCAGGTATTGTCTCCATGCTAATGTTGTTTTTTGTATTTGTGATTTTGTGCTTAGATTTGTTAAAATATTCATAATCAAGATTAGAAACTGGCTTAATTCATTCAATGTCAAATTTAGTCGCCTACTAGTCGATGACAAATGGTACCCGAGTAGTCAACTAATGAGTTTCCTTAGTCATCCCACCCCTAGCAGATGCCATGAACGCAGTGTGTGTTTCACTGGTTTAAGTGTTTTCACAAAGTCACAGTACAGCATATGTGCGCACACACACACACACACAACACAGTGACAATGGTAAATGGACTGCATCAAAGCGCTTTACAAATAATGTCTCACATTCACCCCGATGTGAGACGCTCACTACACACTGGAAGCAATAGGGGATTAAAGACCTTGCCCAAGGCCCCTTAGTGATTTTCCAGTCAGGCTGGGATTTGAACCAAGGATCTTCTGGTCTCAAGCCCAACGCCTTAACCATTAGACCATCACCTCCCCTCCACAATAGGCAAGTTAACTAATATTTGAAAATTTTATGATACACAGATCCACGAAACCAGTGAATTGTTGAACCAGTGCCGCAGTGCCTGTAACTAGCTGCTATAACATATCAAAACCACTAGACGTCAGTGCACTTGTGTTTTCAGAATGCCGGCGCCAGACTTCCAACAGTTCAGACAGCCACTTACACTCAGTCACCACTGAATCATAACCTCATGTCTTTAAACTGCAGATAGGGACAGTGTGTCAAAATGTTTGACTGGTACAGTATACAACAACAAATAGTGGTCAAAGAGGTGTTTTAATAATAATAATTCTTTTAAGCTTTAAACATTCACAATGGTATTTGCTAAACACATAAAATGAAACTGTATGATCCAAGTGTACAATAGAAAAAGAAAATTATTAAAGAAAGAAAGAAAGAAAATAATTAATTAAGAATGAAAAGCTGGACTCATTTCTTACTGATTTCTTTTTTTCACTGCATGATAGTACACGCGCGCACAAGTGTCGACCCGGTTGCGTATGTGTGTGCGGACGGGGACGACAAGCTAACTGACGCTGCTAATTCTTGTAACACACACACACACACAAAATCCACTCTGCTGTAAGTCGTCTGGATGCATGAAGATAAAAAGCTGATGTGATTTTTGGTTGGACTGAGGAACTACACAAAGTCTTTTTTTTTTCTTTTTTTATGGAAGTCCAAAGTCAGTGCACAGCATCACTGGACTACACGTTACAATTTGGACTTTAGCAGCAATGGAACACCAAAATGTAAGTCCCTTTTCTGCTGTTTATAAATTAATAAAATGTCAAAAGACAAGGATCTATTTTAGCCGTTATATAAACAAATAATGTTTTTACATTCTTTCAATGGAACAAATATTTAATTCGGTGAAAGCTGGAACATACCATTCAACTCTGCTTTGCCTCGTTGAATGGTATGTTCCAGCTTTCACGTCATGGAATATTCGTACCACTGAACTCAAACATTAGATTATTTGTATAATAGATGTTTACTGTCACTGCATTTACGCAATGACATTCTGGTGGCACTTTCTAAACAGCTAGACAAAAAAAAAAACGAACAGCTTCACAGGATGGCAAGACCTTCTTAAAATACCAAAAAAGATGCTTAATTTTTTTAAGGTGCTTAATCAGGCAAGATAGTTTTAGATATGCAAACAGAGGGTATTATTTATTGACTCCCTTATCAATACCGCCTGTGAATTTTCTGTGTAGTAAAAGCAGGCTTTTCTATGTCAACAACATTTACTAAGTCTTAAAGTAAATAAATATGAAATTGGTCACTGGATCCTTGATCTCTAGACATAAAAGTAAATTAAATCTGGACATAAATAGAAATAAACAAAATCTGTAGTTTTTGTCAAAAGCATTTCCTTTCAGGTATTACAACCCTGGCAAAAATTATGGAATCACCGGCCTCAGAGGATATTCATTCAGTTGTTTAATTTTGAGAAAAAAAGCAGATCACAGACATGACACAAAACTAAAGTCATTTCAAATGGCAACTTTCTGGCTTTAAGAAACACTATAAGAAATCAAGAAAAAAATTGTGGCAGTCAGTAACGGTTACTTTTTTAGACCAAGCAGAGGGAAAAAAATATGGACTCACTCAATTCTGAGGAATAAATGATGGAATCACCCTGTAAATTTTCATCCCCAAAACTAACACCTGCATCAAATCAGATCTGCTCCTTAGTCTGCATCTAAAAAGGAGTGATCACACCTTGGAGAGCTGTTGCACCAAGTGGACTGACATGAATCATGGCTCCAACACGAGAGATGTCAACTGAAACAAAGGAGAGGATTATCAAACTCTTAAAAGAGGGTAAATCATCACGCAATGTTGCAAAAGATGTTGGTTGTTCAGTCAGCTGTGTCTAAACTGGACCAAATACAAACATGGGAAGGTTGTTAAAGGCAAACATACTGGTAGACCAAGGAAGACATCAAAGCGTCAAGACAGAAAACCTAAAGCAATATGTCTCAATAATTGAAAATACACAAAACAAATGAGGAATGAATGGGAGGAAACTGGAGTCAACGTCTGTGACCGAACTGTAAGAAACCGCCTAAAGGAAATGGGATTTACATACAGAAAAGCTAAATGAAAGCCATCATTAACACCTAAACAGAAAAAAAATAAGGTTACAATGGGCTAAGGAAAAGCAATCGTGGACTGTGGATGACTGGATGAAAGTCATATTCAGTGATGAATCTCGAATCTGCATTGGGCAAGGTGATGATGCTGGAACTTTTGTTTGGTGCCGTTCCAATGAGATTTATAAAGATGACTGCCTGAAGAGAACATGTAAATTTCCACAGTCATTGATGATATGGGGCTGCATGTCAGGTAAAGGCACTGGGGAGATGGCTGTCATTACATAATCAATAAATGCACAAGTTTACGTTGATATTTTGGACACTTTTCTTATCCCATCAATTGAAAGGATGTTTGGGGATGATGAAATCATTTTTCAAGATGATAATGCATCTTGCCATAGAGCAAAAACTGTGAAAACATTCCTTGCAAAAAGACACATAGGGTCAATGTCATGGCCTGCAAATAGTCCGGATCTTAATCCAATTGAAAATCTTTGGTGGAAGTTGAAGAAAATGGTCCATGACAAGGCTCCAACCTGCAAAGCTGATCTGACAACAGCAATCAGAGAAAGTTGGAGCCAGATTGATGAAGAGTACTGTTTGTCACTCATTACGTCCATGCCTCAGAGACTGCAAGCTGTTATAAAAGCCAGAGGTGGTGCAACAAAATACTAGTGATGTGTTGGAGCGGTCTTTTGTTTTCATGATTCCATAATTTTTCCTCAGAACTGAGTGATTCCATATTTTTTCCCTCTGCTTGGTCTAAAAAAGTAACCGTTACTGACTGCCACAATTTTTTTTCCTGATTTGTTATAGTGTTTCTTAAAGCCAGAAAGTTGCCATTTGAAATGACTTTAGTTTTGTGTCATGTCTGATCTGCTTTTTTTGTACAAAATTAAACAACTGAATGAACATCCTCCGAGGCCGGTGATTCCATAATTTTTGCCAGGGGTTGTATTAACAAAATTAACTCCACACGGTTTTGGTCAGTTATAGTTTGGAGCAGGGGTAGTACCAAGTGATTAGTGCAATTGGTTTTGGTGCAGCAGGTTCGCAGTTCAAATCCCACCCCTGCCACATTTCTCCATATAATGTGGAGTTGCGTCAGGAAGGGCATCCAGCATAAAACTTGTGCCAATTCATCATGCAGATCCTCCTCGGATTTACAGTGGCGACCCTAAGTGCAAACAAGGGAACAACCGAAGGGCCTTACTATTTTTTGGTCGGTTGTAGTTTGCTGTCTGTATTACAACGTTTGGAAAGAAGTGTCATTTGATTTAAAAGGGACATTATCTTTGAAGTTATTAATTCTGACCAAAATCTATCTTACCAACTTTGCTTGGCAGAGAGCCGTGCATTTGGAGCTGTGCAGTCCCACAAAACAGAGGACATTATATTATTATTATTAATTATTATTTCCTTTACCTGAGGGACAGTAACTTCAGTCTACAAACCGGTGAAGCAGGTCCAGCTCACGTCAGAGAACCATTGTGTCTGTTGCCCCACGAAAAGTTAATGAGGAACGAATAAAATCTCCAGTATGAAAGGAATGGAGGAAGATTCTCATTTCTTGCTCAAACAAGACAAGAGTCCAAGTTCCTGACTATAATCTGCACAAAGGTGACTCATGACTGACATGTTTAAATGGGTGTGAGGGGAGTTAATGAAGAAACTGCAGACCAGCTGCTTCTGAGAGAAGCAGCAAAGCACTTTGCTGCTTCAAAGCGCTTCACTGCTTCTGAGACTGCTTCGCAGGTTGCGCTGCAGCCTGCTACTTTGCTTTGCAGCTTCTCAAAAACAGTGTGCACGCAATCAATGTAGCGAAATGATCATTTTCCTGATACACACCCTCAAAAACGACGCCGCGCTGGGGTAATGTGAACTGAAGAACCGACAAGGGAATCATTAAGCAAAAAGGCTATTGATGTCAATGGATTGAATCATTTTTTATTGATTTCAAAAAGGAACCGGTTTTATATACCCATCCCTATCCATAAGTCGCATAATTTTTTGAAACGTAGCAAAGAAGCAAAATTAACTTGATAAGCACATTATTTATAATGCAAACACCAAGTTAGTAAGCAGAAGGCAATGAGCTCATTAATGTTATTGTATGAGGCACAAACAAGAGTGAACTTCTTCCTGTCACCACTGAATAGACAAAAACACTAAGGAACTAAGCATTCACAGTTTCCACCGAAACACCTTTACTTAAAATCTCTAGTGACATTTTGATGGCTGCAGAAGCTGGGGAATTCACAGGTTCTCATCTCTGCTTTTGATACTTTTGATATTTCACCCATATTGGCCTCTCTTCATTGGCTTCCTGTTAATTCTAGAATAGAATTTAAAATTCTTCTTCTTACTTATAAGGTTTTGAATAATCAGGTCCCTTCTTATCTTAGGGACCTCTTAGTACCATATCACGCCAATAGAGCGCTTCGCTGTCAGACTGCAGGCTTACTTGTAGTTCCTAGGGTTTTTAAGAGTAGAATGGGAGGCAGAGCCTTCAGCTTTCAGGCTCCTCTCCTGTGGAACCAGCTCCCAATTCGGATCAGGGAGACAGACACCCTCTCTACTTTTAAGATTAGGTTTAAAACTTTCCTTTTTGCTAAAGCTTATAGTTAGGGCTGGATCAGGTGACCCTGAACCATCCCTTAGTTATGCTGCTATAGACTTAGACTGCTGGGGGGTTCCCATGATGCACTGAGTGTTTCTCTTTTTGCTCTGTATGCACCACTCTGCAGTTAATCATTAGTGATTGATCGCTGCTGTCTTCTACAGCATGTCTTTTTCCTGATTCTCTCCCCTCAGCCCCAACCAGTCCCAGCAGAAGACTGCCCCTCCCTGAGCCTGGTTCTGCTGGAGGTTTCTTCCTGTTAAAGGGAGTTTTTCCTTCCCACTATCGCCAAGTGCTTGCTCATAGGGGGTCGTTTTGACCGTTGGGATTTTTCTGTAATTATTGTATGGCTTTTGCCTTACAATATAAAGCGCCTTGGAGCAACTGTTTGTTGTGATTTGGCGCTATATAAACAAAATTGATTTGATTTGATTTACTGTTGATCACAGCATCATGATTAACAGGCTAAAGGATTCATTTGAGATTATTGCATGTGGTTTAAAGTGGTTCATTTTTTTAAGGCTTCTGAGTTTCATAAATTGTCTAGTCTGACTGCCTGACTGAAATAAAGCAATGGTATAAATGATCATTTTCTCCAGTTAAATGCAGAAATTTTGATCAATGCCCCAGATGGGACTCCTGAAATTAACAACATATTACCTTCTTAGGCTCCTCTGTTCAGTCGGGTCTTAGAAATCTGGGTGTCATCTTTGACAGCCCAATGTCCTTTGAGCATCTTTCAAAACAGCTGGTTCAAAAGTGTTTTTATCATTTAAGTAATATTTCAAAACTTAGACTGCTGGTATCATGGCTGAACTGGAGATGATTAGTCATGCTTTTTTTCTTCGCCTCTGGATTATTGTAAAGGTCTTTTTATTTGTCTTACCAAATCAGGTTTGAAAGGCTTCAGACAGTACAGAATGCTGCTTCAAAATTTTAGTTTTAAGTCGGTAGAGTGGCTTAGCGGTTAGCACTGGTGTCTCACAGCAAAAAGGTTGTGGGATCACTTCCCACTTGGTCCTTTCTGTGTGCAGTTTGTATGTTCTCCCAGTGTTTGCATGGGTTCCCTTCAGGTGCTCTAGCACCCTCCTACTTCCAAAGACATACAGGTAAGGTGAACTGGCAACTTAAAATTGACCATAGGTGTGTGTGAATGTGTTTGTGTCCATGTGACCCTGCTATAAACTGGCGTTCTGTCCTGGGTGTACCCTGCCTCAAACCCTACCTCCAGCAGGTCTGTGACCCTTGACTGGAGTAAGCAGTAATAGAGAATGAATTAATTTTAGTTTCCCAGCACACTGTCTTTAATTAACAGACAGAATGAAGCTGAGACAGAAAATGGAGACAGAAAAACACAGGAGGGAGCGACACACAGCAAAAGTCTTCCAAGCTGTGACCTGAACCTGGGTACACCAGGTTCTGGTACATCTTACCCGGATGTCTTCCAATTTGTACTCCAGCAGACTTCCATCAGATACCTCCAGCCCAGCCCACTCATCTTCATCCATATCATCACCTTGTCCCTCAATGATAACCTCAAAGAACACAGTCTTCTCTGAGAAGTGGCTGAAGCTGTTGTCAAAGCAGATTTGATAGTCTCCTTCTTCTGTTGGTTCCACCCTGAAATAACACAATCATTGTCAAACACAAATGAGAAGGTCCAACACTGCCAAGTCATTTCCATCAAACATAACGAAGTACTCCTGAAAATATACGGCAATACTAACATGTGGACTCCATCAGAGCGTCGAAACTCTCCCACAATGTGGTAGCCTTCAGGTGAGAAGATGGAGAAGTCCACGTCCACACCAGCACCTGCTATCACCTTCACATGCGCGCGCACACACACACACACACACACACACACACACACACACACACACACACACACACACACACACACACACAGAGCGAACAGCCTGAAGTCAAACAACAGATTGCACAGTGTCTTCTCTTTGATTAGGACTCTCCCACTTAGCAAACACACTACGTGGGAGAGAATCACGGCACCAAATGAAGGCAATGACTATTTTATATGTTGCCATACTATAGGGATGAGGGCACTACAGTCACAGGCTTCATCGGTCTATTCACTGTTATTATATATCACTGAAAAGGTGAAAGCAGGGTTCTCACCAGCATTATAACGGTCTGTTACGCTGTTATAATAAAAAATAAAAAGTGCAGTTGGGCCGTTACGTTGTTTGAGGGTGTGTAACGGGAAAATAATTTCTCTATGTTGATTGTGGAGCTGCTGGTTCTGATGTAGAAGCAGCGTGTCCATAATTTATTCACCAGCCTGTATCAAAGCCAATTCTGCCTTTTCTGCTGATTAAAGTCTCTAAACGGGACTCTTTCAGCGAGAATCGTCCACCGCTTCACACGGACAGTTTTTATTCATTCGTCATTAACGTGCCTTTTTTTGTGGGGCACAGCCAACGATGCGGATCTCTGCCGTGGACTGGAACCTTAATATATCCCGCTTCTCTGGTTTGTAAACTCAAGTTAGTGTCCCTTATGAAAATAATAATAATAATAATAATAATAATAATGATGATAATATCCTCTGCTCCGTGTGTGTTGTGGGATTTGCTGCAGCTCTAAACCGAGTAAATGTGGAAAGATGGATCATTCCGGAATCAAAAACTTCAAAGCAAATCACTGTTTTAAAATCAAATGACATCTCTTTCCACATGTTGTAAAACAGACAAACCAACAACTGTTTTTCCCCAAAATGAGACGCCCTCCGTTCCGTCGGGGGGAGAACTTATCCCGGTGTCAAAGTCTCAGTGCTCCAGGCTGAGCACAGCCATGCAGCAGCACTCCAGGAGTGAGTATTGTAAGTGAGACCGGGGCCAAAGTAACATTTTACATTTATATCCCTCTGAAACACTGTTGCCTGAATTCTGAGCGCCAAATTTTGTTAAGTAAAGCCACAGTTTTTTTGTTTCTTTTTATCTTTGTTACAGCCTTACTTTAAAGCCAAAAGAAACGAGGCATCAGACAAAAACATGGAAGAGTGTAGAAATGTGTGTCACTGCACAGGAGCTAATTTAATACACAGCAGTTTTCTATAGAAACTCCTTACAAGTGTTTTTTTTACTTCAAGATTAATTTCTGATTACTCTACATTTTGAAGTTTAAAAAAAAAAAAAAAAACACACCAAAGAAGGCCCTTTATAAGCCCATAAAGCAAAAGCTTCAGCGGGATCGACATCTAAGCAGTCCCCGAACCCCCGGCTTCTTAAGGTGATTTTTTCCATCCATTACGCTGAGAGAAAAAAAAAAAATCCTGCTCATTGCAACGAGTCTGACAGCACAAGGAGGATCCTTATAGAGAGCGCATGTCCACCAATTAGCCGCTTACCTAACCCTCCTAGCAGTCTTGTATATCTGCTGTCCCTATGGCTTTGAAATGAGAATTTTTTTCGCCTCAACTGGTTCGTTCCAAACAAAAACAGTATTTTAGCGTTTCTCGTTTTTGGGTTCCACCCCAAAATTGATGTTCCTGAACCGATTAGAACAACAACAAAAAAACATTCTCGAACCAGTTCATTACATTCCATGTCAGCTGTGGGACACTGACAACGCTCTATATTTCAGGCCAGTATGTGGTGCTTTAATTCTCCATGAAAAACAGAGAAGAAGACAATAGCGCATGTGCATAAGGAGCTAATCAATGTAGCAAGAGAAGCTACAACTTTCCAAAGCAGCACACAGAGTAAAATAAAGCCTTTTAAGAGAAAGAGGGTCTGCGCTGATCATCTGAAATAGACTTTAAAAAAATGTGCTGTGTTGCTCTCTGCATCACAGACAATGTGAAAAGATGCGCACTTTCAGTGAATCAAATTTAACTAGAAGAAGCCTTTATTCAAACTAATTTGAAGGTATTAGCGTTTAGACACACATGCTGCAATGCATTATGGGAACATTAGTTTCCTGACATCAGTGGTTGGTTGGTCGGTATAACCATATACTGAAACTTGGTGGGTTTTACAAATAAATCCGTATTTGTAAATATGTAATTTATTTCATTTGTAAAAAAAAAAAAAAGGCAATTTGAAAATTGAAAATTCTGTCTGCTAAGTGATTCGTGCCATGAACACTGTCTTCTACTGGCCAGTAGATGGCAGTGTGAACAGCATTTGCCACACATTCACTAAGAGTGATGAATCACTTACTGAAACAGACCACGTTTCAGTAACTTGCGTGTTATACCGACCAACCACCCACTGACGTCAGGAAACTAATGTTCCCATAATGCATTGCAGCATATGTGTCTAAATGCTAAAACCTTCAAAATTAGTGCATTACTTTAAAACTAAAACATATAGCTGATATGTTCACTTTGTAAAACGACAGATGTGACGCTAATTTCAATAACTTGTCCCGAATTAGTTTGTTTAAAATTATAACCATAAGTCACAACTGTCTGCCTGTGCATGACTCCAGTGATTTGCTGGCAGGTCTGTATGGTGTGAAGATAAATTTTTTTTTTTTGTCCTCCCTCTTCCTTTCTCTCTGGTAGTCAGCTCTCTTCTGCCTGCAGAGGACAGAGTTCTACCATTCATGGCTGTCTGTCTGCTACAAAACATGTAACAGGTATGCACTAAAATCTTTGATTTCAGACTTTACAAATGTTTTTTAACTATTAAGCTATGCCCGCAAAAGTTATCAGAACTAAATTTATCGGAAGCTAATTGGTCCTTTGATGGTTTTCAATGTTATGTGGAAAGCTAATCCACTAAGGAAAATATTAGCTTCAATAATTAGCACTTAGCGGATAAGTGGAACTGTGCCCACCACTGCATGAGTCCCATTAGGGCTGAAACGATTAGTCGAGTAACTGGAATAATTCGATTACAAAAAATGTTCGAGGCAAATTCTGCTGTTTCGCTGCAGCGTCCCCAGAAAAAAACAAAACAAAAAAAAAAAGAAGAAGACTGGAGCATAACAGCTAATCAAATTAGCAATGATAGCTACCGCTTTCCAAACGTGACACACAGAGTAAAATAAAGCCTTTTAAGAGAAAGACGGTCCACGCTGATCATCTGAAATAGACTGACTGCGCATTTAAAGCAAAGTGTTTGTCTATTTTTCAAAAACAGACGGTCCGCTCTACGTGAGGAGCACTATTGACCCGGCGGATGGCTGCTTCTCTCTCTACTCGGTGTGAGGGGCTGTCAAACCGGGTGAGTCACAGCTCTGTCCCCGGCCACATTGACAAACAGCGGAAGTACACTCTTTCTTTGCACGAGTGTTTCACTTTTTAATTTTAGCTTTTTTTGGGCAACACACAACGCTTCGCAAACACAGTAACTTAAATAAAATAATTAAAAAAAACTGACTGTGCGGCTGCATGTTCAACCTTCAGCTGAAATGCATCTGTGGAATTGCAGAGAAAGAGGGATTAAAAAAAAAAAAAAAAAAAAAAAAAAAAATCATGCAGGGACCCAGTCCACCAACCTTTATATAAAAAAAACTTAAAAATGGTTACATTTTGCAAGTTGGAGAAAACAAAACAAAAAGTCACATCCTATCACCATGTCAACACTTTGGCCAGCGACATTGTGCCATTGCTTAGGGAGAACCCTGGACTATTGATGTTTAAAAACGCAAAAGTACTTTTTATCCGATTACTCGATTAACCGCCAGAATAATCAATAGAATACTCCATTACTAAAATAATCGATAGCTGCAGCCCTAATTCACCGCATACAAATAAGAAACAGAAAGATTTTTTAACCTCTTAAAATAGGTCAAGGTTAGCGATTTTTAAACTTGTCCAAGGTCTGTGTCCCAAGAATGCTCCCTATAAATTTGAAGACCCTGGCAGTAATAGGACTGGACTCATGCTGGGCACAGATGGACGGATGGACAGATGGGCGGACACAAGTCTTCGCAATACCCAATGGCCATATTTTGACAGCCTCAGGTGAAAATGTAATGGGACAACACAAATCCCCTACAACTTTGCCAAAATCAGACAAGTCCAATTTTTCTTTCTAAAGTGGTCAAATCATTTATTTTTCACGTCACTACAATGCATCCAGAAAGTATTCACAATGCTTCACTTTTTTCCACATTTTGTTATGTTATGGCCTTATTCCAAAACGGAGTAAATAGATTTTTTTTTCCCCTCAAAATTCTACTCACAAAACCCCATAATAACAACATGAAAAAGGTTTTTTATTAATTTTCGCAAATTTATTAAAAATAAAAAAAACTTAGGCGAAGAGCATGTCAGAGCACATACCAAGCATTAAGACCTCCGAGACTGGATTGTCTTGAGAAATCTGGGGAAGGGTACAGAAACATTTTTTCTGCTTTGAAGGTCCCAATGAGCACAGTGGCATCCATCATCCAAAAATGGAAGTTCAGATCCACCAGGAAACTTGCTAGAACTGGCTGCCCATCTAAACCGAGCAATTGGAGTAGAAGGGCTTTCGTCAGGGAGGTGACAAAGAACCACCCGGAAGTGAACATTTGTAAACATCAAACAAACGTTCATAGAATGTTTGTTTACTGTTCAGCAAGTTTGTGAACGTTCATGTAATGTTTGTGATGTTTGACTCCATTTAAATTATGTGTGCAAACATAGGTAGAATGAACAATAGGAAATAATTTAAGCACATGGTAACCAAGAATTTGTCGATTTATGATTTATTCAGGCCTACTGAATATACTGTATAATTTCAAGATTACTGTAATAAACTGACAGAGCTAACTCCAAAACATGTCTTGGTGCAACTTGCATAAACATGCACTCTGTTAATTGGAATATTAATTTTTGCAAAATAATTTACATCACTACAGACTGATTGTCAGCTACCAAAATATGTTTTTTATGGAAACAGATTGCAATGGCGTATTATCCAGACGTCCCACAGACCTGAGTTACATACATTTTGCCAAATTTTAAAAAAGCCTATATCTTTAGCATTTTTGTAAATAAGGAAAAATACATTAAAGTTATTAAAAATTGATTTACAAAATAATGTTTTCAACATGCATGAGCAGGAAGCATTGACATTTAAATAAAACAGCTCATAGACAAATAATATTTTTTACTGGTCACTTCACAACTTCAAACATGTTTTTAAACAAACACGCTAAACATGAGATGAATAGTCACACACGTTACAGTGGCAGAAATGAACTAGATTTCACATTTCCAGAATGAACATTTGTACAGGGTTTAGTGTTTCGCTCAGGCCTCATTTGAGGATGACTTCATGTCACAGTCGAACAGTGTTTGGTGGGAATTGTTACAACATATTTCTTGCTTTCTGATTCCTTTAATATCAGCTGCTTAATTCATGTTTGCAGTGAGGCATGATATTATAATTATCCAGGGTAAAACATGTACATTGTACACAATATAATTGTAAGACCTGGATACAATCATTTCTGTATGAAAAATGCAACATACTCATTCTGGTAAAAAAAAAATAAAAAAATAAAAAAATAAAAAAATAAAAAAATAAATAAATAAAAAGCATCAGTGGTCATTGTGTATAATTTCCTGTAATCACATTATACATTCAAGTATTGCCAATTAAGTTAACAAATTTCTAGCATAAGTGTTTGGTTCCTTCGTGGTTAAAGGTAAAGTCAGAGCAGGTTTATCAGCTCAGAGAAATGCTGTCTCACAAAACTACTGTAATAATTGGGTCAGAACGTCTGAAACACTATAGTGCTTTATTTTAAAACATGTTTGACCAACATTATCAGAGGATACAATTCAAATGAATTCATTTTATTTAAAGTAGTTTGTATACATAGATCTATTTACTATTAAATTATTTTGTTAACAATATGCTTGCTGCTTCACAGTTGCTTGCAGTGATACTCACGAACCAGTTGGTGGCAGTAGTGCACCGAGTTGGGTTAAAACCCGCTGTTTAACAGAGAAGAAGAAGAAGACTTAGCTGAGTTGCAGCACTCAATCGTTGTTTTAGCAAATAAAAGTTTGTGTTCCACAAGTTAATTTGCCTGTTCAGTCTCTATACTATGATTAAGAGACCACTGAGAGCAGAAGAGGAGACTAACGCTGGATGCTTGTCGACTGGGATTCCTCACAAAGAACCACCACATAGCTACCCATGAGTTAGCAGCTAGCTTCAAATGGATGGGCCTTTGTGTCGTGATATCGACGCTGTGACTATCAAAAGAAGGTAACGGAACGTGATGTGAGCACAAATTTGTTTTAGCCAGAAATAACAAAACTTGCTTGAAGCTTGAGTATGCCAGCCATGGATTAATGGGAACGAAACCAACACATTTTTGACTAGCACAGAGCTAACGTTAGCCACAGAGAGGCACAGGCCTAATTAATATTTTGACTAAAACATGACTAAAATATATGCTCTCTTTTATTAGGTGTTGACGCAACTGAAGTTTAAGTAATGTCAGTGCCCAGAAAGAGACTTTATGAAGATAAGCTTGTGATAATATTTTTGGATTATTGCTTGTTTCCCCCCCAACAGCAACTATGCCGGCTGCCATAAGAGTTGTTGAATCATTGAATCCTCCATCTGATCAGTGGGTTGATGGTGTGCCTGCAGTTGATTCACATCAGCCCGATTATCCCGAGGTTTGTACTATAATGGTTAAATAAGATTGTATAGTGTCTTGTGCCAGTAGATTCTAAAATTCATGTTCGGCAAGCAAAATATTCAAACATTTCTGGCAAGAAATACTCTGTTCTATTTGGGATATAATTTGAAAATAGAGTAAAAGCTGTCAGTAATGAAGATGTATATGCTAACTTTCCTTCCTTAAAGAAATAATTTACAGGCCCTGTTACTCAAACATATTTATTTATTGCTGATATAAAGTTTCAGAATTTCTTTTATAAAAAATTCTGTCCCTTGCATAATGTTTCATTTGCATAGTGTGTGCATACTGTCTATGGTACCATACACTTGAAACATATGGACTTCTATGCTGTACTACTGAGGTTTACCACCTTATCTGGGGTGGAAAAACTGACCTGTGCCAACAAAAAAATTAATTTTTGGAGATTCTTTTGGAATAGACCTGAGGAAGCACCAGAATGCATTTGAGATTTCACATTTTTCTGGGGGACAACCACCAGACCCCGCCAGGGCCTTGTCAAGATCTTTCAAGTTTTTTTTTTCCACAGCTCCCTTTCATCACTCAGTTCATTCACAGATTTGTCCGTGCTCATGATGAAAGGTCAACAGCATTGGCTTAATCATTTGTGAAGCATAGGATTTAATAAAAAAGAGGGAACTTCTGTATTAAGGTTGTAACATGTGGATCTATATACATTTTGTGTTCCAGGAGAAGCAGAATGACATCATTCACAGTATCGAACAGCTGAATGACAAAGTTGATGCACTGCATCCTTGGACAATCCCTGAAAGTGTCGGTTCCCAGACATACCAGGGGAGAGAACAATGTGGACGCTGCTGACACGATTATCTGAAGGTTGGCCAGCTAAACCAGAAATGTGTGCTTGAACCAATTACACGCAGTGCCTGGAAGTAATGGGGCTTCCAGTAAAGTCACTCAAAGAAGTGATTTAATGTGTTTTCTGTTTGTTAGATCCTCTTCACTTCAAAAAAGTTACAAACATGCTGTATTTATGGAAACTAGTAATTAAAGGGCCTTTCACATTGCATGCTTTATACGCGTCAGGCAACAACTCCCAATGTGTCGTCAGTCACGTTGTGTCAACGCCTCCCTACGCCCTGACGCGATGCATGCAGCAGGGGGGTGGAGATTTTCACTCTGATTTTTTTTCCAGAGGAAAGCTGAATGATCGCCATGTTGTATATATGTCGATGAACCTGTTGTGTGGGCCGCCAGAAGAGGAGGTACTGCTGGCCCACCACCAAAGGGCGCCCTGCCTGAAGTGCGGGCTTCAGGCACGAGAGGGCGCTGCCGCCATGGACACAGCCGGGAGTGACAGCTGTCACTCATTCACTCCTGACAGCTGTCACTCATTCACTCCTGACAGCTGTCACTCATTCACTCCTGACAGCTGTCACTCATTCACTCCTGACAGCTGTCACTCATTCACTCCTGACAGCTGTCACTCATTCTTCATCATCGCACTCCATAAAACCCAGATGTCATCTCCACCTCATCGCCGAGATATCGTACTTCGTTGGAGGTAATATCCTCAGCCTTTGTGGTATTTTCTGAATCTGTATATTGTGAGTGTTTGCAGGAGTACCGGTCCTTCGTTTGTGGAGGCTGTGCAGGACGGCACTCTTTTTCCTCTGAGGGATCGCTGCAACACATATTGAGTGAGAGGTGGAGGTGGCATTCCCACCGTTGTAGTTACTGGGTGTGCACACACCTACACTTGACTGTCTTTGTTCTCGCCAGCAGTACCAGATCCGACAGTCGGGGACGGTGATCACCTGGGAATTCGGGACTTGGCGGCTCCAGTATTCACCAGGTTCTGTGGCGGCGGAAATCGTGTGGTTCCGGCTCTTCTCAGGACAGACGTCTTCTATCCTCGAGCCTGCCCACACGTCACCTTTGTGGATTGACTATAATTATATTCTGAGATTGTCTGTATTTCGTTGTGCACATTTCACAACATTAAATTGTTACTTTTTGGCTCATCTATTGGCCGTTCATTTGCGCCCCCTGTTGTGGGTCCGTGTCACTACACTTTCACAACAGGATATCTCGGCCAGCGTCATGGACTCCGAGGGGCGTCACCCAGCTGTTGAACGACCAATGGGAGAGCAGGGAGCGCAGGCGTCTGCAGGAGGCGTGATTGGTGAGCTGCAGCACATTCTCACCGCCTTTACAGCTCGGTTGGATCAAATGACCGAGCAAAACATCCTCCTGAACCGCAGGGTGGAGGCTCTCTCCGCGCAGGTGGCGGCGAGCGCTCAGGGCCTCCTCCTGCCGACCCTGTGCAGGATATGAACGTTCCAGTGGTGGTTCAACAACCCCTCCCACCATCCCCTGAAGCATACATAAGCCCTCCTGAGCCGTACGGAGGTTGTGTGGAGACGTGCGCGGACTTTCTCATGCAGTGTTCGCTCGTCTTCGCACAATGTCCCGTCATGTACGCGTCAGATGCTAGTAAAATAGCTTATATGATTGCTCTGCTTCGGGGTAAGGCACGCGCCTGGGCTACGGTGCTCTGGGAACAGAACTCACGGTTGTTATCAGCATACACTGGGTTTGTGGGAGAGTTCAGAACAGTGTTTAATCACCCTAACAGATGAGAGACCGCTTCAACAATGCTGCTGTCAATGCGACAGGGGCGCCGGTGTGCAGCCGAATATGCAGTCGACTTCCGCATCGCGGCTGCGAGGTCCGGCTGGAATAACGTTGCGCTCCGCGCCGCCTTCATAAACGGACTGTCGTTGGTCCTGAAGGAGCATCTGGTAGCTAAGGAGGAACCGCGGGATTTAGATGGGCTTATCGATCTCGTTATACGGTTAGACAATCGGTTGGAGGAACGCCGTCGGGAGCGAGGCGAAGGACGTGGCCGGATACGCGCCGCCCCTCTCCCTTCCGGGTTCGAAAAGGGGCCGCCCTCCCCACGCTCCACAGCAGCAGCGCTCTGTGGGGCAACGCACAGGGCCAAAATGAGGAGGCTGATCCGCGGGGAGTGTTTTCTCTGCAGCTCTAAGGAGCACACACAGAAAAACTGCCCCAAACAGCCACAACAACCGCCCTCAGAGACTGGGCTAAGGGGGGGTCAAAACATTCACGTGAGACACATACAGATTGCCACACGACTCCCAGTTACAATCCTGAGCAGGGATTTAACCCTTCAAGCCCCAGCACTGGTGGACACGCGGTCAGAAGGGAATCTGCTAGACAGCAGATGGGCAAGGGAGGTAGGGCTCCCTCTGGTGGCGCTTCCTTCGCCATTGCAGGTGCGGGCACTAGATGGCACCCTCCTCCCTTTAATCACACACAAGACACAACCAGTAACTCTGGTGGTGTCTGGAAACCATCGGGAGGAGATTGGAGTTTTTTGTAACTCCTACCTCCCGCGTGATTTTGGGCTTCCCATGGATGTTGAAGCACAATCCCCGGATTGATTGGCCGTCTGGGGTGGTGGTTCAGTGGAGCGAAACCTGCCATCGGGTGTGTTTAGGATCCTCGGTTCCTCCCGGTTTACAGGCTAAGGAGGAGGTCAAAGTCCCTCCCAATCTGACGGCAGTGCCGGTTGAGTACCACAATCTTGCTGACGTCTTCAGCAAGGATCTGGCACTCACCCTTCCCCGCACCGTCCATACGATTGTGCCATTGATTTGATTCCAGGCACTGAGTTCCCGTCCAGCAGGCTGTACAACCTCTCACGACCTGAGCGCGAATCAATGGAGACCTACATCCGGGACTCATTAGCTGCCGGGCTGATCCGGAACTCCACCTCCCCGATGGGGGCAGGTTTCTTTTTTGTGGGCAAGAAAGATGGCGGACTCCATCCATGCATTGATTACAGGGGGCTGAATGAGATTACGGTTCGCAACCGATACCCGTTGCCATTGTTGGATTCCGTGTTCACCCCCCTGCATGGAGCCAAAATCTTTACTAAGCTGGATCTTAGAAATGCGTATCACCTGGTTCGGATCCGGAAGGGAGACGAATGGAAGACGGCATTTAACACCCCGTTAGGTCACTTTGAGTACCTGGTCATGCCGTTCGGCCTCACCAACGCCCCCGCGACATTCCAAGCCTTGGTTAACGACGTCTTGCGGGACTTCCTGCACCAATTCATCTTCGTATATCTGGACGATATTCTCATCTTTTCTCCGGATCCTGAGACCCATGTCCAGCATGTACATCAGGTCCTGCAGTGGTTATTAAAGAACCGACTGTTTGTGAAGGGCGAGAAGTGCGAGTTTCACCGCACGTCTTTGTCCTTCCTGGGGTTTATCATCTCCTCTAACTCCGTCGCCCCTGATCCGGCCAAGGTTGCGGCGGTGAGAGATTGGCCCCAACCAACAAGCCGTAGGAAGCTGCAACAGTTCCTCGGCTTCGCTAATTTCTATAGGAGGTTCATTAAGGGCTACAGTCAGGTAGGTAATCCCCTGACAGCCCTGACCTCTCCGAAAGTCCCCTTCACCTGCTCGGATCGGTGCGAAGCCGCGTTCAAGGAGTTGAAACGACGGTTCTCTACTGCGCCAGTTTTGGTGCAGCCCGACCCTAGCCGCCAGTTCGTGGTTGAAGTGGACGCCTCTGACTCAGGGATAGGAGCCGTGCTATCCCAGAGCGGAGAGACCGATAAGGTTCTTCACCCGTGTGCCTACTTTTCTCGCAGGTTGACCCCAGCTGAACGGAACTATGACGTCGGCAATCGAGAACTCCTTGCGGTGAAAGAGGCTCTTGAGGAGTGGAGACACCTGTTGGAGGGAGCGTCTGTGCCGTCCACGGTTTTCACTGACCATCGGAACCTGGAGTATATCAGGACCGCCAAGCGGCTGAACCCCAGGCAAGCCCGCTGGTCACTGTTCTTCGGACGTTTTGACTTCCGGATCACCTATCGCCCCGGGACCAAGAACCAGAGATCGGATGCCTTGTCCCGGGTACACGAAGACGAAGTCAAAATGGTGCTGTCGGATCCACCAGTGCCCATCATTCCGGAGTCCACTATCGTGGCCACCCTCACCTGGGACGTGGAGAAGACCATCCGGGAGGCCCTGGCACGGAGCCCGGACCCCGGAACCGGTCCGAAGAACCGTCTATACGTCCCACCAGAGGCCAGAGCTGCAGTCTTGGACTTCTGTCACGGTTCCAAGCTCTCCTGTCATCCAGGGGTGCGAAGGACCGTGGCAGTTGTCCGGCAGCGCTTCTAGTGGGCGTCTATGGAGACCGATGTCCGGGAGTACATCCAGGCCTGCACCACCTGTGCCAGGGGCAAGGCAGACCACAAGAGGTCCCAAGGGCTTCTCCAGCCACTTCCTGTGCCTCATCGCCCCTGGTCCCATATCGGCCTGGATTTCGTCACGGGCCTCCCGCCGTCCCAGGGCAACACCACCATCTTCACGATAGTGGACCGATTCTCCAAGGTGGCCCACTTCGTGGCCCTCCCGAAGCTCCCAACAGCCCAGGAGACAGCAGACCTCGTGGTCCACCATGTCGTCCGTCTGCATGGGATACCCACCAACATCGTCTCTGATCATGGTCCCCAGTTCTCCTCACACGTCTGGAGGAGCTTCTGCCAGGAACTGGGGGCCACTGTGAGCCTCTCGTCCGGGTATCACCCGCAGACCAATGGACAGGCAGAACGGGCCAATCAGCAATTGGAACAAGCCCTGCGCTGCGTAACGTCCGCACACCCGACGGCCTGGAGTGAACATCTGGCCTGGATTGAGTATGCACATAACAGCCAGGTGTCCTCTGCCACCGGCCTCTCCCCGTTTGAGGTGTGTTTGGGGTATGAGCCCCCATTGTTTCCCGTGGTGGAGGGAGAGGTCGGCGTGCCCTCGGTCCAGGCCCACCTGCGGAAGTGCCGTCGGGTGTGGCGCTCCGCCCGTTCTGCCTTGTTGAAGGCCCGGATGAGGGCGAAGATCCATGCGGACCACCGGCGATCCCCGGCCCCTGCTTACCAGCCCGGGCAGGAGGTGTGGCTGTCCACGAAGGACATCCCCCTCCAAGTGGACTCCCCTAAGTTGAAGGACCGTTACATTGGACCATTCAAGATCCTCAAAATCCTCAGTCCTGCCGCAGTGAAGCTCCGACTCCCAGCTTCACTGCGGATCCACCCGGTTTTTCATGTGTCCAGAATCAAGCCTCACCACACCTCACCCCTCTGTGCTCCCGGTCCGAAGCCGCCTCCTGCCCGGATCATTGACGGGGAGCCGGCTTGGACAGTGCGCCGGCTCCTGGACGTCCGTCGAATGGGCCGGGGGTTCCAGTATTTGGTGGACTGGGAGGGGTATGGACCCGAAGAACGCTCCTGGGTGAAGAAGAGCTTCATCCTGGATCCGGCCCTCCTGGCCGATTTCTACCGTCGACACCCGGATAAGCCTGGTCGGGCGCCAGAAGGCGCCCGTTGAGGGGTGGGTCCTGTTGTGTGGGCCGCCAGAAGAGGAGGTACTGCTGGCCCACCACCAAAGGGCGCCCTGCCTGAAGTGTGGGCTTCAGGCACGAGAGGGCGCTGCCGCCACGGACACAGCCAGGAGTGACAGCTGTCACTCATTCTTCATCATCACACTCCATAAAACCCAGACGTCATCTCCACCTCATCGCCGAGATATCGTACTTCGTTGGAGGTAATATCCTCAGCCTTTGTGGTATTTTCTGAATCTGTCTATTGTGAGTGTTTGCAGGAGTACCGGTCCTTCGTTTGTGGAGGCTGTGCAGGACGGCACTCTTTTTCCTCTGAGGGATCGCTGCAACACATATTGAGTGAGAGGTGGAGATGGCATTCCCACCGTTGTAGTTACTGGGTGTGCACACACCTACACTTGACTGTCTTTGTTCTCGCCAGCAGTACCAGATCCGACAGTCGGGGACGGTGATCACCTTGGAATTCGGGACTTGGCGGCTCCAGTATTCACCAGGTTCTGTGGCGGCGGAAATCGTGTGGTTCCGGCTCTTCTCAGGACAGACGTCTTCTATCCTCGAGCCTGCCCACACGTCACCTTTGTGGATTGACTATAATTATATTCTGAGATTGTCTGTATTTCGTTGTGCACATTTCACAACATTAAATTGTTACTTTTTGGCTCATCTATTGGCCGTTCATTTGCGCCCCCTGTTGTGGGTCCGTGTTGTGAGGCCCATTGTTGTGCCATACATCCAAGAACATCACCTCATGTTGCAGCAGGATAATGCACAGCCCCATGTTGCAAGGATCTGTACACAATTCTTGGAAGCTGAAAATGTCCCAGTTCTTGCATGGCCGGCATACTCACCGGACATGTCACCCATTGAGCATGTTTGGGATGCTCTGGACCGGCATATACGACAGCGTGTACCAGTTCCTGCCAATATCCAGCAACTTCGCACAGCCATTGAAGAGGAGTGGACCAACATTCCACAGGCCACAATTGACAACCTGATCAACTCTATGCGAAGGAGATGTGTTGCACTGCATGAGGCAAATGGTGGTCACACCAGATACTGACTGGTATCCCCCCCCCCCCAATAAAACAAAACTACACCTTTCAGAGTGGCCTTTTATTGTGGACAGTCTAAGGCACACCTGTGCACTAATCATGGTCTAATCAGCATCTTGATATGGCACACCTGTGAGGTGGGATGGATTATCTCAGCAAAGGAGAAGTGCTCACTATCACAGATTTAGACTGGTTTGTGAACAATATTTGAGGGAAATGGTGATATTGTGTATGTGGAAAAAGTTTTAGATCTTTGAGTTCATCTCATACAAATTGGGAGCAAAACCAAAAGTGTTGCGTTTATATTTTTGTTGAGTGTGTGTATATATATATATATATATATACACATACATACACACATACACACACACACACACACACACACACTTTGCAGTGGGATACCAATTAAGTAATTATTAAGAAGACAATCCTCCTACGGCTGAGGGTATTTTAGCATTGTGTTTATATTTCATAATATCAAAGCTTATGAGCAGATTAGCAGCAGCATTTAATTTGCATTGTACATGGAATATGTTTGATAAAATTTAATTTTACTTCCGGAGAAACTTTCTCTGGTGATCAAACATTAATTTAAATTAAGATTTTTTTATTATTATTTTTGTATATTTTTTTTATCATATGAATTTCCTCAGGAAATTTTATTGTAATGTGTTTGTGTTAAAACTGTTCAATTTTGCTTTAAAAATTGTTTAATTATATTGCCGTATCTGACTGTCATACTTTTATGTGATAAAAAAAAAACTTAGTGTTTTGTCATGTGAATTTCCTCAGGAAATTTACTGATTGTAATGTGTTTGTGTTAAACTGTTCAGTTTCGCTCTTAAAAATGTGTGTTCAGCAAGTTGCATTGTCGTATCTGACTAATGTCATACTGAGTCTTCAAATCTGTGATTAAAAACTTTATATTAATATTTTTTCATAGGACTTTTCTCAGGGAATTTATTGAGAGTAATGTTTGTTTTAAAACTGTCCACAGTTTTGCTCTTAAATATCAAAGTATTATTAACTGTATGTAGATGTAAGCTGAATTTATTTTTGCTCCTAAAATGTGTAGTTGGTTGTAAATCAATAGATGAATTTTTTTAGGTTTCATTATTATTTCTTGAAGATTTATTCTTATTTTGTCTGAACATCTTTTGGAGTAGTGTCGGTGGTATGCCATGTAAGAAATCTTTTGTAAAGTTGAAAATTTTTCATTTTATGTGCTTTTTTATTTTTGAGCATGATGTTTAATTCTGTAAAGATGAATTCCATCATTAAATCTGTAAGTGATTTCAAAAGTTTCTGCATTATTGATTTTATATGTGAATTCCATAAATACATTGCAAGTTACTATTTGAATAAAACCTGTTGAATTTTAAAACATTTATAAAGTTTGTTTTATGTCATTTTTAGTTCTCAATAGGAAAAAAAAAAAATCACAAAAAATTGTAGATATATTGAGCAGGAACATTGCACGAACATCATATGAACAAAGAATGAGGACAGGTAATGTTAGCATTCGAACATTCTACAAATGTTCATTTAATGTTCTGGTTCAACTGTTCATATGATGTTTGTGAACATTTGTATAATGTTCATTGAATGTTTGCATGCAAACATTACCTGTCCTCATTCTTTGTTCATATGATGTTCATCCAATGTTCATGCCATGTTTGCAAACGTTCTCATGCAAACGTTCAATGAATATTCAAAGAAAGTTCAGTTTCCGGGTGTGGTCACTCTGTCAGAACTGCAGCTGTCTCTGTGAAGAGAGGAGAACCTTCCAGAAGGACAACCATATATGCAGCAATCCACCAATGAGGCCTAGAGTGGCCAGATGGAAGCCACTCCTTACGTACATGGCAGTGCTCCTGGAGTTTGCCAAAATGCACCCGAAGGACTCTCAGGCCATGAGAAACAAAATTCTTTGTTCTGAGACAAAAATTTAAGTCGCTGGCCTGAATGCCAGGCTTCATGTTTGGAGGAAACCAGGCACCATCCCTACAGTGAAGCATGGTGGTAGCAGCATCATGCTAGGGGATGTTTTTCAGCAGCAGGAACTGGGAGAATAGTCAAGACTGACAGAAAGATGCAGCAATGTACAGACATCTTGAATGAAAACCTGCTTCACAGCGCTCTTCACCTCAGACTGGGGTGAAGGTTCATCTTTCAACAGGACAATGACCCTAAACACACAGCAACTGATGTACATGTGATTTCTTAGTTTTTTAATTTTAATAAATTTGACCCCCCCCCCCCCCAAAAAAAAAAACCAACTTTTTTCATGTTGTCATTATGGGGTGTTGTGAGTAGAATTTTAAGAGGAAAAAATGAATTTACTCCATTTTGGAATAGGGCTGTAACATAATGTGGAAAAAGTGAAGCGCTGTGAATACCTTCTGGATACACTGTATGAGTTTCGGAGCATTCCCTGGGGATGCAAACAGTCTGCCTCCCACGGACTGGCACACAGCTGAACCACAGATAATTTGAGAAATGTGTCTGAATGTGATTTTTGTGTCACGGTAACTTATTTTTAAAGTTAGAGCTTTAAATATTTCAATGCATTCACAGTGAAAAAACAGTCAGTGGAGAGCAGCGCATGCACACTGTGACCTCAGTCTGTGAAAAATAGCTTTGTGTGGGGCTGTGGAGTGCACTTTTTATGCAAAAGTCGCAATGATAAATCTGCTGTGTGGCCTCTTGATGAATAAGATGAAAACTGCTAAAATCCGATAAGAATCAGTCTGATAAAGGCATTTTTGTTTAGTCGGTTGATTCACTTAGAAAAAAGGAAGGGGCTCTCAGCCCAGGTATCAACACACACACACACACACACACACACAATATATACAGTAGTGTTCCATGCTAGGACCAATTTTATTCACTTTATACACTGCTTTCCTTAGGCAGTATTATTAGACAGCATTGCTTAAATTTTCATTGTTACACAGATGATACCCAGCTTTATCTATCCATGAAGCCAGAGGACACACACCAATTAGCTAAACTGCAGGATTGTCTTACAGACATAAAGACATGGATGACCTCTAATTTCCCGCTTTTAAACTCAGATAAAACTGAAGTTATTGTACTTGGCCCCACAAATCTTAGAAATATGGTGTCTAACCAGATCCTTACTCTGGATGGCATTACCCTGACCTCTAGTAATACTGTGAGAAATCTTGGAGTCATTTTTGATCAGGATATGTCATTCAATGCACATACGAGGGCTGTCCGTAAAGTATAGGTCCTTTTTATTTTTTCAAAAACTATATGGATTTCATTCATATGTTTTTACGTCAGACATGCTTGCACCCTCGTGCGCATGCGTGAGTTTTTCCATGCCTGTCGGTGACGTCATTCGCCTGTGAGCACTCCTTGTGGGAGGAGTCGTCCAGCCCCTCGTCGGAATTCCTTTGTCTGAGAAGTTGCTGAGAGACTGGCGCTTTGTTTGATCAAATTTTTTTCTAAACCTGTGAGACACATCGAAGTGGACACGGTTCAAAAAATTAAGCTGGTTTTCAGTGAAAATTTTAACAGCTGATGAGAGATTTTGAGGTGATTCTGTCACTTTAAGGACTTTTCACGGTGCGAGACGTCGCTCAGCGCTCTCAGGCAGCGTCATCAGCCTGTTTCAAGCTTAAAACCTCCACATTTCAGGCTCTATTGATCCAGGACGTCGTGAGAGAACAGAGAAGTTTCAGAAGAAGTCGGTTTCAGCATTTTATCCGGATATTCCACTGTTAAAGGAGATTTTTTTAATGAAAGACGTGCGGACGGGTCCGCGCGTCGGGACGCAGCCGACGCGGTGCGGCGGCACAGGAAAAACACCTCCATGTTGATAACCATTTGTAAAATCCAGGCGGCTTTTGATGGCTTTCAGTGGAGTGAGTATATGAGAAATTGTTTATCAGCTGGAGATGTTCCAACTTTTCCTCAAGTCTTCCAACAGAGGTGTTTTTCCTGTGGCGGAGCGTCGCGGCGGCTGCGAGCCAACGCTGCAATCCACCCGCACGTCTTTCATTAAAAAAATCTCCTTTAACAGTGGAATATCCGGATAAAATGCTGAAACCGACTTCTTCTGAAACTTCTCTGTTCTCTCACGACGTCCTGGATCAACAGAGCCTGAAATGTGGAGGTTTTAAGCTCGAAACAGGCTGAAGACGCCGCCTGAGAGCGCTGCAAGACGTCCCGCTCTGTGGGAAGTCCTTAAAGCGACAGAATCACCTCAAAATCTCTCATCAGCTGTTAAAATTTTCACTGAAGACCAGCTTAATTTTTCGAACCATGTCCACTTCGATGTGTCTCACAGGTTTAGAAAAAATTTTGATCAAACAAAGCGCCAGTCTCTCAGCAACTTCTCAGACAAAGGAATTCCGACGAGGGGCTGGACGACCACTCCCACAAGGAGTGCTCACAGGCGAATGACGTCACCGACAGGCGTGGAAAAACTCACGCATGCGCACGAGGGTTCAAGCATGTCTGACGTAAAAACATATGAATGAAATCCATATAGTTTTTGAAAAAAATAAAAAGGACCTATACTTTACGGACAGCCCTCGTATTAAACAAATATGGAGGTCTGCTTTTTTGCATTTGCGCAATATCTCTAAAATTAGAAAGGTCTTGTCTCAGAGTGATGCTGAAAAACTAATTCATGCATTTATTTCCTCTAGGCTGGACTATTGTAATTCATTATTATCAGGTTGTCCTAAAAGTTCCCTGAAAAGCCTTCAGTTAATTCAAAATGCTGCACTAACAGGGACTAGAAGGAGAGAGCATATCTCACCCATATTGGCCTCTCTTCATTGGCTTCCTGTTAATTCTAGAATAGAATTTAAAATTCTTCTTCTTACTTATAAGGTTTTGAATAATCAGGTCCCATCTTATCTTAGGGACCTCATAGTACCATATCACCCCAATAGAGCGCTTCGTTCTCAGACTGCAAGCTTACTTGTAGTTCCTAGGGTTTGTAAGAGTAGAATAATACTGCCTAAGGGAAGCATGTATAAAGTGAATAAAATTGGTCCTAGCACAGAACCTTGTGGAACTCCATAATTAACCTTAGTCTGTGAAGAAGATTCTTCATTTACATGAACAAATTGTAATCTATTAGATAAATATGATTCAAACCACCGCAGCGCAGTGCCTTTAATACCTATGGCATGCTCTAATCTCTGTAATAAAATTTTATGGTCAATAGTATCAAAAGCAGCACTGAGGTCTAACAGAACAAGCACAGAGATGAGTCCACTGTCTGAGGCCATAAGAAGATCATTTGTAACCTTCACTAATGCTGTTTCTGTACTATGATGAATTCTAAATTCTAGAGCTCTGACTCTTTGTCAGCCTGGCTACAGTGCTGAAAAGAAACCTGGGGTTGTTCTTATTTTCTTCAATTAGTGATGAGTAGTAAGATGTCCTAGCTTTACGGAGGGCTTTTTTATAGAGCAACAGACTCTTTTTCCAGGCTAAGTGAAGAGCTTCTAAATTAGTGAGACGCCATTTCCTCTCCAACTTACGGGTTATCTGCTTTAAGCTGCGAGTTTGTGAGTTATACCACAGAGTCAGGCACTTGTGATTTAAAGCTCTTTTTCAGAGGAGCTACAGCATCCAAAGTTGTCTTCAATGAGGATGTAAAACTATTGATGAGATACTCTATCTCACTTACAGAGTTTAGGTAGCTACTCTGCACTGTGTTGGTATATGGCATTAGAGAACATAAAGAAGGAATCATGTCCTTAAACCTAGTTACAGTGCTTTCTGAAAGACGTCTAGTGTAATGAAACTTATTCCCCACTGCTGGGTAGTCCATCAGAGTAAATGTAAATGTTATTAAGAAATGATCAGACAGAAGGGAGTTTTCAGGGAATACTGTTAAGTCTTCAATTTCCATACCATAAGTCAGAACAAGATCTAAGATATGATTAAAGTGGTGGGTGGACTCATTTACATTTTGAGCAAAGCCAATTGAGTCTAATAATAGATTAAATGCAGTGTTGAGGCTGTCATTCTCAGCATCTGTGTGGATGTTAAAATCGCCCACTATAATTATCTTATCTGAGTTAAGCACTAAGTCAGACAAAAGGTCTGAAAATTCACAGAGAAACTCACAGTAACGACCAGGTGGACGATAGATAATAACAAATAAAACTGGTTTTTGGGACTTCCAATTTGGATGGACAAGACTAAGAGTCAAGCTTTCAAATGAATTAAAGCTCTGTCTGGGTTTTTGATTAATTAATAAACTGGAATGGAAGATTGCTGCTAATCCTCCGCCTCGGCCCGTGCTATGAGCATTCTGGCAGTTAGTGTGACTCGGGGGTGTTGACTCATTTAAACTAACATATTCATCCTGCTGTAACCAGGTTTCTGTAAGGCAGAATAAATCAATATGTTGATCAATTATTATATCATTTACTAACAGGGACTTAGAAGAGAGAGACCTAATGTTTAATAGACCACATTTAACTGTTTTAGTCTGTGGTGCAGTTGAAGGTGCTATATTATTTTTTCTTTTTGAATTTTTTTGCTTAAATAGATTTTTGCTGGTTATTGGTGGTCTGGGAGCAGGCACCGTCTCTACGGGGATGGGGTAATGAGGGGATGGCAGGGGGAGAGAAGCTGCAGAGAGGTGTGTAAGACTACAACTCTGCTTCCTGGTCCCAACCCTGGATAGTCACGGTTTGGAGGATTTAAGAAAATTGGCCAGATTTCTAGAAATGAGAGCTGCTCCATCCAAAGTGGGATGGATGCCGTCTCTCCTAACAAGACCAGGTTTTTTTTCAGGCTCCTCTCCTCTGGAACCAGCTCCCAATTCGGATCAGGGAGACAGACACAAAACTTTCCTTTTTGCTAAAGCTTATAGTTAGGGCTGGATCAGGTGACCCTAAACCATCCCTTATTTATGCTGCTATAGACTTAGACTGCTGGGGGGTTCCCATGATGCACTGAGTGTTTCTTTCTCTTTTGCTCTGTATGCACCACTCTGCATTTACTCATTAGTGATTGATCTCTGCTCCCCTCCACAGCATGTCTTTTTCCTGGTTCTCTCCCTCAGGCCCAACCAGTCCCAGCAGAAGACTGCCCCTCCCTGAGCCTGGTTCTGCTGGAGGTTTCTTCCTGTTAAAAGGGAGTTTATCCTTCCCACTGTCGCGAAGTGATTGCTCACAGGGGGTCATTTTGACCGTTGGGGTTTTTCCGTAATTATTGTATGGCTTTGCCTTACAATATAAAGCCCCTTGGGGCAACTGTTTGTTGTGATTTGGCGCTATATAAATAAAATTGATTTGATGGATAGTTTTTATTTTTTTTATTCTTTTACTTCTGTTTTTATTTATGTATTTGAATGTTTTATTCATTTTTAATTATTTATTCAATTTTATGTTGACTTGTTTTATGTAAGGCGCCTTGAGACGGCTTTTGCTGTGATTTGGCGCATTATAAGCTAATTAAATTAAATTAAACACTACTGTAGATATATTATATTAATGTAACACTTGCTTTGACAATGTAAATATGTTTCCCATGTCAATAAAGCTACAGTGAAATTGAGGAGGAAAGAGACTGAGACAAACAGAAAGGGACAGCACTCTCTCTTTTAAGTCTACAAAAATAAATCTATAGAAGTCTATAAATAAAACTACTTAATTCTTTCACCAAAACATAAATCTAAGCTTCCATCTTAGATGTACCTTCTGACAAACTGTAGCTCAACTTTCAGGTCTTCTTTTTAAATCCTCCTCTATTCACTTCATCATGAAGCTGTATAACTGGGAATACAAAATATCCTCATAAAATCAACAATGATAATAATAATAATAATGATATTAAAGCAAATAGACCTCTGGTGTCAGACTGTATTGGTATCAGCAGATATCCAAATTCAGGTATTGGGATCAGAAGTGAAAAAAATATGTATTAGCGCATCCCTAATTCACATTTAACATGCATACAATGGGGTTTAGTGATACACCATTAAACATTATAAAGAAAGGCTTATGAATCGCGTGGCAACTGGCTCACTGAAACTGCAAGAGGCCCACTGTGCTCAGCACTGAGGGGCCAACGGACCAATCACAGATTGTAAGGTGCCCTGACACTTGCACGCATTTTGGCTCCACACTCTCGCACACTTTGTCGTGACAATCTTTGCACACTTGCACGAAGCTGCGCACAGTTTACAACGGTTTGTGAAGAGTTTACTCTCCTGCACAGCAGAGTGCGTTGCACGCAAGTGTGCGGATCAAAGTCGTGCCAGAACATATTTACTGGCCGAAACTCTCTCATGAAGTTGCTGGTCATTTATGCACATAATCAAATGCACACTTTTACAAGGATGAGTTTCATGGAGAAGCAGAGACAAGGTTTGACTCCAATAGTTCCACCTATTTTGTGTGTGTCTGTTTGGGGGATGGGGGTAAACACAATTACGTTTTTGAAGTAACTATTTCTGTTCAGGGATCAAAATACATTTTAACAGCAGTGGGATCTCTGAATGGGGGGCGGGGGGGGGGTACTCAAATAACTAGTTCAGGTGTGTTCAGCAAAACTGAAACATTTTCCAAGGAGGAAATGGGCGTGGCCTATTCCAAAAAATTGAGATGAATTCACTTGGACCCAGAAAACAATCCAAACAGCACCAGACAGGAGGACTCAAACACTGTTGGCTTTACCGACCACGACATATAAGAGCTTCTGTCCGTCTCAGGCCATGAAGCTATAATGACACAACAGGTTTTTAAATGTGTCGTTACCTGATATTCGACCTCCATCGTGCCATTCTGCAGCGCTGTTTGAAAGAAGCACTCAGCTCTGCCGGCAGGCAGCACAAACGTCAGCTCGCTGTCCTGGCTCTGTCCAGCAGAGCGCACACATCCCAAAAACCGTCCCAGGACAACTACAAGGACAAAGAGCCGTTCTCTGCTCCCCGCAGGACAGCCACAAACAAACATGGTGAAGATATTCTCCTCCACGACGCTATCTAAGACCAGCCATCTCAATCACATCCTTCTTCCGCAACACAACTTTGAGCTGCTGTTATTGGACGGACGCCCGCAAACGAAGAACACGCAATGGACCAATCAGAGGAGGGAGAGTCGCAGTCCTCCTCCAATCACTGGCGCACTGGCACGAGCAGAGTTTGTGCGCGCATGTTTTCTCTCTCTCTCTCTCTCTCTCTCTGCTCCCTCTCCTCTCCCCCTCTCTCTCTCTCTCTCTCTCGTAAAAATTCATACATGTAAAATATCATACTTGACAACATTTTCAGACCCAAAACACGTAGGTCTGGATGTGCAGCATGTGGATGAAACTCTAAAATGCTGCACTCTCAAATTCCCAGAGAAATAACAAACGAAAATCCAAGAAAATTTAAATTCTACCCAAAAATCACACGCATATCATTTGAAACACCACAAGAATATAGTAGTCCCCACATTAATCAAGCATCATAAAAAAACTTGAACACAAAATGAAGAAAAAAGTGACAGTAGTGACTAACTAAATGACTATGTTTATTAATGGCAATCATTTTCAGAACAGGCAACAATTCTGATTCAGAGAAATACCACTGTAAAATGAACCCGTCTCCTTTGTAGTGATTTGTGCTCCAGTTCACAGAATTCCATTCACAGAACACAAAATACAATGAAAAAACACCCTGAGTCTGGGGAGCAATGTGAAAGGATCACCTTCATCACCTGAGCTGGAGGCGAAGGTGATCCGCCATCCCCAACGAACTGGATCCTTTCCTCCATATTGTTCCCCAGACAAGGGGTGTTTTGTTTTTATACCTCAGCCGTTTACTGTATTTTTACGAAAATGATATGTTAAAAAGATCCATGTTGTGTGGAACTATTGTACTTCTGACAACAAAGATGGCCAAAGGAAAGTAGTTTGGCACAACATGGATCCACTACAACAGATCAGGGGTACTGGAGCCAGTACTAAACCTGTGGATCCACATCCCGTGGGTGCTAGTTGTCCATCAAATGACAGAAATCCATCAAAATCGAAATTCAGTTTCCATCATTTCCGTCAGAAATTCTCAATTGCTAAGTTAAAAAACTATTTTAATGCTTTACTTTGACACAAATTGGTTGAAAACCAAAGAATTACGTAGTGTTTTGCAATAATGGAGGCCACCATTACCATAAATGAAACCGAAGAGAGTTGATTTGTTACACGCGACTTGAATGGTTGGATTTCAAAGCAACTCAATCACCGTGCCCTCGAATACAATAAGGTAGGTATCCGTCAACACGATGGATTTCCATCATTTAGAAAATTTAACCTCACATACCCGCGTGCATGTGGTGTCATGCGTGTTTTGTGGCTGAAATATGATACTCTCACTGTCAAAACAACATCCCATTCTGCGCTTATCAAAGCAGCAGCAATGTCAGCGAGGATGGTGCCGCACCTTGGAGGAAGGGACTGTATGAATTTTCACTCCTCTCCGCTCTTTTTACTGCTTGCCATGAGCCACGGTCCTTCTCCTCCCTGTCTTCATGGGAACATTGGCAGACCTTCCCCAAGTAGACCAGGGCGTGGCTTTGCTTTGAACCAATGAAACATTGATCCAACTCACTGCTGCAATGGTTCGCTGATTTATTTCACTTAATCTTAATTTTGCTAAAACCCTACAGAGCATATATCTGTGAGTAATATTTACCTTTTTTTATGTTAAACCGACCTGTTATGGTCGAAACAGTTAATAGACGTATTTCATAACTTAAAAACGGGACCGATGCTAACGCGTTAGCATGTCTATAGTGTTTTCAATGGTAAAGTTAGCATTAAGCTGTTGGCATAATAATTAATGGCTCAGCGTTTGTTGTCGTAAAAGAGACAAATGTATTACGAATTGTAATATTTTTTATTTATTTTTATTTATATATTAATAATAATAATAATAATAATAATAGCAACAACAACAATAGTAATAATAACTAATAATGCTACAATACAATTTTAGAGAAACATACAAAAAGACCCTGATAAAACAAAATACAACAGAAAAGATAAAATCAACTAACAATGAACATAAATATAGAAATAAATAACTGTTTCCTGTGAACAACTAGTAACTCTTACAGCGCAGTGGATTTGTTTTGTGTGCGCGCGCGTGTGTATACCTCCACTTCATCCCTGTTTTATTTAAGTTTAAATCAAATCAAATCAAATCAACTTTATTTTTAAAGCACTTTAAAAAAAACAGCTGCAGCTGAAACAAAGTGCTGTACACAAGGGGACATATAAAAGGTAACAAACCACAAAGTAGAAAAAAAAAATTAATGACAATTTGTTTCGGTAAAACCACATCTAAGCTGTGTTTTTACACAAGAAAAAAATAAAATTCAGTAAACTGCACATTTGTGTCTTTTTTCATGAAAATATCTTATTAAAGATCACATATTACACTTTAGTCAGGCCTTTAAAATATTTTGTGGACTCTTGCTGTAATATGTTGTCAGTGGTTGAGATAGTTGCTGTAGGCATCTAAAAATGCTCATAATCGGGTGAAACCTGATAGAAATCTCTGTGGTGTGTCGGTGATGTATGTATGTGCAAAATAAAACAAAACACTACTCCAGGTATGTTTTTGACGAGAATATAACATCATAACTTTGTTACAAGCTCAAACGATGATGTTGCGTGATAAAGGCCTTTTAATAATAACTCACTTAAAGAAATAATGACAATGGAAACAATAGCAAAACTTATGTAAGTAAAAAAAACAAACAAACAAAAAAAATGATTAATCGAAAAAAATAATTGTTTACTAAAATAATCATTAGTTTCAGCCCTAGTTTGTTTTAAGACTGAGAGCATTTTACAAATTAAATGTGAATAAGCCAGTTTTGAGTTTCTCAGTGCGCATGCGTTTTCAAAACTGGCGACAGTGTTACTTTGTGCACAACAGAACAACGTTGTCAGTTGCTTTAGGCCCTAATTTTGTATTTTATTGACTGTACAGCCAGCAACACAGCACCCTTTTGGCGCATTTACCGGATTAGAACCGATCAAAATACTACAGAAGACAAAGAATTTTTACTTGACAGTTTGAAATGAGTTTTCCCCAGACCCCCCCCCCCCCCCCCCCATAATGAATGAATGAATGAGTTTATTCAGCACGCACATAAACAAACAAAATACCAACATAAACTCTTACTAACATAATTAAAAAAAACAAACAAAAGAAAAATACAACAATAACTCAGTTCTCCAAATTGGGTGCGGCCGAAAGGGCATGGGCTGAAGCAAAAGCTTATAAACGCCCCACCCTGTACACCGTTACTATCCACAGTTAAATACACTCAATAAGATAGAAATCAGAAAATAACATAACTAAACAGAATAGAACAATTTCATATTCCATTTTACATTTACATTTTATATCTACATTAGAATATCAATCATCCAATCAATTTTTTTATATAGCGCCAAATCACAACAAACAGTTGCCCCAAGGCGCTTTATATTGTAAGGCAAGGCCATACAATAATTATGTAAAACCCCAACGGTCAAAACGACCCCCTGTGAGCAAGCACTTGGCTACAGTGGGAAGGAAAAACCTCCCTTTTAACAGGAAGAAAACCTCCAGCAGAACCAGGCTCAGGGAGGGCAGTCTTCTGCTGGGACTGGTTGGGGCTGAGGACGAGAACCAGGAAAAAGACATGCTGTGGAGGGGAGCAGAGATCAATCACTAATGATTAAATGCAGAGTGGTGCATACAGAGCAAAAAGAGAAAGAAACAGTGCATCATGGGAACCCCCCAAGCAGGCTACGTCTATAGCAGCATACACGGGATGGTTCAGGGTCACCTGATCCAGCCCTAACTAGAAGCTTAGCAAAAAGGAAAGTTTTAAGCCTAATCTTAAAAGTAGAGAGGGTGTCTGTCTCCCCTTGATCTGAATTGGGAGCTGTTCCACAGGAGAGGAGCCTGAAGCTGAAGGCTCTGCTCCCATTCTACTCTTACAAACCCTAGGAACTACAAGTAAGCCTGCAGTCTGAGAGCGAAGCGCTCTATTGGGGTGATATGGTACTACGAGGTCCCTAAGATAAGATGGACCTGATATTCAAACCTTATAGTAGAAGAAGATTTTAAATTCTATTCTAGAATTAACAGGAGCCAATGAAGAGAGGCCAATATGGGTGAGATATGCTCTCTCCTTCTAGTCCCCGTCAGTACTGGTAGCTGCAGCATTTTGAATTAACTGAAGGCTTTTTAGGGAACTTTTAGGACAACCTGATAATAATGAATTACAATAGTCCAGCCTAGAGGAAATAAATGCATGAATTAGTTTTTCAGCATCACTCTGAGACAAGACCTTTCTGATTTTAGAGATATTGCGTAAATGCAAAAAAGCAGTCCTACATATTTGTTTAATATGCGCTTTGAATGACATATCCTGATCAAAAATGACTCCAAGATTTCTCACAGTATTACTAGAGGTCAGGGTAATGCCATCCAGAGTAAGGATCTGGTTAGACACCATGTTTCTAAGATTTGTGGGGCCAAGTACAATAACTTCAGTTTTATCTGAGTTTAAAAGCAGGAAATTAGAGGTCATCCATGTCTTTATGTCTGTAAGACAATCCTGCAGTTTAGCTAATTGGTGTGTGTCCTCTGGCTTCATGGATAGATAAAGCTGGGTATCATCTGCGTAACAATGAAAATTTAAGCAATACTGTCTAATACTGCCTAAGGGAAGCATGTATAAAGTGAATAAAATTGGTCCTAGCACAGAACCTTGTGGAACTCCATAATTAACTTTAGTCTGTGAAGAAGATTCCCCATTTACATGAACAAATTGTAATCTATTAGACAAATATGATTCAAACCACCGCAGCGCAGTGCCTTTAATACCTATGGCATGCTCTAATCTCTGTAATAAAATTTTATGGTCAACAGTATCAAAAGCAGCACTGAGGTCTAACAGAACAAGCACAGAGATGAGTCCACTGTCCGAGGCCATAAGAAGATCATTTGTAACCTTCACTAATGCTGTTTCTGTACTATGATGAATTCTAAAACCTGACTGAAACTCTTCAAATAGACCATTCCTCTGCAGATGATCAGTTAGCTGTTTTACAGTTACCCTTTCAAGAATTTTTGAGAGAAAAGGAAGGTTGGAGATTGGCCTATAATTAGCTAAGATAGCTGGGTCAAGTGATGGCTTTTTAAGTAATGGTTTAATTACTGCCACCTTAAAAGCCTGTGGTACATAGCCAACTAACAAAGATAGATTGATCATATTTAAGATCGAAGCATTAAATAATGGTAGGGCTTCCTTGAGCAGCCTGGTAGGAATGGGGTCTAATAAACATGTTGATGGTTTGGATGAAGTAACTAATGAAAATAACTCGGACAGAACAATCGGAGAGAAAGAGTCTAACCAAATACCGGCATCACTGAAAGCAGCCAAAGATAACGATACGTCTTTGGGATGGTTATGAGTAATTTTTTCTCTAATAGTTAAAATTTTGTTAGCAAAGAAAGTCATGAAGTCATTACTAGTTAAAGTTAATGGAATACTCAGCTCAATAGAGCTCTGACTCTGTCAGCCTGGCTACAGTGCTGAAAAGAAACCTGGGGTTGTTCTTATTAAGCATTCCTTCTGCTGAATCACCTCTAAATTATTTACACATTATTCACTTTGCGTGTTTTTAGGAATCCGCTAGCTTAGCGTAGCTACTAGCTCTTAGCCGATTTAGCATGGCGGCTTCTCCTGTCTCTCCCGCACTTTTCTGCTCTGGGTGTGAAATGTTTAGTTATTCCTCGGCCTCCTTTAGCAGTAATGGTACTTGTAATAAGTGTAGCTTATTCGTAGCTTTGGAGGCCAGGCTGGGCGAATTGGAGACTCGGCTCCGCACCGTGGAAAATTCTACAGCTAGCCAGGCCCCTGTAGTCGGTGTGGACCAAGGTAGCTTAGCCGCCGTTAGTAGCCCTAAACAGAAGCCCCATGTACACCGCCAACCCGTTCACATCTCTAACCGTTTTTCCCCACTCGACGACACACCCGCCGAGGATCAAACTCTGGTTATTGGCGACTCTGTTTTGCGAAATGTGAAGTTAGCGACACCAGCAACCATAGTCAATTGTCTTCCGGGGGCCAGAGCAGGCGACATTGAAGGAAATTTGAAACTGCTGGCTAAGGCTAAGCGTAAATTTGGTAAGATTGTAATTCACGTCGGCAGTAATGACACCCGGTTACGCCAATCGGAGGTCACTAAAATTAACATTAAATCGGTGTGTAACTTTGCAAAAACAATGTCGGACTCTGTAGTTTTCTCTGGGCCCCGGAGGGCTTTTTTATAGAGCAACAGACTCTTTTTCCAGGCTAAGTGAAGATCTTCTAAATTAGTGAGACGCCATTTCCTCTCCAACTTACGGGTTATCTGCTTTAAGCTACGAGTTTGTGAGTTATACCACGGAGTCAGGCACTTCTGATTTAAAGCTCTCTTTTTTAGAGGAGCTACAGCATCAAAAGTTGTCTTCAATGAGGATGTAAAACTATTGACGAGATACTCTATCTCACTTACAGAGTTTAGGTAGCTACTCTGCACTGTGTTGGTATATGGCATTAGAGAACATAAAGAAGGAATCATATCCTTAAACCTAGTTACAGCGCTTTCTGAAAGACTTCTAGTGTAATGAAACTTATTCCCCACTGCTGGGTAGTCCATCAGAGTAAATGTAAATGTTATTAAGAAATGATCAGACAGAAGGGAGTTTTCAGGGAATACTGTTAAGTCTTCTATTTCCATACCATAAGTCAGAACAAGATCTAAGATATGATTAAAGTGGTGGGTGGACTCATTTACTTTTTGAGCAAAGCCAATAGAGTCTAATAATAGATTAAATGCAGTGTTGAGGCTGTCATTCTCAGCATCTGTGTGGATGTTAAAATCACCCACTATAATTATCTTATCTGAGCTAAGCACTAAGTCAGACAAAAGGTCTGAAAATTCATAGAGAAACTCACAGTAACGACCAGGTGGACGATAGATAATAACAAATAAAACTGGTTTTTGGGACTTCCAATTTGGATGGACAAGACTAAGAGTCAAGCTTTCAAATGAATTAAAGCTCTGTCTGGGTTTTTGATTAATTAATAAGCTGGAATGGAAGATTGCTGCTAATCCTCCGCCCCGGCCCGTGCTACGAGCATTCTGACAGTTAGTGTGACTCAGGGGTGTTGACTCATTTAAACTAACATATTCATCCTGCTGTAACCAGGTTTCTGTAAGGCAGAATAAATCAATATGTTGATCAATTATTATATCATTTACCAACAGGGACTTAGAAGAGAGAGACCTAATGTTTAATAGACCACATTTAACTGTTTTAGTCTGTGGTGCAGTTGAAGGTGCTATATTATTTTTTTCTTTTTGAATTTTTATGCTTAAATAGATTTTTGCTGGTTATTGGTAGTCTGGGAGCAGGCACCGTCTCTACGGGGATGGGGTAATGAGGGGATGGCAGGGGGAGAGAAGCTGCAGAGAGGTGTGTAAGACTACAACTCTGCTTCCTGGTCCCAACCCTGGATAGTCACGGTTTGGAGGATTTAAGAAAATTGGCCAGATTTCTAGAAATGAGAGCTGCTCCATCCAAAGTGGGATGGATGCCGTCTCTCCTAACAAGACCAGGTTTTCCCCAGAAGCTTTGCCAATTATCTATGAAGCCCACCTCATTTTTTGGACATCACTCAGACAGCCAGTAATTCAAGGAGAACATGCGGCTAAACATGTCACTCCCGGTCTGATTGGGGAGGGGCCCAGAGAAAACTACAGAGTCCGACATTGTTTTTGCAAAGTTACACACCGATTTAATGTTAATTTTAGTGACCTCCGATTGGCGTAACCGGGTGTCATTACTGCCGACGTGAATTACAATCTTACCAAATTTACGCTTAGCCTTAGCCAGCAGTTTCAAATTTCCTTCAATGTCGCCTGCTCTGGCCCCCGGAAGACAATTGACTATGGTTGCTGGTTTCGCTAACTTCACATTTCGCAAAACAGAGTCGCCAATAACCAGAGTTTGATCCTCGGCGGGTGTGTCGTCGACTGGGGAAAAACGGTTAGAGATGTGAACGGGTTGGCGGTGTACACGGGGCTTCTGTTTAGGGCTACGCTTCCTCCTCACAGTCACCCAGTCAGCCTGCTTTCCCGGCTGCTCGGGATCTGCCAGGGGGTAACTAATGGCGGCTAAGCTACCTTGGTCCGCACCGACTACAGGGGCCTGGCTAGCTGTAGAATTTTCCACGGTGCGGAGCCGAGTCTCCAATTTGCCCAGCCTGGCCTCCAAAGCTACGAATAAGCTACACTTATTACAAGTACCGTTACTGCTAAAGGAGGCCGAGGAATAACTAAACATTTCACACCCAGAGCAGAAAAGTGCGGGAGAGACAGGAGAAGCCGCCATGCTAAATCGGCTAAGAGCTAGTAGCTACGCTAAGCTAGCGGATTCCTAAAAACACGCAAAGTGAATAATGTGTAAATAATTTAGAGGTGATTCAGCAGAAGGAGTGCTTTAGTTAAGGCACGTAAAGATTACACTGGGAAACAAATCGTAATCTAGATAACTAGATCAATCTAACTGCGCAGATTAAACAGCTAACAGATACAGAAAAACACCGCTGTGCTCCGGAACAGGAAGTGATACAATACCGCAGTGAGAGCCAACCACCAGTACCTTTACATACATAAAGGTGCTCAGAGCAACCTTTGACCACAGCTTGGCCACCACCTAAAATGGTGCAAATTTTGCTATGATGATTTATTCATCTGAATAATATCAGCTGGAATGAAGCTGTTCCTGTAGTACTTTGTTCTACATTTTGGAACTGCAAACCTCCGACCAGAGGGGAGAAGCCGGAATTCCCCATGAAGAGGGTGTGAATGGTCATTTATAATCGATTTAGTGATCCTCTGTAGCTGCCTGATGTACAGGGACTCAGGACTAGGCTGCGGTTCCCCAATCGACTTCCCTGACCACTTCACAATCTGCATCAATTTGTTCCTCTCTTTTACTGACAAGGCACCATACCATGGCACTAATGAATAGGATAAACCAGATTCAATAAAAGATTGATAAAACAGTGTCATGATGTTAAAATGTGCCAATGTTAAAAGATGACAGTTTTCTTAAGCAAAACTTTCATGCAAGACTGGGCCCGGCTACCACAAACACCAGTTCTGGTTGCCGCCTCACCGGCTTCCGTACTCATTGTCTGTAATCAGCTATCACACCCTGAACATTTTTCCGGAGAATATGGTGATGTCAAGCTCTTCATTACTCAGTGTGAGTTACATTATGAACTTATGTCATCAATGTTTCCATCTGAAAAGGCAAAGATAGCATTCATGATCACTGACCTGACCGGCTGGGCTGCAGCGTGGGCTACTGCAGAGTGCACCAGTCCTTCTCCTGCTCCTCCTTCCAATTCTTCACAGCGGCTCTCCAGCGGGTGTTTCAGCACACATCCCCATGGCACGAGGTGGCGCGCTCACTTCTGAGGCTAAATCGGGGCAATCATCGCGTTGTCGACTGCGCCATTGACTTCTGCATTCTGGCAGCCAACAGTGAATGAAATCCAGCTGTTCTCCTTGATGTGTTCTTCCAGGGGCTGGTGAGCGACTTCCAGGATCATCTCATTACTGTCAACCTTCCAGAGGGCCTTGACAAGCTCATCGCACTTGCAATCTGGACCGATCAACGCATTAGATTAATCCCGCAGAGATGCTCGCTTCCTTCCTTAACGTTCATCCACACCACCATTTTGCCAGGCAGTGACCCATCACACCAAGGTCATCTCGCCTCACAGCAGCACTGAGGAACCCATGCAGCTGGGCTGTACTCGTCTTTCCCAGGAGGAATGATGCCGCTGTCGGGAGGATGGTTTATATTTTTCCAGGGTGCCTCGGCACAATCCAAAACCACTTTGCGGGTGAGTCTTAATTCCATTTCTTCCTCTGCGTCTCAGAATTAAATTCCCACAAGATTAATATCTGATCATTCTTCAGTTTCCGTCCCAGCATTTATTGATTCTGGTTCAGATGCTAATCTAATGTTGTCTTCTCTCACCCAGGTCCCTTCGCTTTAGATTATTTTGTCTCTCACACCCCCGGTGGTAAATGCTGCGGATGGTCACAAATTGGGACAAATCACTCACTGCACTCAGTCAGTTTGTTCGATCATCGCTGAAAACCATTCTGGATCAATCAGTTTTTTCGTGTTTAATAATATGACTCACCTAGTGATTTTGGGGCACCCCTGGCTACAACAGCATAGCCAAAACGTTAAATGGACAGAAGGGCAAACCAGCTCCTGGGGTCCCACTTGCTCTAAGAACTGTTTATTAAATGCAGATCTACTGTTCCCTGGCACAAACCCAGATCTTGAGGGGGTTCCATCTTACTATCATGACTTAGGTCAGGTATTTAGCAAGTCTAAGGCTAAATCTTAGCCACCACACCATTAATACAACTGCGCCATTGAGCTCCACCCTGGAGCGAGTTCACCCTGCTGAGAACTGTATTATCTGTCAGCACCTGAACACACCACCATGGATGACTACATACATCGCTGCGGGCTTAATTATGTCCCTTGTCGCAGGGGCGGGGTTTTTCTTTGTTGAGAACAAGGACAAATTGCTCCATCCCTGAACTGATTATCGTGACTTAAATGATATAACTGTTAAGACCTCTCATTTCATCCACTTTTGAATTATTGGAGGGCTCCAAAGTTTTCACGAAGCTGTACCTCCACAATGCATATCATTTAAAGTAAGAATCAAACAGGGAGATGAGTGGAAAACTGTGTTTAATACCCCACGGGCCATTATGAATATCTAGTGATGCCTTTTGGGCTCACCAACACTATCACAGTATTCCAGAATCTGGTCAATGACATTCTGCGTGAATACTTGAATAAGTATGTGCTTGTCTATATGGATGACATTCTTATTTTGTCTCCGGATCTGGAATCGCACACCTGACATGTTCGCTCTGTGTTGCAAAGTTTGTTGCAAAACAACCTGTATGTAAAAGCTGAAAACTGTGAGTTCCACAGATCCACCATATCTTTCCTTGGGTTTGTAATAGCTGAGGGGGGATTTGGATGGACCCAGATAAGGTGGTGGTAGTATGCGAGTGGGCGGTTCTCAGTAATCACAAGGAGGTAATTTCTATCACAAATTCACACACAATTTCAGTACTATCGCAGCTCCATTACACAGATAGATAGATTTTATTGTCATTACAACAATTGCAACAAATTTACAAGTGCAACAAAATTATCTTCACACCCAATCACCTCAGACAAAAATACAGCAGTTAATCCACAGTTATTACTAGTTGAACTAGTTGAATTATGACACACATCAGAATTAAAACAACCATACATAAACATTTGATTGTTTATGTACGCTAAACTTTAAGACAGTCCGTCAGTCGAATTGAGGCAATGTGAATGTGGGGTAGCTGCAGCAGTATCCCGTGTAGCCGTGAGCTTGGAGGGAGTGGCAGGGGGGAGGCAAGGGGGATTGGTAGGGGTGGAGGGGAGGGGGCGCATGCGTCATGTGTGCAGATGAGATAAGTTTGTATCAGTCAGATAAGTTTGTATCATTTTCTATCAGTGTTTGCATAATGTCTGGAGTTGCCTTGACAACATCAGACTGTAGGGGAGGGCAGAAAGATAAGAGGGGCAGCCAAATAGTTCACCAAGGCTGTAGAGATTTGTCTGGAGGAAGACAGCGGAGTGTTTTGATCTTCGGAGGCTGATAAGCCTGCCATGTTTAGGGTTAAGCAGAGAAACACCATTTACAGCTCCTCTGACTGACCAAATCCAATTTATAAGTATTCCCTGGTCTCCAACATCTTCCTTTGCAAGGCATACGTTTGCTGCGACATGTTTTCCAACTTACATCTGAGTTCAAGGGTTCACGCAGTCTACGTTTGTACCGCCTTGCCCAACTCATTAATCGTGATGGACAGGTGAGGGGTCGTGGTTCTGGTAGCAGCCATCTTGCCAATTCTCCAGTAGGTTAGGCCAGCACATAAACCAATAAGCACCATGTTGGGTATTTCTCCTCCAAAACATTTTAAACCCTTTAACAACGACAAACAGAGTCAAGAAACACCAGTGAGACAGAAGTCAAATATTCGCGCGGAGTGCGGCCCGGCTGTACACCAAGGCTACACTAAAGTCTGGCCTGCTTTTCGCTCTTTTTATTAAGAGACGCCTCATCACATAACAAGAAACTTGTCCTAGGTGGGGGTAATGACGCAAGACAAGTTTCTTCCCATAACATAAACGCATACGTCAAGTGCAGCTGTAAGGAAGAACACTTCAGGTCAGCACATCTCGTTCGTCTGTTGCAGTTATCAGCTGTTTGCATCTGCCTGGAACACTAAGCATCACAATCAGTCAAAATTCACCTTCAGTTTCTTTTACTCCCAGTCGTTAGCGGCTACGAAAATCAAAGTTATGTTATAACAATAAGTACATCCAGTCCTTCATTCCAGTTCAGATGACCCCAGAGTGCTAAACAAAATTGAATTCTCAGGATTGCATTAAGACAGGTGCAAACAGCACATCTCCGTTCTCATGAGAAAGAAGACAAAGCTAAAACAAGGTTGAATAACACGTACGTTCTCAGGTGAAGTGCAAAACAGCACAACACGTTTCTCATGAGAAAGAAGACAAAGCTACAAATGTTTAACAGTGATAACATATATATATATATATATATATATAAAATCCTTAACATTTCCCACCTGTTTATCACCTGTTAAACGTATAGCAGGCATCACCAGCTTAGTTAGTTAGTTTATTAACTTAGTTTATTCTGTCCACGTTTTTATTAATTGAACACCACCAACAGATGGAAGATTTGAATCCAGCTGCTATTTGATCAACCAGTTTATACTCGTCAGGCACTCCTCTGGGGACTCCTATTGCGTCAATATATGTTGGCTTCCTACTCCTTTCCATCTCTTTTTACTCTATGTCTGGCTATGCCTTTCTGCCAATCCTCAGGAATAAGAGGCTGCATATGTCGTAACGTCTTCAGGGGTACTGGGTAACAATAATGATATTAATGCACAATAACCCTGACACATTTCGTGGCAGTCTATCAAAGATTCTGTTATCACCACACCACCACCATACATCACTTCCTACCGACTGGTATAAATGAACCGTTTTTCTGTATATTCGACTACACCACTTGTCTTATTACTTTTTCAGCTAAAGCTTCATAGGCTAAGAGTGTGTTAACTCATCACGTCAACAGTTCAAGCTTGAACTGGAGTTGTGAGCTTTTCAATATCATCATAATTCTCAGTACAGTCATTACAGTTTTCTCACTAAGGTCTGACTGTTTCAATGCTTGATATTTTGGCATAGTTTGTTGGAAGGCCAGATTACGCTGTACAAATGTATTTGACACCATTTTCAATAGTAACTGCCAACATGGTCCTGAAGTCAACCAGGACAGGGATTCCACCGGTTCACGGCTAGGGTGTCTTTATGCATTGCATCACGAAGTTCATTCAGCTCCTCCAATGCGTCCTGCATATCCACTGAATGAATGGAGTCTGGGATGAAAGTACAGCATGTTGTGTTCAGCAGAACACAAACTCCTCCCTGTGAACCAGTAAGCAAGTCTAAAACATGCGATTTTGCATCACCATGGTACGTAAAGCATCTATTTCAGTGTTTTGAGCTGCTACTATTTTTTTTGTTACATTCATGAACAGACCAATCAATAATTCAGAGTTTCATCATTAATGAATTTTTTCCCACTCCTATCCAGGGGAACAATGAATGTGCTATTTATCTCCTACAGACCACAATTTTTTGGTCCTTTAGTACATCCGAGCCCCACATGTGATTATGTGGTAACACATCTGGGTATATCAATCTCCTCCGTCTGGTGCTGCCATTCTTCTCTGTGGAGGTCTTACCACATATGTATGGTCAGTCACCTGGGTAGGTGCACACACACCACCCCAATTTGGTGGGAGACTCATGTACAGTCTGGAACCATAAAGCCAATAGATGTCATCATACACCGGAGTACCATTTACAGGTGGTAGCAAAACTTACTAACATAAGCACATGATTCATCCGTTCCCCATGGACAGGAGCCTGTATAATTACATACCCGTCCAATGTGATGAAGATAAGTACCATCCACATATTATGTTTTGGTTAGGCTTAAATTATTTGATAAAACATACGTTTGGGTACACAGACGTTTCTTAATTTTACCTACATTTTTATTTCCCTGTCCCGTAAAAGCAAATTGGGAATGGCCGTTGTGATGACAATTAACGTGATGATATTTTGCGTTTCCCTTCAGTCTAGTCAATGGAGCAGCACTTGGGCACGCTTGTACGTCCTCTGTTGAAAATCCCTATCATATAAGTGGTTGCACTGAGGCAAGTGGTGTTACATCTTATCAGATTTGCTGAGAACTGCTGCCCCCGAAATACAGTTTGATTATGCATCCGTATGATAAGACATTCTGTCACCCTAGCAGGGTACGGTTTAGCCGTCAGAGCTGGGTGTGTTGAGGATATAGGTATTTGCGAACAAACATAATAATTAGTAACGTAATTCCATAGCCAATAAATGAACATATCTGTACCACATATTAGTATGGTATATATGAGGGTGTCCATCTGTCTCATTCACATTATGAATAAACCTCTTCTGACGTTGCTTGCGTTGTTCTCTGGCTCGGTCCACAGTGAGCTGCAATTCTTGGGTCAACCACCAGGCCAGGAATCCGAGGAGCACGAAACACACTAAGATCACAACACAACCGGCTGCCCTACCAACAGTCCGGCAGTGGCGGCGCTGAGCACGCCGCTCCGGGGTCTGCTGTAGTTCAGTCATGATTGCTAGGATACAGTGTTGTTAACCACCTCACCTAATAGTGCAAGGATCTCCCTGCTTCACTGGCATTGAGACAATCTATTGCTAATTAAATAGACTCCCTTTGTAGCCAGACTTCCCCTTACACTGTGGAGGCCGCCAACACACGCTGTATCTTACAGTGATGTATCCACGTTGATCTCTCCGCTATCTTTACTGCAGTTGGTGTTGTTAACAGCACTCGGTATAGACCTTCCCAACGAGGACTGGACCAGTTCTTCCTCTTAATCACTCTGATGAACACCCAGTCTCCTGGCTAGACTACTGGAAGGCCGTCCTGTGGAAGATCAAAATTATTCGGCAGTAAATGTGTTTAAGTTATCTCTTTCTGTGTTAATGTCTTTTTCATAAAATTTGCTAATGTTTGTTCCTCATCTGCTGTTTTAGTATCCATGTCAAAATTGGTAGACGATATGGTCGTCCATAAAGTATCTCAAATGGTGTTAACCCTGATGGTGTTGGTGTTATTCTCATATACAATTTTACTAGGTCCAACATTCAATCCAGGTTCGTTTTGTCTCTTCTATACATTTCCTTAATCTTATTTTTATTGTGCCCTTTGTCCTTTCCACTAATCCGGCACTGTGTGGATGATAAGCGCAATGAGTTTTGAGATTGACCTGTAGCGCTTCTCCTACGTATTGCACTATTGTATTAACAAAATGCGCTCCATTATCTGAATAGACTGTTTCTGGTATTCCAAATCATGGAATGATGTCTTTGCACAATGCCTTAGCCACTGTAAGTGCATCTGCATGTTTTGTAGGGAACAATTCTACCCATTTTGAGAAGGCATCAATTATGACTAAACAAAATTCCTTCCCTTCATGTTTACTCAGCTGTATATAATCCATATGAATCACTTGAAAGGGATATTGTGGTGTTGGAAATTTACCTCTTTGGGGTCTCAAATTGCCTTGTGAGTTGTGTTTTGCACATGTCATGCATGCTCTACAATGCTGTTTTGCATATGCATCGAACCCATAAAGACAAAAAATAGATTGCAATTGCGATATCATACCCCCTGATGAGACATGCGTCACGCCATGGCTCATAATAGCTGCCCATTTAAACATATTTTTTTTTGGCAATATGGGTTTCTTTTGTGGTCATATCCGGAGGGGTGTCATATAGGAGAAAAATAGAAAGAGCTGTTGCCGCCTTTGCGGTTTTGTCAGCAACGTCATTTCCTTTTGAAACACTGTCAGAGCCTTTGGTGTGAGCCGCACATTTGCATATAGCAATTTGGTTAGGCAATTTCACAGCGTACTGAAAGCGTACTGGCTGTCTGTATAAATTGATACAGCCGTACCTTTAAACAGATAGCAAGCTGCAGTTAAAGCAACTAATTCAGCTGCTTGTGCTGAAAATGAGGATGGCAATGAAGCAGAATCCAATACTTCTGAATTTGTGACAACAGCATATCCAGATTGTGTTTGTCCATAAGCGTTTTTAGTGGAAGAACCATCCACATACACAATTGTACTGTTTGGGATGGGTGTGTCCTGGAGGTCTGGACGTGCTTTCGTACAGACCGTAGCTACATCAAGACAATTGTGCGGCTCACCATCCTCAGGTAAGGGTATCAATGTGGATGGATTCAATGTTGTACATCGCTCTACCGTAAGATGTGGTTGTGATAATAGCAAGGACATACACGAAAGATGTCTTGCTGGGGACAAAAGGCTCATGTTTGTCTGCAACAGAAGTGCAGAGACTGCATGTGGAACTTTCAGTGTCAACTGATGGAATAGAACAACATTACTGCTACTTTGAACAGCCATAGAGGCTGCAACAACAGCCTGTACACATGGTGGTAGAGCACTTGCTACTGCATCCAATTTAGATGAGTAGTAGGCAACTGGCCTCAATTTTGAGCCATACACTTGAACCAAAACACTAGTCATGAACTTATTCTTACAATCAACTGTTTGAATGAATGGTTTACTATAATCTGGTAGTGCCAAAACTGTGGATGACACTGTTTGTTTTACTTTTACAAAAGCTTCCTCAGCATCTTTGTTCCATTCCAACACGGTTGACATTGAAATATCATCCTTGTACATCAAATCAGAAAGTGGACTAGTCAATTCTGCATAGCAGGGAATCCATGCCCTGCAGTAATTAGTCAGTCCAAAAAATGACATCATCTGCTTTTTGGTTTGTGGTTTTGGAGCGTGCAAAATTGCTTCCTTCCTGTCAGACAGGATTGTGCGCCCTGTGGCTGATAATTCATGTCCTAAATATTTTACTTTATCCCTACACAACTGAACTTTGTTTTTACTCACTTTGTGGCCATTATCAAATAAGAAACATAATAATGCTACTGTGTCAGTTATGCAGTTTTCTCGTGTGTCAGAGGCAATCAAATGTCATCAACATACACTAATAGTTGGCTATCTGCCGGTGGAACGAAATTAGCTAAACATGCTGACATGACTTGAGAATAAATAGTTGGGCTCTCTGCGTAACCCTGCGGTAATCTGGTGAATGTATATCGTTGTCCTTTAAAGGTAAAAGCAAACCAGAATTGACTATCTGGGTGTACTGGTACGGAAAAAAAAAAAATGCATTACTGATATCTATTACAGAAAAACAACTAGAATTTAATCTCAATGAGCTTAACAGTGTGTGCGGATCTGGTACACATGGAGCTCTTTTTACTACAGCAGCATTTACTGCCTGCAGATCTTGAATCATTCTCCATCCCACTGAGGGCGGAGCCTTTTTTTACAGGAAATATGGGTGTGTTACATGGTGAATCTGGACATGGCACTATTACTCCTGCTGTTAATAAATTCTCTATTACTGGCCTGATTCCTTCAATTGCATCAGGTTTCAATGGATACTGTCTTACACATGGTCTGTATTCTGTTTTTGGTCTTATAACTACAGGTTGTGCATTTTTTTATCAGTCCTACGTCTGAAGGACCTGTTGTCCACAATCCTGATGGTACAGAAGAGAGAAGATCGTCCTCTTCAGGACTCAACTGAAACACTCAGGATTGTGAAGTGGACACATCAATCTGTGTTCCAGCTGTTAGCACCAATGAGACATTAACTGGCACTTTATACAATTTAGTTGATGGACTGAACTCCGTTCGTGGTCCAACTCTGCTCCAATCAGTGGCTGACAAAGCTGTTATGACTGTCAGTCCCAATTCTTGCCATTCTGTCAAATATGGTTTACAAAGTGACACATGTAATGGCATACCTGTGAATCTCAATTTTAAAACATCTTCAGTGGCACCTGTTACTGTTATGACAGCTGTTGAGTTGCCATCATGAATCAAATCGGTCATTATCAGCTTCACAGGTGAAATATTTTTCAATTTGTTTTCATACACTGGTGTTCCTGGCAATATGCCACTATGGACTCTAAATACACTCTCAAATCTGCATCTAAACTCTATCCATGGTTCTCCTTCTTTCTGAGTTGTCCTGGTAATTTCAGTATAATTTATCTTTGGTCCTAACACTCCTTTTGCACGTGTAATCGTAGCTTCCACTCTTGTTTTCAAGACTAGATCATCATGTGTCAGTGGTACGCCTTGTTGATCTGCAGGATTCCAGTCTCCACGTACCTGACTCCATTTAGGGCCACATGCTTTCATCCAACCCTGTTGGACTTCAGGTCCATTAAGGGTGGTAAGATGTTCTAATGTTTTCTATATCCTGCATAAATCCCTCAATGTCGACATGTGGCGATGGTATCATGTCGACTGCTGCTTTGATATCATCAGCATTCCATGTCCGATAAACGAGCATGGTTGGTAGCTGTCCTGCTGTTTCTGCACGAGGATTTGGTACTTCTATCATAGGATAGGCACCTCCCTGATCACTATGTTCCACCATGGGAGGGGCTGTAGGCACTTTTGCTTGACTGCGTGTTTGTGGTTTTTCTGGTTTTTCTCTTTTTACCTTAGGTTTTACTGCCAAATCATACTGTGGTGGCAATACATCGTCATCCTCTGGTAGAGGAGATAAAGGTCTCTTTGCCACCGACGGTCCAGCCGGCGGTGGTTGTTGAGGCTGTTCTGGTTCTCTGTGCTGAATTATCACATCTTCTTCTGCCTTACCTACAGCTTTCTTTTTTCTTGCTTTCTCTAATCGTCGCTTCTCTGCTCCCTTCTGTCTGTTCTCTGCTTCTTCCTCCCAAAATGCCACTAAATCTGCCCCTACTTTCTGCATCTTTTTCTCATCACCTTTATGTTGCTGTTCTAACTCCTTCTTCAGCTTCTGTATACTGATCAGGTTCAGTCCGTCCGTCAAAGTCATGTTTATTAATCCAGTCCTCCAATTTTTGTTGTTTTTGGATTTTTGCTTCCATAAATTTCCAGTCGTCAGTTGATAATTTTCCTTATTTATAGACGTCTTACCCCCATTTTTATTATCCCTTGTTATAATTTGGACTTCAGACGGGGGCACACCTAGGGTGTTCTAAATCTGAAGTTTTCACACTTTCTTTGGACGTGACAATTAATTTGCCGTCGGGTGGTTGATTCCTTTCACCTCCCCGTAGGAAGCGGAATCACTTGCCTCTGCTTCCACACGCACGGTTGTCACTAACGTTGTCCAAAGTATTACACACACACAGTTTTCACACAGTTATTACACTTGCGCAAAACACTATTTACACATAGAAACACTCCTAATAATCGTAACGCGTATTCTTATGCCAGGGGAGCTCACCCTCCTGTGAAATTTAACTAATGTCCTGCAGTAGGGGACTCCGCCGTCCCTGCCAAATTTAACTACTTTTTACAGTGCACGTATTTCTACCCGGGATTTCCTTTACGTATTAAAACAGAGGAGTCCGTATCCTCCTTCCGGAATTTAACTACTTGCGTCCCTCGCAACCGTAGAGGAGTCCGCCCTCCTTACAGAGTTTAACTGCTTTGCATTAACAGACGATTCTGTATCATCGCTTACGGAGTTTAACTGTTTTATGTGATCACTTTTATCCCCTACCGGTAAGCGTATATAAACAGAGGAGTCCGCACCCTCCTTACAGAGTTTAACTGCTTTGCATTAACAGACGATTCTGTATCATCGCTTGCGGAATTTAACTGTTATGTGATCTGATCACCACTCACTCAGTACTATTTACAAAGAAATTCTACTCACTGACTCGACTTCCTGTCTGTCTTCTTCGGGAAAATCTCGTCAACCAGACGATGCCAACGGTGGTCGACAATTGCAGACACGATCAATCGATCGGACCTTGGCCAAGGATTTACGTCTGGACTTGACGACCTCCGCTGGACACCTCCGGTATTGTTGAGATCCCGGACGTAGCCCCCAGTCAATGTTGGGTATTTTCTCCTCCAAACATTTTTAAACCTTTAACAAGACAAACAGAGTCAAGAAACACCAGTGAGACAGAAAGTCAAATATTACGCGCGGAGTGCGGCCAGGCTGTACACCAAGGCTACACTAAAGTCTGGCCTGCTTTTCCGCTCTTTTTATTAAGAGACGCCCTCATCACATAAACAAGAAACTTGTCCTAAGGGTGGGGGTAATGACGCAAGACAAGTTTCTTCCCATAACATAAACGCATACGTCAAGTGCAGCTGTAAGGAAGAACACTTCAGGTCAGCACATCTCGTTCGTCTGTTGCAGTTATCAGCTGTTTTGCATCTGCCTGGAACACTAAGCATCACAATCAGTCAAAATTCAACCTTCAGTTCTTTTACTCCCAGTCGTTAGCGGCTACGAAAACAAAGTTATGTTATAACAATAAGTACATCCAGTCCTTCATTCCAGTTCAGATTGACCCCAGAGTGCTAAAACAAAATTGAATTCTCAGGATTGCATTAAGACAGGTGCAAAACAGCACATCTCCGTTCTCATGAGAAAGAAGACAAAGCTAAAACAAGGTTGAATAACACGTACGTTCTCAGGGTGAAGTGCAAAACAGCACAACACCGTTCTCATGAGAAAGAAGACAAAGCTACAAATGTTTAACAGTGATAACATATATATATATATATATATATAAAATCCTTAACACACCAGCCCTCCCACTATAAAACCAAATGTAAATAGGTCTTCAACGTCCTCCACAGAGAGTGGTACCAAGCACACAATGTGCCACTTCTCCCAGGCATCGAGAACATAGCCCACAGGGTAGGTTCCATCTGGGCATGCAGGGACCTCCAGCCCTGATTTTCTTGTTGAAAAAATGATGTCAATAGCGTTCAGAGACCAGCTGATCAATTCTAAGGTTAATCCAAATATAGTTTGAAGAATTCACAGTCCGGTGAAGTAGGGACTTTGAAGGCTGGAGCAGAGATAGAGGAGAGAGGAAGAGATGCGACCACCCTCACTGGAGTCCCAAGCTGTTAGCATGACCTCTTCCCTTCGGTTGCTCTCCTGGACACCGCAGTGTGATGAGGTGTTCAGGGTCCGAAAGCAACGCTTCACTGTCACCTCCGTGCTGCTTCTCCCTGACCCTGCTCATCAGTTTGTGGTTGAGGTTGATGCTTGAGACGTGGGTGTGGGTGTGATTCTATCTCAAATGAGCCCCACGGATAAAAGGTGCAACCATGTGCATTCTTGTTCAGAAAATTGTCAGCAGCTGAGTGCAACTATAGCATTGGTGTCTGCGAACTGCTGGTGGTTAAGGTGACCTTGGAGGAGTGGCAGCACTGGCTTGAGGGGCCACAGATGCCATTTCTTGTACTATATACTGACCACAAAAATCTGTCTTATCTTCGCACCACAAAGCGCCTTAACGCCCGGCAGGCAAGGCTATATTTTTCAGTAGCTTTGATTTTATGTTGTCGTACCGACCTGGTTCTAAGAATAGCAAACCTGACGCCCTGTCACAACAATATGATAGTCCAGACGCACCGTCCGACCCTGGTATAATACTACCTCACTCCTGTTTGGTTTCAGCCATCTCGTGAGAGATAGAATCACGGGTTAAATTAGCTGTTGAAAATACCCAGCGTCCACCTGAATGCTCACAGGGCAAGCTGTTTGTTCTGGTCTCAGTCGGGGGGAGGTGATTGAGTGGAGGCATAATAGTTGTTTTTCTTGCCATCCTGGAATAAAGAAAACAGTGTTTGTGGTTCAACAGAGGTTTTGGTGCCCACAGCTTGAAAAAGATGTCACCAAATTTGTTAAGGCTTGTCAGGTCTGTGCTATGCACAAGACTTCATCCCACACTCCTGCGGGCTCACTGTATCCTCTGCCAATTCCTAGACAGCCATGGGCACCTGTTGCTATGGGTTTCGGTACTGGACTCCCTCCTTCCAAGGTTAACACTGTAGTTTTAACTATTGTGGATAGACTATCTAAAATGTGCAAATTTGTGCCTTTGTCTAAGCTTCCCTCGGCCAAGGAAATGACCGAGATTATGCTGACTCATGTGTTCCATCTTCACAGGTTTCCACAGGACATTGTTTCTGACCGAGGACTTCAATTCTTCTCCAGCTTCTGGAGGGAGTTTTGCCGCTTAGTCTGGGCCGCTTGCAGTCTGACATCCGTGTACCATCCTCAAACCAATGGACAGACTGAAAGACTTAATCAGGAGTTAGAGAAGGGTCTCAGGATTCTTTCCTCACAACATCCCTCAACCTGGTCTTCACAGTTAACCTGGATAGAACTCGCTCACAATAGTCTGCCATCATCATCCTCTGGTTTCTCCCCTCTCCATGTTGTGTACAGTCATCAAACCTATCTGTTTTCCTCCACAGAGTTATGGTCCCCTGTACCTTCAGACTTATCCTCCGGTGCCAGCGAACCTGGGAGCAGGCCAGACGAGCCTTATGCCATTCTTCTGCATTGTACAAGACTGCTGCAGACCATAAGAGATCCTCCGCCCTGGCCTATGCGGGTGGTCAGAAGGTGTGGCTGTCCACTCGCAACCTACCTCTACATGGTGTTCCTAGGAAACTTGCTCCCAGGTTCATTGGTCCCTTTCCCATTTCTAAAATCATTAACCCAGTCTCTGTCCATCTCCACCTTCCAAGGTCCACGTGCATTCATCCCAAGTTCCACGTCAGCTACGTCAAGCCATTCTGGTCTAGTTCTTTGAAAAGCATGTTAAGAGTGTATTGAAGATTGAGTGTCTGACAGGGAGATGAGTGTGAAGCTGGAAATTGAGGGGGTGATGATGAATATCATCAGAGCATATGCCCCACAGGTAGGTGGGGCGGTAGGTGGGGCATATGCACTGGCATATGGTTCTCAAGACAGTAGTGAGAACATCTATGTTGTACAGCTTAGAGATGGTGGCATTAACAAAAATACAAAAATATAATAGGTGGCAGAGCTAAAGATGTTTGGATTCTCTTTGGGAGTAATGAAGATGGACAGAATTAGGAATGAACATGTCAGAGGGACAGCTCAAGTAGGACAGTTTGGAGACAAAGTCAGAGAGGGGAGATTGAAATGGTTTAGACATGTGCAGAGGAGGAACCCAGGGTATATAGGGAGAAAGATGCTGAGGATGGAGCCACCAGGCAGGGGGAGAAGAGGGAGGCAATAGAGGAGGTTTATGGATGTGCTGAGGGAGGACATTCTGGCGGTTGGTATGACAGAGGACGTTACAGAGGACAGGGTGAGATGGAAACGATTGATCTGCTGCGCTGAAAGAATAATATTTTTTTTATTATTATTTAGTATTTTTGTTTTACAAACACACTGAAGGCAGAATTACTGAACAGATCCAGGGCAGCCAAAAGAGGGCACTAAAGGTACCTAATTCATTGCACCTGACACAGGTACATTTCTACACCCTTCCATGTTTTGGCCTGATGCCTTGTTTTTTTTGGCTTTAAAGTAAGGCTGTAATAAAGATTAAAAAAAAAAAAAAACCTATGGCTTTACTTCACAAAATTTGGCCCTCAAAATGCAGGAAATAGTGTTTCAGAGAGTTATAAATTTAAAAATTTTCTGCGGGTAAACTGTCCCGGTCTCCCCTCCAAACACTTGCATCTGTGGCACGACACACTGCAGAACCTCTCCCACAGAACCTCTGTGGGAGTTGGTAAGGTTAGAAGGCTCTGTCGGTTGGTAAGGTTAGACCTTACTTGTGTGAAGCGCCTTGAGGCAACTTTATTGTGATTTGGCACTATATAAATTAAATAAATTAAAATTAAATTAATTCAGATTTACAGACAGGAGATGACACACTTCACTCTGAAACTCTTAACATTTTCAGAGTGTTGGAATTTGGAACCTAAAGTGTGGTGACGTGCTGTTTGTGTGGATGCTGGTTTACTGAAGCTGTGTACATGGTCCTGGGGACATCTGCATGACTCTGTTTTAACAGACTTCCTGGACACAGAAATGGATTTGTTACACTGGAAAAAGTCAGAATACATTATTTCCAGGAGTTAATGGACATTATTTTATGTGCCACAATTGTGAGAGAACTGAAGGCGGATCTGCTGCTGGCAACCTCGCACACACGTACTTGTTTAATCATGGAGAGTTGACGTTTACAATTGGGAATAAATCCATAACACAACAGTGAGTCTGGCATGTTCAGGATTTTAACCCTTTTGTGTTTTGTGGCAAGATTTTTTTCTTTTTTTACTTTGAGAGAGTGTGAATTTGGAGCTGGAATGTGTGTATGTATGTGTGCTGTGAAGCTCGCTGTGTGTGTGTGTGTTCGTGCGTGCGTGCGTGCGTGCACTGTGTAGCTGATGAGACACTCATTTTCCTCCGGTAGCAAGTGTGGTTTTTTAGATTTTATTGATAACAAGACTCACAAAACTGCACAAAAGTGATTCTCCAGCAGAGATTGTTATTGACAGGCTGTGTTTATGGCTCATGGCTGCAGGTGCACATAAACCTTGGAGCCGCAGCTTTTACTGTGACTGCATCAAAATTAACAGTTTTCACTTAAAAAGGAGTCATCATAACACGACATCACACTTATGCCAACTTTGGAATTAATCTGTGCCTCAGTTCTTAATGTTAACAGCTACATTCCATTGAAGCGCACGCTGGGACACTTCTAGAAGCTATGTCACCTGTCGGAAACACCTGAGCACTCACGAGTACTTTGTTTTCGGACGTCTCTGTAGCTCTTTGTGCGAATGCCATTCACTTTGAAACTGGTCATGGAAGTGCACAATCATACATGTCAACCCCTTTGAGGGTCCACCTGTATAACCAAGCGAGAAAATCCATAAAAACAGCACAAAATCCTTATAACCTCCAAATCGCACCAAAATCAGTTTTATTACAGTACACACAACCACATAGCGGTATCACATAACCGGGTTTTTGTCCACATATTATGAGTTGCCACAATGACATTGAAATCAGGATCATTAGTATTTCCTCCACAGTTGAATTTCAGACAATAGAGATCTAGTATTCATGCATCAAGCTGAATTTTATATAACTGAATGTGTCAAATTTAGTTATTTTTTACGGAAACAAGAACTGTGTGTAACTAGTGGAAATACATTAATAAAATGATGAAAAATAAATCGAATATAATGAACAAAATAAAACATATCTCAGAACTTCATCAAGTGTATTGAAAATCGCCTTGCCTGTGCCGATGTTGCAAACGGGGTTGCAGCCTTTTGTACTGCAATATATCAATACCATTATCGATTCCGCTTATGGATCCGATTCCTTATCGATACCTCTTGTGATTTTCTTTTTTTTTTTTGTGTACTAAAAGTAGGCTTTACAGGTTTTCTATGTCAGCGGGTCAAGGAGCTTTTTCTTATTGTGCACCCGGTCTGTGGAACGGTCTTCCTGCAACCGTGAGGCAGTTGGAGTCTGTGGACATATTTAAGTCAAGCCTTAAAGCCTATTTTTATTCTCTTTCTTATGAATGTTTTTTTTATTTTTTATCTGTTTTATTCTTTTACTTCTGTTTTTAATTATGTATTTGAATTTTTTAATTTGAATTTTTTTTTATTTTTTATATTGAATTGTTCTATGTGAGGTGCCTTGAGATGGCTTTTGTTGTATGAATGAAGGAATAATTTTATTTAAGTGTCATGTACACATGTGCCCAGCCCACATGGGCTTATAAGACACTAAAAGAAACAAGAACAAAGTGAAGCCGACCATCAGCTGTTGCACAATATAAGGACAATAACAAAGTAAACTACTTTGGGCTACAGGTCAGGTGGATACAGAGTTTTCAGTCTCAAAGTCCAAGCTTTATCCACAAATGCTGCCACACTGAAAACCTCGTTTTCAAACAGCCAACCCAACATGTCGCCCTCAGCCAATCAAAATAAATCAGGATTTTTACACTGAATTTTTTTAAACATTGCAGCTCTTAGGCTGTTATACAGTGGACAGTAAAACAGAAAATGAAATTCATCCTCAATCAAATTCAAATCACAAAGGGAACAAAGCCTATTCTCTTCAGGGATGCCTTTGTAGTGACCCACTTCAACCTCTAGGGGCAGCACTCCTGCTCTAAACTGGGCACACAGAGACCGCTGCCTCCTTGTTAAATTACCTTTAACATAAAGATCAGTGGAGAAACAATCCTTAAACTGAACATAAGTTCTTAATTTAGGCTTGTTCCCCAGTTCCCATTTCCAATGTTCCTTATAACTTTCAAATCATTTCTGTCTGAGGTTTGATATTTTACATTGTAGATTATTTAAAAAGAACACTTGTAGATTTGCACAGGATAATATCTCACAAACTTCTTTGGACCAAGAACAGTTAAGAGCTTTATCCCAATTAAAGACTTTCCTTGTAAGTCTGTCCTCAGGTAGACGCACTAGGCGGTTCCACAGCCTAATCATCTCAGCCTTCTGTTTCACCACACAGGGCTCCCAGCCCATGTCTCCTTCTATGGCGGCCTTACGGGTGAACCTATGAAGTACCTCATTGCTCTCTGCTGAACCGCATCACACTCTGGGACCTCCTCAAAGCCCCACACCCCAGCAGCATAGAACAGCACTGATGCTACCATTGAGTCATACAGCTGAGTGAAAGTTGAAAAACTCAGGTCCGGACAGAGCTTCATCTTATTGATGACAGCCCCCAGAGCCCTCCCAGCAGGCTCTGCTAGTGCTCTTCTACCTACAGAGAAACTCATATTTTCATGAAAAACAAAACCAAGGTACTTATAAGTTGTAGAATATTTCAGTAATGTTTGACCAAAATGAAACTCATAGTTACTTTGACATACAAACTTCCTCCTAAAATGAACTATTTGTGTTTTCTCAGAGCTAATAATCAATCGCCATTTGGTGCACCAATCATTCATAATACATAACATTTTTTGCAATTTAGTTTCTTCCTCAGCGATCAAGACAATGTCATCGGCATATAACAAAATGCTGAGATTCAAATCCCCAACATTTATACCCAGACTGGCCCTCTTTATTTCTTCAGCTAAATCATTAACATAAATAGCGAATAACGTCGGAGAAAGAGTATCACCTTGCTTAACGCCAAATGGAGTAGGAAACCAGCCTGTCCTCCTGTAATTTACCTGCACACAGGCTACAGGGGCCTTATACAGGGCTTTAACAGAATTATAAAAAATTCCCTCAATACCATAATTTATTAACTTATATTCCAAAAGGTCTCTTTTAATCCAATCAAAAGCTTTTTGAAAATCTACAACGCAAACAAATGTACTTTTGTTTTCATGCAGTCTTGTTCTCATCACTGTAGACAAAACATAAATATGATCAATACAGGCTCTGTTTTTCCTGAACCCATTCTGCTCATCCACTAAGATGTCATTTACTTCTAAAAACTCGCAGAGCCTGGCATTCAAGATAGCAGTGAATATTTTGTAAACTGAGCTTAATAAACTTATGCCTCTATAATTGAGAGGAACCCTTGGATCAGCTTGAGAGGATTTAGGAATAGGCTTAATGATAGATTTATACCACGCAGAAGGTATAATACCACTGTGGAAACAATGTTTAATGTTATGTGTCGGATGTGGTCGGAGCACCGACCCAGCGTTTGACAGGACCCAGCATAAAATAAGCAGAGCACGGTTCAAAAGATAACAGAATTTAATAATCATAGTGAGTTTAGTGATAAACAACCAAAAATGTCCACGGTCTGGTGAGGTGAAAACACGGCGCGCTGTCAGCAGCGCAAACGGTCCGGAGCCACAGCAGCTCGGACCCAGGGACCCCGCCGACACCCCCCAGGTGGCCGCGACAAACCGAGTCTGTGAAGAAAGAAAACATGAAGTGAGTCCAACACTCTCCACCCAGAGAGACACAGCTCAAAGGTGCACACAATCAGCAAACACTTCCTGGCTTTAATATATATCTGCTTCTCACCCTGCAGGCACGGAACAACTCAGTTCAAATCTCCACTGCAGCAGAAGCTGATTAGACAATTAGCATAACGTGACAGCTCAATAACACAAGGTGTGAGGGACACCAAATCCACTGTCATTACTTCATAAAGTCACCAAAACCAAATTACCTCAGGAAGTGTGCTGAAGAGCGTGAGACCTCACCCAATCCTCCTTCACAGACTGTGGCGTCAAACCTGGAGCGGTCTCTGCGTCCGTAATGGTGAGATTGTTCTCCCGATGCCGATCTCACACGTCTGCTTACAAGGTCGAGTCTCTGGCAATCACACACTGTGCATTCAAGGTTTAAGTGCAGCAATCTCTGATCAAGACAGAATACACCACAGCTGTGAGCCCTGATGACCTGCACGTGAAAACAAGCCTCAGGTGTTCAGGGTGAGGTCCTAATACTCAGCCACTCAGTCCTGAATGCATACCACCTGGTGGGAGAAACAGAAAACAAAAACCAAGCCAGCCAAACACCCCAGCACATAACAGTTTAATCCATATAATAGAATCAGCAGTTTGGGACTTTTCAAAACTTCATTAGACAATTCATCCACACCCACCGCTTTATGTGCTTTAATCTTAACAATTATTTCCTGCACCTCTTTTAAAGTAATGTCTCTATTTAACTGATCATTAGTACCAGGCCGAAATTGATCAACTTTTTCTTCAAATAAAATCTTGACATTACAAATATCGAACATAAACGGCTCATTAAACTGGTGGGAGCCACTACAGGCAAACAAGTTTTTATAATCTGTTTCCCATCTATTCAATATCTACTTTGTTTGAAATAAGGATTCCCCTTTTTCTGAGATTATTTCAAATGGAATTGCCGTGTCTTTTGGGTGCTTATTAATTTCTCTCCAGAATTGCCATGAATTACTATTTTGCAGAAACTCCAACTGAAGCGCTTTCCCTCTCCTGTACCGTTTTTTGTAAAATCTTAATTTTTTTTATCAAATTTAAATTGACAATTTTTAAAAGTATCATATAACACTTTTCTTGATATCTGATCTTTACATTTCAGAAAACTTTTCTCTGCCAAACACAAACTCCACCACAAATTCTGCAATTCATTATTCCAATATGGCTGTTTTGTTCTGCGTGTCACTTTCTTACATTTTTGGAGCATTTCCAACTTTGGTCTGTACCTACTAATTTCCTTCTCCAGAACATCACAGAACCAATCATAGCAATAGTCCATGTTATCCTGGGTTTTTCCTCCACATTCCAATTGCTCAACAATATTATTTAAAACTGTAATACAAGCCTCAGAATCAAGAAAAGTGTCACACAATTGTCTTAATGGTCTTTTATTTTGTGATACAACACTCCTGATTACTGGACAGCTCGTACTTGTCTGAACACGCAAATAAAGTAAGGAATGGTCAGGAAGTTTACATCTATCATCTATCATATTCAATACAGATTGCCAAAGTCTGTTCACTAAATCGTGGGGAGTAAAAACTTTAAACTCAACACACGTCTTAAGATCTACATGTGGTACCACAATATAGTCAACTACGGCTTTACCCCTAACTGAAACTGATGTGAAATTATCATCTACAGGGTTTACCCTTCCATTTAGGACACAGCATTTACAATCTTTAAGAAAATTTATAAAACTTTCCCCGTGCTTATTTAACCCTGTGTCCAACACAACTCTGGGAGGTATATCGTCCTCCTCAACATAATCTTGGAGATGCGCCACACGGCTGTTCAAATCTCTGCATATATAAACAGAACCCACATCTGCAGCATATATTAAAGATAATAAGTGAGCAAAGAAAGCGTCAGCGTCACAACCTCATGTTGAAGATTCTGGGGGTAAATAGCAAGAAATAATAATAAATGTAAACTGTGACACCACATGCTCAAAGCGCACACATAGGATTCCGTCATGCGTCTTATCAACAACCTGTATGCCATAATTGCCCAAAATGCCCCAGATGCTTTAACCGCTCTCTTATGAGCAGTGCGGTTATGACCAATTTGTTGTGTGGGCCGCCAGAAGAGGAGGTACTGCTGGCCCACCACCAGAGGGCGCCCTGCCTGAAGTGCGGGCTTCAGGCACGAGAGGGCGCTGCCGCCACGGACACAACCGGGAGTGACAGCTGTCACACATCAACTCATGACAGCTGTCACCCGTCATTTCATCACTCCATAAAAGCCGGATGTCATCTCCACCTCGCTGCCAAGATATCATCTACCTGTGAAGGTAATTCTCTGCTGTACTGAAAACTGTGTCATAGTCTGAACTGTTTTTGCAGCCGCTGCACGAGTGTGTGATTAGAGGTGGAGGTGACTTTCCACCTTCTGACTGTTTTTGTTACTGGGTGTGTACACACCCACATCTCACTGTTTGTGCTCCTTGCCAGCAGTACCAGATCCGACAGTCAGGGACGGTGATCACCTGGGAATTCGGGACTTGGCGGCTCCAGTATTCACCAGATTCGGTGGCGGCGGAAATCGTGTGGTTCCGGCTCTTCTCAGGACAGACGTCTTCTATCCTCGAGCCTGCCCACACGTCACCTTTGTGTATTGACTGCTATCAGATTCTGAGATTGTCTGTATATTTGTTGTGCACATTCACAACATTAAATTGTTACCTTTTGGCTCATCTATTGTCCGTTCATTTGCGCCCCCTGTTGTGGGTCCGTGTCACTACACTTTCCCCAACAGGATATCTCGGCCAACGTCATGGATCCCGAGGGGTGTCAACCATCTGTTGGACAGCCAATGGAAGAGCAGGGTGCGCAGGCATCTGCTGGAGGCGTGATTGGTGAGTTGCAGCACATCCTCACCGCCTTTACTGCTCGGCTGGACCTGATGACCGAGCAACACATCATCCTTAATCGCAGAATGGAGGCTATAACCGCGCAGGTGGAAGCGCGCGCTCAGGGCGCTGCTGCAGCTCCTCCTCCTGCCGACCCGGTGCCGAATACAGACATTCCACTGGTCATTCAACGACCCCCCCACCATCCCCTGAAGCATACATAAGCCCCCCAGAGCCGTACGGGGGTTGTGTGGAGATGTGCGCGGACTTTCTTATGCAGTGTTCGCTCGTCTTTGCACAACGTCCCGTGATGTACGCGTCTGACGCCAGCAAGGTGGCTTACGTGATTAATTTGCTTGAGGCAAGGCACGCGCTTGGGCTACAGCGCTTTGGGAACAGAGTTCACGGCTCCTCGCCTCTTATACTGGGTTTGTGAGGGAGCTCAGAACTGTTTTTGATCACCCTAACAGAGGCGAAACTGCGTCTAACGTGCTGCTGTCAATGAGACAGGGGCGCCGCAACGCAGCCGAATATGCAGTCGACTTCCGCATCACGGCTGCAAGATCCGGCTGGAATATGACTGCGCTCCGCGCAGCCTTCATAAACGGACTGTCGTTGGTCCTGAAGGAGCACCTGGTGGCTAAGGAGGAACCGCGGGATTTGGCTGAGCTTATCGATTTGGTTATACGATTGGACAATCGGTTAGAAGAACGCCGACGGGAGCGAGGCGAAGGGCGTGGTCAGGCACAAGCCGTCCCTCTTCCTCCCGGGTCCGAAAGAGAGCCATCTTCCCCACGCTCCACAGCCACAGCGCTCCGTGTGGCTACAGCTCCCCCTGCTGATGGTGCTAGGGACATGAGCAGGGCCACATTCAGACAGAGGAGGCTGGTCTGCGGGGAGTGTTTTGTCTGCGGCTCGAGTGAGCATCAGCAGAGAGACTGCCTCAAACGGTCAAAACACAAACGCCCGCCCTTAGAGACTGGGCTGAGGGGGGGTCAAAACATTCACATGGGTCATACACATCTGTCAACACGACTCCCAGTTAAAATCCTGAGCGGGGATTTAACCCTTCAAGCCCCAGCACTGGTGGACACGGGGTCAGAAGGGAATCTGCTGGATAGCAGATGGGCCAGGGAGGTAGGGCTCCCTCTGGTGGCGCTTTCTTCACCAGTGAGGGTGCGAGCACTAAATGGCACTCTTCTCCCTTTTATCACACACAAGACACTACCTGTAACCCTGGTAGTGTCTGGGAATCACCGGGAGGAGATTGAGTTTTTTGTAACTCCTTCTACCTCCCGCGTGATTTTGGGCTTCCCATGGATGATTAAACACAATCCCCGGATTGATTGGCAGTCTGGGGTTGTGACTCAGTGGAGCGAAACCTGCCACCGGAAGTGTTTAGGATCCTCGGTTCCTCCCGGTGTAAATGCTAATGAGGAGGTTAAAGTCCCTCCCAATCTGACGGCGGTGCCGGTTGAGTACCACGACCTTGCTGACGTCTTCAGCAAGGATCTGGCGCTCACCCTTCCCCCGCACCGTCCGTACGATTGTGCCATTGATTTGGTCCCGGGCGCTGAGTACCCGTCCAGCAGGCTGTACAACCTCTCACGTCCTGAGCGCGAATCAATGGAGACCTACATCCGGGACTCATTAGCTGCCGGGCTGATCCGGAATTCCACCTCCCCGATGGGTGCAGGTTTCTTTTTTGTGGGCAAGAAAGATGGCGGACTCCGTCCATGCATTGGTTATAGGGGGCTGAACGACATAACGGTTCGTAATCGACACCCTTTACCCCTGTTGAATTCAGTGTTCACGCCCCTGCATGGAGCCCAAATTTTCACCAAACTGGACCTTAGGAATGCGTATCACCTGGTTCGGATCCGGAAGGGAGACGAATGGAAGACGGCATTTAACACCCCATTAGGTCCATGCCGTTCGGCCTCACTAACGCCCCTGCGACGTTCCAAGTGTTGTGTGGGCCACCAGAAGAGGAGGTACTGCTGGCCCACCACCAAAGGGCGCCCTGCCTGAAGTGCGGGCTTCAGGCACGAGAGGGCGCTGCCGCCACGGACACAGCCGGGAGTGACAGCTGTCACTCATTAATTCCTGACAGCTGTCACGCATTCCACATCATCGCACTCCATAAAACCCAGACGTCATCTCCACCTCATCGCCGAGATATCGTACTTCATTAGAGGTAATATCCTCAGCCTTTGTGGTAATTTTCTAAATCAGTTTATTGTGAGTGTTTGCAGGAGTACCGGTCCTTTTTGTGGAGGCTGTGCAAGACGGCACTCTTTTTCCTCTGAGGGATCGCTGCAAGTATTGAGTGAGAGGTGGAGGTGGCATTCCCACCATTGTTGTTACTGGGTGTACACACACCCACACTTGACTGTCTTTGTTCTCGCCAGCAGTACCAGATCCGACAGTCGGGGACGGTGATCACCTGGGAATTCGGGACTTGGCGGCTCCAGTATTCACCAGGTTCTGTGGCAGTGGAAATCGTGTGGTCTTCTATCCTCGAGCCTGCCCACACGTCACCTTTTGTGGATTGACTGTAATTATATTCTAAGATTGTCTGTATGTTCGTTGTGCACATTTCACAACATTAAATTGTTACTTTTTGGCTCATCTATTGGCCGTTTATTTGCGCCCCCTGTTGTGGGTCCGTGTCACTACACTTTCACAACACCAAGCTTTGGTTAATGACGTCTTGCGGGACTTCCTGCACCGATTCGTCTTCGTATATCTGGATGACATACTCATCTTTTCCCCGGACCCTGAGACTCATGTCCAGCATGTATGTCAGGTCCTGCAGCGGTTGTTGGAGAACCGGCTGTTTGTGAAGGGTGAGAAGTGTGAGTTTCACTGCACCTCTTTGTCCTTCCTGGGGTTCATCATCTCCTCCAACTCCATCGCCCCTGATCCAGCCAAGGTTGCGGCGGTGAGAGATTGGCCCCAACCAACAAGCCGTAGGAATCTGCAACAGTTCCTCGGCTTCGCAAATTTCTACAGGAGGTTCATTAAGGGCTACAGTCAGGTAGTTAGCCCCCTGACAGCCCTGACCTCTCCAAAAGTCCCCTTCACCTGGTCGGATTGGTGCGAAGCCGCGTTCAAGGAGTTGAAACGCCGGTTCTCGTCTGCACCAGTTCTGGTGCAGCCCGACCCTAGCCGCCAGTTCATGGTTGAAGTGGACGCCTCTGACTCAGGGATAGGAGCCGTGCTATCCCAGAGCAGAGAGACCGATAAGGTTCTTCACCCGTGTGCCTACTTTTCTCGCAGGTTGACCCCAGCTGAATGGAACTATGACGTCGGCAATCGAGAACTCCTTGCGGTGAAAGAGGCTCTTGAGGAGTGGAGACACTTCCCACTGTAGCCAAGTGCTTGCTCACAGGGGGTCGTTTTGACCGTTGGGGTTTTACATAATTATTGTATGGCCTTGCCTTACAATATAAAGCGCCTTGGGGCAACTGTTTGTTGTGATTTGGCGCTATATAAAAAAATTGATTGATTGATTGATTGACCTGTTGGAGGGAGCGTCTGTGCCGTTCGCGGTTTTCACTGACCATCGGAACCTGGAGTATATCAGGACCGCCAAGCGGCTGCACCCCAGGCAAGCCCGCTGGTCACTGTTCTTCGGGCGTTTTGACTTCCGAATCACCTACCGCCTCGGGACCAAGAACCAGAGATTGGATGCCTTGTCCCGGGTGCATGAAGATGAAGTCAAGACTGAGCTGTCGGATCCACCGGAGCCCATCATTCCGGAGTCCACTATCGTGGCCACCCTCACCTGGGACGTGGAGAAGACCGTCCGGGAGGCCCTGGCACGGAGCCCGGACCCTGGAACTGGACCGAAGAACCATTTATATGTCCCACCAGAGGCCAGAGCTGCAGTCTTGGACTTCTGTCACAGGTCCAAGCGCTCCTGTCATCCAGGGGTGTGTAGGACCGTGGCAGTTGTCCGGCAGCGCTTCTGGTGGGCGTCCATGGAGGCTGACGTCCGGGAGTATGTCCAGGCCTGCACCACCTGTGCCAGGGGCAAAGCAGACTATTCCAAGACACAAGGACTTCTGCAACCGCTTCCGGTGCCTCTTCGCCCCTGGTCTCACATTGGCCTGGACTTTGTCACGGCCCTCCCGCCGTCCCAGGGCATGACGACCATCTTCACGATAGTGGACCGTTTCTCCAAGGCAACCCACTTCGTGGCTCTCCCGAAGCTCCCTACAGCCCAGGAGACAGCAGACCTCCTGGTCCACCACGTCGTCCGTCTGCATGGGATACCAACTGACATTGTCTCGGACCGTGGTCCTCAGTTCTCCTCACAGGTTTGGAGGAATTTCTGCAGAGAACTGGGGGCCAACGTGAGCCTCTCGTCCGGGTATCACCCTCAGATGAATGGACAGGCAGAGCGGGCCAACCAAGAACTTGAACAGGCCCTCCGCTGTGTTACCTCCACGCACCCATCAGCCTGGAGTCACCATCTGGCCTGGATCGAGTATGCCCACCGGCCTCTCCCCATTTGAGGTGTGTCTGGGGTACCAGCCCCCATTGTTCCCCGTGGTGGAGGGGGAGGTCGGTGTGCCCTCGGTCCAGGCCCACCTGCGACGATGCCGTCGGGTGTGGCGCACCGCCCGTTCTGCCTTGTTGAAGGCCCGGACGAGGGCTAAGGCCCATGCAGACCGCCGGCGTTCCCCGGCTCTTGCTTACCAGCCCAGGCAGGAGGTGTGGCTTTCAATGAAGGACATCCCCCTCCAAGTGGACTCACCCAAACTCAAGGACAGGTATATTGGTCCATTCAAGGTCCTCAACGTCCTCAGTCCGGCCGCAGTGAAGCTCCAGCTCCCAGCTTCACTGCGGGTGCACCCGGTTTTTCATGTTTCCCGGATCAAGCCACAGCACACCTCACCCCTCTGTGCTCCCGGACCGGTGCCGCCTCCTGCCCGGATCATCGACGGGGAGCCTGCATGGATGGTTCGCAGGCTCCTGGACGTCCATCGGAAGGGCCGGGGGTTTCAGTGTCTGGTGGACTGGGAGGGGTATGGACCTGAAGAACGCTCCTGGGTGAAGAGGAGCTTCATCCTGGACCTGGACCTCCTGGCCGACTTCTACCGACGTCACCCGGACAAGCCTGGTTGGGCGCCAGGAGGTGCCCGTTGAGGGGGGGGTCCTGTTGTGTGGGCTGCCAGAAGAGGAGGTACTGCTGACCCACCACCAGAGGGTGCCCTGCCTGAAGTGCGGGCTTCAGGCACGAGAGGGCGCTGCCGCCACGGACACAACCGGGAGTGACAGCTGTCACACATCAACTCATGACAGCTGTCACCCGTCATTTCATCACTCCATAAAAGCCGGATGTCATCTCCACCTCGCTGCCGAGATATCATCTGCCTGTGAAGGTAATTCTCTGCTGTACTGAAAACTGTGTCATAGTCTGAACTCTTTTTGCAGCCGCTTTCCTGTTGTGTGCCTTATCTGCTGGATTGGCGTTTGGTGTGAACAGCGACGGCTTCTCTTCACACCCAAACCAGATAAGTGGTTAACAGGAGCTGCACGAGTGTGTGATTAGAGGTGGAGGTGACTTTCCACCTTCTGACTGTTTTTGTTACTGGGTGTGCACACACCCACATCTCACTGTTTGTGCTCCTCGCCAGCAGTACCAGATCTGACAGTCGGGGACGGTGATCACCTGGGAATTCGGGACTTGGCGGCTCCAGTATTCACCAGGTTCTGTGGCGGCGGAAATCGTGTGGTTCCGGCTCTTCTCAGGACAGACGTCTTCTATCCTCGAGCCTGCCCACACGTCACCTTTGTGTATTGACTGCTATCAGATTCTGAGATTGTCTGTATATTCGTTGTGCACATTCACAACATTAAATTGTTACCTTTTGGCTCATCTATTGTCCGTTCATTTGCGCCCCCTGTTGTGGGTCCGTGTCACTACACTTCCTCAACACAATTCAGGTAAATCCCTTGAGCTCAGGTGTAAAGTTAGATAAATGAGTCTCATTCAAAGAAATAATGTCTGGCTCAAACGCCAGAAGGAGGTGCGCTCTAAGTTTATAGTTATTAAATGTCCATCCGTTTATATTCCACTGCACCAGAACAAAGTACTCAGTACTTACAGGCTGGGCATAATCTCATCACATCCGTTGCACATGTCCAGCATCATCCTTCGCTTGAGTACGCTGGACAAGCCTCCCGTTACTAGCCAAATAATAATGCTTCACAGTGGGGATTTCTCTGAGAAGAGTTGTCAGATTTATGTCCATCACCTGCTCCGCGTGTGACTTTGCAGACGACACAAACACTCTTCCGTAGCTGTCACTATCCTTAAGTTTTGATTTCCTACGAAGCACCGCTACTTTGTCCTGTACCATCTCGAGCTCCACTTTGACGAGACCTGGCTGGCGTCCCCTGTTGTAATTTGGCGTTTATAAGCCAATTAAATTGAAATTCAATCAATCAATCAATCAATTTTTTTATATAGCGCCAAATCACAACAAACAGTTGCCCCAAGGCGCTTTATATTGTAAGACAAGGCCATACAATAATTATGTAAAACCCCAACGGTCAAAACGATCCCCTGTGAGCAAGCACTTGGCTACAGTGGGAAGGAAAAACTCCCTTTTAACAGGAAGAAACCTCCAGCAGAACCAGGCTCAGGGAGGGGCAGTCTTCTGCTGGGACTGGTTGGGGCTGAGGAAGAGAACCAGGAAAAAGACATGCTGTGGAGGGGAGCAGAGATCGATCACTAATGATTAAATGCAGAGTGGTGCATACAGAGCAAAAAGAGAAAGAAACAGTGCATCATGGGAACCCCCCAGCAGTCTACGTCTATAGCAGCATAACTAAGGGATGGTTCAGGGTCACCTGATCCAGCCCTAACTATAAGCTTTAGCAAAAAGGAAAGTTTTAAGCCTAATCTTAAAAGTAGAGAGGGTGTCTGTCTCCCTGATCTGAATTGGGAGCTGGTTCCACAGGAGAGGAGCCTGAAAGCTGAAGGCTCTGCCTCCCATTCTACTCTTACAAACCCTAGGAACTACAAGTAAGCCTGCAGTCTGAGAGCGAAGCGCTCTATTGGGGTGATATGGTACTACGAGGTCCCTAAGATAAGATGGGACCTGATTATTCAAAACCTTATAAGTAAGAAGAAGAATTTTAAATTCTATTCTAGAATTAACAGGAAGCCAATGAAGAGAGGCCAATATGGGTGAGATATGCTCTCTCCTTCTAGTCCCCGTCAGTACTCTAGCTGCAGCATTTTGAATTAACTGAAGGCTTTTTAGGGAACTTTTAGGACAACCTGATAATAATGAATTACAATAGTCCAGCCTAGAGGAAATAAATGCATGAATTAGTTTTTCAGCATCACTCTGAGACAAGACCTTTCTGATTTTAGAGATATTGCGTAAATGCAAAAAAGCAGTCCTACATATTTGTTTAATATGCGCTTTGAATGACATATCCTGAACAAAAATGACTCCAAGATTTCTCACAGTATTACTAGAGGTCAGGGTAATGCCATCCAGAGTAAGGATCTGGTTAGACACCATGTTTCTAAGATTTGTGGGGCCAAGTACAATAACTTCAGTTTTATCTGAGTTTAAAAGCAGGAAATTAGAGGTCATCCATGTCTTTATGTCTGTAAGACAATCCTGCAGTTTAGCTAATTGGTGTGTGTCCTCTGGCTTCATGGATAGATAAAGCTGGGTATCATCTGCATAACAATGAAAATTTAAGCAATACCGTCTAGTAATACTGCCTAAGGGAAGCATGTATAAAGTGAATAAAATTGGTCCTAGCACAGAACCTTGTGGAACTCCATAATTAACTTTAGTCTGTGAAGAAGATTCCCCATTTACATGAACAAATTGTAATCTATTAGACAAATATGATTCAAACCACCGCAGCGCAGTGCCTTTAATACCTATGGCATGCTCTAATCTCTGTAATAAAATTTTATGGTCAACAGTATCAAAAGCAGCACTGAGGTCTAACAGAACAAGCACAGAGATGAGTCCACTGTCCGAGGCCATAAGAAGATCATTTGTAACCTTCACTAATGCTGTTTCTGTACTATGATGAATTCTAAAACCTGACTGAAACTCTTCAAATAGACCATTCCTCTGCAGATGATCAGTTAGCTGTTTTACAACTACCCTTTCAAGAATTTTTGAGAGAAAAGGAAGGTTGGAGATTGGCCTATAATTAGCTAAGATAGCTGGGTCAAGTGATGGCTTTTTAAGTAATGATTTAATTACTGCCACCTTAAAAGCCTGTGGTACATAGCCAACTAACAAAGATAGATTAATCATATTTAAGATTGAAGCATTAAATAATGGTAGGGCTTCCTTGAGCAGCCTGGTAGGAATGGGGTCTAATAAACATGTTGATGGTTTGGATGAAGTAACTAATGAAAATAACTCAGACAGAACAATCGGAGAGAAAGAGTCTAACCAAATACCGGCATCACTGAAAGCAGCCAAAGATAACGATACGTCTTTGGGATGGTTATGAGTAATTTTTTCTCTAATAGTTAAAATTTTGTTAGCAAAGAAAGTCATGAAGTCATTACTAGTTAAAGTTAATGGAATACTCAGCTCAATAGAGCTCTGACTCTTTGTCAGCCTGGCTACAGTGCTGAAAAGAAACCTGGGGTTGTTCTTATTTTCTTCAATTAGTGATGAGTAGAAAGATGTCCTAGCTTTACGGAGGGCTTTTTTATAGAGCAACAGACTCTTTTTCCAGGCTAAGTGAAGATCTTCTAAATTAGTGAGACGCCATTTCCTCTCCAACTTACGGGTTATCTGCTTTAAGCTACGAGTTTGTGAGTTATACCACGGAGTCAGACACTTCTGATTTAAAGCTCTCTTTTCAGAGGAGCTACAGCATCCAAAGTTGTCTTCAATGAGGATGTAAAACTATTGACGAGATACTCTATCTCCCTTACAGAGTTTAGGTAGCTACTCTGCACTGTGTTGGTATATGGCATTAGAGAACATAAAGAAGGAATCATATCCTTAAACCTAGTTACAGCGCTTTCTGAAAGACGTCTAGTGTAATGAAACTTATTCCCCACTGCTGGGTAGTCCATCAGAGTAAATGTAAATGTTATTAAGAAATGATCAGACAGAAGGGAGTTTTCAGGGAATACTGTTAAGTCTTCTATTTCCATACCATAAGTCAGAACAAGATCTAAGATATGATTAAAGTGGTGGGTGGACTCATTTACTTTTTGAGCAAAGCCAATAGAGTCTAATAATAGATTAAATGCAGTGTTGAGGCTGTCATTCTCAGCATCTGTGTGGATGTTAAAATCGCCCACTATAATTATCTTATCTGAGCTAAGCACTAAGTCAGACAAAAGGTCTGAAAATTCACAGAGAAACTCACAGTAACGACCAGGTGGACGATAGATAATAACAAATAAAACTGGTTTTTGGGACTTACAATTTGGATGGACAAAACTAAGAGACAAGCTTTCAAATGAATTAAAGCTCTGTCTGGGTTTTTGATTAATTAATAAGCTGGAATGGAAGATTGCTGCTAATCCTCCGCCCCGGCCCGTGCTACGAGCATTCTGACAGTTAGTGTGACTCGGGGGTGTTGACTCATTTAAACTAACATATTCATCCTGCTGTAACCAGGTTTCTGTTAGGCAGAATAAATCAATATGTTGATCAATTATTATATCATTTACCAACAGGGACTTAGAAGAGAGAGACCTAATGTTTAATAGACCACATTTAACTGTTTTAGTCTGTGGTGCAGTTGAAGGTGCTATATTATTTTTTCTTTTTGAATTTTTATGCTTAAATAGATTTTTGCTGGTTATTGGTAGTCTGGGAGCAGGCACCGTCTCTACGGGGATGGGGTAATGAGGGGATGGCAGGGGGAGAGAAGCTGCAGAGAGGTGTGTAAGACTACAACTCTGCTTCCTGGTCCCAACCCTGGATAGTCACGGTTTGGAGGATTTAAGAAAATTGGCCAGATTTCTAGAAATGAGAGCTGCTCCATCCAAAGTGGGATGGATGCCGTCTCTCCTAACAAGACCAGGTTTTCCCCAGAAGCTCTGCCAATTATCTATGAAGCCCACCTCATTTTTTGGACACCACTCAGACAGCCAGCAATTCAAGGAGAACATGCGGCTAAACATGTCACTCCCGGTCCGATTGGGGAGGGGCCCAGAGAAAACTACAGAGTCCGACATTGTTTTTGCAAAGTTACACACCGATTTAATGTTAATTTTAGTGACCTCCGATTGGCGTAACCGGGTGTCATTACTGCCGACGTGAATTACAATCTTACCAAATTTACGCTTAGCCTTAGCCAGCAGTTTCAAATTTCCTTCAATGTCGCCTGCTCTGGCCCCCGGAAGACAATTGACTATGGTTGCTGGTGTCGCTAACTTCACATTTCTCAAAACAGAGTCGCCAATAACCAGAGTTTGATCCTCGGCGGGTGTGTCGTCGAGTGGGAAAAAACGGTTAGAGATGTGAACGGGTTGGCGGTGTACACGGGGCTTCTGTTTAGGGCTACGCTTCCTCCTCACAGTCACCCAGTCAGCCTGCTTTCCCGGCTGCTCGGGATCTGCCAGGGGGGAACTAACGGCGGCTAAGCTACCTTGGTCCGCACCGACTACAGGGGCCTGGCTAGCTGTAGAATTTTCCACGGTGCGGAGCCGAGTCTCCAATTCGCCCAGCCTGGCCTCCAAAGCTACGAATAAGCTACACTTATTACAAGTACCGTTACTGCTAAAGGAGGCCGAGGAATAACTAAACATTTCACACCCAGAGCAGAAAAGTGCGGGAGAGACAGGAGAAGCCACCATGCTAAATCGGCTAAGAGCTAGTAGCTACGCTAAGCTAGCGGATTCCTAAAAACACGCAAAGTGAATAATGTGTAAATAATTTAGAGGTGATTCAGCAGAAGGAGTGCTTTAGTTAAGGCACGTAAAGATTACACTGGGAAACAAATCGTAATCTAGATAACTAGATCAATCTAACTGCACAGATTAAACAGCTAACAGATACAGAAAAACACCGCTGTGCTCCAGAACAGGAAGTGATACAATACCGCAGTGAGAGCCAACCACCAGTAGAGGCTGGTTGAATTGAACAACATTTTATTGAGTCTTAAAGTAAATAAATATGAAATTGGTCACTGGATCCTTAAACTTTGGACATAGTAAACTCTACATGCTGCAGACCAAACTCTGAATATCCGTAAGACTTTATTTGTACGTCCGTATGACTCTGAAACTTGGAAAAATCTGTATAATTTACGCACAATCCGTATAGGTTGACATGTATGCACAATGTAATCCCGGTGGATCATCGGATGGCCACTAACAGCCTAAATCTTGTTATGATTTTGGTACAACGTGTCCTTTAACCAAAGTGCAGACAGAAGGCTCAGTCCATATCTTTGTTTTCTGCTGAGTGTGAATAAGTCTTTAAGGGTAGTATGGCTGAACGTTCTGCTATGCCTCAGTGGTGGAATGTGCTCTCCTGAGTGCCCCTCTAGATTATTTATGTATCCAGTTCATAGCTGTCATATCTGGGCTTCTACTTCAGATCCCTCTCTTCCGCTTTCAATAATTCTGAAGTTAATAAAGAATTATGAGGCCCATCACAAATGTTGACTTCCGTCTGTCCTCCCAGAATCTTTATCTCCACTGAACAATTTGTTTGTGTGTGTGCATGTGCACATGCATGTGTGTGTTTGAGGAAGACGCGAATCATCAGTGGATGGTTACAATCAGTGTGTACATGCATCTTCCTCTTCTAATGACTAAAAAGTTTAGACTTCAGTTACGTCGAGGAGAACAAAGAGCAGAGGGAAGAGAGTGCAATTCTTTGAAATTTTTTATTCAATACTGATTTGAATTTAACTCAGAAAAAAATGAGGAAACATTCGATGTGCTTTGTGCATGCTCACCAGTCACAGTTGTGCTCTGTACATTGTGTTCTGTAACTCAGCTGTCCACACACACACAGTATTAAATGTGCAGGATGTTGCAAACCAAGTACCTAAAAGTGGTTTTGTACAAATTACTGACATTGTAAAGAAAACTGATCAACAGGAACATGTCACAAACCCAAGTTACGTTTACATAAAGCAGTTACCATGAACACTTTACACATACATGTGTGTGTGTTTGTGTATGAGAGAGATGCTTAATAGAAATCTACACTTCTGAACCTATTGTAACAAGGTGAGGTCCAGATTGAACAATGTTCCTACCAGCAAGTAATTTTAGCTGTAAAAAAACAACAAAACACAGGAGTATTTTATTACCTGACATTGCAAAGGCTTTGCGTCCGTCCGTCTGTCCCTCCGTCCGTGCTCATGCATAAGTCCAGTCCTATTACTGAGTCTTGAAATTCCCAGGGAATATTCTTGGGACACAGACCTTGTACAAGTTCAAAGATGGCTAACTTTTACCTATTTTTAGAAATATTTTTAATAGGTTAAAAGGCCACATTCTGTTTCAGTCTCTTCAGTTTTGTTTTTGAGTGGTGGGCATGACAGCCAGTCAGAGTAGATCTGCACTGTGACATCAGTGGCTGGTCTCTTCAAAATTGCTTTATTTTGTGTGTTTATATATATGTTTCTCAAATATTATGTAAAAGCTCACAAGAAATAAACACTTATAATAGATTTATTAGAAATAAATAAACACTTCTGAAACTGAAAACGCTGTTTTTGGAACCCAATAACACCTCTAAACGTATTTACAAAACATATCGTGAACGTTAGCATGGTGACATCACAGGCTGGTAGCTTGCTCCAAAACTCTGTTTTGTTTGTATGTAAATATAAGCTCTTTGTCATATATTATGTAAACGCTAGCAAGAAATAAACACTTCTAAAACTGAAAAATGCTGTTTTACCTGATAACACCTCTGGAGTCATTTACAGACATTAGCATGCATGCTAACGTCCGCTAACTCAAAATCTAACTTCCTTAACTCAAATCTAACATCCTATGGAGCTAATTTTTTTCTCATTAATACTTGCAAATGCACAGAGGGTGATCGACAAATATTCCCTGATTTACACAACTTCTGCTCTTAAAACGTAAACATTGTTTATTATTGATTGATTGATAGAGGGTCATCCAATCATTTTAACCTCGAGGGGCGGGTTTTGTCAGTGAAGGCATTGCTGAACTCAATACAAATACATGTAATTTGGTCACTTTTCAAAGGGGTCAGACACGTCAGTAAAGTCAGTTTAATGTACAATGCATACATGTCAACCCCTTTGAGGGTCCACCTGTATAACCAAGTAAGAAAATCCATAAAATCAACACAAAATCCTTATAACCTCCAAATTGTACCAAAATCAGTTTTATTACAGTACACACAACTGCATAGCGGTATCACATAACTGGGTTTTTGTCCACATATTATGAGATCTAGTATTCATGCGTCAAGCTGAATTTTATAGAACTGAATGTGTCAAATTTAGTTATTTTTTACAGAAACAAGAACTGTGTGTCACTAATGGAACTACATGGTGGATCCTTGATCTCTGGACATAAATAGGAATAAACAAGTAGTTTTTGTCAAAAACATTTCCTTTCAGACAATATTGGATATTGGAATGAATGTCTTTCCATACATCTGAGCTGAGCTCAGATGGCTGTGCTTCACGTCAGGATGTAATTTATAAAGAATACAGCGCATCTCATTTTGGGAGGAAAAAAAAAACAAACGTTTTAGTGGATTGTAGTTTCTTGTCTGTAATACAACGTTCGTAAGAGGTGTCATTTTATTTCAAGCGGTAATTAGTTTTGAAGTTATTCATTCCGACCGGACTCGGTCTCGGCAGAGAGCCGCGCAGTGTTTGGAGCTGTGCCAACTGAATGGAGGACAATTCGCTTTTCTTGACTGCAACAAGACATGAGTCCCAGTTAGTGACTTTAATCCATACAAAAGTCTTCTTCTTCTTCTTCTTTGTCTTTTGGCTGTTCCCGTTTGGGGTCGCCACAGCAGATCAATCGTTTCCATCTCACCCTGTCCTCTGTATCTTCCTCTGTCACACCAACCACCTGCATGTCCTCTCTCAGCACATCCATGAACCTCCTCTTTGGTCTCCCTCTTCTCCTCCTGCCTGGTGGCTCCATCCTCAGCATCCTTCTCCCTATATACCCTGGGTCCCTCCTCTGCACATGTCCAAACCATCTCCAAACCGTCCCACCTGAGCTGTCCCTCTGATATGTTCATTCCTAATCTTGTCCATTCTTGTCACTCCCAAAGAGAATCTCAACATCTTCAGCTCTGCCACCTCCAGCTCTGTCTCCTGTCTTTTTGTTAGTGCCACTGTCTCTAAACCATACAACATAGCTGGTCTCACTGCTGTTTTCTAAACTTTCCCCTTCACTCTTGCTGATATTCTTCGGTCACAAATCACTCCTGCCACCTTTCTCCACCCACTCCACCCTGCCTGCACTCTCTTCTTCACCTCTCTACCACACTCTCCATTACTTTGAACAGTTGACCCCAAATATTTAAACTCATCTACTTTCACCACTTCTACTCCTTGCAACTGCACTATTCCACTGGGCTCCCTCTCATTCACACACATGTACTCAGTCTTGCTTCTACTGACTTTCATTCCCCTTCTCTCCAAAGCATATCTCCACTTCTCCAGACTAGACTCAACTTGCTCTCTACTCTCACTACAGATCACAATGTCATCTGCAAACATCATAGTCCATGGGGACTCCTGTCTGATCTCATCTGTCAACCTGTCCATCACCACTGCAAACAAGAAAGGACTCAGAGCTGATCCTTGGTGTAATCCCACCTCCACCTTGAATGAGTCTGTCATTCCGACTGCGCATCTCACCGCTGTCACACTATTCTGGTACATGTCCTGCACTACCCTAACATACGTCTCTGCCACTCCAGACTTCCTCATACAATGCCACAACTCTTCTCTTGGCACCCTATCATAAGCTTTTTCTAAGTCCACAAACACACAATGTAACTCTTTCTGTCCTTCTCTGTACTTTTCCAACAGTATTCTCAGAGCAAACATTGCATCTGTAGTGCTCTTTCTCGGCATGAAACCATATTGCTGCTCACAGATCTTCACCTGTTTTCTAAGCCTAGCTTCTACTACTCTTTCCCATAACTTAATGCTGTGGCTGATCAGCTTTATACCTCTGTAGTTACTGCAGCTCTGCACATCACCCTTGTTCTTGAAAATAGGAACCAGCACACTTCGTCTCCACTCCTCAGGCATCCTCTCACTTTCCAAGATTTTATTAAACAATCTGGTTAGAAACTCTACTGCCATCTCTCCTAGACATTTCCATGCCTCCATTGGAATGTCATCTGGACCAACTGCCTTTCCACTCTTCATCCTCTTCATAGCAGCCCTCACTTCTTCCTTGCTAATCTCTTTTACTTCCTGATTTACTCTCACCACATCATCCAGCCTTTTCTCTCGCTCATTTCCTTTATTCATCAACTCTTCAAAATATTCCCTCCACCTTCTCAGCACACACTCCTCACTTGTCAGCACATTACCATGTGCATCTTTTACCACCCTAACCTGCTGCACATCCTTTCCAGCTCTGTCCCTTTGTCTGGCCAAGTCCTTTTCTCCTTCCTTACTATTCAACTTCTTGTACAGCTCGCAATATGCCTTTTCCTTTGCTTTTGCCACTACTCTTCTCGCCTTACGCCGCATCTCCTTGTACTCCTGTCTACTTTCTTCATCTCTCCGACTATCCCAAAACTTTTTCGCCAACCTCTTTCTCCTTATGCTTTCCTGGACCTCTTCATTCCACCACCAAGTCTCCTTGTCTTCCTTCCACTGTCCAGATGTCATACCCAGTACTGCCCTAGCTGTCTCCCTCACCACATCTGCAGTACTTTTCCAGTTGTCCAAAATTGCTTCCCCTCCAACTAGTGCTTCTCTCACCTGCTCGCTAAATTTCACACAACAGTCTTCCTCCTTCAGCTTCCACCATCTGATCCTTTGTTGAGCTCTCACTCTCTTCTTCTTCTTTAACTCTAAAGTCATCCTACAAACAACCATCCTATGCTGTCTAGTGACACTCTCTCCTGCTACCACCTTACAGTCTGTGATTTCTTTTAGCTTGCATCTCCTATAAAGAATGTAGTCCACCTGTGTGCACATTCCTCCACTCTTATATGTTACCCTGTGCTCCTCCCTTTTCTTAAAGTAGGTATTCACCACAGCCATTTCCATCCTTTTTGCAAAATCAACTACCATCTGTCCTTCCCCATTCCTATCCTTGATACCATATCTACCCATTACTTCCTCATCACCTCTGTTCCCTTCACCAACATGCCCATTGAAGTCTGCTCCTATCACCACTCTTTCATGCTTGGGCACACTCTCCACCACCTCATCTAACACACTCCAGAAATCTTCTTTCTCCTTCATCTCTCAACCTACCTGTGGGACATATGCACTGATGATATTCATCATCACCCCTTCAATTTCCAACTTCACACTCATCACCCTGTCAGACACTCGCTTAACCTCCAACACACTTTTAACATACTCTTCCTTTAAAATGACCCCAACACCATTTCTCTTCCTGTTCTCACCATGGTACAACAACTTGTACCCACCGCCGATGCTCCTGCTCTTACTTCCCTTCCACTTGGTCTCTTGCACACACAATATGTCTACCTTTCTCCTCTCCATCATATCAGCCAGCTCTCTCCCTTTACCAGTCATACTACCAACATTCAAAGTCCCCACTCTCATTTCCACCCTTCTAGTTTTCTTCTTCTCCTGCTGTTCGTAGCAACGTTTTCCTCCTCTTCTTCGTCATCTTCGCCCAGCAGTAGCCCAATTTCCACCGGCACCCTGTTGGGCAATAGCACCGGTGGCGGACGTTGTTAACCCGGGCCGCGACCGATCCGGTATCGGAATTCGATTCTGAGTCTGCATAGTTGGGTTGGCTTGTTTTACGCCGGATGCCCTTCCTGACGCAACCCTCCTCATTTATCCGGGCTTGGGACCGGCACTCAGAATGTACTGTCCATCCATACAGTGACTCATGATATTTTAATGGCTTTGAGAGGAGTTAAGAAGCGGACTTGCCATTTCTGAAGAGCAGCGAATCAAAGAACCAACGAGCTAGTAGATCGAAGCATTGCTTCAATGGTTCACGCATCAAAGTGGAGTCGCGCTGCAGAAACAGTTGATTACAGAGCCGCTGCAGACCAAACCCTGAATATCCGTAAGACTTTATCTGTACATCCGTATGACTCTGAAACTCGGAAAAATCCATATAATTTACGGACAATCCGTATAGGTTGACATGTATGTTCATTTCAGGTCAGCTTGGTGTATAAATCTCATCGTTCCAGGTAATGATAGCTGTTAGCTGGCTGATAGAGGCAAGTTAGAGACAATAAAAAAAATTGCTGATTTCAATAGAACAGCATACAGGCCGAGCGTGTTTTTAGCAAGCGACCAGTCACGGAAGCACGAATTCTCGCCTTAGGATTGGCCACTTTGCTGAAGCAACGTAGCACCGACCTCGATTATTGAACATGTACAAATTGTATGCAAGACAATAGGATCTTAAAAATTAATTTAACAACTGCAAATTATAAAGAACACAATGCTCATATGGCTGAGAGTATTTTAGCATTATATTATTTTATATTCTTGTGTCTTTGTACACTGATTTTCTGTTGAGGGTGACAGCGCTGTGGTTGTACTGTGGTAGGTAGTGGTCAAAAGCAAAGATGTGATTTTTACTTTATGACAGATCCCACTGTCAGCCACTTCACAGTCACTTCTGCTGAGTTCAAAGTCAACCAGATGTAGTTAGAAATGCTGCGGGGGAAAAACCTGCAAGTGTGCAACAACAAATGAGGCACTGAAGAGAGGAAGTGTCAACAGAGTGATGATAACTGTATGCACAGGGAGTGTCCTCAAAATACACACTACTCTCTCTCTCTTTCTCGTATTCATTTCCTTATTACACGCGCATGTTCTAAAACAATATTTGTGATACTAGACAGCAGGCGAGTCAACACAAGGGATGAGTGAGGACAGACATCTGTGCATGCTGCAGATCTTCATTCTCAGAAGGTATTTATAAGGTGAGACACCGGCAGAAATCCAACATTACTACAAAGTGTGTAAAATGTATATCTTATCACTTTGAAACATTGTTCTAAGAATATTCAATTTTCCAAAGGACCTCCAAAGAGTGTTCAATAACGGTCTTGTGCTGCTGGTTGGTTGACTAAGCTGTGAAAGAATTTAAGGTAATCTACATTAATCTCTTTTGAATACAGATTAATCTGAAATTATATGAAATGCATTGGAATAAAAATACAAGTTGAATTATATACACACACACACACACACACATACACACACACACACACACACACACACACACACACATATATATATATATCTTGACCTTTGCTTCTGGTAGCTCATTTTTCTCTTGCTTTCTGTCTCACTTTGTGTCATTTGGTGCTCTTTGTTTTATGCTTTTCCCATTTCATCAGTGTATTCGTGCATCTGTCTCTTTCCATTTCGCTGTTTCTTCAGGTGCGTCCACCTGCAGCCTTTAGGTCTTACGTGACGTGTTGTCTGGTGGAATGGCAGATGCCAGTGCAGCAGGGACGCTCCCACAGGTATTTGTGGTGGACACCAAAGGCAACTCTGTCTCATTGCCCACCAGAAAGGATCCCAGATGGACCAGAGTGGGACAAAAGTTTATTTTCCTGCTGGTTGGGGTGTCCTTGTTGGGACTTGTTGTTGAAGGATATTTCATCTACAAACTGTATAACAAAACTGAGGTGAGGCAGGTGTGTACATATAACAGTGTGTGTGTGTGTGTGTGTGTGTGTGTGTGTGTGTGTGTGTGTGTGTGTGTGTGTGTGTGTGTGTGTGTGTGTGTGTGTGTGTGAAGAGAGAAGAGAGGTGCTTGGAAATTCCTTTTTTGGTGTGTGAATTTCCCTCTTTTCCTTTACGTCACAGTCAGACAGCATGTTTGTGGACAGCTAAGCATGTGGCCTGGTTTTGCTTTTTAACGTCAAAATACAATTTTGACACTGAGGTCTATTCAGTGTTTCAGTGTTTAACTTCCTCTTTTCTCTCTCAAGTACAATACCACAATTATGAGTTCACTGTTCATAAGGGAAACTGTATTTATTATTATATATATATTTTTTGTCTGTGAACAGGCTAACTCATAAAGTTAAGGACCAGTCAAGATTTTTTAATTTCCATCTTTAGAATTTTGGGATGGGTCTTAGTATGTAGTTGGATCATTTATAGTATTATTATTATTATTATTATTATTATTATTATTATTATTATTATTATTATTATTATTATTATTATTATTGTCATTACAACCCCAAATCACAAGAAGTTGGGTTGATATGGAAAATGCTTATTTAAATAAATAAAAATTAACAAAACAAACATAGTGAATCCTTACATTTACTTTGACTTCTACTTCATTACAGACAGAATGAACTCAATATATTTCATGTTTGTGTGGTCAATTTAATTTCATTTATTAAAATATGCCCATTTGTGTATTTTAATCATGCATCACAGTCAGGGGATGGACACATAAACATTTCTAAGTTACATGGATGTCATTTACAGGCTTTTAAGGTGGCAGTAATTAAACCATTACTTAAAAAGCCATCACTTGACCCAGCTATCTTAGCTAATTATAGGCCAATCTCCAACCTTCCTTTTCTCTCAAAAATTCTTGAAAGGGTAGTTGTAAAACAGCTAACTGATCATCTGCAGAGGAATGGTCTATTTGAAGAGTTTCAGTCAGGTTTTAGAATTCATCATAGTACAGAAACAGCATTAGTGAAGGTTACAAATGATCTTCTTATGGCCTCAGACAGTGGACTCATCTCTGTGCTTGTTCTGTTAGACCTCAGTGCTGCTTTTGATACTGTTGACAATAAAATTTTATTTCAGAGATTAGAGCATGCCATAGGTATTAAAGGCACAGCGCTGCGGTGGTTTGAATCATATTTATCTAATAGATTACAATTTGTTCATGTAAATGGGGAATCTTCTTCACAGACTAATGTTAATTATGGAGTTCCACAAGGTTTTGTGCTAGGACCAATTTTATTCACTTTATACATGCTTCCCTTAGGCAGTATTATTAGACGGTATTGCTTAAATTTTCATTGTTACGCAGATGATACCCAGCTTTATCTATCCATGAAGCCAGAGGACACACACCAATTAGCTAAACTGCAGGATTGTCTTACAGACATAAAGACATGAATGACCTCTAATTTCCTGCTTTTAAACTCAGATAAAACTGAAGTTATTGTACTTGGCCCCACAAATCTTAGAAATCCTTACTCTGGATGGCATTACCCTGACCTCTAGTAATACTGTGAGAAATCTTGGAGTAATTTTTTGATCAGGATATGTCATTCAGTGTGCATATTAAACAAATATGTAGGACTGCTTTTTTTTGCATTTGCGCAATATCTCTAAAATTAGAAAGGTCTTGTTTCAGAGTGATGCTGAAAAACTAATTCATGCATTTATTTCCTCTAGGCTGGACTATTGTAATTCATTATTATCAGGTTGTCCTAAAAGTTCCCTGAAAAGCCTTCAGTTAATTCCAAATGCTGCAGCTAGAGTACTGACAGGGACTAGAAGGAGACAGCATATCTCACCCATATTGACCTCTCTTCATTGGCTTCCTGTTAATTCTAGAATAGAATTTAAAATTCTTCTTCTTACTTATAAGGTTTTGAATAATCAGGTCCCATCTTATCTTAGGGACCTCATAGTACCATATCACCCCAATAGAGCGCTTCGCTCTCAGACTGCAGGCTTACTTGTAGTTCCTAGGGTTTGTAAGAGTAGAATGGGAGGCAGAGCCTTCAGCTTTCAGGCTCCTCTCCTGTGGAACCAGCTCCCAATTCGGATCAGGGAGACAGACACCCTCTCTACTTTTAAGATTAGGTTTAAAACTTTCCTTTTTGCTAAAGTTTATAGTTAGGGCTGGATCAGGTGACCCTGAACCATCCCTTAGTTATGCTGCTATAGACTTAGACTGCTGGAAGGTTCCCATGATGCACTGAGTGTTTCTTTCTCTTTTTGCTCTGTATGCACCACTCTGCATTTAATCATTAGTGATTGATCTCTGCTCCCCTCCACAGCATGTCTTTTTCCTGGTTCTCTCCCTCAGCCCCAACCAGTCCCAGCAGAAGACTGCCCCTCCCTGAGCCTGGTTCTGCTGGAGGTTTTTCCTGTTAAAAGGGAGTTTTTCCTTCCCACTGTCGCCAAGTGCTTGCTCACAGGGGGTCGTTTTGACCGTTGGGGTTTTTACGTAATTATTGTATGGCTTTGCCTTACAATACAAAGTGCCTTGGGGCAACTGTTTGTTGTGATTTGGCGCTATATAAATAAAATTGATTTGATTTGATTTGATTTCCATCAATCATTAAAAAACACAAATGTTGTGGTTCTATATGTTAAACCTGTATCAAGTAGGCAGTTCTCAAAAATGACATAACCATGGTGGAAAGACACTAGTGACTGGAGACAGCCTTGCGCCCTGTCTCATTGTATGTGTTTTGTGTCTGTCTCTCTGCTAGAACCTGTGGAGCATCAAACTGTTGGCCCAGAAGGTGAGTGTGGGATTGATGCCGTGGTTGTGGGGGACGCTGATGAACTTCAAGTTCAAAACCTTTCTCTGTTTCAGGGAGACAACATAATGAGTCAAAAGGAGCTTCAAGGTATTGAATCATTCTCTTTTAGCATAATTTTTTATATCATCTGGTATGTGTAAGAGAAGAGAGACAGATCTCAGATAACCTTTGTTTTTATTACACATATGAAATCTGACTCTTTTTAACCCAGACTACATGCTTGTTTGTTTATTTGTTCCATTGTATTTACTGATTGGGTATCCTTGCTTTTGTGAATAGGACACAGTAAGATTCCTGCAGAAGAGCTGAAACGGAATCCCTCTGCACACCTTCTGGGTTAGAGTCAGCACACACACACACACACACACACACACACACACACACACACACACACACACACACACACACACACACACACACACACACACACACACACACACACACACACACACACACACACACACACACACACACACACAATTTAATGTTTGCCTTCATCTAAAGCATCTTCTTTACTAACTCCACTTTCAATCTTTTTGTCCCGTTACCTGCAGGTTCCAGCAGTCCTGTCAGAGAAGACAGTGTGGTGCAGTGGGATCATACCTCTGGTGATGCCTTCACCCACCACATGGGCTACAAAAATGGCTGTTTGTTGATTGAAGAGGGCGGTTACTACTACCTCTACTCCAAAGTGCACATAAAGGCTGCAGGGGAGTGTTCCCTTGTCAAGCACAAAATTATGAAGCACACCACAGCCTACGACAGATCTATAGAGCTCATGAGTTCAAAGAGGTATGTCTTCATAGCATTCCTTGTTTCCTGCTTGCTTGTGTCGCAGTCAGTCCTGTCTTCACTCAGTTATGGAAAGTTTGATTTCTAATATGGCAAACAGCAACATGACGTCTTTGGCATGTTTCTTCCAGCTTCCACTGTCATACACCAAACACAGCAGGCACAAAGGATGAGAAGACTACAGGCACTGAAGAGCTGTGGGACACCTTCCTGGGCGGGGTCTTTCTCCTGGAGCGGGGCGATCAAATTTTTGTCATATTAGAGGACAGAAGAAAGATTCATCAAGGACCTGCTTCTAACTTCATGGGAGCCTTCATGATATCTCCATCGTGAGATAGACGACAATTTGCTGTGCTTTTGTGATAACTGGTTAACGAAACTAATACATATATACTGTTACTAGCATTCTAGAAAACGTGACTTAGTCATTTGGAAAGAAATGGTTGTATAATCATAAGGTGTGTCTGATATTCAGGCTGGATCATGTGTGTCTGTATCATACATATTTTTTATGTGAACGAAATGTGTTAATAAATGTGTTTCCAATGATTCTGCCAACTAATCCACAATAGGGGAACAAGCAAGTGCATTCAGAATGCAGGTCCTAAGTCCAGAAGTAAGGTTGTGCCAAGAAGGGCATCAGGTATAAACTTTGTCAAGCCCAACATGTGGCTCGCAAACTGAATTTCCATGCTGAATAAATCAGTGTGTGAGTTATCAACAACTGCCCCCGGTGTTGTTGTCCAGCAGGGTGCTGGTGGAAACTGGGCTACTGTTGGGCAAAGAAGGTAAAGGAAAAGAAGAGGAGGTGGACGTGCTGGAAGCAGCAGGAGAATAGAAAATTTAGATGTGTGGAAATTAACACATCTGAGGGCCCAGGGCTGAGTGTCAGCCCACCCTCCTTTTTAAAGAAAGTTAGTTCAACACCCACCTGGAATTATTTATTTATTTATTTATTTTTTAATTAAATTTTGGTAAACACCCACCTAAAATAAATAAATTAATTAGAATAAAGTGACTCCCAGCAATTTGGAAAAAGCAAGAAATAATGAGTTGTTTTTCTCCTCTTCCATGTCGGATTTGTGATGGATGTTATCCATTTGTCCTGTGCTCTTATTTTGAAAGACTCTTGTACAATAAACTGGAAGTGTTCTTTGACAATATGGCCAGCTTTGTACAAGCCCCAGGGACATGGTGAAGGAGCTACTATCAGTTTGTGTTTGTTTTTGTCCAACATAAGTAATTTTTCCAATCCACAAAATGAATTCCTTGTCAGCTGATGTACGCAAAGTTTGTCAAAGTTTTGAACTTTGAGGTGAGTTTAGATGGAGATCTTTCCTGGTGCCTGGATGTTTCTTTGCTCTTTTGAGTGTGAAGGAGTGGGACACAATGAGCACACGCAGCATTTCCGGACCAAACACTGAGAAAACTAACTTCAAGTGTTGACAGTCAGCGACACACAGAATTTTCCATTGTTTCCAGAGAGAGGCCGCCAGGAATTTATGAATTTTTAATCTTATACCCCATTCCACAGAGCACCGTTCTTTCCCATTTCATCCTGATTAGCAAATCGGGGTACATTTTGAAGCATCACAGTAACTTCTTGATCCATCTTTTGTCAATCTTGTACAAACTTGGTACACACAATAGTTACAGCCATCATCTGTACCAGATTTGAAATCTGATTTGCTAAATCGGAGTAATTATGCGGTCACTTCCAGGTGTTCGTAATCATAATATCGTCAATCATGTTCAAACATCTTTAAATAGGGTAGTCCTAGTGCGTACAGCTTCAAACCTGTGAAACTGTGTTCCATCAAGGGAAAAAAATGAAACAGAAGCAGCCTTTGTTGTGGTTCTGGCTGAGAATGCAGCCAGTCACCGCTTTAGTTTCATTTTCGAGTGGGTTGCCAGGTAGGGGCTTTATACAGAAGCCAGTTGGTAGGTTTGCACTTTGTATGCCAGCCTAATAGGAGGCATGGTGAAGTAAGCACACACACACACACACACACACACACACACACACACACACACACACACACACACACACACACACACACACACACACACACACACACACACACACACACACACACACACAGAGCTGGTAAAATTAGTATTGAGAGTGTCACTGTTTTTTTCACTCACACTCATCTTCAACAGCTTAGTCCAATTAAGGGTCGTGGGGGGCTGGAGCCAGCGCGAGGCGGGGTACACGAGGGACCACTGTACAACCCCAATTCCAATAAAGTTGAGATGTTGTGTAAAATGTTAATAAAAAATGATTTACAAATCCTCTTCAACCTATATTCAATTGAATACATCACAAAGACAAGATATTTAATGTTCAAACTGATAAACTTTTGTTTTTGTGCAAATATTTGCTCATTTTGAAATGGATGCCTGCAACACATTTCAAAAAAGCTGGGGCAGTGGTATCTTTACCACTGTGTTATTACCTTTCCTTCTAACAACACTCAATAAGCATTTGGGAACTGAGGACACTAATTGTTGAAGCTTTGTAGGTGGAATTGTTTCCCATTCTTGCTTGATGTATGTACAGAGCCCTGTAAGTGTCATCACAAAAAGTTTTGCGTGTGGACAGAATGTGCGCACATTTTATTATATTGTGCGCTCATTTTATGATCTTGTGTGCACGTTTTATTATATTGTGCACACATTTTATTATATTGTGGACTCATTTTATGATATTGTGCAGATGTTTTATGCACCATTTGAGTAAAATAAGAGTACGAACTACTTAAACATGGCCACAATTTGTAAAACGTGCACTCAATATTGTCTTGACAAATAAATGTTGGCTATTCGTCAACAAACCAGGAGAAAGTGTAATACATTTCTCCATTAGAAATGGATCTGGTCAGGGTATAATCATCATGGTTTGAGCGCACAAGGACATATAGAGAACTCTAGCTATCCAGCATGGCATCATCTGGAGTTTAAGCACATTAAAAAGGATGCTGAGGGTGAAGTGTCTCCCTGTCGTGAATATGACAATTTAGGTCATATTATGGAGTTCATTTTGAACAAAAGGAAAATGTGTGCTCGTTTTATTAATTCGAGGGCTCAATTAAAGGAAAATGTGCGCATGTTTTATTAATTCGAGGACCCAATTAAAGGAAAATGTATGCACGAATGATCACGGCCAGGAAAACGTGCGCATGTTTTATTAATTTGAGAGCACGTTTTATTAATTCAAGGGCTCAATTAAAGAAAAATGTGTGCACAAATTATCATGGCTACAAAAAAATATCACTTTAAGTGATCTCTCCCAGGTTCCGTATTTACGACTTCAGTTGTTCAACAGTCCGGGGTCTCCGTTGTCGTATTTTGTGCTTCATAATGTATATATTTTCAGTGGGTGACTGGACTGCAGGCAGGCCAGTCTAGTATCCGCACTCTTTTACTATGAAGCCACGCTGTTGTAGCACGTGCAGAATGTGGCTTGGCATTGTCTTGCTGAAATAAGCAGGGACGTCCCTGAAAAAGAAGTTGCTTGGATGGCAGCATGTGTTGCTCCAAAACCTGGATGTACCATTCAGCATTGATGGTGCCATCACAGATGTGTAAGTTGCCCATGCCATGGGCACTAACACCCCCCATACCATCACAGAGGCTGGCTTTTGAACTTTGCACTGGTAACAATCTGGATGGTCTTTTTCCTCTTTTGTTCTCTTTTGTCTGCACCACTGGGAGAAAGACACACACACACACACACACACACACACACACACACACACACACACACACACACACACACACACACACACACACACACACACACACACACACACACACCACACACACACACACACACATAGATATTCTCTGCTTTTACCCACAGCAATTCACATTAGTGCTTCAAACTACAATTAAATTCATTTGAAAATGAAAATTTAAAATTAAGATTATAACTGTGATAAATAATTTTCACATTTCTTTTAGACTATACTCCTTGTGCTCGTAACACTGTAGGCTATCATCTTGTAATTCACATGGCACTTGCAGGTCATACTGGCAGGCTTTGCCGTGTCAGATCCATCTCGAGGTTCCCTTGTATGCGGTCAAATTGTTTTGGATCCCATTTTGCCACCATAGGAATATGTAAATAGCGGTCAGATGGTCGTCAGATTAAACACGGACCGCCATTGGATAGGTGTCCCATCTCGATGGAGCCCGGGGTGTTTTGAACATGTGCATCACACTCGGGGCCGCTGGCTGATCTTGGCCAACTGTGTCGACTTCCACAGATGGCTGTCAAAACATTTTGGAACTGAAATCTGACACTTTTCAGATGTGCACCGATTCATAAGTCCGACGCCACTCTGCATGATTGTGTTTGACGGGGGTATAAATACCAAATGACTAATGACAACAGGTGTGTGAAAACAGTGAGCCACAACTTAAGATACATGTGATAATTAACATTACACAAGGTGATTAAAAACTAAACAGACATCTAAGGGTGAATAGAAAATAAGACAGAACAATAACAAAACATAACCGAAGAAGAAGAGAAATCATAAAACCACAATACAGATCAGAAAACATAATGCACAAACCAGCGTAGAATTCAGAATTGAACAAACTCCAACAGTGTAAAAACTAACATGACATGTAAGAACAACATAAGGAGGCACTCAAAATGTAAATGACAACCAGAACTAAATCAAAACCTAAAATCCAGAACTCAGGAAAAAAAGCGTGGAACTCAGATAACAGTGCGCACACAGGGGACAAACCATATAACCCAAAAGACAAATGAAGGTGCAAATGACAAGATACAGAAACACTGACCGGGGACTAATCACAAAGACAGAGACCATTGACTGACATGGGCAGGGGACAGATTACCACACACACACACACACACACACACACACAAATAAGGCACAGAGACCACACGAACAACAGGCAAGGGAGGACACACGCATACACATAAAACAAAAGGGGGTGCGGCACAGATTATAACACACAACCCGTAAAATACAGGACAGAACACAAAACAAGAATGCAAGGCACAGACAGGGCAGACAGATACAGACACAACAATCCCATATGCAAGTCTGCTTCACCCAACCTTTCATATCAGCATCAGTTAACAAGTTGAGTTAACCTAGTAGAAATACGAGCTCTCTACTCTCCACAATTTCTCTTATACTCACACGACTGGTAAGCCACTGAAAGCTGAGATAGGCATGTCCCAACTTGTCCTCTGACACTCCAAAACGGAGGTGTTCTTTGTCTCGCTTCATCAGCAGCTCCGTCGTGACGCGCGAAGCCTCCGCACGGCTTTCCATGACAAAATCTCGTTAAAAGTGAAATCTGCCAGAAAATGGCTGATGTCCAGCTCTTGTGATAACCAGAGAAATTGCACACGACGGTCCCGGATCGACACAGCCATCCGTTTAGAAATTAAATGGTGGTTTCTGCCTGTTGATCGCGGCTCGGAGCGCGGCGCGCCGTGCGCCATTGTGGGCCGTCCTTAAAGCTGTAGTAACACTACTTAATCTCTGTGAAGCCCATAAAATTTTCACCGAAAGCCATGTGAATTTTCCGAATGGTTTCCAGCTGCCTGTCTCTAACAGTTTCTGAAAAAATTCTGATGGAACAAAGCCCAAATCATTCCGCCATTTCCTCGCTATGAAAAAACGATGAGAGGGGTGGACCAGTGCTCACTCAAAGCCTGCCCACAGGCGAATGACGCAACCGTCAGGCGTGAAAAAACTCATGCATGCGCACAAAGGTTCAAGCTTGGCTGACGTAAAAACATATGAATCAAATCCATATATTTTTTGCATAAAATAAAAAGGTCGGATACTTTTCTCACAGACCTCGTATGTGCAATGGCTGCGCACATAGTTATGTTGGCCCCCCTCTGCCCTGGTACATCAACTGTAGCCCTTTGTCCAATGACAACGTACATGAAATCATGAGGAACCTGGTCGGTCTCCAGTTCCATTACTCTCTGAAACAAAGTTCATGCAAATCAAATCATTACTGTATACCATACTGTATTGTAATCTACTGTGGTACTGTATTGTTCACAAAGTGCTCAGCAAACAGAACTGGACATAGAATTGAATATACTGTGTACCTGCACATACTGCCTTTGCAGCTCCTTCACTCTATCACTGTTCCTGTCAAATGGTACAGTGTAGAGCTGCTTCATGCGCACTCTGTGTTTTGCCAGTGTGCGTGTAATGGTGGTCAGGCTGATGTTGATATTTTGAAAGAGTTCCTGGTCATCAACAATTCTGGCCTGAATTTTGTGCAGCTTTATTTCATTGTTGGCAACAACCATTGCCACAACCATTGCCACAATGGCCAGCTCTTGCTCATTGTTTAGGAGCTTTCCTCTTCCCCCAGAGCGAGGAAGGCGTTGCACACTGTAGGGGGATAATACAAAACACCAAATTACTATATGACATTATTTACCAGTGAGAACAGAAACAATCTATGTAAAATTAAATACTTACCTGCTGGTTTGTTGAAATATGCGAACAATGCTGGCGACTGTTGATCGTGGCAAATTGGGCTGCACCCTTTCACCTGCCTCTTTCAGTGACAGACCATGGCTTATCACGTGATCAATTACAGTGGCACGGATTTCAGCAGTCACCACTGTTCTTGCAGGTCTTTGAATGCCTCCACCACGCATCCATACTCCTCTACCATGCCCTCTCCTCTGGCCTGCTCTTCTTCCTGGGCCTGCTCTTCTTCCTGGGCCTGCAACTCTTACTGGGCCTGCACCTCTTCTTACAACGGCCTCTCTCATTGCTTCTGCCCCTCTTCCTGCACCTAACCCTCTTCCTGGGCCCCTCACTCTCAGCCTTCCTCGTCCAGACATTCTCTTTCTACTTCCAAAAACATCAATCCACAAAGGCCTCCTTTTGTAAGTGTCTAAATTTAAGCCATACTATGATCAGCTGTGGTTGGTCCCATTTACCCAATAGAAGTGAGCTGTCAATTATTCAATTATTTGTCAATCAGCTGAGATATATTGTTTTTGAACTGATACCATTGCTGAAGGAGGTGCTTTTATGCTGTATCTATGGTTTGGCACATTGTTTTTGCTATTGTGGGATGTTGTGTGTTAACAATTGTAAGAAATACAAAAATAATCTATAATTTTTTTAAGGGGCATATCTTGTTATGAAAATGTAAGCATTGTGGAAATGTGTTTACTGACTGCAAATTGTGTGAAAATGTCATGAAATGTGTGAATGGTATGGCCACAAAAGTCTGATGTTTTGCTAATTGTGTGAAGAGTTTTGAAAATGTGTCAAATGGCTGGACGCACGCTTGGTAGCAACTGAAAAAAACTGTAAAAGGCTGCACTCATCACAGAGTCTGTATGTGCACTAGAACATGTGTTGTGTTTTTTTTTTTTTATATGTTGCATTATAAAAGCAATCATGCACATATTGCTTAAGAGCAAAACCAAGGAATATAATAGGCAATACATATGTACATAAATCAAATTTGAAATAAATCAATTTTTTTTTATTTAAGTCATGAAAGGAAAATATGATTTTGTCAATATGATTAAAATTCATACTGTCTGAAAACAATTTAGAATTTCTCCCACTGAAGGGGAGAATTTCAAGTGATCAGACAGTTGGTAGCAACATCAGAGCATGTGGGGGCTTCCCCCATCTGTGAGAAACATGCTGGGAAGAACTGTGTGACTGCCAATCAGAGTAAAGAAAGGTAGTGACATCAGATGGCTGCTTGCTCGAACAAGATAAACCAAGATGGTAGAAGACGGTCCGAAACAGCTTATTGCTGTATAAATCCAATATCTTTCTCATAGGTTTTGTAAAAATTAATGAGAAATAAACACTTTTAAATCTAAAAAAAACACTGTTTTTGTAACCAGATATCACCTCTGAAGTGATTTCCAAGACATTTTACAGATGTTAGCGTGCACGCTCCGGGTCCACGGATCAGGCAAGTGTGTCAGGTCAAAACCTTATGCATGCACACATGTGCTTCCTCCTGTAGATGGCGAAAGAAGGATAACAAAATATTGTCTATGGAATTCCGTCCAAGTGAGTATGTTTTGTTCATTAGTTACAGCTCATTAAATGAATTGTAACTTTGCAACATGTTACAAAATAAACCTTCATTACAAAGCTTAGATTTCAGTAGAAAGTAAATTTTTGTTTTGTGAAATTTGAAAGGCAATAGAGCCCTGTTCCGCTAATCTGCTAACCGCTAATTAGCGAAGCTAATGTTTTCATTAGCCAATTAGCTTTTCAGCTATCTTTGATTGTGAACCACTTAGCTTCCGCTAAATTTAATTACGCTACCTTTCAGTCCGCTAACATTTTTTGCTGGTAAAGTGAATAAAGTTTAGCTGTCAAAAACATTTGTAAACCCTAAAGTCATACATGTTAGTTCCTGTCTATTGTGTGTCTGCAACAGTCAGGCTGCTGTGAGGAACTCAGCCCTCCCCCTTCTGAGCTCTCTACCTGCCTTCACTGCACGTGCGTCATTTCAGAGAGTCAGCAGCAATTCACAGATTATTGCCTCATTTCTGCATAAAACTATATCATCTATCTCACTGACAGATATCTGAAGCTTTTGTACAACAATCATTTCCACATACAACTCCAATTCCAATGAAGCTGGAACGTTGTGACTATATCAAAGCCTGTTCCACCTGTGCCAGGAGTAAAGCTCCATCAACCCCCGTCTGGACACCTCCTGCCTTTGCCGTCCTTGGTCGTACATTTGCCTGGACTTTATCACAGGACTGCCTCCTTCTCAGGGCATGACTGTAATCCTCACCATCATGGACCGCTTTTCCAAGACAACGCGATTTCTGGCCCTGTTCAAGTTGCCATCTGACCTCCTGGTTCACAGTATTTTCTGGCTGCATGGCATCCCTATGGACATCGTGTCGGACCGAGGACCCCAATTCACGTCTCAGGTATGGAAGACCTTCTGTTCTGCATTAGGGGCCTCGGTCAGTCTCTCGTCCAGCTACCATCCTCAGACCAATGGCCAGATGGAATGGGTCAATCAAGAACTGGAGACGGCTCTGCGCTGTGTTTTGTCCCCTCACCCATCTTCCTGGAGTCAGCACCTACCATGGATTGAATATGCCCACAATCCCAGATGAGCACTGCCACTGGATTGTCCCCTTTTGAATGTTCCCTGGGTTACAAACCACCTCTGTTTCCAGACCAGGAAGAGGATCTTTTGGTTCCTTCTGTTCAGGCCCATCTGAATCATTGCCAACTGGTGTGGGGGGGCCTCCCATTCCTCCCTCCTCCAGACGAGAGATCAGACTGTACGCCATGCAGACCCGCACTGGACCCCAGCTCCTCGGTATCAGACAGGAGAGGAGGTGTGGCTTTCGGCGCGGGATATCCCTCTACAGGAGGAGGCGAAGAAGCTGGCACCGAGGTACATGGGGCCATATGTTGTGGACAAAATCATTAATCCTGCTGCTGTCAAGCTCCGCCTGCCCAGGGTGTTCAACATCCATCCGGTGTTCCCCATTTCTTGGCTTAAACCTGTTCATACCAGCACGTTGTGCCCTCTGACCGATCCACCTCCTGGCTCCCCCTCCTGCCTGGCTTGTGGATGGTCATCCGGCTTGGACTGTTAGCCGGATTTTGGATGTCCAGGGCCGGGGTTCCAGTATCTCTGGAACAAACTCTTGGGTTCTTCCTATGCCCTGGACAGCTATCCAGCCCTGAGCTCCAGTTGTTGCTTCTGCTTTCCAGTGCCTGCTTCAGTGACTACCACCATTCATTATTCACTAAATTATTCCTTTTATACTGTCTGTTCACTGCCATTTGTGTCCTCAGTCTCTTGCTCTGGGGTTTCAACCCTAACAATAAACTGTCTTCTTTTGATAAAGATGATGATGATGATGATGATGACGGGTCCGTGCGTCGGGACGCAGCCGGTGCGGTGCGGCGGCACAGGAAAAACACCTCCGTGTTGATAACCATTTGTAAAATGCAGGTGGCTTTTGATGGCTTTCAGTGGAGTGAGTATCTGAGAAATTGTTTATCAGCTGGGCATGTTCCAACTTGTCCTTAAGGCTTCCAACAGAGGTGTTTTTCCTGTGGCGGAGCATCGCGGCGGCTGCGAGCCGACGCTGCAATCCGTCCGCACGTCTTTCATTAAAACAAATCTCCTTTAACAGTGGAATATCCGGATAAAATGCTGAAACCGACTTCTTCTGAAACTTCTCTGTTGTCTCACGACGTCCTGGATCAATAGAGCCTGAAATGTGGAGGGTTTCAGCTTGAAACAGGCTGACGACGGCGCCTGGGAGCGCTGCGCGACGTCCCGCTCCGTGGGAAGTCCTTAAAGCGACAGTATCACCTCAAAATCTCTCATCAGCCGTTAAAATTTTCACCGAAAACCAGCTTAATTTTTCGAACCGTGTCCACTTCGATGTGCCTCACAGGTTTAGAAAAAATTTTGATCAAACAAAGCGCCAGTCTCTCAGCAACTTCTCAGACAAAGGAATTCCGACGAGGGGCTGGACGACTCCTCCCACAAGGAGTGCTCACAGGTGAATGACATCACCGACAGGCGTGGAAAAACTCATGCATGCGCACGAGGGTTCAAGCATGTCTGACGTAAAAACATATGAATGAAATCCATATAGTTTTTGAAAAAAATAAAAAGGACCTATACTTTATTGACAGCCCTCGTATACTGAGTATGGCACCTGGGAGAGTTGAAAACTTGTTGTTGACATGGCACATTTTTTTACCCAAGACACATGGAATTGCATTACATGAAGAAATGAATCTTTAATGTTACTGTGTATTCATAAAGACATGTTTTCTTTACTAAATTGTTTCTCCATTGACTAAAGCAGTAAAATGAAACATACAATCAATAATTTTTATTTCTGTTTGACCTTGAGTTCTGCTATTCAATGTCATAAATTTATACAGACAAAAATGCTCCAAATCCTGACACAATACTAGTTGAAGTCTCTCTTCTATGAAATAATGTTACAGTCCTCAGACATTGTACTTTAGTAATCAAACGGTAATTCCCCATTCTTTATCATGTTACAGACATTTAAATCACCATGTGAAAACATTCAAATGACAAAAACATTCCATACTAAACAAACACAAGTTTTTTCAACTGCTCTTACAAAGCTAAGCATAGAAATTTTGGAGATAAAATACTATCCTAACTGTGAAAAGCATTATGCTTCCACTAAATGCTTTGTTTTCTTCCTATTCTATCTAACATTCCTATAAACAGCCTTAATATAACGCTTTCTGATTTCGAGACGAGTTCCATGCAAGCAATCTAGTATTCCTCATCACTTGAATCACTCACTGAACCAAGCAGTCGGTTGATGGAATGTTCAGGATCACAACCACATGTATTTGAGCATACTAGATTGTGGAGCAATCAGACTTGCAATGACACTCTGAGAGTGCAAGTACAGCTGCTGGGGCAGCTTCAGAAGTCATTAGAAGAGATGTGAACTCTCCAGTGGAACTGCGCTTCCATCCATGTCCACAGGGTGAAAGGAGACTCATATTATTTGCAATGTTTTCATGGTGGTGGCTTAGTGGTTAGCACTGTTGCCTCACAGCAAGACAGTCATGGGTTCAGTTCCCACCTGTGGCCTTTCTGTGTGGAGTTTGTGTGTTCTCCCCTTGTTTGCGTGGGTTCTTTCCAGGGTGCATGGGTTCTCTTCCCACATCCAAAGACATGCAGGTTAGGTGGATTGGACACTTTAAATTATCCATAGGTGTACGTGTGGATGTGAATGTGTTTGTTTGTCTATATGTGGCCCTGTGACAGACTGGCATCCTGTCCAGGGTGTACCCCACCTCACACTCTATGACTGCTGTGATAGGCTCCAGCCCCCCACGACCGTTCATTGGGCTAAGCGGTTGTATATGAGTGAGTGAGTGTTTTCATGATATAATAGGCCTTACCTTTTAAAGTCATGTAGACATTAGCACTTTAGATTATGCAGCAAACTTCTAGAAAATCTTCACACTTCTGAGCCTCAAAGGTAGATTTGTCATAAAGTCAAAATATGTAAATGGTCATAATCTGAAATATTGTCATGGTAATCCACATGTGTATTTCTGTATGTAAACGTCTTTGTGAAGGGAAATCAAGTTGAAAACTGACCAGTGTAGAGGTGGTGATGTAGTTCTGCAAAACCATGTGTTTGATGCTGGCTACAATACAATGAACCTCACCACAAGATAACGCTCAAGATCTCAACACTGGCCACAAACATAATAAAAGTGTATATACTGCATACTAGTTTAAATGAATAATGTACTTATCTTGATTAGTTCCATGGATTTATAACATAGAAATGTTATTCAAGAGGCAAGGCAAAAACTCGAGTCTGGGAGGAGTTCGGGGAGGCTATGGAGGAGGACTATCGGTCAGCCTCGAAGAGATTCTGGCAAACCGTCCGACGCCTCAGGAGGCGGAAGCAGCTCTCCACCAACACTGTTTACGGTGCGGGTGGGGTGCTGTTGACCCTGACTGGGGATGTTGTCGGGCGGTGGAAGGAGTACTTCGAGGATCTCCTCAATCCCATCGTCACGTCTTCCGAAGAGGAAGCAGAGACTGGGGACTCAGAGGCGGACTCATCCATTACCCAGGCCGAAGTCACCGAGGTGGTTAGAAAGCTCCTCGGTGGCAAGGCTCCTGGGGTGGATGAAATCCGTCCTGAGTACCTTAAGTCTCTGGATGTTGTGGGGCTGTCTTGGCTGACACGCCTCTGTAACATTGCGTGGAGATCGGGGACAGTGCCTCTGGATTGGCAGACCGGGGTGGTGGTCTCTCTGTTTAAGAAGGGGGACCGGAGGGTGTGTTCCAACTATAGGGGGATCACACTCCTCAGCCTCCCCGGTAAAGTCTATTCCAAAGTACTGGACAGGAGAATTCGACCGATGGTCGAACCTCGGATTCAGGAGGAGCAGTGTGGTTTTCGTCCTGGTCGCGGCACACTGGACCAGCTCTACACGCTCCATCGGGTGCTCAAGGGTTCATGGGAGTTTGCCCAACCAGTCCACATGTGTTTTGTGGATCTGGAGAAGGCGTTTGACCGTGTCCCTCGGGGCACCCTGTGGGGAGTGCTCCGGGAGTACGGGGTCCTTTGCTAAGGGCTATCCGGTCCCTGTACGACCACAGCAGGAGCTTGGTTCGCATTGCCGGTAGTAAGTCAAACCTGTTTCCAGTGCACGTTGGCCTCTGCCAGGGCTGCCCTTTGTCACCGGTTCTGTTCATTATTTTTATGGACAGAATTTCTAGGAGCAGCCAGGGTGTAGAGGGGGTCTGGTTTGGGAACCACAGAATCTCGTCTCTGCTGTTTGCTGACGATGTGGTTCTGTTGGCTTCGTCAAATCAGGACCTTCAGCGTGCACTGGGGCGGTTTGCAGCCGAGTGTGAGGTGTCCAGGATGAAAATCATCACCTCAAAATCTGAGGCCATGGTTCTCGAATGGAAAAAGGTGCTTTGCCCTCTTCAGGTCGGTGGAGTGTCCTTGCCTCAAGTGGAGGAGTTTAAGTATCTTGGGGTCTTGTTCACGAGTGAGGGACAGATGGAGCGTGAGATCGATAGATGGATCGGTGCAGTATCTGCAGTGATGCGGTCGCTGTATCGGACCGTCGTGGTGAAGAGAGAGCTGAGTAGGGGGGCAAAGCTCTCGATTTACCGATCGATCTACGTTCCGATCTTCACCTATGGTCATGAGATTTGGCTCATGACCGAAAGAACGAGATCGCGAGTACAAGCGGCCGAGATAAGTTTCCTCCGCAGGGTGGCTGGGCACTCCCTTAGAGATAGGGTGAGGAGCTCGGTCACTCGGGAGGAGCTCGGAGTCGAGCCGCTGCTCCTCCACATCAAAAGGAGTCAGTTGAGGTGGCTCGGGCATCTTTTCTGGATGCCCTCTGGACGCCTTGCTGGAGAGGTGTTCCAGGCACGTCCCACTGGGAGGAGGCCCCGGGGAAGACCCAGGACACGCTGGAGGGACTACATCTCTCGGCTGGCTTGGGAACGCCTTGGGGTTCCCCTGGAGGAGCTGGGGGAGGTGTGTGTGGATCGGGAGGTCTGGACGACTTTGCTTGAGCTGCTGCCCCTGCGACCCAATTCCGGATAAAGCAGAAGAAAATGGATGGATGGATGGATGTTATTCAAGTTTTTGTAGAGATCTCCACAGGAGTAAGCTGTTTCAGCATTTCTTAATATAAACAAAACTCATCCAGCTCAACATCCTAATAATTATTAGATACTAGCCTTAAGTAGAGGGGAGCCTCTTCTGCTCCACTCTTACACGGGGTCCCACAGGGTTCAATTTTAGGACCCTTGCTTTTCTACCTGTACATGCTTCCCCTAGGGTCTATCCTCAGAAAACATGGTGTGGCTTTTCATTGTTATGCTGATGTCCCCCTGAGGAAAAGTGATGCCTTTTCCCTCAAACCCCTGTTGTCATGTCTTGAGGATATTAACGTCTGGATGGCCCTAAAAGTCCTAAATTTTAATAAGAAAACAGAAGTGATTCTGTTTGGCCCTAGCAGCTCTTGTGTACCCTCCTCTGTTGATTTGGGTCCATTGGCAGCCTGTGCAAAGAGTCCTGTTACTAATTTGGGTTTTATGATGGACAGCGATTTTAAATTGGATCTCCAAATTAGTGCAGTAGTTAGGTCGTTTCTTTCACCTCAGGCAGCACTTTGAAACAGTAATCTATGCCTTCATTACCTCTCTGTTGGATTACTGTAATGCACATTATTTTAGAGTTAGCCAGTCCTCCCTTGCACATCTCAAATTGGTTCGGAATGCTGCCGCTCGTCTGCTAACTGGAGTATAAAAGAGGGAGCACATTACACCTATCCTGGCCTCTCTCCACTGGCTGCCTGTGCATTTTAGGGTTCATTTTAAGATTCTTTTGTTTTTAAATCTTTAAATGGCCTTGCCCGACTTACCTCTCTGAGTTTCTTCACCCCTACGCCCCTGTATGGTGCCTCTGGTCAGCTAATCAGCTGCTTCTTGAGGTACCGAGGTCCAAGTGAACGCTCAGAGGGGACTGAGCATTTTCTGTTGCAGCGCCCAAAATTTGGAATGTTCAACCTGTGCACATTAAGCAGGTCTCTTCACTGTCTGTTTTTAAAACCAATCTTAAAACCCACTTTTTTCACTGGCTTTTAACATAGTATGAGACTTTTTCTGTTTTAGTTTTTATTTATTCTTTGCTGTTTTATTGTTATTGGGTTGCTTTGTTGTTGTTTTTTAATGACCACCATGTACAGCACTTTGCAGAGGTGGGATGAAGTCACTGTCAAGTCATTCTCAAGTCATCAATCTGCAAGTCCCAAGTCAAGTTTAAAGTCAGCTTGATCCCATACTCTGTTCCACAATCTGTCAAAGGAAGCACCTTCCTTTTCTTTTTTTTACTTGAATGCGGTGTGTGTGAGTGAGTGTGACACCCACCTGCCTTGTGACTTGAGACTTGACTTGGGACTTGCTGATTCATGACTTGAGAGTGATTTTGTCCCACCTCTGGCACTTTGTTTCCGTTGGCTGTTCGAAAGTGCTCTATAAATAAAGCTGATTTGAGCCCTAATAATCTCTTGTTGTTGTTGTTAGTTCAGCTGCTCCCGTTATTGTTCGAGGTCGCCACAGCGGATACAGCCATATCCACATTGGTATTTGGCACAAGTTTCACGCCAGATGCCCTTCCTGACGCAACTCCAGTTTCACCTGAAGAAACACACACACAACCGCTGGTGTTCCGAAGAGGTCTCCCATCCACGTACTAACCAGATGCTGCACTGCTTAGCTTCTGAGATATGACGGGATCAGGCTTACACATAGCAAACCTGCTGCTAGCCTTAATAATCTCTTAAACCTCAATGTGCAGTATAAGGAATTCCTAAAATGTAATAAGTATGAAAGCTGGCGGCAAAGTCTGTGCAGTAGTCTTGACGTAATCCTACTAACAGTCAGACAGACATACAAATAAATAAGTGCTGATGATTTTATTACGTCCTTGGCAGACATAATAATTGGGTACCTGAAGAGAAATTGCGAGGGATTAATTAGGGATATTTAATGAGGAGACAAGCAATAAATTTGTTGACTGCGATGTGGAATAGCTGTGACTTACAAGGCCACGCCTGCAAACACACAGACACAGACTGACAAAGTGAAACATCAAACTACAAGGAACCCGGGGCGAGTATAACTTAAACCATAAATAAGAACCGTCCAAACCAGTCCATCAAACTAAAGGAGAACTCACACAAAAACTAGTAAAAAAGCAGAAGTTAAATATATTTTTAATTACATTAATAAAAACGGCAAAAGTATTCATCATGGAAATGCGTCAAAATCAACAAAAACGTCAGTGACACTGAAGGTGAGAATGCAGCCCAAAAACAAATGCACAGATGCGTCCACACTTTGAGCAGACAACAGCAGGTACTGGGTCAGGTCTTCTCTCTTTGTGAGCCTGGCGCTTTCGGTCCAGGTCCTGCATGTGCTTTTCTTCAAATTCTTGACCCCCTTGCGGACAGCAAGTCACCAGACACTGCAGTCAGTAGCAAATGTTTCCCACCAGGGGTATGCCACAGGCCCCAAGCGATGTCTTCAGGCAGTCTTTGTAGTGCTTAAGAGGTCATCCAAACTTTCTAGCGCCAGAGGACAGCTCAGAGAAGAAGACCATCTTCGGAAGTCGCGTGTCGTCCAACCGGACCACATGTCCAGCTCATCAGAGCTGGGCCTTCATGATGATGGCCTCAATGCCAGACATGTTGGCTATGTGAAGCACATCTGTGTTGGAGATCCTGTCCTCCCAGGAGATGCCCATGATCTTTCGTAAGCATCGGAGGTGAAACTGATCAAGGGTTCTCAGTTGCTTTCTGTACAATGTCCAGGTCTTGCAGCCATATGACAGAGATGTTACAACAGCTGCCCTGCAGACCGCCAGTTTGGTGTTCAGTGTGATGCCATATTCATCTCACACTCTTCCACAATCTGTCAAAGGAAGCACCTCTTTTTGCTAGTCTGTTTGAGACGTCCTTGCCCATACTGCATGTGGAAGACATGCTACTCTCCAGATAGGTGAAACTGTCCATGTTGTTCAGTGTAGTACCCTCAATTTCAATAGTGGACTCTGGTGGAGAGAGGCCACATGCAGGCTAAAGCATCACTTCAGTTTTTCGCAGGCTGATGGTCAGGCCAAAGGCCTTTGCTGCTGCAGACAGACAGCTGGCAAATTCCTGCAGATCTGGTTCATTTAGTGCTGCAAGGGAGCAGTCGTCCACAAACAGAAAGTCTCTCAAGAAGGCTTCCAAAACTTTGGTCTTAGCCTTCAGGCGCCACAGGTCAAAGAAGTGGCTGTCACATCTGTAGCGGACCGCGATCCCAGCATCTGTCTTGGAGAGTGCAGCAAACAGCATGGTGGCGAACATGAGGGTGAAGAGAGTGGGTGCCATGATGCAGCCTCGTTTGACGCCGTTTGAAACTGGAAAAGGATTGGACATGGAACCGATCTCTACTACTCGTGCCATCATGCTGTCATGGAATGACCTGATGACATCTGAGCTTGGTCAGGATGGCTCAAAGACCCTCATGACTGACGGTGTCACGCCTTTGTTAGGTCAACAAAAAGGATGTAGAGGTTCTGGTTTTGCTTGTGACACTTTTCCTGAAGTTGCCGGACTGCAAATATCATGTCAACTGTCCCTCTGTTTCTCTGGAAGCCACACTGGCTCTGTGAGATGACATTGTCCAGCAAGTGGTGTATGATGCGGTTCAGGACAAGTCGAGCCATGATCTTTCCTGCAGTGCTCAGCAACAAGATGCCTCTGTGACTGTCACATAATGCTGTGTTCCCTTTGTTCTTGTACAGATGGATGATGTTGGCATTCTTGAATTCCTGTGACACCGATCCATTCTCCCAAAACTGCTGCAACAGCTCTGTGTGTTTCAAAGTCATGGTGATGTCCCCTTCCTACAAGATCTCAGGGGGGATCCATCCGGGCCTGGAGCATTCCCCACCTGGAGTTGCTTAATGGCTTTCCTGGATGACTTGCTGATCAATCTGGGAGGGTCTGTTCAGCAGCTGACTGAAGTGGTCACTCCAACTCTGCATAATGCCATTCTTCTCTGTCAGCAGTGTGCCATTGGCAGAACGAACAGGTGCCATGGCATTAGAGGACGGGCTGTATACACCTCTCAGGCCAGCAAAGAACTTCTTGGAGTTGTTCTCATCAGCATACTGTTGTAACTCTGCAACCTTCACCTCCCACCACTTGTCTTTCATCTTGCATAGCTCTGTCTGGCTAACTCTGCTCCTGAGGTGTTTGAACTGGTCATGCTTGGCTGTTGACCTCTTGTTGCTGCCAACAAGAGATCAGCTTGCCAGCTTGTAACAACATCCTGCTTTTGCCTGAGTAGGCTGGTGAGCTCTTTGTTGTTGCTATCAAACCAGTCCTGATGACTCCTCTTTGGGTGTACAAGTGTGCTGAGTCGTACACTGTTTCGGAAAGTAGTCCACGCTTTCTCTGGATCAGTCTCAGCGGGTAAGCTCACAAGCTGTTTTGCCAGGTTGGTCACAAGGTTTTCCTTGGTCTCTGGATCAGCCAGTCTCTGGACATCCAGCTTATGCTTTATGTGAGCTTTCTGACATCATTGACGACTAGTGATGCAGAAAAATATCTTGGTTCTCAGCAGAAGATGGTCAGTCCAGCAGTCTGCTCCCCTCACTGCCCTTGTGATGCGTACATCCTGGATGTCGCAGCGCCGGGTAATCACATATGCCAGGTGCCAATTCTTGGAATGTGGATGCATCAAAATGGCCTTGTGGATGTCTGGTAGTTGAAAGAGGGTGTTGGTAATCGTCAGCCCAAGCTGGGTGTAGAATGTAAGAAGCAACTGGCTGTTAGAGTTCATCTGTCCAACTCCATGTGTCAAAATGACCCCTGGCCACAACTGGGAGCCTCCGCCCACGCGAGCATTGAACTCCCCAGTAACAGTAGTGAGGTTCTGATAAAACTGTTCCTTCTGTTCTTGGGTGTATGTCATCATGGGGGTGGACACACTGATGAGCGTCAGATGGATCTTTCCTTTTGGGGAAGTCTCATCACCATCAGACGGTCATTGATTCCCTTTGGAAGGGACTCGAGGTACCTGACAAGTGTAGAGCGCACAGTAAACCCGACTCCTGCTTCCCTAGGCTCGTCCTTAAGTCTTTCCTGACCAGAAGAAAGTATATTCAGCACCAAGCTCTGTTATCTCCCCTGTGTCTGCAAGGCGTGTTTCACTCAGTGCAGTGATATCGATGCTGTATCACTGGAGTTTGTGTGCCACAAGTGCTGTTCGACGTTCTGGTCTATCACTTTTCTTGTTGTCCATCAGAGTCCTTATGTTCCACGCTCGAAAACATAAGGTGCGCTGCTTGCTTGTGGATTTATGACCCTTTTAAGTTTTTGCTTTTGGATTTCAACCACAGTAGTAGATGTCCAGTCAGCCGCAGTATACTGACAAGATGAAAAAGAGGCGAGCTTTCATTGGGTCACCTTTTCTAGACCCTTCCCCATGTGGGGGAAGCAGTGCTATCCCTGAAGAGGGCTGCTCCATCACCAAGGTAGCTACCGAACTCCACCCTTGCCTCAGTTGAGTAGATGAACGACCATCCTACCCCAGCCACCTGAGTGCAGGTCCATGACCAGCAGCTTCCAGTACTATCTTACACCTGCCGCGGTTGCCACTCACCCATCACCCCAGGGCTTAGAGAAGTTGAAGAGGAGAAAGGAGTCACTGAATCCTTGGCAAAAGAGTTGTATGGATCTAGCCGCTGTAGTCAAGAGGGATGCAGGGCGCAACATCTTAACCATGACTAGACTGCCGGGGCTGCCGGAATGACAACTGAGTTAATCACCAAACCACCTACGAGGCTGCACTCCAGATTTTTGTGTAGGGGTTTACGCCCTTAGCCTTTGTCTCTTGCAAGATTACCCATAAGACAGTGGGATCATTTATCCATGGCTGGGAGACTTATAGAGCCACAAAACACCTCCCCTAGGAGCAGAGAGATGGGTTTGAAGTCAGAGTTGTCCCTCTCCTAGCCTTTGCCTAAAGAGGCACAATCTACAAGGCAGCAGATGATTGAGTTGGTAAGTGCTGGAGCATGTCCACACACCGGTGGGTCCTGCACACTGTACCTCTGGGGCTTCAACCTGCTCCGAGATCCCTCACAGTTTAGACTGACAAGGTATCCAGTTTCCGTGGTGTGGCATGTGGAGGCACCGTGAGAGTCTTGACCTGGAATTTTGTAAAAACCACCAGGGATGGACTTACGCATCTGCCTTCCTTTTCACTAGTCAGATCTAGGTAGTGACTGCAGCTGGAAGCGAGAAAGTTAGAAGCAATCTACACTTCACTAAATCACAGTACTACAAAACAACAGGCCCTGCATTTGGATTGCCACACCATGGCAAAATGACACACACACACACACACACACACACACACACACACACACACACACACACACACACACACACACACACACACACACACACACACGCACACACACACACACACACACACACACATGTTGTTGCATAGGCAAAAACATTTTTCTCCGACATCATCTCCCACATTTGGCTGCTTGACATCTTGTCGGCAACCAAACAACCCCTCAGGAGATGAGATGTCATCCGGTAGTTCTCTGAGGAGCAGCTGGGCAGGATGTTGACAGGAGGGCAGTCAGGTGATCCAATGGAAGGCCAGGTATTGTTAGGAAGGAGGCTGGGCAGCCTCAGCATTTTCATCCTTTCAAAGACCTTGTGGAGCTGGCCTTGAGGGTGGGACTGTGATAGTGACTATTAAATGAAATTCATTTTATTTCATTTATATTGTGCCAAATCACAACAAAGTTGCCTCAAGGCGCTTCACACAAGTAAGGTCTAACCTTATCAACCCCAAGAGAAAGCACACAGGTGACAGTGGTAAGGAAAAAACTCCTGATGATTTGAGGAAGAAACCTCAAGCAGACCAGACTCAAAGGGGTGACCCTCTGCTTACACAATTGACAATACAAATATAAAGGAAATTTTGGGAGTCCATGCTGGTGCACAAGAGGCCTGCAGAAGAAGACACCCATTCCCATCTCTGGATGGAGCCGCACCTCAAACAGAAAGAAAAACAGAATCAGGCAGTAAAAAGGAAACAAATACAGTATAATTTGTCAGCATTAAGCAACAAGAAAAACAGAATAAATAAATAGGTGATCGCTGCCCACTAGCCCAAAGCTTCACTAAAACACCCAGACTTTAGATAAAGTTGAGGCCACGGCCCGCTCTGTTTACTAATAAAGTGAATTTGAAAGGGTAAAAAGCATAGTAACATACTATGCCAGTATGCTAGCCATACGAAAGGGAAAATAAGTACATCTTAAGTCTGGACTTGAAAGTCTCTACAGAATCTGAATGTTTTATTGCCGGGGGGGCATTCCACAAAACAGGTGCATGATAAGAGAACGCTCTGTGACCCACAGACTTTTTATTAACCCGAGGGACACAAAGCAGTCCTGCACCGTGAGAACGCAGCGTGCAGCCAACACATAGGGCTTGACTAGGTGAGCTAAGTAGGGAGGTGCCAGTCCCTGAACAGTTTTATAGCTTAGTAGCAGAACCTTAAAATCTGCTCTCATAGGGACAGGAAGCCAGTGAAGAGATCCCAAAATGGGTGTAATGTGGTCAAACCTTCTGTTTCCTGTCAAAAGTCTGGCAGCAGCATTTTGAACCAATTGGAGACCCCTAATGCTGGACTGCCATAAACCAGAAAATATAACATTGCAGTAGTCCAATCTAGAGGCAACAAATGCATGAATCAGGGTCTCAACATCAGCCAATGACAGGATGGAATGAATCTTTGCTATATTTTGTAGGTGGAAGAAAGAGGTGTGATGGGCACTGATGGCTACAGAGGTATGTACAGCGCTGATGGTTGCTGGGGTGCAAAGAGGTAGAGTTAGGTCAAGACTGAAGGCAGCCTGGTCCAGTCCTCATACTCCTTATTTTCGCAGTCATGCGTTCAATGTGTGCAGAATATGGTTTTGCATTGTCATGTTGAAAAATGCGTGGATGTCATGGGCAAAGATGTCATCTTGAAGGCAGCATGTGTTGCTGTAAAAGCTCATTGTACGTCTCTGCATTAATGTGGTCATTGCAGAAGTATAAATTACCTTTGCAAAGGGCACTGGCACAACCCTATACCATGACAGACCCTGGTTTTTGGACTTGTTGCTGATAAGAGTCTTGATGATCCTTTTTGTCTTTGGTCTGGAGCACATGGTATCCAGGTCTTCCAAACAAAACAAAACAAAACAAAAAAGGTCTGGAATACTGATTCACTTGTCCACAATATGCAAGTGATGTTTGATGATCTAACCCAGATACCTACAAACCCAGACAAGTTAATGCTGCTACTGCACAGGGTTACCATAAGGCTGAAAACACAAGTTTTAAGTGGCACTTGTGACTGTAACACCACTTTGGAATGCTTAACAAAGGTTTCCCAAAGTAATCCCTTGCCAATGTGATTGTATCAGCTATTGATGAATGACAGTTCAGTGCAGTCTGAGGGAAATCACAGGTGTACAATTCAGGCCTTTGCCTTTGCTGTTTACACATTCTTCAAATTCTATTATTCATTTAATTATATTATGCACCGTAGAAGGAGAAATATGAAAATCTCTTCCAGTCTTTCTTTGAAGAACATTCTTTTGAAACATCTCAATAATTTTCTCAGACATTTGTGCTCCTCTAAGACTCGATCTTTGCTGGATACTGCTTTGGTACCAAATTATGATAACAATCACCTGTTGACATCACTACCTAAGAGTTTGGAAGTAGTTTTGATGGCTTTTTTGCCCAGTGAGACAAACTGCAGACAGTCTGAAGATGACAGCCCACATTACACAGTTAAAGCTATAAGGATTTACATGACGTGAAGCTGCAAGGCAGTGTGTGTGTGCATGTGTGCCTGTGTGTGTCAAATACAGGATGTGGTTGCGTGAGGATGCACAAAGGAGAGGATGAAGTGGGTGTTCTGACTGACTGAGATCGGTGAAGTTGACTCAGCACTTTATACTGAGGGGAGGTCACAGAAGGAAAATTATATTGCACCGATGTCGAATGGAAAATGAAAAGAGAGAAAGAAAAAAATGCGGAAATACATGGAAAGTGAAACATGAGAGTGTGGCAACCAGTAGAGAGCTGGAATCAGAAAGTAAAGTAGAAGAAAAAAGTAGTAACATAAAAATATAATGAGGACACAGGAAGCTGCAGAGACAGGTAAACAGGCGCGCAGCCAAACACCAACACCAGAACAACCAAATCAGCTTCAGCACACATACATGTGACTGAAGAGACTGACCTCAGACAGCGTGAAGGTATTTGGGTCATTTCCTGTTCTGAGCATGTGAGAGAGACAAACACACAACAATCTGACAGCAACGTTGCATTAACATGAAACATTTATAAGTACTGCTGGTGTCAGCAGCTGTCAAGAAACAGATCAAATGATTACTATCTGCTGAAGAGGTCCACAGCCACTTCAGTCTAAAGCTTTTATTATTACAGAAGACACAATAACATGAATAAAAATGCACATGTGGACATACATTTACATACATCTTGGCTAAACACTTAATTCCACAAATATACATATTTAATCAGTAAGTATCAGGATCATACATATCAGAATCACTACTTCATTAACACATAAAGTTGTTTTAAAATAATCCTTAAAAAGACAGATTTAGCTGTTATTGTTCATGTTAGATTTTCAATGTGTTATCAGTTTACATACGTGAAGATAAATGTATCATTTACCCAGTGGTGGCCACAGTTCTGCTCATTCGCTAACTGCTAATTAGCAAAGCTAACTTTTTGTTAGCGGATTAGATATTCCGCTAACGTTTTTTTTTTTTTTTTGCTGGCATAGTTAGTAACGGTCAAAAACATTTGTAAACCCCAAAATCATACATGTTGGTTCCTGTCTGCTACATGTTTTGCAGCAGTCAAGCACCTGTAAGGAGCTGAGCTCAACTCTACCCCAGCAGAAGGCTCTGGCTGCCGCTGCTACTAAAAAACAAAAAACAAAAGTCATTTACATTCAACATACGATGGTCCAAACATGAGGCAGAAGTCATGAAAAGCAAAGCAGGTTTGACTTATGGTTTTGATTTCTAAACCAAATTAATCCATATAGTTTATCTACATTAACCGTCTGGAGTGCAATGATGCAGCCTTGCGAATAAAGTCACATGACCTAATTAAGCGGACATAACACTCAATCTGCTGCACTCTGAGGCTTACTTTAAATGTGTGTTGAACGTGGAGACTTCAAGCTTTATAGCACTTTTTAAATTTTCGAGTATAACTTGACTTATGAGTATTTTTTTTTTACGCCATGTGTTTTCATGAATATTATTGTCATTTTTCGCTGTGCGTTTATGTACACACACATATACACAGTCAAAAGGATCATTTCTTTCTCTACAGCAGCAGCAACAGCAGTGGGAACAAATATAACTCCTTCTTCCTCATTGGTTGGCTCCTGAAATTTTCCACCAATCAGAAGTCACTAACCCTATGTGTGTTCACTAACTCCACATGTATTTGATTACAGCCCACCCGCTCCACGTGGGTCTGATTGTGTGTGTTTTCTCTTTGTTACTGGTGGGAAGCGTGTTTTGTTGTTGTTTGGGTTTGTTTGTAAAAATGATGCGTTTTCTGAATGTGAAGCAAGCGCTTCAGTTACTTTTTGAACTGGAAGACGATGGAGGCAGGCAGTGCATTGTCAGAGTCTGAAACAGTCAGTGAGGATTCTGGTCATGAAAGAGATGATCCCTCTTCTGTTCTGGAGGAGCAACCAAAGTAGGTGGATCCACCAATGTGCGCACGGAGATCTGAAAAGAGAGTCGGAGCTTGCGCTTCTGTTTCCAGATCCAGATTCTATCCAAGTGCATACGAGATCTGTCCATAAAGTATAGGTCCTTTTTATTTTTTTCAAAAACTATATGGATTTCATTCATATGTTTGTACATCAGACATGCTTCAACCCTCGTGCGCATGCATGAGTTTTTCCATGCCTGTCGGTGACGTCATTCACCTGTGAGCACGCCTTGGGAAGGACTGGTCCCGCCCACTCGTCGGAATTCCTTTGTCTGAGAAGTTGTTGAGAGACTGGCGCTTTGTTTGATCAAAATTTTTTCAAAACCTGTGAGGCACATCGAAGTGGACACGGTTCGAAAAATTCAGCTGGTTTTCTGTGAAAATTTTAACGGCTGATGAGAGATTTTGAAGTGATTCTGTCGCTTTAAGGACTTCCCACGGAGCGGGACGTTGTGCAGCGCTCCCAGGTACCGTCGTCAGCCTGTTTCAAGCTGAAACCCTCCACATTTAAGCCTCTGTTGACCCGGGACGTCGTGAGAGAACAGAGAAGTTTCAGAAGAAGTCAGTTTCAGCATTTTATCCGGATATTCCACTGTTAAAGGAGATTTTTTTATTGAAAGACGCGCGGGCGGATTCGCACGTCGGCTTGCAGCCACCGCGATGCGCCGCCACAGAAAAAACACCTCCGTGTTGATAACCATTTGTAAAATCCAGGCGGCTTTTGATGGCTTTCAGTGGAGTGAGTATCTGAGAAATTGTTTAACAGTTGGGCATGTTCCAACTTGTCCTTAAGGCTTCCAACGGAGGTGTTTTTCCTGTTGCGCTGCCCCGGCTGCAAGCCGACGTGCGAATCCGCCCGCACGTCTTTCATTAAAAAATCTCCTGTAACAGTGGAATATCCGGATAAAATGCTGAAACTGACTTCTTCTGAAACTTCTCTGTTCTCTCACGATGTCCTGGGTCAACAGAGGCTTAAATGTGGAGGTTTTCAGCTTGAAACAGGCTGACGATGGCGCCTGGGAGCGCTGCGCGACATCCCGCTCCGTGGGAAGTCCTTAAAGCGACAGAATCACTTCAAAATCTCTCATCAGGCATTAAAATTTTCACCGAAAACCAGCTGAATTTTTCGAACCGTGTCCAATTCGATGTGCCTCACAGGTTTTGAAAAAATTTTGATCAAACAAAGCGCCAGTCTCTCAGCAACTTCTCAGACAAAGGAATTCCAACGAGGGGGCTGGACCACACCTCCCACAAGGCGTGCTCACAGGCGAATGACATCACCGACAGGCGTGGAAAAACTCATGCATGCGCACGAGGGTTCAAGCATGTCTGACGTACAAACATATGAATGAAATCCATATAGTTTTTGAAAAAAATAAAAAGGACCTATACTTTATGGACAGACCTCGTAGTCTTTCGAACTGTACTAATATAGCAACAATTGCTGGACCTCAACCAGACCCCATAACATCTTCATGCAGAAATCCAGTATTCAAGAAGCATAGGCGTTCAAAATTGTTTACTACTCCGAACCATGCCCGGATTATGTGGAATCCAAGTTATAAGAAAACTGGCATGCTTGGAGGTCACTTAAATGTGCGCAGTATGGTATCAAAACGAGAACAATTACAATATTTAATGTGTGATTCAAATTTTGATTTTTTTGGTTTATCAGAAACATGGCTTACTAGTGCCTCGCCAGATTCAGCGGTACTGATACCAGGCTATAATATTTTTAGAAAAGACAGAGATCAAGGAAAAGGGGGTGGGGTACTGCTATATGTCAGGAGTAAATTTAAATGTAATCAAATGGTATGGCCCAATAAGATTACACTAGCATGCATTGGAGTAAACATTTCTCTTTCTGTGGAAATGTCACTGACTGTAATCTGTCTCTACCGTAAACCGTCTTCCACAAACGAGTTTTATGATCAATTGCGGGATTTACTTAAAACATGTGATCATAAAAAAGAAATTATCATATTAGGAGACTTCACTGTAAATTGGGATGACAAAAAAGACAGGAAAAATCTGAAATTAATTACTGATCAATTTAATTTTACACAATTAATTGAGAATCCGACCAGAATTACAAATCGTTCAGAATCCCAAATTGACTTGCTTTTCTCAAATAGGCCTGAAAGGATCACTAAAACATATCATTTATTGACTGGTCTCTCAGACCATAATGTTATTCTTTGTACAAGAAAATTAACTAAGCAACGTTTTGAGCATTCATACTCCAGTCATGTTAGGAAACAAATGTCTAAAGTTATACCAAAGAATCAATAACAAAACTTGGGAAAAGCATTAAAGGATCTCACTTGGGAAAGTGTAACCTCATGTGACAATATTGAAATATGCTCTGATATATTTCTTAACAAAATTCAAAATGTATGTAGTTCTTTTACAAAAAACATGAATTATAGGAAAAAAAAAAATCTTACTCTGTCCCATGGGTAGATTCAAATTGTATAAATTTAATGAATAAAAGAGACCAGTTATTGAAAAACTCAATAAAATCCAGGTTGACAACAGACAGACAGAAATATACTTCAATGCAAAATAGAATAATAGAAATGCGAAGAGCAAAAGCAAATTTTTTTTATCACAATAATGCAAAACGCAAACGGAAATGGAAAACAAATATGGCAGAATATTAGCAAACTTTTAGTGAGGCAGAAAAAGAAAGATGCAAATGATTTGGAATTGAAAATTAATAACCAGCTTGTGAATGATCCTACGATCTTAGCAAAAGAGCTGAATTTATCATTTCTACGCTCTCTTGAAGAGATGGCAGCAAGTTTCAAATCGCCTGAAATAACCTACAATATTCCAGTACACAGTCAAACGTTTAATATAGAACTAATATCAGAGGTTGAAACTTTAAAGATTATAAATGCCATGAAGGAGTCCAAAGCTAAAGACCATCATGGCTTTGATGTTGGATTCCTAAAAACACATAAAATGGCTCTAGTACATCCAGTTACGCATTTAATAAATTTGTCAGTTGAGCATTCCATTGTACCACAGATATGGAAGATGGCCACAGTTACCCCAATTTTTAAGGGGGGTGACAAAAATAATATTAATACCTACAGACCAATTAGCATACTGTCAGTCTTTTCTAAAGTCCTTGAAAAGTGGGTTGCCAAGCAACTGATTCAACATCTACAAAGTGGCCAAACTACTCTGCATCCCATGCAATTTGGTTTTCGTACCTACCATTCAACTGAGACTGCCATAACAATGTTCATGAAAAAAGTGATGTCTTTTGGATAAAAACAATTGTGTAGGAGCAGTTTTCTTAGATTTGCATAAAGCATTTGATCTAGTGAATCATAATATTTTATTATTAAACTTGCAATCTTTTAATTTTTCTGAACATGCCATAAAATGGATGGCATCTTATTTGTCAAATAGAAAACAAGCCACCATGGTAAATGGCATTAAATCCCCCTACTTAGATTGTGCACTAGGAGTCCCCCAAGGATCTATCGTGGGGCCCATTTTATTTTCATTATTCATTAATGACCTACCAAGTGTTTGTGAAGATGTGGACATACAACTTTACACTGATGATGTGGTAATCTACACAAGTGCAAGATCACCTGAGGCAGCAGCTCAAACTCTTACATCAGCCCTAAAGTATATTTCAAATTGGCTTAACGGATCATGTCTGAAATTAAACATACAGAAAACTGTCTGTATGTATTTTTCAAAAAGGCTCCCAATATAGAGCGCTCCAATGTGTACATCGGAGATGATAAACTGCAGTTAGTTAAAGAATTCTAATATTTGGGAGTGTTGCTGGACTCGACACTCTCCTTTAAAAATCATATTAAAATGATAGCTAAAATAATCAAATAATCAAACAATGTTTAACTTCAACCAAATAAGGAGGTCAACGACAGATCAAGCGGCTATGATGTTCTTGCACTGTATGATTTTTTCTCATGTAGGTTACTGCATAACAAGCTGGTCTCTCACAGGTGTGACAATTTTAAAACCGATTGAAAGGCTTTATAAAAGAGCACTGAAAATTTTAGATAAAAAACCATTTTCATATCATCACTGCAAAATTTTAACAAAGTATAACTTATTTAGTTTTGAAAAGTTTATAAAATTTAAAAATGCTTGTCTAATATATAAAATTTTACATGGGTTGGCTCCTCCACCTCTTACAAACTATATTAAATATAGAACAGTTGGTCCGAGGGGTCACCAGGGCTATGAGTAGAGGAGACTGTGAAGTGTCTGTGCGAAAAACAGCTTTTGCACAAAATGTTCTGTCCTACAAAGGCAGTGCCCAATGGAATGCTTTGCCAACTACAGTGAGAGAGGCTCCAAGCTTTAAAGCCTTCAAAAGTCACTTAAAGGAGTGGCTCAAATCAAATCAAAAATGTGAGCATTACGAACTCAATTGTAGAAACAAAGAAGAACTGTAGGGAATGTGCAATGCACTACAGCACTTTATAAATTATTGTTTTTAAAGTTATGGTTTTTAAAATATATAAATGTATGAAATTAGACTTGCAGTTTTAATTAACTTATTCTAATTGAATTGTACATATAGTTTTTTTTGTTGTTGCTTTTGTTTTGTTTTTAACTGTGTGTCCTCCTTTGACTGAATTTGTGTAAGCTAACCTTCATGCTCAGATCATGTCAGTGTCCTTTTGTTTCCTGTTTTTTGTCTAGTCAATGTCTTGTTGTAGTAGTTGGTGACCCCTGTGTAATGTAGTCTGTTGTATTGTAAGCTCCTGTGATGTTTGTGTGTTTTTACTGTAAATTGTTTAATTCTTATAGTCTTGCAGGGACTACAGATGGAAATTAGCCCATGGCTATAATCTGACATATTTACACTTTATGTGTTCATTAATATGTGTTGTCCCTTTTAAAAAAATAAATGAAAAAAAATGAAAAAGATTGACAGCTTGGGACTCCGACGAGGGCGGTCGCATCTCCTCCTCTCTCCTCTCGCTCTGTGCTTTTCTATCTGTGCTCCAACCTTCAAAAGTCCCAACTTCACCAGACTGTGAATTCTGCAAACTATATTCTATGGAACTATTGAATTGATTAGCTGGTCTCTGAATGCTATTGACACCATTTTTTCAACAAGGAAATCAGGGCTGAGGCTGCCCAGCCTCCTTCTGTGTGCCCAGATGGATCCCTTCCTGCGGGCTATGTTCTTGACGCCTGGGAGAAGTGGTGCATCGCGTGCTTGGCTAATTTCTTATTTGGTTTAATAGTAGGAGATCTGTTGCTCATTGGTTTATGTGCTGCCCTGACCTACCGGAGAATTGGTAAAACGGCTGCTACCAGAACCACGACCCCTTACCTGTCTGTCATGATTAATGAAGTGGGCAAAGTGGTACAATCTCAGACTGCATTAACCCTTGTGAACTCAGATGCATGTTGGAAAACATTGCAGAGCAACTGTCCGCCTTGCAAAGGAAGATATCGGAGACCAGGGAATACTCATAAATTGGATTTGGTTGGTCAGAGGAGCTGTAAATGGAATTTCTGTCTTTCTCTGCTTAACCCTCAACATGGCAGGCTTATCAGCCACTGAAGGTCAAAACACCCTGCTGTTTTTCCTCCAGAAGGATCTCTACGGCCTTGGTGAACCATTCGGCTCCCCCTCTTATCTTTCTGCCCTCCCCTGCAGATGCTGTCAAAGCAACTCCAGGCATTATGCACACACGGACAGAAACTGATATAAACTCATCTGCACACTCATGATGCACACTTCCCCTACCAAGATTTCTACCACTCCCCTTGTGTCTCTGACCCTACCTCCCCCAGGCCACCGCTCTGCTGCTCCTTCGACCCCAGCAGGAAGCAGCGCAACTCAGCTGCTGCAGCTTTCCATTTTCCACCAAACTTGCGGCTCCCACACTCATATTGCCTCAATTCGGATGACGGACTGTCTTAAAGTTTAGCGTACATAAACAATCAAATGTATATGTGCGGTGTTTTAATTCTGTCTGCCATTATTACGTTCAACTAGTAATAATTATGGATTAATTGCTGTATTGCCTCGGAGAACACCAGGAGTCCAGGTTGATACACTTTCCACCCAAAGTCCAAAATACTTTTTTCTTTTGTTTTTTTGCAACTGATACAATTAGAACAATTTGCACCAACACCAATAACATTGCTGCAAAAAACAAGACATTAGGGAAAAATACAATTGGACAGACACTGAAATAGAAGATCTGTACAAATTTTTTGGACTTCTGTTATACATGTTGTTGGTGTCACTGCCAAGTCTCCAGGACTACTGGAAACAAAGTCATATTTTGTCTGTGTACTTTCCAGCGAATGCAGTGTCCAGAGACAGATATTAGATATTCTGGAACATCCGCCTAAGTGATCCAGATGAGGATGTAGAAAATGATAGAAAAAGGGAACAGCAGGTCATGACAAACTGTTTCGAGTCAGGCCTCTTTATGATAAAATCATCAGTGTTTGCCAGGCTTATTACTACCCAAGGAGGGAGCTGGCAGTGGATGAAAGGATGATGGTGACAAAGGCAAAAACTGGAATGACTCAATATTTGAAGGACAAGCCAACAAAATTGGGCATGAAACTTTTTGTGTTGGCTGTTTCAAGTAATGGCTAAACACTCAAGTTTCACCATTTACACTGGCAAGACTGTGACCACAAGTGAGCACAGGCTGTCATACGATGTGGTCATGAACCTGATCCAGCCATCCTCGCTTGGTACTGGGTATCACATTTACATGGACAATTTTTACACGAGTCCCAAACTGTTCATGGACCTGGCTAACATGAAGTTTGGGGCATGTGACACATACAGGGAGAACAGACGAGGATGCCCCAGAGGGAGGGTAAATGCTCTCACAATAAAATCTGAAAGAGGATCTGTAAGATGGATAAGAGAGGGGCCTCTGGTGTTTGTAAAGTGGATGGGAGGTGTCTGTGTGCTCCACCATCCATCATGCTTTTTTGGGTGAGATAGTACAGAGAAGGGTGAAGGATGCGAAGAATGGATGCTGGATGATGAAAGAAATTCCCTGTCCTACCCCAGTGTTGGCTTATAATAAAAACATGGGTGGAGTTGACCTATCTGACCAGCTCATCCAATACTACTACACCAATTGGAAAACTGCACGCTGGTACAGGACAGTGTTGCTTCACATCCTTGACACTGCAACCACAAATGCATTCATCTTGCATTGTGAGATCAGCAGTGTAAAGCAAGCGCAGCCCATGACACACAAGGACTTTATGGTGGAGCTGGTGTGTCAATTGTGTGGCACAGACAAAACAGGTGTCCCACAGAACAGGAGCCAGAACCATGTTCCTGTGCCAATTGTGATAGGCACAGATCCTTGCCAAAAGGCCACAAAAGGCAGATTGAGGTGCCAATGGTACCTTCATGTGAGCAACAAGAGGAGTGACACACCGTGGAAGTGTCAGGCCTGTGAAGTGCTCCTCTGTGCTGTGTTGGACAGGAATTGTTTTTTTGAGTGGCACAAATAGTTTAGCATGTCCTGCACTACATTGCACATATGTTTTTGAAATTTACCATTTATATTTATATTCTAAATCTTATGTTGACTTCTGATTGTTTTCTAAATAGTTTAGCATTAGCATTTTCTGCACTATATGTTTTTGAAATGTACATTTTATATTTACATTCTAAATCTTATTGTGATATCTGACTATTTCAAACATAGTTTAGCATGTCCTACACTACATTGTACATATGTTTTTGAAATTTACCATTTATATTTACATTCTAAATCTTATTTTGACATCTGATTGTTTTCTAGTTTAGCATTAGCATTTCCTGCACTATATTTGTACATATGTTTTTGAAAATCTAAATCTTATTGTGAAATCTGACTGTTTTTTAAATAACTGTACAAAAAATACCTGAAGCATTTCCTGCATTTATGTAAATTTTTGTATTTAACTTTGTTAAATACAACTACAAATAAAACAGTAGGTCAGAATCAATGAAAAACTGGAAAGTCACACAGATGAGTATCTTGTGAACCAAGCATGAACATTGTGCAACTGCGGGTCAATGAGTCACAGCATACACATCTGAACAGGCTGTTATACCCATAATAAACCTTATGCTACAGATACATTGTCATTCCCTCCCATGTGTTAGATAATGTATGTGAAATAATATGATCATCATAGCTGTAACACGACGTGTAGGTGCGCCGCACTGCTGCCCCACGGTGAGTTGATGCATGTCTCAGGCTTGGTGTGGTGCACCACAACGTAGCTGAATGGGATGTGACAGCTGTAATACACCTATCATCACATGTTACACCATGTACCTCTGTAAGAGGAATGATGGGGTGACTGGTTTGCCAGGCCTTCGCAACACAAATAAAAATAAATACTCACCTTAGGAATGGGTCCAGGTGTGTGTCACACTGCAGGGCAAACGCCAGCAGGAGCTGCAGCATGTGATGACCACCCTCACATCCTGCCAGTACCATGAGCTGCCAACATCAGCTTTCAAATGCCACCACGAAATATGCTTCCCATATGGTGCGCCGCCCTGCTGCACGTCACGGCATGTAATATGTGATCACAAGCTCCACACAGTCCAAAGTAATGATTAATGGCCAGGGCACACACGTGAACCACAGTGTGGTCAGCTTGTGGACCTAATATCCTAGAGAGTGGAAAGGTGTGGGGCTGTCTCATCTGATTGAACCACACGCGTGCATGAGCTCCGATCACCTGATCCTCCTGCATTAATCTCCCTCATCTGATCGAACTGTTGCACGTGTGTAAGGCTGGATCAAATGATCGCTCAGCTGCATGTGTGTGCTCATAACAGCTGATCGCACCATTGCATGTGCATGAGCCCGTCTGGACAGTGCGCCCTGCTGTCCACTAAACAGCTCATATCCTGATGTGTAAGAAGAAGAGAGTGAGAGAGAGAGCGTGTGTGCACTGGAGGTGGAGCACTGATGCATTAATGTCAGGACCTGCCTTACCTCTCCTCTGTTTTCTGTATTTTATCCAATATATGGACTGATGTATGTCATACAGGGTCCCCTGATCATGGGGTTACTGCAATGCACTGTGGACTGGTGGCTATTACCGGAAATAGTGGCTATAAGTGTGCACGTGGGTGATCTGTAATAATCTTATCACACGTGATCACATGCACTACAGTGGTGTAATAGTAAGGGGACCCGGGTTTAAATGTAATCAGTCCATGGGAAACCCAGCAGTGAGACATAGCGGGTCTTCAAAAGAGCGGACCACAGTGCTCGCACTGCCAGCCCCTCCCTTGCTTGCTGTCTACCAAGACCTCGGATAGTGACCAGACCTCACGTACGGCATTCGACGTGCATCCTGGATTTGCTGCACTCTGAATACTTGCAAATCAGTCAAGGGTGGCTTTGGCCCACATTCTGGGTATTTGCATGGCATTCATACATGGCTGGCCAAATATTTGTCCCTCCCAACTGCGTCTCGAATTTCAGCTTTTTTACTCATTCGGGCTGATTCAGCTTCATTCGTACTCATTCGTGCTGTGACGGGGGCTTTATCGGTGCACAGTAAGTGGCTTCTCAGTCTGATCTGTTTGTAATAATGTCTGCTGGTTTGTGAAGCAGCTGCAGTAGCAGGACAGAAGTAGAAGAAGAAGAAGAAGAAACTTATTTATATAGCACCTTTCACAGATAAAAATCACAAAGTACTTCACAAAAGGTAAAATAAAAATACACAACCATGTTAATAAATAAATAAATAAAACAGTGATTAAGAGAGCAATCAACTAAAAGCTTGACCAAACCAAAATGTCTTTAGCTGCCTTTTAAAAGAATCCACAGAGACGATCGCACGAAGGGACAGAGGGAGATTATTCCAAAGTTTAGGAGCCACAACTTAGGATAAGTCACCTCTGGTTTTAAAGCGGGTTCTCTGAACCATGAGGAGGTTCTGCTCCGAGGAACAAAGGGAGCGACCAGAGATGTAGGGGCTCAACATATCCAACACATATTTGGGGGCCTGACCATGCAAGGCTCTAAAAGTCAAAACCACAATTTTAAAACCTACATGAAATTTGATAGGAAGCCAGTGCAGGGAGGACAGAATGGGATAATGTGAGTCTGTCTACTAGATCTTGTTAAAAGTCTTGCTGGAGCATTTTGGACCATTTGAAGACGATTTAAAAAGTAATATTGCAAGTGTTATTAAGGTGTAGTTACACAGGGCATAAAAATAGTCTTTCATGCAGCTTGTCTCCTGTTGACTCCATAACATGGAAATAGTGATAACACAGAGAATGCCAAGACTGTATTTAAAACAAACAAACAAACATGAATTTGAGCTACAGTTTGAGAAAAAATGCAAGGGAGAGTTGAGCCTAGATTTGGTCTGTTTTCTAGTATGACACTCCTCTGCTTCTCCATGATGAAGCTGTATAACTGGTGATGCAACAGACAGAAGCTGTGCTGTGCACAGCTTCTCCAGTCATAGCTACAGAAGCCAATAACTCCAGAGTTGTCATGGGTGTCTTGGTGGCTTCCCTCACTTGTTTCTTTGCATGGTTACACTGTTTTTGAGAGGTACCCACTCCAGATAGATTTGCCATACTGTATCAGATGGTTTGTATTGCTTAATGACTGACGTAAATGAAGTCCAAAGCATATCAGAAGACTACAGTACCAGCAACAACAGGCTAGCTGAAACCAAGCTTCAGAGCATCAAGTGTGTCATCAAGAACCAGCTTTAGTGGGTGGGTCACATCGTTAAAACAGATGACAGCTGACTTCCCAAGCAGATTTTCTACTCCCACCTGAGAAAAGGAAAACAGTCCAGAGGAGGGCAGAAGTAACGCTACAAGGTCCTCCTGAAGAGGTCCTGAAAAGAGCTGCTCCATCGGTTGAAAGACCTGGGAAGAACAAGTGAGGGATCAAATCCAGCTGGTGAGTGAGAAGAGAAGACAGAGGAAGGAGAGAAAGCAAGATCCTGACAGACAAAATCTTCCTAACCACATGCAGCATCTGTCAGCATCTGTGCACATCAAGACTGGGCCTGTTCAGTCATCTCCTCATTTATCATCCCATCCAGGAGTCGATCAAGAGACGATCTTATTCATCACCGGTGATTCATTTATCCAATCACTGATTTAAGATAACTGGCTGTAAAACTGATGATTTATGTTTGCATCCCAAGCCGAACCCAAAGATCAGTTGATCAGTTGAAGGATAAGACATTCTGAACGATCCATACACATCTCACCCCATTTGGTTTGCAGTCCATTTCAACACATTGACAGAGCTGATAGCCACCACAGTGCTACAGACGCATCAGCAGCATCACAACGCATCTAGAACTACTCCAAATGCTGTTGTCATACCTTATTAGCTTCATGCTCTTGGTCTCAAACCATCCTAAACCACCCAGATCATATCAATTATCACACAGTAAGTAAGTCGGCCACTCCTTGTAATTTCTGTACTCACATTAGAGTTTTATTTCTACTATCCTGTCTTGTCTTTATAGGCTCCAGACCCCCCCCGTGACCCATACATGGAGTAAGTGGGTATAGAAAATGGATGGTTTGTCTTGATTTTATCTACAACACATTCTATTTTTGTTCTTTTTCCTTAGTTTATTGGTGATTGCCATCTTGTTGGCACATTACCGCCACTAACTAAACAGCAGTGTGTACTACTACTTTCTCTGAGGCTGATCAACTTTATGCCTCTATATATACTGCAGTTCTGCACATCACCCTTGTTCTTAAAAACTGGAACTAGCACACTTCTTTTCCACTCCTCGGGTATCCTCTCACTCTCCAAGATTTTATTAGACAGTTTGGGTCTGAACTGCACTGCAATCACTCCTCAAAATTTCCACGCCTCCACTGGAATGTCATCTCGACCAACTACCTTTCCACTCTCTCCACATCATCCAGCCTTTTCTCGCTCTCATTTTATTAATTCATTAACTCCTCAGACTATTCCCTCCATCTTCTCAACACACTCTCCTTGCTAGTCAGTACATTACCACCTCAGGGGAGGTGATGGTCTAGTGGTCAAGCGTTGGGTTTCAGACCAGAGGATCCTCAGTTCAAAAACCAGCCACAGGAAATCTCTAAGGTCTCTTGGGCAAGGCCCTTAATCTCCAAGATGCTCCTGGTGTGTAGTGAGCGCCTTGCATGGCAGTACCCTGACATCCGTGTGTGTGTGTCTGTGTGAATGTGAGGCATAATTGTAAAGCAGATGGAAGAGCATTATATCAATGCAGCTCATTTACCATCTGCAGCTGTTGCCCAACCCAGTCTCATGGCAGTTTGTGGTGGCATTACAAAAGTCCATTTTATTATGGGTTTGTGATATCGTAACGGAAATGTGGTGCTTTTCATGATGGGGCACAAATTCATTTTGTAAGGGGGGCACAAAATGCAGGGTGATGGGGGTCTGGGGGAGTTATGGTTAGGAGAAGGGAGACACTTACGTTAGGGCCCCTTCACACATAGTACAAATTTGGTCAAATTGCACATGAATTGTGCATGAAGCAGGAATCATATGCAAAAAGTGTCAAATTGTAACTGCCTCCTTGTACACCCGTTGCTATAACTATTTGCGCACACCAGCGGGGGAAAGACAAGAGTGTGCGCTGTGCGAGCCCATTGAACCCTGTCACGGCAGGTGTCGGCCAAGCTGACACCAGCTGACACACACGAACATCCAACACTGCTCGCTTGCACTGTGTGGCCATTCGCACTGTTAGCACGATAACAGTCAGCAGATTATCACTTTCGAGCTGGATGTGAAATTTGTTTAAGTGCCTCACGAGTGTGGCTTTGCAAACAGACACAGTGATACGTTGGTGTGTGCGCTGAACTGACAGGGGGTGTGGCCACCCACAGGAGTGGCTGTGGAGATCTGTGGATTTGGATGTCACGGCTGGGGAACACATACTTTGTTTGGACGGACATGACCTAACAACTGCCCACTGTGACGCGTGTGTGTCTGGTTGCTGTCATCATGTGGACATGCATAAAAAACATTTCGCTGCACATTCGATGCACATTGACAGGCTACCCCAGGTGATCCAGACCGTCAGATCATAACACGCAGCAGCGATCTGAATGTCACGTGACCCACGTGAGTTCTGTTCCACATGATGCGATGTCAGTCCTGTGGCGCACCATCCACTAGACCGGCTGGACACGCTGCCAGTAGATGTGAACGTGATGAGAGCGAGCTGCTTCATCATTCACTTCATGACTACGTCTGTGACCGTGGGTCATCTATAGAGGAACAGATGGTTCATACTTGTATTGTTCGCTTGATAAGAGGGATTCAATAAAATGCAGTGTTTTCATATGGTGTCTAGGTTTATTTTTTTTAAATACGTCAATGTCCTTCTTGATATCAGGTATTTTCCTGCACCTTTCACAGGATAGCAATGGTCAGGATAGCTCAGTGGTAAATTTTCCGGCTGGTAATCAGAGCTTACACATTCAAATCCTGTGAGTGAAATTTATTTATTTTTTAACCAGGGTTATTGAACCACAGGGTTCTATATTGTGTCCCCTTTTATGTATTATTTATGTCAACCCAGTGATACTCACTAATTATACAGCTGGTTTTTATTTTATTGTTCTCCAAATCAGTAGTGTGATGTGGTGCAGGTGCTCGTACTGTGTTCCTGCTCGAAAGACACTGTCGTGTGCACGAACCGTTGCACCGGGATTGTGCACGCCTGTCTGTTGGCGCAATGTTTTCGTGGTTCGCTCATATGAGCTGTTTCGCCGTGAGTTGCCCTGAGTTGTACTTATTTGTACTATGTGTGAAAGGGCCCTTATGGTTAGAGTTAGGGAAAGGGGGAGAATTATAATTAATAAACCTAAAAAAGAAAAGTGTCATGAAAAGCACCCCATTTTCGTGATGGGGGCACAAAAACAGGCATGCTTTTACCACCCTAACCTGCTGCACGTCCTTTCCAGCTTAGTCCCTAGTCCCTTTGCTTGGCCATTCAGTACAAGTCCTTTTCTCCATCTTTCCTAACTTCTTGTACAACTCACTGCATGTCTTTTCCTTGGACTTTGCCACTCCTTTTTTCACCTTACTCTATATCTCTTTGTACTCCTGTCTATCTTCATCTCTCCAACTATCCCATTTCTTTTTCGCCAACTTCTTCCTCCTCTTTCCTGAACATCTTCATTCCACCACCGTCTCCTTGTCTTCCTTCCGCTGTCCAGATGTCATACCTACCACCTTCCTAGCTATCTCCCTCACATTTGCAGTCCTTTTCCAGTTGTCCAAAATCACTTCCCCTCCATGCAGTACCTGCCTCACCTTGTCCCTGAATTTCACACTACTCATTTAACCAGGCTTGGGACCAACATGCAGATTGTACTGGCTGCACACCCCATGTGGCTGAGTTCAAGCATGTCACACTGCTATTACACATTTTGAAAAAAGTTGTACCCCCCCCCAAAAAAAAAAAAAAAAAAAAAAAAAAATCCATATTCTGTTCATACTAGATATGGCAACATTAGCACAAAATAAAGTGTAACCTTCTACTCCCACAGGGTTTCTTATGTATGACATTTTTACTGTGGTACTAAAGTTGCATTCTGTATACTCCGTCCATAACAACAACTCGTCCTTGGAGTGATATACAACCAATTAAAACATTTCAGAATTGCAGTCTGGTCACACTTACTGAATTAAGGTCTATATGACAAATCAGTTGTAAATTTGCTCCATCCGTACAGCACCAAGCATCCATACGTACTACACACCATAAAGGGCGCGATTCATGTATCAAAATGTTAGGTAACGTTTAGTGACAAATGTTTCACTACACAGACGAGGGGTGTCTGTTTGTTTCCTGTTACCACACTGTATAATAAGTAAACAGGAAGTGATGTAAAGCCAGTTCTCGGTATAACCTGGTTCCCAGCAGGGAAGTTTCCCTTACTGAAAATATTTCACTTGCTCCACCTGAAACTTTGTCAAGATTGCTTTTACACTTTCAAACAGGACAAAGACAAAATAATAATAATAAAAAAACTGTCATTTCATCTTTACACACGTTATACTTTAATTACATCAATAATACATTCAGCAACATAGTTTGTCCACAAGACTTACATTTGCAAAAACATTTTTAACTTAATTTTGCAAACTCAATCACATTGTCATGAGATTTTGAAAATGACAACTACAGTATAATTAAACATCATCACTGAGGAGCTTATTGAGGGTTTTGAGCATGATAAAAGACAAACATTACATGTCATTTTTATAGGCTTTACAGAGTAAACCAACAGTAAAAATATGTAAATACTTGGACCTTAACAGAACAACCTGTCAATTGTTTTTGGTATAAAGCTGTTGTAATTAACAAAAAAATATATACACATTTTATACCAGTAATATATTATCATACTGTTTTTAAATGAATTATTTCTTGAGAATTTAAATGCAGTATTGACTCATTGTATGCTGTTGTGCTGCTCCCATTTTGCTTTTGGCCACCACAGGAGGTTTGGCATTGGATTCATGTTATTCTGCTTCTTCTAACACATCTCTAGCTATATTAGGAGAATCGGCCTTGGACCTGGGACATTTTGCTTGGGAGGTTTTCACCATACAAGACCTACTCTGAAAATATAATGAATTGTACATCATATTGACATATGAAAATACTTTCACTGTCTTTGTACAAATATGTTAAGATGAGGAGTTCTGAAAAAAAAAAAAAAAATCATGTGTTTACAATTAGGTAGGTAATACACACACACACACACACCAATTTCAGACTAATTTACACCATGTGACCAATAGGTGGCCCAAGCAGTGCTTACTTCCCAAACAGGCCAAAGGTGTCTTGAGCCCATTCTCCCTGTATTTTTTTTTTTTTTTTTGCATTATAACTATTTTATACCATAAAATTTTGCAGTATTTTCTGAAAGTGTATTTACATATTTTTTACTGCCCCCCATTTTGTTTTACCACAATTTTTCTGGCAGCCATAGCTGCCAGGATTTTCCTCATAAAACCAAGTTATTTTTTTAAACAGTGCATGGCCCCAACATTTATGAAATGAAAACAGCATTTAAGTCTTTGTAGGTCAAATAAACATACAGTATATTGCACATCAACACTAATGTAGTGGTACCTGCATAAAGACAAAAGTCTGTTTAAAAATAACAGTGTTTGAAACATAAATAGATCACCAAATAAATATCAAATATAGATTAGCATAATACATATTTAAAACTGAGGTGTACAGGCATGTGTCCATTCCATGTTTAGACAATCAGAACTTATCCTCAGAGTCCACTTTACATCGTGAGCTTCAGATTGTTAAATCTTCAGTTCATAAAAAGTCTGTGCAAAGCCTTGAAAACAGCACTTGTGCTGGTGCAATTTCACCTACTGGATTTCAGAAAAATACACACTTTTCTGTGTACTGAGGTCATGTTAGACAGTGGTGGTACTACAGATCCCACCTTAGTCCACGAGGATCATCCCTAATCCTGATCTTTTTACGTCCAGCTTCCAGTTTTTCGGTCCATCTGGGCGTACAGTCATTTGACCGGACAGTTTTGTTGTCCCATCCATCCAGGTCACAGTCCAGCACTTCTTGCTCACAGGTCGTTCATCTGCCACAGCAGGAAGCCGCACCTCACAGCTGAGCTTGTCACCCACATGCATGCTGATGTGGCCTTCATTGCAATTGTAGGTGCAATTGAAGTGTAGATCAAGATATATGAAGTAGGTTCCCTCTCTTTTGGGATGCAGATAATGCTGGTCTTTGTCATAGATGAAGTGGCTTCCTACAGAAATGCCTTCACCGTAATGAACAGGAGCCCAGGTCATGGTGGAGGTCTGCAACTCACCTGCAGGAGGAGAGAAAAAAAAACTTAATTCAGCTGCACAGTTTAACATATGCAGTCTTCATTCCAGTCATGAGATGTCCAACTTCCTAAACTATTTTTGAGAGCGATAGTTGTGGACAAAATTATGGACAATTTTGATATTCAACCATAATTCAGACTATATTGTGAAAGAAATGCAAACAAACCAGTTTTGTATAATGAAAATATTTTTTTAAATTACAAATTTATTGAACAAAAACAACAAAAGAAAATGGTTTCATACAGTTAAATACAAATATATTTAGATATAAAATCTATGATGGATGCAATTATTGGCACCTTTTAATGAATTTTCAGTAAAATGGCACTTTCACACCAGGTTTACTTTACACAAGTCAGGGGAAGGATACATGAACATTTCCAAATTACTGCATGTGTCTTGGACTTCATTCGTGATAATGATTAACACATATAACCAGTATGATACTGTAGATTACATCTGCCTGGAGGAAAACTGAGTGACTGTACAAGAAGGAGACAAGTCATCATAACTCTGAAAGAGTTACAGGCTTTTGTGGTTGTGACTGAAGAAGCTTTGCAGAGTGCAACTTCTGACTATTGCATCACCAGTGCTTCATGGTGGTGTCTGTCAAAGAAGGATTTTTCTTCTGTATCTTCCTCTGTCACATCAACCACCTGCATGTCCTCCCTCACCACATCCATAAACATTCTCTTTGGCCTCCCTTCCCATCCTCAACATCCTTCTCTCTTTATATAACGGATGAGTGGATCGGTGTCATTTGATTGGTGCTTTGTATGTAACGTGACATGGATTATTCATTCCATTTACCATGCAAATTTGTTTCCATATATTTTGTACCATTGCATGCTGCAAACCCCACCCACACACACACCAGTGGGGGCGGTGTTTAGCTAAAAATGACAAAGCTTGTTTTGCTGATGGACAACAATTTGAACAAGCTAATTGATGGTGTTAATTCTTCTAACACACACACACCAAATCCACTACGCCATAAGCTGTCTGGAAGCATGAAGAGCTGTTTGGATAAAATGAGTGCACTGTCTTTTGGCAACTGGTGTGCGCAAAAGGTTGTGGCGACAGGTGTACAAGGCATTAGAGGCAGCTCCAATTTTTCCATGAATGGCATGCACTTCCTCCTTTGTGCGCCATTTGGTCTCATTGGTGCTATGTGTAAAGGGGCTCTAAGATATACAACACAGCTGGTCTCACGACTGTCTTGTAAACTTTCCCCTTCACTCAACAAATCACCTTTCTCCACCCAGTCCACCCTGCCTGCACTCTTCACCTCTCTACCACACTCTTCATTACTTCAGACAGCTGTCCCCAAGTATTTAAACTCATCTACTTTCACCCCTTCTACTTCTTGTAACCGCACTATTCCACTGGGGTCCCTCTCATTCACACACATGTGCTCAAGTCTTGTTTCTAGTGACTTTCATTCCCCTTCTCTCCAGAGCATATCTCCACCTTTCTAGGCTAGACTCAATCTGCTCTCTACCCTCACTACAGATCACAATGTCATCTGCAAACATCATAGTCCACTGAGACTCCCGCCTGATCTCATCATCAACCTATCCATCACCATTGTGAACAAGAAAGGACTCAGAGCTGATTCTTGGTGTAATCTCACCTCCACCTTGAATGAATCTGTCATTCCTACTGCACATCTTCAAATTTACTTTATTCAGCATACATTTACGTGTCCTTTTTAAATTTCACTTCATAAAAACATTTTGTTTTGGCGTTTTCTGTTCAGTACCTTATTTTTGTGTATATATTTTCATTGTACAAAATTGGTTCATACACAACTCTTAAGATATTGTGCATTATGTACTTGAAAATGAAGGGTGCCAATAATTTTGACAATGACTGTATATTTGGCCCTTTGATACACTGGCAGCCTATCCAGGATAAACAGGTACAGAAAATGAATGAAAGAAAAATATCACACACACACACACGCACACACACGCACACACACGCACACCTATAAATTAATAGCCAAGAGGCCTCTGTGTGTGTATGTATAGGTTCAATCACAGAGAAACTGGGGAGACTTGACATTTGCTTATGTATGCGTGCTTATGTATTTTGGGTCAAGGATGAACGCCGCCAAAATGGAAAGTTGATAGGACTAATATTTTGAAAAAAAAAAATAGGGATATTAGTTAACAACAGTGAACAATGGACGTTGTGCTACAATGCACCATGAGAGTTTGGGGTATTAAATGTTATTGTAGTTCATGTTAGTTTACCAGTGTTGTTATTGTCAGTGTTTGTGTTTTTGTTGTTCAATTGGTTTAGTCAGTTTAGTTGAGTGCCATGTTACCATTACCATGAGTGACAACTGTAGTGCTTTGATGTCTTCTGCCACTACCTCTGTTTGTGGGTGTGTAAAAATAAATTCACCCACTTGGGGGAGAATGTTTTTCCGTGCAGCTCGCCACAATATATTAAAAGCAAAGTGGCTTGTATACATGTGTGTGTGCGCGTGACTGTGTGTATAACTTCAATTATGGACAAACTGGGGAGGGCTCAAATTTGCCGTTTGGTATGCTTATGTATTTTTTGGAGAAACTACAGATATTCAGATGAAGATATTAAGATATTCAGGTGTTTAGAATGCGGACAAAAAGGAGCTAGTAAATTCTGCAGGTGGCAGACATTTTTGGGATATTTCATAGGCAAAAGAAAGGCCAAACAACATGCCTGGTACCATGCTGAGCTGAGCAGAGTAATGCTAGAACTATATAATGGAAAAGCACCTTAAGCTGATCGATCTGGTGCATCAGAGTTCACCAGATGCAACAGGATTTGTCCACTTTATGTTTTCTTCAATTCAATCACGTACAAGATGATAACATTAACTGTTGGAGTCACTGTTGCTACACACTGGCTGGATTAGATTCACACATGCACTGACTCATCTACATTTTTTCTTACCAGTGCAGCAAATATGAAACCATTCAGTAAATCAAGATTCTTTCCACGGGTTATAACTCAGTAACTTAACTTATTCTGATTTAAATCAAACACTGTTTACTTCTACATAAAGTGTTTAATCAGAGTCTGTGTGTTTTAATCAGTTTTAATCAGAGTCTGTGTGTCACCTGACAATATTTAATCTACTTTTTTTTTGGAGGGGGGAAGCACCCCCCCTGCCAATGTGCTACATGCACAGTCACTTCTGTGTTCTACTTAATACTGCTCCAGTCCAACATCGATGGCCCTTCAGAATTTTCAAAACTGAACATCACCAATGTTTTATATACACATATACACACACACACATACACACACATATATATATATATACACTCAAAAATATAAACGCAACACTTTTGTTTTTGCTCCCATTTTGTATGAGATGAACTCAAAGATCTAAAACTTTTTCCACATATACAATATCACCATTTCCCTCAAATATTGTTCACAAACCAGTCTAAATCTGTGATAGTGAGCACTTCTCCTTTGTTGAGATAATCCATCCCACCTCACAGGTGTACCATATCAAGATGCTGATTAGACACCATGATTAGTGCACAGGTGTGCCTTAGACTGCCCACAATAAAAGGCCACTCTGAAAGGTGCAGTTTTATCACACAGCACAATGCCACAGATGTCACAAGATTTGAGGGAGCGTGCAGTTGGCATACTGACAGCAGGAATGTCAACCAGAGCTGTTGCTCGTGTATTGAATGTTCATTTCTCTACCATAAGCCGTCTCCAAAGTTGTTTCAAAGAATTTGGCAGTACATCCAACCAGCCTCACAACCGCAGACCACGTGTAACCACACCAGCCCAGGACCTCCACATCCAACATGTTCACCTCCAAGATCGTCTGAGACCAACCACTTGGACAGCTGCTGAAACAATCGGTTTGCATTAACCAAAGAATTTCTGTACAAACTGTGAGAAACCGTCTCAGGGAAGCTCATCTGCATGCTCGTCGTCCTCATCGGGGTCTCGACCTGACTCCAGTTCGTCGTCGTAACCAACTTGAGTGGGCAAATGCTCACATTCGCTGGCGTTTGGCACGTTGGAGAGGTGTTCTCTTCACGGATGATGCGAAGGAGATGCGTTGCACTGCATGAGGCAAATGGTGGTCACACCAGATACTGACTGGTATCCCCCCCAATAAAACAAAACTGCACCTTTCAGAGTGGCCTTTTACTGTGGGCAGTCTAAGGCACACCTGTGCACTAACCATGGTGTCTAATCAGCATCTTGATATGGCACACCTGTGAGGTGGGATGAATTATCTCAGCAAAGGAGAAGTGCTCACTATCACAGATTTAGACTGGTTTGTGAACAATATTTGAGGGAAATGGTGATATTGTGTATGTGGAAAAAGTTTTAGATCTTTGAGTTCATCTCATTAAAAATGGGAGCAAAACCAAAAGTGTTGCGTTTATATTTTTGTTGAGTATATATATATATATATATATATATATATATATATATATATATATATATATATATAGATATAGAGAGAGAGAGAGAGAGAGAGAGAGAGAGAGAGAGAGAGAGAGAGAGAGAGAGAGAGAGAGAGAGAGATACACACACGCATGTGAAACTCTCACATGACAAAGTAAGCTACATACCTATTTACTGATTAGACATCAATGTAACAGGAGGTCATTTCAACGCCATCTCACGCCATTTTGTGATGGCACAAAAACAAAACAAGTGTGAGAGTAGGCTGACTAGCACATCTCTATTTTAAATGTGCTGCTAACGGGTTGGACAACTTTGTTGAAATGAGTTTTAAAGCATTTCCATGGTTCAACCTACATTAGTGTAAGAAAGGGGCAGCCTGCAGCTGCTCATTTCAAACTGCCAACACATCATTTGTGGACCACTGGGCAGCACGTGTGTTTGTGATGCTAAAGTAACAAATCCACCGCTGATGTGCACAATAAATCGCTTATCATTAGGAAACAGTGCAGATTTGATAGATTTACCACAATCATACAGCACTTTTAAAAGAAACTATTCCACTCCAGTGTAAAAATGACACCAAGCAAATGTGTCCCAAAATAAACAGACGGAATACTGTAAGAGTATGAGCTCGACAAAGATCCTGGGGATCATCACTGATGGACTTCTTCATTTCAAATGTCATATTGGTGATTTAATAAATCAATAACTATGCTTTGTTTTTTTAAGATGAGACATTTTCTTCCTATCTCTGCACTTCTCACTGTATAAAAAAAACTTTATTTGAGCCTCATTTTCATGACTGTAATCACGTGTTGTAACATTTCTAACTCGTCTTAAGTCTTAATTCTCCTAATTTTCCACCATTAAAATCTCCTCGCGAGCTCAGCCTAAATAATAACAACAATAACAAACAATAAAAGAAGCTGGACTTACTGAAGGTGGCCCGCAGGTAGGCAAAGTTCTGCATCTGTTGGTAAAACACACAGACACACAGAGACAGAGAAGTGAGTGGGTGCAGTTGGTCAGGAGTTTGGAGTTGGTGTGTTTTGTGCGCCTCCTCCTCTCTACCTTGTAGGCCGGCGGCGCTTCTGGCTCTCCCGTGGATTTCTCCGCTGTTTCGGACTTGAACGTCGTTCGAGAGGTTTCCAGTTCGTGTCGGAGCTCCATCACCACCAGAACCCCGCCGGCAGCCACCGCCGACACCGCCAGGAAGAGCAAGATCACGGCCACGAGCAGAAACAGCTGCACGCAGCCGGCGCGCCCCCGGCCGGTGCCGGGGCCGACCTCCCTCTGAGCCTCCGCGTCCATCACGGTGTCAGTGCGCAGCGTGACCATGTCCGAGTCTGACATCCACCGCAAAGGTGGAAGCCGCCGCCGGCTGCGTGCGCTTTTATAGTGGCAGGCGGGCGGAGGAAAGAGGCGGAAGTCATGGGTTTCCCTGCGCCTCCTCCCCGCTGCAGGAGGTGCGAGTGGAGGCGCGCAGACTTTCCGCAGACTTTTCTCAACCTGCACTTGCGCAAGTTCACCCAAACTGTGCGCGTGGTGGAAAACGAAAGGAAGAGAAAGCATCAGCATCATTCCGAGACGCACACGCACACAGGACGACGACGCGCGCGTGGACTTTACAGAGTCTGTGGACTATTAGGACTATTAGACACAGTGATGATTTCATCAATATCGAACAAAAATATGTGGTGTTGTTCTTAGCAGTAGTGAGGACTGTGGTGTTTGTGTGTATCTACATGATAAGAAGAGTTAACTGGCATTAAAATTGAACTGTCGCGCGCCTGTTTGTGTACGCGGCCGTCCGGCAGCCACATCGGATTGTTTATGGTCATTTGATATAAAAAAAAAGACAATATTTCTGGTTGCAGTCAAGAACAAGTCTCAAATAAAATAAGTTATAGATATATAAAGAAAAACATATCAAAGTAAATTCACTAATTTCTTAAGTGGGGATCACCAAATCACCCCCACCACCCCATGGCCTGCAGAGTAACAGTGTTAATGCTGTACAGATGTGTGTGTGTGTGTGTGTGTGTGTGTGTGTGTGTGTGTGTGTGTGTGTGTGTGTGTGTGTGTGTGTGTGTGTGTGCTGTAGTGGGTGATGATGTCATCGACGCTTTGTGTCAAAACTCACTGTTTTTGTCACATGACGGAATTGTGACGTAAGAGTATCACTGTGCGGATGTGTGTGTGTGTGTGTTTGTGATTTCCAGGGACAGGTAGGTAAAAAATGGTTTACAAATAAACAAACAAACAAAAGCATTTCTCCTTCAGTACGTTTTCTCAGTCAGTCAGACTGTGGGTGTGTGTCAGACCACATGACATCTGTATTAAAACACACACAGTGTGAAGGGAAATCCCAGGGCCATTAATCATACATTGTGAAACATAATTGTGAAGCCTGTATTTAATTGTACTGTGTATTTTTTTTAATTAGTATTGTGATACCATAAAAAGTGAACTGCATGGAAGAAATAATGATCCCTTGCAGAAGATTCATAAGATTCATATAAAATATAGGAAATCGATGACATCAGGGCTTTATGCTTCAGCAGATTTTTTTCTTTGAAGTTGAAACATTCACTACAGATTACTTTCTACATATTTAGTGTGAACAGTGATGTATCATGTATTGTGATATGTATCGTGCAGGTAGTACATCATTACTAGGGATGTACCGATACCATTTTTTTTCCAGACTGAGTACAAGTACGAGTACATGCATTTTGGTACTCATCGATACTGAGTACCAATACAAATTTAATGATTCCATTACAGTTTTATGATAACTTTGAAAATATGTTTTATTCATCAGTTGTTCCTTACATTTTGACTGTAACTGCTACCAATGTCATTAACTTTGTTTTTATTTACAAACATTTCACAGGAGGAATTAAAGTATTTTCAGATGTTGTTTTCCAAACTCAGGGGGCTTTGTGTGGATAATTTTTCTTCAAGATCGTATGATGATGAATTCCACTGAAACAAACAGGTAAGACTTTTTATTTACTGTGTGTGAATTTACTTCACATGATGAACAGCAGCTTTCAGCCTATTAATGCATTGATGGACGTATTTGACTTATGATTAAATTACATGGAAGCCTGTAAAAATCCATAAATTAGCTGCATCATTGTTAAAGCCGCAGTGTTCAAAACATATGAAAAAAGTAGCGGCTATAGCCCAGAAATTTGGAGCGTGAGTGTGAAAATCCCACATTGGGAGGTTGACATCACGCTGCTGTAAAGCGGTATTGGGTCATGAAGTATCGGAGATATTTTATGATTACAAATACGAATAAATGAATACGGGATCGGGCCAAGACCTGATTCTGGTATCGGGATCAGTGCATCCCTAATCATTACACACCTATTAAATAACTAACACTGAGTGTCTACCTTTCATTACCTCTATCTAACAACACAATAGGGTGCACATTGTGTGTGCTTGTGTGCAAACTGTATCAAAAGTAGTAGACAGACTTGCAGACACTGCTGGAAAAAAACAATTTACATTTTGGTGGGCATTCATCTCTTTGACATTACAAGCTACAAAGGCTTTTCCTTTGATGACTTTATTTAACATTGTTACCTTCATAAATATTTGCTGGATAAGAAAATCTGAATATTGACTGCCATCCTTTGTCAGGTGCTGGAAGTAATCATGGTTGACTGGTTGTGACTCACCATCAGATTTATGAAAGTGTGGCACTTCCCGTATGTGAAAGGTCACGTCAGATGAAGTGAGATCTGCTAATGTGCTGGTGCCTTGTGTCATGACATCCACCACACAATGGAACCATCTTGTGGCAACCGGTCCAACCCCACCACTCGAAAGTAACCATCTATCTGCCACACCCAAATAAAATATAAGTGTCTCCTTGGAAGTTCCCAACCACTGAGAACCTCAGAACTGCAGCACCTATGTTCTGGATCAGGTCCAGAGAACCACGGCACATTGCCAAACCATCATAGCTTACATTCCCTCAGATTAAAAGTCATATTCCTCATCAGAGTATCTCTGAGTAACCATTCATGACACAAAGCCATTCCAGTAGTATCCAAGGATAATTGGGTAGCTGTATGTGTGAAACATAAAATAACAACAGAGACTGTTTTTGTTGTTGTGTTTTTTTTTTTTTTTTGGTGTTTTGCTGCATGTTCACACCATCTTGACAAAGACGATTGTGTGTCTGATTACCTAGGGTTCCATTTTACCACTGGAGGCAGCACTGTACACAGTGTCAGAAACAAAATGAAGCATAGAAGAAGTCTTCAGTTTTCAGTGATCTAGTCCAGCAGGATTTCCGTAGCACCTGAGGTGGCTAAGCAGTTCTCACAATTCAGCCTTTTTATGGTCTGCAAAGAAATTAATCTGATAATCTTCACAGAGTGGCAGCTATTACCAGGTATGGGTCAGGGAAGGACTAGACAGGGATCAAAACAAAACAAAACAAAACAAAAAACTCCCCAATTATGTTGAAAAATTGACCTCATTATTTTTGATTTAAAAAGTGTCAATAACTGGCAGGTGATCACCGGGAGTATCCTGTGATCACCTGCCTGCCCTGCATGTTTTCCAGTTCTCCCTGCTCCACCCACTGCTAGTGAACTACAACTGTGTTCAAAATAATAGCAGTGTGTTTAAAGGCGAATAAAGCTCAAAATACTTATAATAGCTTTTATTTCCATTCATGCAAATGCACTAGGAACACTGCACGTTGTATTTCAAATCAAAACATGAAAAATTTTATCAACCTTGTTATTACTAGGGATGTCCCGATCAGGTTTTTGTGGCCCTGATCCGATTCCGAGTCATCTGATTTTGAGTATCTACCGATAACGAGTCCCCATCCGATACTTTAAAAAACTGAATGAACAATGAACAAATGCTAAATATATAATATTTTCATTTTAATCACCTTATTTTATTATTTATCACTTAAACAGTGAACTTCTCCTTGAGGTAGTTTAAACAATAATCTACCAGACTTAAAAAAATGTACAAATTTCCATGTTATTTTATTTGTCTAAAAATAAATGTCCGAGGTTCCTTATGTTAAACAAGAAATGATCTAATCTGAAATAACAGGTGGTTTTAATTTACAGATGAAAGGTTTCTAAAAAAACATTTATTGATTTAGCTATTTTAATTACAAGTGTTCTAAACTTTATTTTAAACAGTAATCAGAAATTTTGAGGTAACAACAACAACAACAAAAAACATTTCCAAAGATTTTTATTTAGAAAACTGCTCTATAAAAAGAGCAGTCCTGTGACCTATGTTTCTGTTTTGTACAGATCAGTGGTTTCTGCCACTAGTCTTCCGTGTTTTGGCCTAACGCATCTTTCCTATTGGACAGCGCAAAGCTACGTCGCGCTCAGAGCGTCGAAAGTTGGATTGGGTTGAACTTATGTTTTTTTCTTTTGTTCAAAAAAAAAAAAAGATTTGGTTGAACTTTTACTGCGTCAGCCTGCCGACAAGCAGCAATGCGAGCTCCCGTCAGAAGCGTCGCTTTAGCTCAGCTTTTGACGTGACACTTCTGACGCCTCTAAAAAGCAACGCGTCTCATTGAAAATAATGCTTTTTAGACTGATTCTTGACACCTCTGATGCCTCTGACGATTCTGACGCGTGAAAGGCCCATTAATCTGCAATAATGAGCTTGAAGTAGCGCTGATCAAAATAATGAGAATAAAATCTAGATCGGATTCCTGATCGGGATGCAACGTCCGATTTCGATCAAGTCTGAAACCACGTGATCAGGCCCGATTTCCGATCACGTGATTGGATCGGGACATCCCTAGTTATTACTTTACAGAAAGTGAAGAAAAAGTAATATTAGGCTGTTCAAAAACAGCAGTCTGCATTTTCTTTCTGTGGCTAAAAACAAAAAACAAAACAGGTGTCAAACAGGAGCCCTTATTTAAGGATTAAGGCAATAAATGTAGATGCTGATTGTCCTGTATTTCTCTTTGAAAATCTGAGTAAAATGGGTTGTTCCAGCCATTGTTCAGAAGAACATTGCACTTTGATTAAAAAGTTGACTGGAGAGGGGAAAACATAGAAGTGCAGAAAATGATAGACTGCTCAACTAAAATGATCTCAAATGCTTTAAAATGGCAACACCAGAAATATGAGGAAGAAAATGCAAAACCACCATTCAAATGGATGGAGAATAGTCAGAATGGCAAAGACTGAGACAATGATCAGCTCCAGGGTGATGAACACTCTGGAGTCGAATGACACGCCCTCACGACAAAGTCACATGACCTAATTAAGTGGATGTAATACTCAATTTGCTGCACCTCCAGGCTCCCTTTAAATGCATGTTGAATGTGGTGACTTCAACCTTCATAGCACTTTTTAAATTTTGTTAATAGGCCGAGTATAACTTGACTAATGAGTATTTTTTACACCATGCATTTTCATGAATACAGCGGTCCCTCATTTATTGCGGGAGTTACGTTCTAAAAATAACCCGCGATAAGCGAAATCCGCGAAGTAGTCAGCGCTATTTTTTGCAATTATTATAGATGTTTTAAGGCTGTAAAAGCCCTCACTACACACTTTATACACTTTTCTCAAACAGGCATTAACATTTTCTCACTTTTCTCTCTTGTGTAAACACTCTCTTTTTTCTTCTGTGCGAGAAGATTATAAACAGACACACGCAGAACACATGCGCGTGCTCTCCCTTCACTCACTGCCTCCGGGGGTACGGATGCGGGACCCGCAAAGAATCCAAGTCCTCTCTCGGTGGCCACGGAGCTCTGCGGCTGCGGTCAACATCCGCATCAAAACAGCGAGCGTAGTCTCTGGACCTGTTGCCAGATTTGGCACAGTTCCGCACAGCAGAGGGCGGTGTGAGTGGCCTGCTGCTGCGTTTACCGACCCCGCAGAAAGCGCATCGGAGGCAGTGAGAGTAATTGCGGTGATGCCGATCGGTGCCGCGACCGGCCCGCCTGATAAGGACGCAGAACACAATGTGCCCTTAAAAAAAAGCATGCAAAATTGCTCTAAAAAAAATCAGCGAAACCGCGAGGCCGCGAAAGGTGAACCGCGTTATAGCAAGGGACCACTGTATTATTGTAATTTTTTGCTGCGCATTTATGTACACACACGCAGCCAAAAGGATCATTTCCTTCTCTACTGCAGCAGCGACAGCAGATGGAAGAAACATGACTCCTTCTTCCTCATTGGTTGGCTGGCTCGTGAATTTTCCACCAATCAGATGTCACTAAACCCACATGTGTTCACTAACTGGACTCGCTGGAGAGGTGTTCCGGGCATGTCCCATTGGGAGAAGGCCCCAGGGAAGACCCAGGACACGCTGGAGGGACTACATCTCTCGGCTGGCTTGGGAACGCCTTGGGGTTCCCCTGGAGGAGCTGGGGGAGGTGTGTGTGGATTGGGAGGTCTGGGCGGCTTTGCTTGAGCTGCTGCCCCCACGGCCCGACTCCGGATAAAGCAGAAGAAAATGGATGGATGGATGGATGGATGGATGTTTGATCACAGCCCACCCACCCCACGTGGGTCTGATTGTGTGGTCGCTTTCTCTTTATTACTGGTGGAAAGCATGTGTGGTTGGTGTTTTGTTGTTGTTTCTGTTTTTTTTTTTTTTTGTAAAAATGAGGCATTTCATGAATGTGGAGCAAACTTCAGTTATTTTTTGAACTGGAGGAAGACCGAGCGCACAGTGTGTTGTCTGAAACAGACAGTGAGGATTGTGGTGCTGAAAGAGATGATCCCTCTTTTGTTCTGGAGGAGTAACCAAAGCAGGTGGATCCACCAACGTGTGCACGAAGATCTGAACACAGGGTCGGAGCGCGCGCTTCTGTTTCCAGATCCAGATCTCCGCACGGATGCGCAGCAGAGACATGCCCCAGCGCTGACTGCTGGAACACCAGAGGAAGACACAGCCAATGCTCCAAAAGTAAACAGATTTCAGCCTCGGAGAACACCAGGAGTTCAGGTTGATACACTTTCCACTTAAAGTCTCAAACACCATTTTCTTTTGTTTTTTGCAACTGACATAATTAGAACAAAGTGCACCAACACCAACAAAACTGAGGCAAAAACCAAGGCATTATGGAAAAAAATACAACTGGACAGACACTGAAATGGAAGATCTATACAATTTTTTTGGGCTTCTGATATACATGTCGTTGGTGTCACTGTCAAGTCTCCAGGACTACTGGAAACAAAATAATATTTTGCCTGTGCCCTTTCTAGCAAAAGTAAAAGTAATGTCCAGAGACAGATTTAGATTGACATTCTGGAACATCCACCAGAAATGATCCAGATGAGAATGTAGAAAATGATAGAAAAAAGGGAACAGCAGGTCATGACAAACTGTTTCGAGTTAGGCTTAGGTTATGATGACATCCTCAGTGCCTGCCAGGCTTATTACCACCTGAGGAGGGAGCTGGCAGTGAAAGGATGGTGGCGATGAAGGCAAAAACTGGAATCACTCAATATTTGAAGGACAAGCCAACAAAATGGGGCATGAAACTTTTTTGTTGGCTGTTTCAGGTAATGGCTAAACACTCAAGTTCACCATTTACACTGGCAAGACTGTGACCACAAGTGAGCACGGGCTGTCATATGATGTGGTCATGAACCTGATCCAGCCATCCTCTCTTGGTATTGGGTATCACATTTACATCGACAATTTTTACATGAGTCCCAAACTATTCATGGACCTGGATAACATGAAGTTTGGGGGCATGTGGCACATACAGGGAGAACAGACAAGGATGCCCCAGAGGGAGGGCAAATGCTCTCACAATAAAATCTGAAAGAGGATCTATAAGATGGATAAGAGAGGGGCCTCTGGTGTTTGTATAGTGGATAGACACACGGGAGGTGTCAGTGTGCTCCACCATCCATCACGCATTTTCGGGTGAGACAGTGTGGAGAAGGGTGAAGGATGGGAAGGATGGATGCTGGACGGCGAAAGAAATTCCCTGTCCTACCCCAGTGTTGGCTTATAATAAAACATGGGTGGAGTCGACCTATCTGACCAGCTCATCCAATACTACTCCACCAATTGGAAAACTGCACGCTGGTAGAGGACAGTGTTGCTGCACTTCCTTGACATTGCAACCACAAATTCATTCATCTTGTATCGTGAAATCAGCAGTGTCAAGCAAGTGCAGCCCATGACACACAAGGACTTTATGGTGGAACTGGTGTGTCAACTGTGTGGCACAGACAAAACAGGTGTCCCACAGAACAGGAGCCAGAACCACGTTCCTGTGCCATTTGTGACAGGCACAGATCCTCACCAAAAAACCACAAAAGGCAGATTGAGGTGCCAACGGGGCCTTCAGGTGGACAACAAGAGGAGTGACACACTGTGGAAGTGTCAGGCCTGCGATGTGCCCCTCTGTGTTGTGTTGGACAGGAATTGTTTTTTGAGTGGCACAGATAATTTGTGTTGCATCTTATTTTGACATCTCATTGTTTTGTAAATAGTTTAGCATTAGCATTTTCTGCATTTACATTCAAAATCTTATTGTGATATCTGACTGCTTTGTAAATAACTACAAAAAAACAAACAAACAAAAAAAAACGGCTGAAGCATTTCCTGCATTTACACTCCACAAGCCATTTATGGTGGGGGGAGGGATGGGTGGATGAATATGACACACTCCACATGCCATTTGTGTGTGTGTGTGGGTCGGGGGGGTCAGCACAGTCACACCCATGTGTGTTGCTAGTTTACGCCACTTTCGTGTTGCACTTAGACACTTTTCACAGACAGGTCGAATGTGCTCGTCTGCTCTCTCTTCTTGTACCAGGTGCACGAATAGCCCCACCTTTTCTAAGTGTGTAGCGAGCGGTGTTAGATGTTCGCGTGTGACACCTGAAATTTGGCTGAATTTGAATGAGCATGCGCATTCACTGTCTTTTGGTCGCTTGTGTGCACGAATGTTGTGGTGACAGGTGTACCTGGCGTTTGTGGCAGCTCTGATTTTTCACAAATGGCAATGCAATTCCTCCTTCGTGCGCTAGTCGGCTTCAGTCGCGTTATGTGTGAAGGGGCCCTTAAAAATGGTTAGTCACTATTCTGATCATGTGTTGTGGGTAGGGAACCATCTGGTGATCATAATTCCAATGAAAACACAAATTTGAAAATGAAAAAGCATTTGTGCTATTTCATTTTAATTTTCAAATTTGCTTCTCATTTGAATTATGATCACCAGGTGCTTCTATAGTGAGGACAGTATGTTCACACACACACACACACACACACACACACACACACACACACACACACACACACACACACACACATATATATATATATATATATATATATATAATGACAATGTGAAAAAAGTATTTCTTTTACAAATTTATTCATAATAATAATAATAATAATAATAATAATAAAAGAAATCACATGTGCATAAGTGTTCACAACCTTTGCCATGAAGCTCAAAATTGAGCTCAGGTGCATCCTATTTCTTCTGATCATCCTTGAGATGTTTCTACCGCTTAATTGGAGTCCACCTGGGGAAAAATCAGTTGAATGGACATGATTTGGAAAGACACACACCTGTCTACATATAAGGTACAACAGTTGACAGTGCATGTCAGAGCACAAACCAAGAATGAAGTCAAAGGAATTGTCTGTAGACCTCTGAGACAGGATTGTCTCCAGGGTACAGAAACATTTCTGCTGCTTTGAAGTTCAGAATGAGCAAAGTGGCCTCCATCATCCATAAATGTAAGAAGTTCAGATCCACCAGGACTCTTCCTACAGCTGGCCACCCATCTAAACTTTGCAGTTGGGGGAGAAGAGCATTAGTCAGGGAGGTGACCAAGAACCCAATGGTCACTCTGTCAGAGCTCCAGCATGCTTCTGTGGAGAGAGGAGAACCTTCCAGAAGGACAACCATCTCTGCAGCAATCCACCAATCAGGACTGTATGGTAGAGTGGCCGGACAGAAGCCACTCCGTGGTAAAAGGCACATGACAGCCCACCTGGAGTTTGTCAAAAGGCACCTGAAGGACTCTCAGACCATGAGAAACAAAATTCTCTGGTCTGATGAGACAAAAATTGAACACTTTGGCGTGAATGTCAGGCATCATGGTTTGGAGGAAACCAGGCGCCATCCCTAAAGTGAAGCATGGTGGTGGCAACATCATGCTGTGGGGATGTTTTTCAGCAGCAGGAACTGGGAGACTAGTCAGGATTGAGGGGAAAATTAATGCAGCAATGTACAGAGACATCCTGGATAAAAACCTGCTCCAGAGCACTCTTGACCTCAAACTGGGGCAAAAGAAAAATATCACATAAGCACATAGCCAAGGTATCAAAGGAGTGGCTTCAGGACAACTCTATGAATGTCCTTGAGTAGTCCAGCGAGAGCCCAGATCTGAATCCGATTGAACATCTCTGGTGAGATCTGAAAATAGCTGTGCACCAATGCTCCCCATCCAACTTGATGAATACTTCTGTACGTGCGATTTCTTAGTTTTTTATTTGCATTCTGTGATGTGTGATGAACATTTTTTCACCCTGATCCCTCCAGTTTAGTTGTTCTGCTTAATGTGTGTTGTATTTGTATTTTCTTTTTTATTTTCTTTTGCACATTTGCACCACTTCTTTGCCTTTAACCAGAATTGATATCACAACCTTTAGGACCCCTTCACACATAGTATGAATGTGGTTGAATTGTGCATGACGTGCGCATGAAGCAGGAATAGTATGCAATATGTATAAAATTGTACACCAGCAGCTAAAAGACAGTGTGCCCTGTGAGAGCCGATTCGATTCCTCTCGTGGCAGGTGTCAGTCAAATTCCAGGTGATACACATGCACATCGAAAATGTGTGGCCATTCGACTATTAGCACGAAAACAGTCAACAGACAATCACTGTTGAGCTGGATGTGAAATTTGTCTAAGTGCCCCCACGATTGTGGCTTTGCAAAAAACAACACGTGGTGCATGTGTCTCGCACATGTGCATGTGCTCCCCCTCCGGCAACACATGTGGCATACGTGTGGTTCGCGCCTCCCAAACACATGTGGCGTGCTGAGGAGCACACTTGCATAACATGCTGATATATGTGCTGCAAAGACATGATCACATGGGGGCTGGACAGGCAGGTCTGAGTGCACACAGCACAGCAAGGTGCCTGTCAGTTGCTGACCAGAGACTCACTGACAGCTCACATAACACAGACACCGAGTGACACATTGCTGTGTGCACTGGATGGACAGTTGGTGTGTCCGCCTACAGAAGCTGCTGTGGAGATCTCTGTTTCTGGACGTCCCAGCTGGAGAACACGTAACATGTTTGGACAGACATGAACTAACGACTGTCCACTGTGAGGTGCGTGTGTCTACTTGCTGTCCTCACATGGACATAGATAAATACATATATCACTGTTGCGATGGGCTTCAGTGAACGAGCACATGCCATGCACATTGACAGGCTGTCCAGGTGAGATGGACCGTCAGATCATAACAGGCAGTGGGCGATCTAAATGTCACGTCACCCACGTTAGCTCTGTTCCACATGATGCGGTGTCTGTCCTGCGGTGCGCTGTCATGCTTGTTGAGCCGGACACGGACGGGGCTAGCTGATGAGGGGGATTCAATAAAATGTGGTGTTTTTATATGGTGTTTGGTTTGAATTTTTTAAAAATATATCCATGTCCTTCTTGATTTCAGGCATTTTCTGCACCTTTTAAAGGATAGCAATAATAGCTCAGTAAGATAGTTTCTGGCTGGCAATCAGAGCTTTTGTAAATTGCAGGTTCGAATCCAGTGGGCGGCATGTTTTTTTTTTCTTCACAGCAGCTGTGCGATGTGGTTACACATGCTCCAGCTGCTCACAGTGTACTCCCGCTGTGATGGTGTAGTACACGAGCGTGCACAAAACCACTGCAGCGGCATTGTTCAAGCCTGCCTGTCGGCTCTGTGTTTTTGTGGTTCGCTCATACGAGCTGTTCTGCTGTGATTCACCCTGATTTTAACTTATTCATACTATGTGTGAAGGGGCCCTTATGTTTGTTTGATAAGAGCACTAACCACAAGAGCCGTAATCATTTTCACATTTTTGGTTTCCCTCATCGTAACTGACCTGATGTTAAAGCTACAACCCCTAATAACAGACACAGCAATGCTTGACTTTAGACATTACACAAAAAAAGATATTGCTTCACAACCAGTTATACAGAAAAGTTAAATTAACTGAACTTATTTTTACATGTCTCATCAATTAAACTTAGTCCAGAACTTAGGCCCAGAGAAGTACTGATTTAAACATTTTAGTTGTTAAAATTGTTATTATTCTAAGTAGTCGTTGTATGAAAAATGTCTTCAAAAGTGAACCTTTAATCAAGGGGTTTTGTGGGGGGCGGGCTCCCACAACACCCTCTTTCTGTCTGGATGCACCCCTGGTTTGCAGTCTCTGAGCAGGAACAATCAAGAATTTGTGTACTTATGTGGAAAGGGTGACCTGATTGAGAGGTAAGAAGGTTTTATCACCGCATTTATGTCATAATGTCCTCAGAAAGTGATTGTAGGTCTATTTTGGAAAAACAAACAAGAAAAAGCATGAAAGCATGTTTGTTGCTTTGCATCGCATGTTCCAGGTGTGTTTTTAGTTTAACCACAGTGAGCTCACTCACAGAGACACTCAGAGCCGAATTTGAAAGAAAAGAGAAATTAAAAAATGTTTGTAAAACTCTGCTTTTTAATCGTTATGTGCTGAGAGACATTTCGACTCAAACACACGGCCCCTCCCCCTCCTCCTGCAGACAGAACACAACATTTGAATTGTCCTTTGTGCGCCATTCGGACTCCATCATGTTATGTGAGAAGGTGCCCTTAACCTTGTGCAGAAGCAGTGTCAACTTCTCTGGGCTTGGAAGCATGTTGTTTGGACCATCACACATCACATGTGTATTGAGGACTAACGATGATTATAGAGGCATGTGTGTGTTGCCAGGTTCAAATGGAAAACCCAGTAGGTCCAAAAATGACAATTTTTAATTGAGGCCAACATGCACTTGGCTGTTTTGAACATTCACTGTGAAAATGTGAAGCCATTTTCATTTTACTGATGAAAATCTGTGCAGTTCTAATACACTTTCCTTTAAATCCCAAATTAAAACTGTAGTTTTCGCCATTTGAAAAAACTGGAGTTCCTGGGTTCTGCATCTGTACCCTTAAAATATATTTCTGTCTTTGTTATTGTCCACATAAACATCCAACAATAATATCTGTCAAACTGGGTAGTATTTTATATTTCAATTGTCTGTGCATGGTTGGAAATTTGGCAGACATGATGTGTGCAGTAATTAATCATGCGTGTGAAATAATTGTATATTTTGCACAAACAACTGCATTTTGAGTGCTGAGCAGAACCTGGCCTTAGTATATATCGGAGCTGTGGATAAGGGAAAACCTAAGCAGCGCTGCACAGCTCATGCTTCGCTGCACTGACAGAGGTGTACTGAAATATTTGTGCTTTCTTGTGGGTTTGTTCACAAATATGTTATTGCATTATGGTGATATTGTTATGTTGACAAGGCACAATCACAATGTATCATCATGTAGTGAGTTGACAGCTTTCGTGTGTCTCATTAGAAGGGCATATTTCAAATACAGTTTGATGTCAATCAGAATAAAAAAAAAATCTCCCACATTCTGTTGGATAAATTTGCAGGGTAAATAATTCTGCTGAGGTGAAGTACTTTGGAGAAAAAGTCTACTAGATGTTACTGGGTAGGTAGATGTTACATTGAGCTATTTTTAGTGTATGTAATTGGGAGGGGCATAAATGTTTACAGGAAAGTTCACTCAGTTTGTGTTTCATAACTCAGGTGACGTCTGCTGATGAAACGGGATCATCTGATCAGCACTGATTACTTTTCACAGACAGAAGTGTTACGGAATATTTGTGGTTGTTACTGAAAGGGAAGTGTAAAGAAAAATGACACAACTAGGGATTAACAGGTCAATGTTCAAAAATTGCAGCTGAGCCGTTGTACTGCTGAGACAATAGAAAAAACTGATAATAAAGTCATCAGCTTAACATTAAGATGATCTTTATGGTTTTGATGAAAACTGTTCTCTGTGATCACGTTTTGTGCCCTCAGACATCATGATGGACACTGTCCTGAGGGAGTTTGTCGGTCCAATCAGAACCCAATCAGGGCTCCCAGCCTGCCCCCACACTGTGCAGGTGGGGGTTGATGAAATTGTATGACTCTTTGTTCAAATGGAGGCTTTTTTTCTGTCAAGGTATATATTCAGCCTTTTTTTCCAAACCACATGACATGTGATCATAAAGGGGAACATTACACGGTGAGAAATGCAATACTTTCCTATAAGAAACATGCCAAAGAGCTGATATTCCACACTTTTTACACTTGTCCTGCAAGTACATACCTTTATCAGACATTTGAACTTTACGCTTTCCCGAGCACCCCCGGGCCGCCATCTTTGTAGGCTATCTGAGTACTTCCCGCTCGGTGCTGACGTCATTGACGAAAGACTATACATACGTGCCAGTGTCCACTTTTGGAATTACAATTTTGTACATGACCCATGTCAAACAAGCGTTACTTCCATACATTAATTGAAGTCTCTGTTGCTGTGCTGCAAAACACAGGGCATGACGCGGGGTGTATGTGGCCAATTAATGAGTGAAGCTCGAATTCAAGGTCCGTTTCCGCACGTGCCAAACAAGGAAGTTAAACGTCAGAGGTCACTGGACCGCTACACTTGCGGCTGTTCAACGTATTTACCTTGGAAGTCATCAACAACATCAACTACCACGGCTTTGTGAACATACAAGAACGTAAAATCTTCGTTGATCGTCGACTTATCCCCATATATGAGGTCTGTCCAAAAAGTATTGGACCTTTTTATTTTTTGCAAAAACCATATGGATTTGAATCACGTGTGATTGCATTAGCCAAGCTTGAACCTTCGTGCGCATGCATGAGTTTTTTCACGCCTGTCGGTTGCGTCATTCGCCTGTGAGCAGGCTTTGTGTGAGCACTGGTCCACCCCTCTCGTCATTTTTTTATTGCGAATAAATGTCTGAACGATTTGGAGCTTTGCTGCATCAATTTTTTTCCAGAAACTGTGAGAGACCTCCAGGTGGACACCGTTCAGAAAATTAATATGGCTTTCAGGGACGATTTTGTGGGGATTACACAGATTAAGGAGTGTTACTGCCGCTTTAAGTACGGCCCACAACTGCTGAGAGTGCGCCGCGCCCCCAGCGCTGATCGACAGGCTGAATCAACCAGATCGTTTCCAACGTGAAGGCTTTGTTGATCCGGGATCTCGTCTGACTTCCACAAAAAAAGGAAAAGGCGTAGACATCAGCACTTTTTCGGCACATTCCACTGTTTAAAGGAGTTTTTTTTCATGCAAAGAAAAGCGGACGGATGTGCCACCGTGCCGTTCATGGCGCGGGACAAAACCACCTCCGTGTTGGTCTCACAGGATGGCTTTGAGATGGCTTCAGATGGCTGTCGGTGGGTTTTCAGTCATGTGACTAACCGAGAAATTGTGGATGAGCCTGGACATGCCAGAACATGTCCTGTGAGGCTTCATCATGGTGTTGCTTTGCGCCATGCTGCTCCACCGCGATTCACGGAATTCCTCCGCACGTCTGTCTCAATGTGCCGAAAAGTGCTGATGTCCACATCTTCCGCAATTCCTGTGCTAGTCAGAGGACGTCCCGGCTAAAACCACAGTGTCCAGTTTGGAAATGAATGGCACATTCCACTGTTACAGGAGTTTTTGTCATGGAAAGAGGAGCGGAGGAAAGGTCTTGTCTCAGAGTGATGCTGAAAAACTATTCATGCATTTATTTCCTCTACGCTGGACTATTGTAATTCATTATTATCAGGTTGTCGTAAAGTTCCCTGAAAAGCCTTCAGTTAATTCAAAATGCTGCAGCTAGAGTACCGAAAAAGTGCTGATGTCAAATTCTTCTGCATTTCTATGGTAGTCAGATGACGTCCCGGATCAACAAAGCATTTACTTGGAAATGAACGGCACATTCCACTGTTACAGAGGTTTTCGGCATGAAAAGACGTGCGGAGGACTCACGTGTCGGGACGGAGGCGCAGGGCACAGAACAAAAAGCAACACTGTGATGAAGCCTCACAGGACATGTGACATGTCCAGCTCGTCCACAATTTCTCGGATAGTCACACGACTGAAAAGCCACCGAAAGCCGTCTGATTTTTCCGAATGGTGCAAGAGCTGGGCATGTTAGGGCTTGTCCGGTGAGACCAACACGGAGGTGCTTTCGTCCCGCGCCATGAGCGGCTCCGTGGCAAATTTCTCCGCTCCTCTTTCCATTACAAAAACTCCTGTAACAGTGGAATGTGCCGAAAAGTGCTATGTCCAGCTGTCTTGCCATTTCTCTGGTAGTCAGATGACGTCCCGGATCAACAAAGCGTTCACTTTAGAAATGATCGGGTCGTTTGAGCCTGTCGATCGCCTCTCGGTGCGTGGCGCGCCATCCGCCGCTGTGGGCCGTCTTTAATCCAGTTGTAATTGTCCTTAATCTGTGTGATCCCCATAAGATCTTCACCGAAAGCCATTGAATTTTCCAAATGGTTCCACCTGGCTGTCCTCTCACACTTTCTGAAAAAATTTTGATGAAGTAAAGCGGCAGTCGATCAGCCAATTCCTGACAATGAAAATCCAACGAGGGGGCTGGACCACTCCTCCCACAAGGCGTGCTCACAGGCGAATGACGCAACCGACAGGCGTGAAAAAACTCACGCATGCGCACGAAGGTTCAAGCTTGGCTGATGCAATCACACATGATTCAAATCCATATAGTTTTTGCAAAAAATAAAAAGGTCGGACTTATTAAATTGGTCGAATGGAAATTGTGGTTTCCAGTTTAAATCTGCTGGAATCACTTTACAAATCATAAATATACATTGTGAGAAACTAAAAAATTAGCTGTAACCAAATTACATCAATTTTTTTAAGTTGATCCAAAGTAGCATTTTTTTCAGTGTATTATATTATTTGCAGAATTTTGATCTAGGCTTTCTACTCGCGTAATCTACAAGGAATATAAATAAAAAACATACAGATATATTTGAAAGCAAATGTCCTATGTGATTGGATTAGAACAGAAAAACTGCTTTGGTAACATTTTTTTGGATGAGAGAACAATGGTATCTTTTGTAGTATTTGTTCATATCTGCAGAATATAACCCTCTTCTATTATTTCATATTTGGATAGTAATTCTCTATAACTGTTCATCTTTCAGCTCCTTTGTGACGTACTTCATCCTGTAACTGAAGAGCAGGTTGGATATTGTGCCAGAAAGCCACCCCCGGAGTGCAAGCAGTGCAACAGGCACGATCCCTCCTGGACCAAGTGCAGACATTCAGTCCCCCGGCCCACCCTATGGAGGAGACACAGAACACCAGTAACAAGCTTTGCACATTGTCAATCAAGCCACAGTCGCCATGTTCCATTCCTACAGCATAATCCCAATCACCAATAACATTCTGTAATGCTTTCACACAAACTGACCCTCTCCTTTTCAGCTCTCCAATCAAGCCCCTCTCATCTACGCCTCTAAAGATTGTTGAAAATGCTGATGCTGAGAACACCAATAAATTACTGTAGAAAAGGCAGAAGCAGGGAACACATAATTTCACAGTTTCTTCTGTGACCACAGTTCAGGGGGAAAAGGACCGTCATATCATCCTCACATATCAGATCTTGATTCAGACTCCAACAGTTGTGAGAGTGACGCGGGGGGAAATGTTATTGATCAAGATGCGGTAGGCTGTGGGGATGACTGGGAACAGGCCACATATTACTTGGTGCACCGAAAGCATCTTGTGGAACTGTTTAAGTTCTGTCAACATGAGGGGTGCAGGAAGCCCGTGATGATCAACAAAATATTCCCTAATGGATCTGCACTTACAGTGCAGTACGATTGTGGGTCTCATCCTGGAACATGGTTTTCCCAGCCAACACATCAGAAACAGCAATGCATCTGAGGGTAAGGTAATTGCACCTGCTGCCATCTGTTTCCAGGAGGAACATATCAGAAGATGGCTGACATCGCTGCCACCATGAACGTGCAATGGTTTAGCAGCTCCCATTACTAAAAGTGAAGCGGACGTATCTTCTTCCTGCCATCAATGAGTACTACCTCAGCAAGCAGGAATATGTCCTTGATCTCTTCAGAAACAGGGATGATGCCGAGCCAGATGAAGTGGTGGAAGTCACTCTGTTAGGAGATGGTAGGTGTAATACACCCGGCCACAATGCAAAGTATGGGTCCTACACCTTCAAGGAGGAAACTTCGAAATACATTCCTTCACTTCCAAGCTCATACAGGAACAGAATCCAACAGTTCCCAGGCCATGGAAAAGGATGCCTTTGTGAGGGGTTTGGACTTTCTCATGGAGCAAGGAATCAGTGTAGTTGTATTGCTACTGACAGACACAGAAGTATTCGAGCAGCTCTAAAGAAAACACCTGCATACCATAACATCAATCATCAGTTTGACGTTTAACATTTCGACAAGTCTATCAAGAAAAAGTTGTCTCCCATGCCCAGAAGAGAGAAACAAAGCCTGCAACATGGTTAAGGCTATCTCCAACACCTATGGTGGGCCTCTAGCACTTGTGGTGGAAGATCATGTTGGTAGGGAGAATGATATTATGAAAATCCATTCCTTCTAAAAGAAGTTCTATAACAAATTCTCAGGGACAGTTTCCTGAATATTACACAGAAATGACTAAAGAGATAATGCATGAAAAAGTGATATTTCACAGAGTAAAATCATATACAGTGGGGACAATAAGCATTTGATCCCCTGTCAGCTTTGCAGGTTTTCCACCTACAAAGATGGAGAGGTCTGTAATTTTTATTGTAGGTACACTTCAACTGTGCGAGACAGAATCTAAAAAAAATCCAGAAATCACATTGTATAATGTTTAAATAATTAATTTGCATTTTATCCTGCATGAAATAAGTAGTTGAAACCCCTACCAACCAGCCACGATTCGTCGGGCTCTCCAGACCTGTTAATTTTTTTCTTCAGAGGACCTCCTATTCTGCACTCTTTACCTGCATTAATTTCACCTGTTTGAACTTGTTACCTGTATAAAAGATCACCTGTCCACACACTCACTCAATCACACTCAAACTGTCCACCATACCCAGTACAAAGAGCTGTCTAAAGACACCAGGGACAAAACTGTAGACCTGCACAAGGCTGGGATGGACTACAGGACAACAGGCAAGCGGCTTGGTAGAAGACAACAACTGTTTAGGATTATTCATTAAAAGTGGGAAGAAACACAAGATGACTGTCAATCATCCTTGGTCTGGGATTCCACGCAAGATCTCACTTTGTGGGGTAAGGATGATTCTGAGAAAGCTTCAGAACTACCACAGGAGGACCTGGTCAATGACCTGAAGAGAGCTGGGACCACAGTCACAAAGATTACATTAGTAACACATGATGCTGTCATGGTTTAAAATCCTGCAGGGCAGCAAGGTCCCCCTGCTTAAGCCAGCACATGTCCAGGCCCGTTTGAAGTTCACCAGTGACCAACTAGATCATCCAGAGGAGGCATGGGAGAAGGTCATGTGGTCAGATGAGACCAGAATAGAGGTTTTTGGAATCAACTTCACTTACCATGTTTAGAGGATGAGAACAACCCCAAGAAAACCATCCCAACCGTGAAGCATGGGGTGGAAAAATCATACTCTGGGGTGCTCTTCTGCAAAGGGGACAGGACAACTGCCCCGTATTAAAGGGAGGATGGATGGGGTCATGTATTGCGAGATTTTGGCAAACAACCTCCTTCCCTCCGTAAGAGCATTGAAGATGGGTCATTGTTGGGTCTTCCAGCATGACAGTGACCCCAAACACACAGCCAGGGCAACTAAACAGGGGCTCCGTAAGAAGCATTTCAAGGTCCTGGAGTGGCATTGTTGTGTGGGCCGCTGAAGAGGAGGTACTGCGGCCCCACCACCACCAGAGGCGCCCCTGCTTGGAGTGCTGGGCTCCAAGCACGAGAGGGCGCCAGACCCAGAAGAAGTGACAGCTGTCACTCATCCTCTGCACCAGCTGTCACTCGTTATCATCACTACCATAAAAGCCGGATTGCAACTCCACCTCCCCGCCGAGAAAGTGACTACCAGAACCAAGGTAATTTCTTCTGCTGACTAATACGCCGTCTAACTTTTGTTCTGTGTGCAGTCGCATTCCTGTGAAGACCAGAAGAGGGACAAACAGGAGCTGTACGAGGTGTGTTGATTTGGAGGTGGAGGTGCTCCCTCCTACGGTATCTGGACTATAGATTACTGAGTGTGCGGACATCACACTCACACATCATATTTCTGCTTTCTGCCAGCAGTACCAGGGTCGACAGTCGAAGACAGAGGCCACCTGGGGACTCGGGACTTGGCGGCTCTCGGTGTTCTTCAGTACCGTTGGTGGGTGGAAGCCGTGTGGGACGCGGCTTCTCTCTCGTCGGGCGTCTTCTATCTTCGAGCTGACCACACTTCACCTGGTGTTTATTGACTGTGAAATTAAGACACGTTTCGTTGTGTATATCCATTATTAAATTGTTACCTTTGGCTTACTCATTGTCCGTTCATTTGCGCCCCCTGTTGGGGTCCGTGCTACGACACCTTCCCAAACAGGCATAGTGGAGGTGAACCAGAATCCCCTGTTGCAGTGTGTGAAAACTGGTTCAAGAACTACAAGGAAATGTCTGACCTCTGTAAGGCAGACAAATGTTTCTGTACCAATTGTTAAGGTCTGTCTTTTCTAGGGGATCAAATACTATTCATGCATTATAATGCAAATTAATTATTTAAAAATCATACAATGTGATTTCTGGGAAACCTGCAAAACTGACAGGGGGTCAAATACTTATTTCCCCACTGTAAATGTATTAGTATTGTCAGATAATGAACTATTTTACCATAATCTGTATGGATGAAAGTGAACTTTCCCTATATTTGAATTCCAGTTTTCGTCTTGGTGAATGTGTCAAGGTCTGCTTTGGTTTGTTCTCTTTCTTGTGTATGCTTTTTTTCATGAACGCTTGCAGGAGAAGTGATCGTTCACGCATCATATCGGGATATCCATCGAGTCTTCCGGTGCAACTCCCTTTTCCAGCAGTGTGGCCTGAGCCACTGTTGGAAAGAAGACCTTGCAGACATCAAATGGCTGAACCACGGAACCCCACCACATCAGCCCTGGCTGAGGCTGTGGAGGACAAAAAACCTTCTCAAGGACCTGGCGCCAATTGACTTGGATTCAAACACACAGGTAATAGCATACAAAAAGATTCAGCTATAGACTTTGTATTCCACAAGCTACGTCGAGTTTGCCGTGGGTCCTGTCTTTCTTTAGAGGCTAATCCTATTAGCAGCCTACTGATCATAAACCCTTATGTTCTCACATGATCCCGTATTGGTGAAACTTCATGTGTAAAATTTCAGATGCTTTGACTGTAAAGAACACAGTCAAACTTGTACATACCACTTTCTCTGTCCTATAGGAGAATTGGAGGGGTGGGGCTAATATTGATTTTACTCTTGTGGATAGAATTGTATATTTGGGCTCTATGCCATCATATTAATTGTCAAAATGACAAAAGATTTCGTGGGTTTATGGATACCTGATGTTGTTCTTTTAGTAGTAGTACTAGTAATTATTTAGGGCTCCTGTGCCATCATAAATGGCAAAATGAACAATGACTTAGTGTAGAGTCACTTGGTCCAATGTTCTCTGGTATTGCCTATTAATGTTTGACATAGGAGCTGTATGGCTTTTGGAGACACATCTTGCTGTTTTCAGCCAAGAATGCATATTTTTGAGTGCTGTATGATCATAAAATGACCCAATGGCATAAAATCTACCAGGATGTTCAACTAGAGGCTCTTAGATAGTCTGTAGAGTCTCTTTTCTTTCAGCTTGTAAATGTCTATCTTGTCTATCAATCAATTCAATCAATCAATTTTATTTATATAGCGCCAAATCACAACAAACAGTTGCCCCAAGGCGCTTTATATGTAAGGCAAGGCCATACAATAATTACGTAAAAACCCCACGGTCAAAACGACCCCCCTGTGAGCAAGCACCTTGGCGACAGTGGGAAGGAAAACTCCCTTTTAACAGGAAGAAAACCTCCAGCAGAACCAGGCTCAGGGAGGGGCAGTCTTCTGCTGGGACTGGTTGGGGCTGAGGGAGGAGAACCAGGAAAAGACATGCTGTGGAGGGGAGCAGAGATCAATCACTAATGATTAAATGCAGAGTGGTGCATACAGAGCAAAAAGAGAAAGAAACACTCAGTGCATCATGGGAACCCCCCAGCAGTTCTAAGTCTATAGCAGCATAACTAAGGGATGGTTCAGGGTCACCTGATCCAGCCCTAACTATAAGCTTTAGCAAAAGGAAAGTTTTAAGCCTAATCTTAAAAGTAGAGAGGGTGTCTGTCTCCCTGATCTGAATTGGGAGCTGGTTCCACAGGAGAGGAGCCTGAAAGCTGAAGGCTCTGCCTCCATTCTACTCTTACAAACCCTAGGAACTACAAGTAAGCCTGCAGTCTGAGAGCGAAGCGCTCTATTGGGGTGATATGGTACTATGAGGTCCATAAGATAAGATGGGACCTGATTATTCAAAACCTTTATAAGTAAGAAGAGAATTTAAATTCTATTCTAGAATTAACAGGAAGCCAATGAAGAGGAGGCCAATATGGGTGAGATATGCTCTCTCCTTCTAGTCCCCGTCAGTACTCTAGCTGCAGCATTTGAATTAACTGAAGGCTTTTTAGGGAACTTTTAGGACAACCTGATAATAATGAATTACAATAGTCCAGCCTAGAGGCAAATAAATGCATGAATTAGTTTTTCAGCAGCACTCTGAGACAAGACCTTTCTGAATTTTAGAGATATTGCGTAAATGCAAAAAGCAAGTCCTACATATTTGTTTAATATGCGCATTGATATGACATATCCTGATCAAAAATGACTCCAAGATTTCATCACAGTATTACTAGAGGTCAGGGTAATGCCATCCAGAGTAAGGATCTGGTTAGACACCATGTTTCTAGATTTGTGGGGCCAAGTACAATAACTTCAGTTTTATCTGAGTTTAAAAGCAGGAATTAGAGTCATCCATGTCTTTATGTCTGTAAGACAATCCTGCAGTTTAGCTAATTGGTGTGTGTCCTCTGGCTTCATGGATAGATAAAGCTGGGTATCATCTGCGTAACAATGAAAATTTAAGCAATGCCGTCTAATAATACTGCCCTAATGGGAAGCATGTATAAAGTGAATAAAATTGGTCCTAGCACAGAACCTTGTGGAACTCCATAATTAACCTTAGTCTGTGAAGAAGATTCCCCATTTACATAACAAATTGTAATCTATTAGATACAATATGATTCAAAACCACCGCAGCGCCGTGCCTTTAATACCTATTGGCAAAATTTTATGGTCAACAGTATCAAAAGCAGCACTGAGGTCTAACAGAACAAGCACAGAGATGAGTCCACTGTCTAAGGCCATAAGATCATTTGTAACCTTCACTAATGCTGTTTCTGTACTATGATGAATTCTAAAACCTGACTGAAACTCTTCAAATAGACCATTCCTCTGCAGATGATCAGTTAGCTGTTTTACAACTACCCTTTCAAGAATTTTTGAGAGAAAAGGAATGTTGGAGATTGGCCTATAATTAGCTAAGATAGCTGGGTCAAGTGATGGCTTTTTAAGTAATGGTTTAATTACTGCCACCTTAAAAGCCTGTGGTACATAGCCAACTAATAAAGATAGATTGATCATATTTAAGATCGAAGCATTAAATAATGGTAGGGCTTCCTTGAGCAGCCTGGTAGGAATGGGTCTAATAAACATGTTGATGGTTTGGATGAAGTAACTAATGAAAATAACTCAGGCAGAACAATCTGAGAGAAAGAGTCTAACCAAATACCAGCATTACTGAAAGCAGCCAAAGATAACGATACGTCTTTGGGATGGTTATGAG